>NC_061799.1:27908255-28545455 GCF_021462225.1 Girardinichthys multiradiatus | reverse complement strand
ACAAGTCATCAAACATGTGAGATCAGTTTGTCAGTCCATAGCACTCTGAAACAGAGTTAAGTTGTTTGAGATGTTTCTCATCGACCATGCGATCATAAAAGTGCGCTATTGCACTGTGGATGCCTTGTACCGATTTCAGTTCATATAAAACCGTCTTGGCAATCGTCTTCACTCTGAAGTCATCCGCTTGTATGCTTCGAAGTACCAGAAGATTCTGAATAGCAGGAATGAGTTTGGGGGTTACGAGTCGTCGTACGATGCGTTGAAAGTTGACTTGGTAATAATCCTCCCCCAGTACCTCCAGGCAATGGTGTTGACGCTGGCTTGGGTGGTTCGTTATACATCCATAGCAGGTTTCTCTGAGATAGTTCAAAGAGGTTATGTTGAATAAATGAAGTATCGCTGTTTTCACCGTATTGATGAGGGTGGTTGAGAACCAACCGTCAATTTCGTCCTCCTGGTTACTCTCATCCTCTGCTGAAGGCTGAGGGTCCTCCATCGGTCCCAGGGTTTGTGTAGGGGCTTCGGTAGAGGGTGAGTAGCCGGTGGCTACCTCCTCCTCCACGACCACCTTCATGTCTTCAGGCAGGACATTCGCGTCTACAGACTCAGCCATGAATAGCGGTGATGGTGAGCAGAGGTCTGGAGAAAGCGGTAGATATTTCATGTTGTATCCTGTAGGTGATGCAGGACTGAAGTGGTTCTCTGAGAATGAGGATGTTGAGGTGGATGGTGAGAAGAGGTCAGGGGAAGGCGGATGATATGGTCCAATGTTGAAGCTTTCATCGTGCTCAGGAGAGAAGTGGATCTCTGCTCGGTGGTTGTAGAGATCCCTGTATGGTGTCGGTCCACTCATTCTCATGATACGATTCTCAGTGTCTGTGAGCTTGCAGTTATCCCCCCGTATATATATCATAGGAAGGGGCGTGTCCTCAGAAGAGGGTTCGTTCTAAACGTAAAACAGGAAACGTCAGCGTTTTTTTCACTGACATGACATCGATCCAACTTCGTGACTTTTGGAAAAGGTCGGAAAGACGATGTCCAATTTCATTCATCTTCTCTGCCCAAGCTTCAAACGGCAGAGCCAGCATTGTCTTGAATACGCCGCAGTCTTGATTGAAAGCCTCCAACACAAACAGATCTGAGGGACTCGTCCGGTTGTTCCTGCGTCTGCTTGCCCGAAAAGACCAGCGGCCATTTGCTGTGGTTTTTGACCCCCACACTGCGCTAAAGAGAGGTTCTCTCTCAGCTATTTCAACATCGGATGGTATATGAAACATTCTCGCCCGTTTTACAGGTCGAGGAGACAGTTCATTTTCTTCTTCTTCTTCTTCCTCCCTCTCCTGCCTTGAGACTGTTTCAGGGCTATCATTAAGGTGCGGGATTGCAAGCTTTAACACAGCCCAGTCGCTGTGGGTGAGTGTACACAGAGCCAGTGATCCATTAAATACCTCATCTTGATCCAATTGATACAGGCAAAGCTCTCCTATTTCATACATGAAAATATAACCCCAGCTGCCAACCAGGCCATATGGCTCCAAAGACCATTCTTCCTGCAGAGTGTCGAACGGGGGTCTTTGTACCCTGCAGATGTAGTATGTTGATTTCTTAGGAGCATTCAATTCACGGGATGAATACTGGTAGACGGTCACTGGGGTTTCGCACAGAACTGACATACCTCTTGGCCGAATCGAGGTCTGATTTTCAACCATGGTTGTTGAAGTTGATGTTGGATCCTCATCATCGGTAGAGTATGTCACGACGGGAATTCCGATAGGTATCTCCGTTGAGGAAGTATATGATGCAGTTGCTTGTTCATCATCATCATCTTGGCACGCGTTGCGTTTCTCCTCCGCTTGACGATAAACTCTCTTAACTCTAGCCATTGTTGAACGGGTGTTCTTTTTTTCCAATGAATGCTGCATGTAAAGTGCAGAGTTTTATCTCTGTATTTAAAGTAAACACTAAAGCACGCCCTATTGTTTTCATTGGGTTATTCAAGGTTTAACGATGCTTACAAACACACCCCCTCTATTTTTAATTGGTGCTGATGCCAAACAGTTTCCGATAATACCATATTTGTCTTGTTCTATTTATAACAAACACGTGTGTTTTAATTGACTCATTTAAGGTATTGCCCCTAATGACGACAACCAATCAGCAACCACGGTTACGCCCCCTTGGACACACCACCTGCTTGACCACGTGACCTCCTGCCCACATGGCAACCACATGGCGCCCATATGGCGCCCACCGGAAATCCCGCCCTCACCGGAAGTCCCACCCACCTGTCAAAAAGTTTGATGAAAGGGTGTACTTAAATTCTCTCAGGTCTATAATCTTGTCCCTGATGACCCTTTGACAGCTTGATAATTTTGCCCATGATGGTGGAGAGATTGGAAGAGACTGGTTCTGTGAAAGGTTTTTTTCATACACATAAGTTAATAATTTCTTAAAGGGACAAAACTAGCTTGTATAGCTCATGGTCGGCATTGCTGCTTTGTTATTGGGGCATCTTTTTTTTACTCGATTGCAACTCTTTTTGTAACCCTCACTTGTTTGTTATTGTTGATTTCTGCTAATAAGTTGTTTCTTTCTGCATGCATTTAGGGGAAAGCATGGTAATTTTTATGTTTGTGCAAACTAAACATATCAGGATCTGGAATCATCTGCTGCCTGCTGCTAACACCTTTCCAACACTAGGTGCCGCCAGTAGGAGAGTCCTGAGGCGACAGGTGTTGCGCATCTATTCATCAGCTGAGAAGCATAAAGAGGATGGTTGCCAACACTTCGTCACCTGAGTGTTTTGCCTCCGTGGTAATCTTCTGGCCAGCTCTGAAAAACTTCCAGTCCTCCATTGTGGTACTGGCTATTTCCTGGAATTGGACTGAACCTGGCAAGCGGGGCTTCTTTCCTGACTCTTATCCTCTCCCTGGCGGTTTCCCCGGAGTCTCCAGTAAGAGAATGTTTCAGTTGGGATGTTCTGAGGTTCAGCCACTAATCATTTCACTTTGTGTTCTTTCAGTGACGGGAGATTAGATTCGCCGCTTCTGTTGTGCTTGACCAAGTTTTCAATAAACTTCTTTATTTAACAAGTTCTCTGAGTGTCTCTGCATGTGGGTTAAGTCGGCTGTAAAAATCATGACAGAACACTCAGGCCAGCCTAACCCAGCGGAGACCCTTAGCTGAACATAGTCAGCAGATTCATGCACACGGTTCCACTCTCCAAACCCTCCTACACCGGCAGCTGCAACGAAACCAGCAGCTAGAGCATTTGGCATCGTTGTTTCGAGGTGCTTGTAGTCCCGAGTCCGCCGCACCCATTGGGGGCGCTGCAGAGCCCCTGGAGGTCCAACATCAGCCACCTTTCCGAGAGGTTACTTCTCCTCACCCTGAGAAATTCTCCGAAGATGTGGGCGTATGCCGCGGATTTTTACTCCAGTGTAATTTGGTGTTTAACCAGTCACCCCAAGCGTTTTCTCACGATGAGGGTAAGATCTCATATGTCTTGGGCTTGTTAACCGGGAGAGCGCTCCGGTGGGCGGAGGCACGATTTTCCAACTGCACTAGTTTTGGTGTGTCTTATGAGGTTTTCATTAAGGAGTTTAAACAGACTTTTGATGTAGCTTCAGATCAGTCCTGTACTGCCCGCAGGTTGTGGGCGCTAAAACAGCGGAATCGTTCTTTAGCTGATTTTTCTATTGATTTCTGTACATTGGCTGCGTCCTCAGGCTGGAACGCAAGCGCGTTAAAGGCTACGTTTTTTCAGTCACTGGACGAGCCCATTAAGGATGAGTTAGCCCTCTTAGAAGAACCAGAGGGGTTAGATAAGTACATTGATTTGGCTGTCTGTCTGGCTCGCCTACAAGAGAGGAAGAGGGATTGCTCCGAGAGGGCAGTGGGGCGGTCTTCCCCGTTTCCCTCATCCCCGTTACCAGTGTCATTGGAGCCTCAAGTCAGCCACCCCGAGACCGAGCCCATGCAGGTAGGGAGAACCAGTCTCTCGCCTGGAGAGCAACGACGATGCCGGGAGGCTAACCAATGTTTTTATTGTGGTGCCTCCGGCCATTTCATTTTTGCTTGTCCTGTCCAGCCAAAAGGGCGGGTCCACAGGCTGTGATGGGGCAACCGGCGGACCAATCCTCCAGTAGTAAAACCCCTCGATTCACGTTACCGGCTACCTTATTTTTGAATCATCACGCTGAGGTTTTATCTGCCCTAGTTGACTCTGGCTGCAATTTGAACTTGATTGATTATGATTTTGTTTCCAAGAAACAAATTGCCACAGAGAAGTTGGCCCAGCCCCATCGGGTTTTAGCCTTGGATGGGTCATCACTACATGAGATCACCCATCAGACACAGCTTGTTTTGTCCGGTAATCACAGAGAACAGGTGTCTTTTTATGTTTTTCCCACTGCTCAGAGTACGTTAGTACCCGGTTTCCCCTGGCTTCAGCGTCATAACCCCCATATTAATTGGGTGTATTTGCGGGTAGAGGCTTGGTCTGAGGGTTGTCTCAGTTCATGTTTGCAGTCAGCCGTCTGCCCTACCACCCCTGGTGAGGAAGGTGAAGAGGAGGAACTCCCAGATTTAACCAGGGTCCCCTCCGAGTATCACGACCTCAAAATAGTTTTTAGTAAATCTCGGGCTCTGTCTCTGCCGCCTTATCGACCGTACAACTGCGCCATTAACCTCCTCCCAGGTGCTCCTTTGCCCTCCAGTCGGCTCTATAGCATCTCTGGGCCAGAGAGAAGGGTAATGGAGAAATATATTGCGGAGTCTTTAGCCACGGGAATTATCCGTCCTTCTTTATCTCCTTTAGGGGCGGGGTTCTTTTTTGTGGGGAAAAAGGACGGAGGTTTACACCCCTGTATAGACTATAGGGGTTTGAATGCAATTACAGTAAAGAATAAATATCCTCTTCCTTTGTTAGCTTCTGCGTTTGAGCCTATACATGGCGCTGTTGTTTTCTCTAAGCTGGACCTCAGAAATGCCTACCATTTAGTCAGAATCTGCCAGGGAGATTAGTCGAAGACAGCATTCAAGACTCCCCTGGGACATTTTGAATATCTAGTTATGCCTTTCGGCCTAAGTAATGCCCCAGCAGTTTTTCAGGCACTCGTCAACGACGTGTTGAGAGATATTTTGAATATTTTTGTATTTGTATACCTGGATGACATTTTGATTTTTTCCAGAAGTCTCGAGGAACACCGCCGCCATGTTAGACAGGTCCTACAGCGCCTCGAGAACAGACTGTATGTTAAAGTGGAGAAGTGCGACTTCCATCAGTCGACCGTCAGATTCCTGGGGTTCGTGTTGGAGGAGGGACAGGTTCGCGCTGACCCAGTGAAGGTTCGAGCAGTGATGGACTGGCCAGTACCTGACTCCCGGAGGAAGTTGCAGCAGTTCTTGGGGTTCGCCAACTTCTACCGAAGGTTTATTAGACATTACAGCCAGACGGTGGCCCCATTAACTGCGCTAACTTCCACCAAGACGACCTCCAGCTGGGGACCGGAGGCCGAGACCCCCTGGAAGGACCTACGTTCCAGCTTCAGTGCGATCCAGATTGATTGGCTGGTTCCATTCGGCCAAGTTCTCCGCCCACCCTGGTGTCAGTTGGACCATCGCCGCAATTTCCAGAAGTTATTGGTGGCCGTCGCTTCACAGAGACGTTAGAGAGTATGTGAATGCCTGCGCCACATGCGCTAGAAGCAAGTCCTCAAATCGACCTTTCGCAGGTTTGCTCCAGCCTCTCAGCATCCCCGGCCGACCCTGGTCCCATGTGGCCTTGGACTTTGTCACGGGCCTACCACGTTCTCAAGGGATTATGACCATTATTGACCGGTTCTCCGAGGCCTGCCACCTGGTTCCTCTCAGAAAGCTGTCATCGGCCCTCCAAACAGCTAGATTGATGGTCAAACATGTTTTCCGCCTGCATGGCATCCCCAGTGACCTGTTGTCCGACAGGGGGCCTCAGTTTACTTCCCGTGTCTGGAGACATTTCTGTGACGCCTTGGGGGCAAAGGTGGCACTAACCTCTGGTCATCACCCCAAGTCTAATGGCCAGGTGGAGCGCCTCAACCAGGAGCTGGAGTACGTAACGTCCACCTGTCCCGCTGAATGGAGCGACCACTTGGGGTGGATCGAATACGCTCACAACTCCTAACTCTCTTCAGCCACCGGCTATTTCCCTTTCAAAGCCTCCTTGGGATACCAGCCCCCGTTGTTCCCGTCGGAGGAAAAGGACATCACTGTTCCTACTGTACGACACCACATCCGGAGATGAAGGCGGGTATGGAACGCCGCCAGCCGTGCGCTTCACTGGACAGCAGCCCAAAACAAGCGCTACGCAGACCGTCGACGTATACCCGCTCTTAGTTACCTCTCTGGTCAGAAGGTTTGGCTCGCCGCACAGGACATCCCGCTTAAGTCCCTGTCCAGAAAGCTTTCTCCCAGGTTCATCGGGCCCTACGTGGTTGATTCTCTTCGGCCGTTGAGGGGGAGGTGTTGTCAGGATCTGGAGTCATCTGCTGCCTGCTGCTAACACCTTTCCAACACTAGGTGCCGCCAGTAGGAGAGTCCTGAGGCGACAGGTGTTGCGCATCTACAGGGGTTGGACAATGAAACTGAAACACCTTTGTTTTAGACCACAATAATTTATTAGTATGGTGTAGGGCGTCCTTTTGCGGCCAATACAGCATTAATTCGTCTTGGGAATGACATATACAAATCCTGCACAGTGGTCAGCGGGATTTTAAGCCATTCTTCTTGCAGGATAGTGGCCAGGTCACTACGTGATACTGGTGGAGGAAAACGTTTCCTGACTCGCTCCTCCAAAACACCCCAAAGTGGCTCAATAATATTTAGATCTGGTGGCTGTGCAGGCCATGGGAGATGTTCAGCTTCACTTTCATGTTCATCAAACCAATCTTTCACCAGTCTTGCTGTGTGTATTGGTGCATAGTCATCGTGATACACGGCACCGCCTTCAGGATACAATGTTTGAACCATTGGATGCACATGGTCCTCAAGAATGGTTCGGTAGTCCTTGGTAGTGACACGCCCATCTAGCACAAGTATTGGGCCAAGGGAATGCCATGATATGGCTGCCCAAACCATCACTGATCCACCCCCATGCTTCACTCTGGGCATGCAACAGTCTGGGTGGTACGCTTCTTTGGGGCTTCTCTACACCGTAACTCTCCCGGATGTGGGGAAAACAGTAAAGGTGGACTCATCAGAGAACAATACATGTTTCGCATTGTCCACAGCCCAAGATTTCCGCTCCTTGCACCATTGAAACCGACATTTGGCATTGGCATGAGTGACCAAAGGTTTGGCTATAGCAGCCCGGCCGTGTATATTGACCCTGTGGAGCTCCCGACGGACAGTTCTGGTGGAAACAGGAGAGTTGAGGTGCACATTTAATTCTGCCGTGATTTGGGCACCCGTGGTTTTTGGATACAATCCGGGTTAGCACCCGAACATCCCTTTCAGGCAGCTTCCTCTTGCGTCCACGGTTAATCCTGTTGGATGTGGTTTGTCCTTCTTGGTGGTATGCTGACATTACCCTGGATACCGTGGCTCTTGATACATCACAAAGACTTGCTGTCTTGGTCACAGATGCGCCAGCAAGACGTGCACCAACAATTTATCCTCTTTTGAACTCTGGTATGTCACCCATAATGTTGTGTGCATTTCAATATTTTGAGCAAAACTGTGCTCTTACCCTGCTAATTGAACATTCACACTCTGCTCTTACTGGTGCAATGTGCAATCAATGATTGGCTACCAGGCTGGTCCAATTTAGCCATGAAACCTCCCACACTAAAATGACAGGTGTTTCAGTTTCATTGTCCAACCCCTGTATTCATCAGTTGAGAAGCATAAAGAGGATGGTTGCCAACACTTCGTCGCCTCAATGCTTTGCCTCCGTGGTAATCTTCTGGCCAGCTCTGAAAAACTTTGCAAGAATTGCTGTGAAGGATTTTTTTGAAGTATTTTCTCTGTGTGAAATTTAACTGACCTTGTTACCTGTTCCAGGGGCGATTTCTGCCTGACCTTTCCCAGTCCTCCATTGTGGTACTGGCTATTTCCTGGAATTGGACTGAACCTGGCAAGCGGGGCTTCTTTCCTGACTCTAATCCTCTCTCTGGCGGTTTCCCCGGAGTCTCCAGTAAGAGAATGTTTCAGTTGGGTCATGTTCTGAGGTTCAGCCACTAATCATTTCTCTTTGTGTTCTTTCAGTGACGGGAGATTAGATTCGCCGCTTCTGTTGTGCTTGACCAAGTTTTCAATAAACTTCTTTATTTAACAAGTTCTCTGAGTGTCTCTGCATGTGGGTTAAGTCGGCTGTAAAAATCATGACAAAACACAACAAATAGCCTCACTTTCTAGAGACCAAACATGCTTGCATTACACAGCTGGTGGAGGAAAAGTACAGTTCTCTGAAAGCTGGTGGCAACCATAACACAGGACAGAAAAAGACAGGGACCTCTTGCACTGTTGACTTGACAAAGAACAGGCCAGAGATGACCTCAAAACTTATCCTCTCTTCCAGTATGGTCTGCCTGTTTTTCGTTAAAAACAATTGTTCCAAGGATCTTAAACAGAAGTCAAATTAACCAGAAGATCTGTCCTTATTGCACGATTTGGGTGCTGTACATTGAGGAATCGATAATAACGAACACGTCATAAGCACACAAATGCACTAAAACAAAGAACAAAGGTTACATAGATACACTCCCTGCAAAGTAAGAAATCTGGCAAACATATAACCAACAAACAGTTAGCTTTACCAATCATTACATTGTCACATCTTTATTAACATCGACAAGTCATCGACTGGATTACCAGATGTGTAACAAGCTACATATGTAATTTTTGGTCTGGATTATGTTCTGACCAGCACCAGATCCCATTGGGACTGCAACAGACTTGCCACTTGGAGTACAATGAGACCTATGTTTTTTGTGGTGCCATGTTCTTTCAAATCATGAGGTTGCACTCAGATTTTTGTATTACAATACTTGCAGCGAGCTTTAGAGTCATCCTCTGTGACAGGGGCAGTCCACGATTTTAGCTCTAGATCAGCATCCCATTCTTTTCTGTATATTTTTTTGTATTTTCCCCCTTCAGCATGATGCTATCTCTCAACGTCACCTTCGAAGGATGCAGCCCCTGGAATATATGTTGGTGGTTAGGCATTTGCAATAAGTAAACTGGTTAAAATGTTAATAAAATACTGTATATTAAATATACAATGTTATAATTTGATTTATAAAGTTGACACCCTGCTTTTGGCCACAATAAAGAGAAAAGAGATGTGTAGTTTCCTTGCCTCATTCATATTTTATATCAGTACACCTTAAATCAATGACACATCTTTTTTCTGAGTGAATGAATGGGGTTGTAGTGGTTGTAACGCTGCCATCAATAAATAAACAGTTTGTCAGTCATGGCCATGTATCCAGATAAGCTGCAGAACAATGGACCTTTTGGTGGCATGCTGGTCTTCTGAGAGGTCTGCCTGTACTTGGTGGTGAGGGGTTTTGATGAAAAACACCCCATTGTCCTTATCCTGCAACTGAGCCAGTGCAGTGGAACGATTCCTTTGGAGACTCTACCATAACGCATAAAAATAGGTCACTTTTTCCACATGGACAGGTAGGTGCACCCTTTTATTGACCGCCCACCCCTGACCCTGCAAAGATGTAGATTATTTCCCTTGCTGTAAGAATTTAATTAAAATGCCTGAATTCTTACCAGCATTTGTATGTACCTGCATACACAGCATGTTGTTGCAATAAGTTTAAATAACATAAAACTCTAAATATGTTTGCCTCGTATGCTGCTGCTTCACCATCATTGATCTTGGGAAACAGATTACCTTGACAACAAAATCTGTAATGAAATTAAAAACAGTAATTTATAATCAAAGCAGTATTATTTTCAGATTTATTCATAGTGGTTATAAAAGCAGTGTAAAGTCATTCCAAACTTTGTAAAAAAAAATGTGTCTATAACAGATGTTACATTAACTGTGCCGATCCCGACTTCCGTTCAGGGAAGAGAGAATTGGTGTGAGTTATGAGAGTAAAAAGGCATACCTTTTAGCAATAAAGCTATAACCAATGATTCTGTCACATCGAATACAGTTTATAACTTTTGTAGTATCACTCCAAACCTTATGTAAACATGCAACCGTAACAAACTTTAAATGAATGACGCTGATCTGGACTATGATGTTAACTTACTTATGAAGGGAAAGTAAATGAGAGCAGACAGAGCAGTCGAGATTACATCCCAATTTTATACAGCAATACCTTGAGAGTTTTTTTTTTACTGCAAGTATACTTTGAAAAAGAAATTAAATCCCCTCTAATTAAAACTTTGGAATAATTCAGAGATTTTAAATAATTAATGCCATTGCTTATCTGTTTCTTACTCAAAATCTGTTAACAAAACACGATCTAGCAAATTGTGTTCATTTTTATTAGTGTCTTTGGACCTAAATAGTGTAAATCCCTTGAAAAAATATTTACAAGATTGTTATCCTCTACTGTTGCCTAAAAGGGGAACTCTGTGTTTCGATTTCTGTGATAGTCTGTGACCTTAAGATCAAGTGTGCAGCAGGGCAATGATCCAGAGCACACCATATATTATATATATCATATATTTAAATGTGGAAAAAATGCAAAAATATAAGAAATGTGTACAGGGGCAAATATTTTTTCTTTGCACTGTAGATTGCCTCATATTCTGAGCCCGGTTCTAATGGAGGTTCTTTATATTCAAAGCAATATTTTACTCTTTATCATTGTTCCACGTTCCATACATAGGATATTTACTTTAAATGAAGATCAGATGCAATCTACAATTTGTTTAGATGTACAACTTGTTACTATAGGACATTTTATAATTTATTGCAGTTTTGTATTAAATTGTCATTGGAAAATGGAATGTGAGTTTTCCTCTTCACTGTCGCTACATGCATGCTCAGTATGAGGGATGCTGCAAAGTCAATGCAAGCGACTGTCCACTGTCTCTACATGCTCAGCCAGGAGGAGTGAATACTACAAGTCACTGACTCAATGCAATCTATTGGGTTTCCTTAGATAGAAAAGCTTTTAACCAATTTGAATAATAAACTGAATTTGACTGCACTTTTTGATAGTTAGGATTAATTGGAATGTATGTACCTGACTTGAAATCTGTATGATTTGACTGAATTGACTTGGTAAAGCGCCTTGAGATAACATGTGTTGTGAATTGGCGCTATGTAAATAAACTGAACTGAACTGAATTGAAGTGGATTAGATTTATATTAGATTGTGTTGTAGTTGGGTGGTTTTGGATTTACCTGGACTGAATATTTTTGAATATAAATTGGTCTTGTTTGCTGTATTTGTATAGTTTCCTGAGATAACTTTGGTGAACTTTGTGAATTGATGCTGTATAAATGATTGGATTAAACTGAATCTCGATGAACTGGTACGTATTAGCTACATCTGTGGTCAACCCCTAATTTATTGACAAGATTAAATGCACTGAATGCTTAGAAATAAATCAACCTTGAACTCTTCTTGTTCGCTGATATTTACTTTGATACAATAGCAACAAGGCTGTTATCAATTTACCTTGTCAGTAACACAATCTGGACGGGTCATTCACCTGTTTAAGACCTTCGAACATCAAACATTTCAAAATGGATGTAAAAGGAGCCTAGAATTCACAAAAATATGACTGCCATCTAGTGGCCAAACGTTTAGGATTAAACTAATGCAGGGACAAAATAGCATTAAGTATCTGTGAGGAAGGAGATGCTTGCATCTCTGACTGTACTAATGATTCTAACTAGGTCTGCAGTTCCTTCAGCTTCTGCTCTGTCAATGGAATGAACAGTTCAGAGTAGGTCATGGTAAGGTTCTGTAGCTATGCAACCAAAGGTTTGCTATTTTATTTATTTGGATGGATGTTGATTTCTGCTCTTGTGACAGAAAACCTTAATGGCCATTTCTTTCCATACAAAGAAAAAAAAAAGGAAAAGTCAATTAGATAGCTTTAGTTTTATTGTAAGTATTTACTTAAGTACTTTACATATGTTGCTATTGTTGGAAAAAATAAATGAATACTTCTTCACTGCACAAACAGATGCTGTGCCTTGCAAAAGTATTAAGCAGATTAAACATTTTTACATTTTGTCACTTCAAAACTCCAAACAGAAAGTGACAAGTGGTTTCCAAACTTTTTCCCCACATAAAAATATGAAAAGTGTGGTGGGCATTTGAATTCAGGCCATCTGAGTCATTAGTTTGTAAAGAATAAAAAAAAGTTGCACATGTAGAAAATGGAACATTTCTTCTTCGCAAAATATCTCAAGCTCAATCAGATTGGATGCAGAGTGTTTATGAAAAACAATTCTCAATTTAGCCCTTAACTGTCTGTGATTAGATTCCCCTCCATGTGACAAAATGAGAATGGCTTATCAACGGCATCCTAGTCCAAAAATAAGAAGGTAATGAGAGTAAAAGCACTTTGCAGTGAAAGGAACATAAATATAACATAAACTCTAAAACTTCAAGTTAAGTGAAATCTGGTTGGTTGTTATAAGCACAGAATGTTGGAGAAATGTCCCTGAAGCAGACATGACGATTATGTTTAAATTGCTTTACTCAGTATTGTATGTCATAGCAATTAGCCACAATTTTTAAGCTAGCTGTTTAATATGTAGTAGATGTTACTAATATTTATTAGATGTTTTTGTATTGAACAAGTAATAATTAATCAGGCTGCCAAAACTTTAATGAACAATATCGTATGGTATTTGGAACCAGCAAATCATGTGCCTTGTTTGGCTTCCTCTGGTGCATCCCAAAGATACTTAGTCACAGAAAATGTGGATGGGTCATGTCATGCTTGCTCATCACAAACAGTGGCTATTGTGTTGCAGATCACATTTAGCCACACATTTCCATAATGTTTGCAATGGTTCTCAAGAGAGTTCTGAGTTTGTTGGGTGCAACATTGTCATCTTGTGGCAAGAGATGCCCAAGGGGAAAAAGGTTTAGAAGATGTGAAACAGAGCTGCTGTTAGCACCGTTGCCTCACAGTGAAAAAGTTCCTGGGAAAAAATCGTGGCACACCTTTCTGTGTGGAGTTTGCATGCCCTTTCTATGCATGACTAGTTTTTCTCCAGGTACTCAGATTTGCTCCTACTGTCCCAAAACATGCATGTGTAGATAACTGGAGGTTTTAAATTGCCCTAAGGTATGAGTGTGTGCGTGAATGGCTGTTTGTCAAATGTAATGAACTGGAGACCTGCGTTTCAAACATAAAGTACTGCTGTTAGGCAGGGGTCCGCTTGAACCAGAGTAGGGGAATAAGTAGCATTTAATTTCTGAATTTTCAAAACACTTCCTGCCCACATCTTTAAATATTGTCAATATGGCAATCACAAAGCCTTGACTTTGGAGGTTAATATTTTGCTCAGCAGATTGCCTTGTATTGAATCATTAATAAACGTCACATGCAATAACTTATGCACACCACAGCATTTAGCATCTGCAGAGTTTTGATCAGAGCTTTTCGCATAAGAGTGCATCAAACACAGGGGCTATATTGCTACAATCTGAGGGAATCTTGCAGCATTGCTGGCAGTGTTGTCAGCGTCTGGAGTTCACTGAGTTATAGAGCAAGGCAACAGTACAGAGGAGAAGTTGCAATAACGCATCACTGATAGTTTGAATGACCCTGATGAGGTCTGCTGTGCCTTTGGCCTTCCCTCGTTTCTATGACATGGTCAGTTAAGACAAGATGATGTCAAAGACTAAAGCCTTGTAATTCTGCAAACAAAGCTTTGGTGTTTTGTTAATTCAGATCATATTTTTAAAGATGGATTCTGATGCTTAGAAGGAAATCCTCAGCAGCATGTGTGCAAATTACCTGAAACTGTTCAAATTTTTTATCAAAAAAAAAATTAATTCTGTTATATGCTGAATTATAACAAGTAATTTTCTAAACTACACAATTTTGTCAAAATGTAGCTATTTTATTTTTCCTAAGATTTCATTACATTTTTGATAAAAATGAATTTCCACTGCTTTTTATAATATCCACTTGCAGCCACTTGCTTCATTGAAAATTGGGAGGCCCAGGCTGAGGAAAGTTGTTGACATCCTCCTCAAGGCTTTTCATCTTAGTTGCTTCAGCGTTGTCCAGCCTTAGCAAAACTGGCACGGGACGCACTCGGCCCAAGGGTAGGAGATGCTCGGCTGAGAAACTGAGAGAAAAAAAGTGAACAAATGCGATGGGACTGCCACCACTCACAGGCTGCCTGTGGGATAGTCCCTCCCAGCCTGGTGAGGCTGCTTTAATGATAGCGTTGGGAGAGGAGAAGAGAGGAGGAGTCCAAGCACTAAGTTGGATGTTATTGTTTTTTTTTTTTGTTTTTTTTTGCTCTGGTGTCACTCTTTTCGGTGATGGGTGGAGGAAGAGGAGGGTGAAGGGGGACATCCAAATCACAGGCTGGAGCTTGATTTGTTACATAAACATGGACCTTTGCAGCCCCCAGTCTGCTCACATCAAATTTGCTCTGTAAATACATGTGGATGAAACTCTTGGGATGACATTGGTGGTGGCCAAGGAGAGTTGTCGAGATGTTCACTCCGCAGTGCTGCATCACTTCACCTCACAGCTCATGGAAACCTCTCAAGGCAATCCTGTTTGTACATAAAACAAAAAGAAGTATAGATCTTTCTCATAAAATATTTTCATTATTATCTCCCAAAACGTAATGTTAAAAAGAAATATATTGCTAATATATCATTGAAGGCAACACTAACCTTATGAATATTAATCCCCTTTTTTTCTATCACATGATAACAGTCCTTGTAACAAAAGCAATGTCAAATGATGTCTTGCAGGGGAACTCTGTTATATTTTCCTGGCTATAGGCTGTCCAATCAATATTTATCAGCACCAACAACAGTTTCCCAAAGCTAAAACAGCCTGACTCGTCTGAGGACAAAGGGACAAATCTTTTATTTATTTATTTATTTTTTTGTTAAACACTTGCTGGGGTGCTGTTCTGTGCTTTGACTAAAAACTTTGTACAATTAGAATACATAAATGAATTCCTTTTAGCAAAACAAACTGTTATTATTTTCTAATTATCTCATTTCACCTTTATTATTACATGTAAGTCAAAGTTATAGAAAATATTTTACAGGCATTCAAATTATGAAACCATTTTGACACTACAAAACAACAAAATAATGTTAAATAATGTGCCAATATATACTGTAAGTGTAGTTTGTTTGTAAATGAACATATCATGTTACATTTTGTATAAATCTCATATTTCATTCACTAATGTCACATTTCAGTTTGCTTCAGGACGACTAGCAGGTTAGCAACCCAGCAATCCGAAGTACAGAAAGGGAAATTATCTCATATGAAGCGCAATAGTCCTCAAAACCGTCTCATGGTTTCATAATAATATTTAAGGACTAGCAATGGTTGAAACATAGGAAATACCGTGCATATAAAAAGTCTACACACCCATGTTAAAATGTCATGTTATATTTTTGTGACATAAAAATAAGAAAAAGATTAATCCTTAACTTTATCACCTTTAGCATAACACATATCCTGCATAATTCAGCTAAAAAACAAGCAAATCTGTTCAATAGGAAAAAGTATATAATCTGCAAAGACCTTTTTTTAGTGTGCATTTCCTTAAACGTATACCTATTTGATCCACCTTTTGAGTCGATGTCAGCGTTTAATCTTATTTGGTAGGAATCTGTCTCAACTTAGCAATAGTTGGCTGCTCTGCCTCACAAAACCTCTCAAAATCCATGTGACTGTGAGGACAACCCTTGTTCTAATCCTCTTCAGACGCCCTCACAGATTTCCAGCCAGATTTAGCTCTGAATTCAAAACCTTTTCAGAACCTTATTTTTCTTTCAGTTAAGTGATTCTTGTTGATTTTGATGCATGCTTGTTCTTACTATGTTGATGAAAAAGAAAATCTTCTTTATATTCTGCTTTCTGGGTAAAAACTGACTGGTGTTCATGATTTCATCCACCTTTACAAAAACCCAGTTCCATGTGAATAGATGTAAACCCAGAACATGATACAACTACCACTCTATTTCACTGTGGGTATGCTATTCTCTTGGTGATGTAAAGTGTTTTTTGGTGCTTAACCTTTGAAATTGTGGCCCAGAACTTGGTTCTGTCAGACCATAAGCATCCTTTTGGGAGATTTTAGCCAGGCCTGGATGTTTCATTTCATGTTTCAAACACATTTCTTGCTGTTTAGACAGAAGGAAGCATTGACTTTTCTATGTCTTGTCATGGAAAATTTGCTTGACGTGCAGACATGAAACATAAATTGTTGAAGAGTTTGCTCATGGTTACAGTCAGATTATGTAGTTGTCCATCACTGCATGCTGTGAAATGACACACAAATTGTGACAAAACATAATTTAACTTGACATGCTGATGTGCCAACTGGTATTCACAACTGCAGAGATCAGGTTTTGTGTCTGTCAATAAATACAAACTCAAAATTTTGAAAACAAAAAAACCCAAAACACTTCCTATTGATCTTCACTAAAGCATCTGCATCTTTTGGATTATTTCTGAGAGGAGCTGAATGCATTGCAACTAAAAAACACGTGCTTGTTGGGTCCCTTGAGCAGCAGATCACATGTCAAAACTCCAAATGCTGTGGTCACTCCAGTAGCATTCCCTTTCTCCATTTTTTGCTGCATCTCTTCTCATAAATGAAGAGGCTTGCCTCAGAGGTGAGGCCCCTGGTAAAAGGGTTCTGCAGTCCCAGATGTCTAGCTCTGGGATCTGTTAGCCCAATATCCACTCAAACAGAAGGAGATTTTGATTTTGCAAGGACTTCAAATAGTATTTGCTATTAAGTGCTGCTTCCTTTCTGTTCTTGTAATAACTAGATATACTGTGCCTTACAAAAGAAGTCATCTCAATTAAACATTTACACATTTTTTCACATTAAAACCATAAACGTATGTTTTTTACTTGGATTTTATGTGATACATCTGAACAAGGTAGTGCATAATTATGAAGTGGAAAGAAAATCATAGTTTTAATTTTAGCGAGCAGAATTAGCAACCACAGTCGACCCTAGTGTAATTTAATCAACCTCAGTATAAAAACTGTTGTCCTGTTAAGGGTTCAGGGATAAAGCAATGGCTTAAAATGCCTAGAAGCAGCCTAGATGCTCAAAGCACCTCTGGAGGAGCTGCAGACATTCATAGCTCGGCTAGAAGAAAACATGAAAAAGAAACATGATCCAACACACATGAATCAAATGGCTTGTTTCCTGCCACAATATGCAATCAAGTTCTACAGAGTCCTACTAATGACCAATTTATTTTAACTCAGGTGTGTTTAAAAAGAAAAACGTCTAAAAGTTGCAGGACTCTCGCCCTTCGAGGACTGGAGTTCCTGTGTTGGAGACTTCAAAAGACTTTAGATTGGAGTGGAGATTCGCATTGCAGGAGGATATTAACCCTAAACCTACAGCCAGAGCTACAAAGGAAGGGTTAGAATAACACACAATTATGTGTTACAATGGCCCAGTCCAAGTCCAGACCTAAATTCAATTGAGAATTTGTGGTTAGACTTAAACATTGTTTACAGACACTTTCCATCAAATTTGACTGAGCTTGAGCTATTTGGCAAAGAAGAATATAAATATTTCAGTCTTAAGATGTGCAAAGCTGGTGGAAAAATACCCGTAAGACTTGCAGTTAAAATTGCAGTAAAAGATGGTTCTATGAAGTATTTATCAAAGGGTACAGAGAAATGCCTTACTGTACAGAAATGTATTAGTTTAATTATAAACATGCCACAATTATGGTCTTCTTTATGTCTTTATGAAATAACATCCCAATAAAGTACATTGAAGTTTGTGGTTGATGTGACAAAATATAAAAACATTCAAGGGCTATAATTACTTTTACAAGACACTGAAACACATTTTGTTACCGCTCAGGCAACAATCTTATTGATGTTAGCAAAGTGGAATTATTGAGCATTATTCTTTGCTTTATAACCACATAAATATTACAGTAAAAAGATTACCAAGGGCCATGTAAAAGAAACATTGTACAACAATTACTGTGACAATGACCAGGCTTGTGTCATTAATGCAAACCAGACACTAAGCCATTTATCTCCTCCTCTTTTCAAAAATAATTTCCCTTTCCAAAATGTGACGGCAAGTTCTGGCACGCAGAATAAAGTCACGATGAATTTACTTTCCAGTTTTAATTTTCCATGAATCATTCCCCCTCTTCTGTCCTTTGCTGCGTTGTTACTGACTAAAAGAAACAACTGACTATGTGTGTGTGTGTGTGTGTGTGTGTGTGTGTGTGTCTGTGTGTCTGTTTGTGTAGGCCATTGTACTGCTGCAGAGCAAAGTGATGGCTAAAAGTGTAAACTCAAAGTTGGAAAGGACATGTTGCAGGAATGTAGAGTGCGATCTGTTCACTTTTCTGTTATCTGGCTATCTGCCGGGTTGAAAGATCTAAATATTTTGACACTTGACATGACTGAGCATACCTGCTGGTTACATTTTAGCTGATCTACGCTGAGGCAAGGTGGCTTATGTCTTAGTGACACTTTTGTCCTCAAAGTCCCTGTCTTTGTCTCCCTAAAGTTGTTTCTTTATAACTGTCACCCATTGTAAACTCTTATGTAATCGACAGATAATAAAGAGGTTGCAAACCTGCAACTGTGCTAGCTGATTGTGCACCCTTTGTGACTGAATCAGAAATAAACTGATGGCAACATATCTTCGGAACCATTTGCAAAGACTTAAAAGTACATATCGATTTTCTCAGTGAGCTATTGCTGTTTAGAAATCCTGGGAGGCATGCTAACATTAAACTAAGACGCAGGAATGGAAACACAGAAGCACAGAGAGCAAGATAAAGTAAGAGAAAAAGAGAGAGAGAGAGGAATACTCATCATCTGTTACAAATGTTGCTCATGAATGTTGGGGGGTTAGACTGTGTTGAGTTCAACACGTTCACTCAGCCGGGTGTTCATTTCAATCTGCAGTACAATATCCTCAAGTCCGAACCCTTGGATGAGAGTCACTTGCCAGAGGATGATTTTTTTTTTTTGCGTCTCTCTGTTTTTTTTATACTTCCTTCTTGGGCAGAAGGGTGGTGTAATAGAAACCAGACACGAGCCAGCATGTGAGACATCCATCCACAGCAGCGAGACCTCACTTCTTCTCAGAGTAGGATAACAGGATTAGAAATAAATTCCAGACAAGGAAATTAGGCCTCTAGTTTTTAGTTAATCTGCATGTTAATAAAACAGAAAAAGCAAGTGCATTAGGATGGAAGGTGGATCAGGCTGTGTAGAAAAAAATAAGGAGGGAAAAGGACCACTCCAAAAAGGGAAACGCATGTGCAACTTTTTCAGGTAAGTTTTTTTAGTTACATTTATTTCCCAAAATGTATTCTGTACAGTTACTCTGTTAACTCTTTGCTTGTTTTTCTTCTAAGTTCATTAGAAACATTTGAAAAAAATTAAGTGTTTAATTTAATAATAATAAAAATGTAATAATGTAAAATATATAAGCATCTGCATTTATTATAAAGTTCCTAAACCTTGTAAAAGAGTTGTGTCCTTTTCTAGAAGGTCCAGATTAACAAATCTAAATTTTAATGCTTGTTGTTTATGATTTAAATATGATCATTCAATTCACAATTGATAAATAAAAATCTCAATTTTGTTCAAATTTAAAAAGCATAGATATTATGACATGTCTCTGTGTGTGCATTTTCTGTGCTTCTTTTTCTGTGGATTTCTTCCTTGTTATTTTCACAATCACAGATTCTTGCTAAACCATGTGAACTGTATTGACTGTATCTGTTTTTAAGTTTAATCTAGCAGGGCATAGAAACTGCAAAATAAAAGAGCTTACTGCAAATGCAATAGAATTTGCCAAAATGAAATTTTTCATCTGTTGTTAGAATGAAATCACCCTAAAATTAGAATGTAGGCTAATAATGTAACAATACAAAAATTTAGATAAGGAAAAATTTATACCGTTCCTTTAAATTTCGTACCGTTTGCTCATACCAAGATACATTACTTATAACTAATATGGACTCTGTAGTTCTGTGACCATTGTGAAAATAAATAAATAAATAATAAAAAATGCACATATGTTAATGTGGATGATGAAGGTACAGTTGGTGCATGATGTTATTTATTTATTTTTCTTACATTTTATCTTATTATAAAGATGATTATTAATTTATTTTTACATTCTAATTTATATTTGCTAAAATGCAGAAATAAATTAAATTTTGATCAAAAAAACAAAGAAAAGATCTATATTTATTAAAAGAACAAACAGAGACATTGGCAAAGCAGTAGAGAATTGGCTATGAACAGCATGACTTCACTATTGTTGCTAATTGTTTACCCATTTATTTTAGCCCGGGTGACACTATGATTAACACTATAAGGTATAAAATACTGGAAGGGGAGGGAAGGGCTTGTGGTTGGGGCAACAAGCCTCTACTGTTCACTCATATGGCTGGGTAGATGGCATATCACTCAACGGGCAGTACAGTATCACAGTCATGAGATCAACATGGACTCTGTACTTCTGTAGAGTGAATGAAAGTGCTAAGCTGTCTCTTCTTCACAGCTCTGAATGCCTCACAGCATCTGCAGTGACGCTGGCTGTGAGGAGAGTATGACCCTGTGCGATCTTATGTCATCCTTTTTTTCCCTCGTGCACAACTACCGGCATGTTGTGCTGAAGCACTCTGACTAGATCATACTTTGATTCAAGAATGGTCTCCAATCCATATGGTTACCCTTTGATTTTCCGTCTTTTGTCCAGTTGTGCGGGTGTGGTGCACTTTGGTCCAATTTATTTATGACAATGACTCTTAAGTGGGGTGCTTGATGAAGGGGTTTTCCTTTGTCTTTTAATCTTTTCTCAGCTATTTTCTGTCATTTTCTTCCAATTTACCAAGCATTCATTGGAAAACAGTTAACTACAAAGCAACATCCCACGGTGGTGAAAACTAAAGAATGCCATATGTCTGGGATTCTGTTTTGGATTGTAATCAAAATAAGAGCAAGAAACTACAGAAATTTCAGATCATGAGTGACTGCCATTAAAATTCATTTCTGTTTTTTTGTAAAAGGAAGCAACATTTCCTAAAACCCATGAGTCAAAATGACTTATGGGTGCAAATCAACTAGTACCATGTAAAATTCAGATGTGGATGAGTTTTTAAGGTGGTTTTGGTGACACAGGGCCATACATGGTTCTTTATGCCCTTCAAAGTGACTTTTAAACACTGTGTTCGAAAAAATGATACAGAACTGAGCAGTGTCTTTAAACTGTTTTCATGCAATATCTGCATAGAATTTCCACCACAGATTGATAGTATTGGTGCAGGAATTAGTTTTTTTTGTTCAGTAATTTTCTTTGTCATTAGGTCAAAAACAAGGAGTTTTTTTCCCTTCATAAACTTCATAAAATATGTTGTACCTTTATACATTTTCTTGTTCTAAAGCCTTGATGTTTTCCTTTGTTCTATAACCTAAAAGTAGAAATTAAGTTGAATTAAAACAAAAACAGTTATCATTTTTTTCAAAGGTCATGCAGGTCTAGTTACTCTAGACGCATTTTATTTATTAGAAGCAATATGACTCTTAACGATGTAAAGGTTGTTGATGCCTGTCATACACTGTAGAAAAATATATTTCTTGCAGTGGTGCTCTGAGCCAGAATCTTTGGGTTTTGATCTAAATATCTGATTTCAAATATCTGATATTTGATATTTTCTGATCCAGAACTCTTTCACTTAAATATTTAGTTTTGCTTTTGGTTCTGCTGTTGCACTGTCAGCAATACAACTGCAGTTTGAAGGAAAGTGATCATGCCTATGTTATGCTCTCCGGGTGAAGTAAAGACTGCTGAGATGGAGGGGTGATGAACTATGCCTCAACTCAAAAAGCATTTGCTGTCAATTTTGGCTTATTTTTACTGTGTAAAATACTGAGGAAATATAAAAAATATCTAAATCCAGCAAGAACTTTCCTTGGAGACAGGGAAATTTAAGGAATGTTTCTACTGTAGACATTCATGAGCAGGGGCAATGTTACACATATGTATATAAAGGCCTGAGCAAAATAACAGCAAACAGCTTAATAAAATAGTTTGGTTTGTTTTTGTTTTATTAAAATAAAGTCAATAACTTAGCTATGCTACAGCAACTGTGTATTATCAGTTAGCTTCGTTAGCACAGTTAGCACAGCAGCAGTTTCTATGTGTAATTTCTACACTGGAATTTTTCCTAACTTGTGTCACTTATGCAGCTGCCAACTTTACCAGATCCTTTATGCTCTCTAACATGTTGAGGTTGAAAGCTCATAAGGATAAAACAAAGTAACTTCCTGCATTTCAGTTTCAGCCTTCCTGTTGCTACTCAAGCTCCTTGTTGCTCCTATAGAGTTCTGGAGTTCTTTCTTGAGTTATTATTACTCTACAACCTGGCATACCTTTCACCACTCAAAATGTTTGTAAAAACACAACAAAAGGTTATTTTATATGTTCTCCCTCTTAACACTATGTCTCCAAAGAAGGTGATGCTGAGCAGGACAGTGCTCTCACTCTGTGGGCTACAGACTGTCCAATGACAGCAGGCTTGTGTGACAAACTCCAAATGTATGTTCAAACTTTAGGTCAGTCTAAAGAAACACAACCACGGAAAAATCAGATAACTATTTCTTAAGTTAAGGAGATTACCATGTATATTTTCTTATTTCAAAGTCAAACAGTTTTTTGATTGTAAGCTTAATCTTCAAGAGCAAAATCAGGGGCTCTGGCTTGGTATGCTCCTTTGCCAATTCGCACCCCTTTTTCATAGCTAGAAATTGCCATGTCTGCCCTTCTTATTTCTATTTTGTACCATGACCATGTACTTACAATAAACCGTTGCATGTCAGTTTATTTTGCACCGTAGTTGAGTAATTTCAAAAATTATGGAGTGAAATGGTCGTTACTCTGCTCAAATCTGTTTTATTTTAGTTCAGTTGTATATTATAATAACATTTTGTAAAAATTTTCTTGGACCATTTATTTTGGTTGTAATCCCCGTTTTGGCATTTTCACTCTCAAAATTTCAAAACCTTTTACCCAAGATCACCCAAAACATGATCTTAATCAATACAGGCTCATGCTGTCTGGATCAGTGGTTCGATCGGTGGCTTTGACCTCAGTAAAAGGCCCCATACCATCATTGGATCAAATCATCTCAATCTCTATAAGTTGTATTTTGTGAAGGTTTTTTGAAGGATTGAGGTCTTTCAAATTTATTTATATTTCTTAAGCTGCTGAAACAAACTCTAAAGGTGACAATGAAAATTAGTTTCTCCTTCACTAATAAAACTGTGGTTTAGCATCAGAAATCATGAGTTCAATGGCCATCAAAATGTAGGTTGAATTTACAATTTTATCTTTTGTTTTACAGATTGTAGTTAAAAGTCTGTAGGAGCAACATGAGCTGGAGCTTTCTCACCCGCCTCCTGGAAGAGATCCACAACCACTCCACATTTGTGGGGAAAGTGTGGCTCACTGTGCTCATCATCTTTCGCATTGTACTCACAGCCGTCGGAGGCGAGTCCATCTACTCCGATGAACAGACCAAGTTCACCTGCAACACCAAGCAGCCGGGCTGCGACAATGTGTGCTATGATGCCTTTGCCCCCCTCTCGCATGTTCGGTTCTGGGTCTTCCAGATAATCATGATCTCCACTCCCTCCATCATGTACATGGGCTATGCCATCCACAAGATAGCCCGATCTTCAGAGAATGAGCGCAGGAAGCATCAAAGACTCCGCAGGAGGCCACCTCCTCACACAAGATGGAGAGAAAGCCAACATCTTGAGGGAGTCCTGGAGGAGGAGGAAGATGATGATGCTGAGCCGATGATCTATGAGGAAGCACTGGAGGTCCAAGAGGCCAAGGTACAGCCTGTGAACAGCACTAGCAAAGAGCCACCAAAACACGATGGCCGCAAAAAAATCCTGCAACAAGGCCTGATGAGAATCTATGTTCTTCAGCTCATGTCACGAGCTATTTTTGAAATTGCTTTCCTGGCTGGACAGTATCTCTTGTATGGATTTCGAGTTAATCCCTCTTATGTGTGCAACAGGGTACCCTGTCCACACAGGGTGGACTGTTTTATCTCCAGGCCTACAGAAAAAACAATCTTTCTCCTCATTATGTATGTGGTGAGCTGTCTCTGTCTCGTGTTAAATGTGTGCGAGATGCTTCATTTGGGAATCGGCACATTTCGGGACACTCTTCACATGAAGAAGAACCGTGGCCGACATCCCGCGTCCTATGGCTATCCATTTTCACGAAACATTACATCCTCCCCGCCTGGGTACAATCTCGTGATGAAAACAGACAAACCCAGCAGGGTCCCCAACAGCCTCATCCCCCACGAGCAGAACATGGCCAACGTAGCCCAAGAGCAGCAGTGCACCAGTCCGGACGAGAACATCCCCTCCGACCTTGCAAGCCTGCACCGGCACCTGAGGGTGGCGCAGGAGCAGCTGGACATGGCCTTTCAAACGTATCAGACCAAAAACACCCAGCAGACCTCCAGAACAAGTAGCCCTGTTTCTGGGGGCACAGTGGCGGAACAAAATCGTGTCAATATGGTCCAAGAGAAGCAAGGAGCGAGGCCAAGATCAGCCACAGACAAGGCCGCGACCATCGTGAAAAATGTAAAGACCTCTGTATGGATATAAAGATTCATCTATTCTAGGGAACTGACATTAAAAATAAATCATCCTGAACTCCAGAGCTGTAAAGGATGAAGAGATGTAACTATGAACAGCAACAACTTAGATTTGAATCACACTAATTAAAGACGTAGGGACACTGAAGGTCTGGTCTTCGGAAATAAAACAAAAAACAAGAACACACAGAGATCCAACTCAATATAATTTACAGTAGTAGTAGATGTCGGTAATAGTTAACAAAATATACCTGCTTAGTATAGCATCTTTAATTCCAGCTTAATTACTTTGCAAACTTTTAATTTAATTTTTCATCACTGAAACTGAAAGGGATTCATTTAGATAAAGTGAGCTTTTGTAGTGGAAAAGGGAAAGTAAAGCATTTGAATTGCACTAGGAAACTTTTTGTTTTACATATACTATTATTGATAGAGAGATGCATGTTTTACATTTAGATAAATATTTTTGGATGTAGAAGCAATTTAAATAGAACTATTTTAATAATGACAAGAGAAGCAGTGAATTATTTTCTGGGAACAATTTGCACAGAGTGATGATCTTCAGGCATTGTGTGCAAAGGCCTTGTCTGTGTGTTATAGTTTTTAAAACAGCTTTGCTCTGTCACATAAAAGTAGTGAAAACAAACTAATTGTAACAATAGTTTTTACTAAATAGTATTATCCTGCGAGAAAACTATACAGTATTTACAGCTGGGAACTTTAAACAGATGCAGACTATAGTAGAAATCCCATCATTATCCTTTAAGAAACTGTTATCCTATGTTCAGATGGGTTAAGTTTTTCGTTTTTCTCTGTTACTGAAATTATTGAGCAATAGGGAATCCTGCTTTTACTGCTTTCAAATATCAAAGTGCCTCAAACGCTTAAAGACTGTTTTAGTATTATCTTCATGGCTGGGTTATTTAATTTCAAAACTTCCTGTTGTGAAGAAACGCTCTGCTTCAGTGACATATACTCCAAATAAGGGCATGTCTTAAGGAACACAAACTCTCCAATCTAAACTCTGAACTTTGAAGAAAGTTAGCCTGTTAAAATGCTGTAATAGCAAAAAGCGTTTTAGACGCCTTAGAAATCTTTAAGGCGTCTTAGAAATCATTCAGACGCCTTAGAAATCTTTAATAAAATATTTTATCTGAAAATAATTACATCAAATGTCACTCGTTGTAAATATTTAAAAAAGCTACTTGTACAATTGTAAACTGTTTTTCATTATCGGAAAAGCAAATGCAAACGATAGGTAGTAACAGAGATAACTTTAAAGCTGCATATTGTAAGCAATAAAACCTGGTAAGAATTATATACTAATTACATCAAATTATGACAGCATATTTCCCATCAAATTATTTTGATTTACTCACATAAATGTCAACAATGTTTTCAAAAACCAAATGCCAAAATCTTTCTTTTTGTGTATAGTCAGTGGGATTTCAAAAAGAGAGTTTTTTTGTCCATTCTTCAGATAAAGATAAAGTGTAAAATTGTGCTGATTTTCCTTTTATATAAAAGAAATAAAGGGACTGAAATATTGGGTGTGCAGAATTTTTTTCTTTTACCTTTGGTTTAAGCATCTGTTATCCACAAATGATGCATCTTGGTATCACATTTACTCACACATATAAAGTCTAAAGGAAGGTGCACATCTAGCACTTTGTTGCAGGCAGTGCTGAGACTGAAAAATGTGTCCCTAAGAAAAATGAAGAGAGAAATAAACTAACTCTAAGGACAAGCTATGTTCGACTTTATAACCATACCCATGTTGTATTACATGTTACAGCAAATTAGTAGGACCACAGGAAACCACCAGGTTGTAAAATTGGCCATAATATGTCATATTATTAAAGCATAATCTGAGTTTTAAAAGCTTGTTAGAGTGCCGTGTGAAAATATTCATACCCCTTGAACCTTTTCACATTTGGTCACATTATACTACCACAAACCTCAGTGCATTCGATCAGGATTTTACATTGTATACTATATACAAAGACAAAGTGTGTAATTGTGAAGTGGAAGGAAAGGGATACATACTTATATTTTACAAATAAAATCAGAAAATTGTGGCATGCATTTGCATTCAGCTCCTCTGTCTCAATACTTTTAGAACCAGGTTTTGCTCCAATTACAGCTGCTAGTTTTTTGGGCTATGTCTTTCCAAGCTTTAGACATTTAGATACAAACAATTAGCCCATTCTTCTTGTAAAATAGCCCAAGCCCCGCCAGATTAGATAGTGGATGTCTGTTAACGTCACATTTCACGTCTTAGTTAATGTCTTGCCACAAATTCTCAACTGGATTTATGTTTAGACTTTTTGAACACATGAATATGCTTTTGTGTTGCAAAATAGTTCAAGCTCAGTCAGACTAGATTGAGAGTGTCTGTAGACTTTAGGTTGCAAGAGGGAATTATCATGTTTTCTGCAACAACTTTATTTGAGACAGTCTTCTATTAAAGCCAGTTTTGTGGAAAGGACAAATAATAGTGGTCCACTCGGTAGATTCTTCCACCTGAGCTGTAGTCTGTGCAACTCCTCCACAGTTACCATGGACCTTTAGACTGCCTCTCTGATTAAAGCTGTCCTTGCCCGGCCTGTCAGTTTAGTTGGATGACTGTGTCTTTAAGTCTTTTTCGCTACACTTCATAGTTATCCACTTCTTTGTGTTTGTCTTTAATGTCAAATCACATAAAATACTGTGTGATAACATCTGAGAACTTTCATGGGGTGTGAATACTATTTTAAGGCACTGTATATGCAATGCTGTCAAACGAATGTAACAGAACAGAAAACACGCTTTACTCAAAAATGTGGTAAATTTTAAAGTAATACAATGGAAATACAACTGGAAGAAAACAGGTTTGCCAGAATTGTGTGTGAGAAGCTAGATCGCTTTGGTAAATGTACCTTTGCCACTAGCCAGTAGACATATTATTGTGCACACAATTCAACACATAGTTTTAGTATTTCTGCATGCATGCTTTGTTTTGCTTACGTTAAATGAACAACCTAGCAAACAAAATCAGTACAACGTTAGGGGTAAATTCAAAAAGCTTCCTTATCTGAGTGATAGATCTTTACTGTATAGATTTTTTAAACTTGATACTAGTTGTGCTTTGTAGTGGCTAAAGGCTCGCTGACAGTTCTGATGTCATGAAGCAAGTCAGACACTGACAGTTTAGCAAGTCGAGTGGGGACCAGCAGAGATAAAAAATAGAACTCTACTATTACAATAAGAAGGAGCAAGAAAGACACTGTGTGCAGGCCTAGTGGAAGGGTCTGTGGGCAAAGAGGAACTATTACATTTTATGCTTTAACATCTACAGTGAATGTAAAAAGCCTTCAAATGACTTAATATCAACAATTTAAAATGCCTGGTCATTGTGATAATAAAAAAAAGACTATGATAAATCATTCCATTATTTATTTTACATTTATATTTCATTATTCAACAGAGAACACTAATCTGTTTGAACAAAAAATATAACAAAGTATTTTATAACCTGGTTTTGCAAGTCTGCACACCCTTAAACTTTGTTGAAACAGCTTTTGATTCAGTGCTAGCATTCTGTCTTTATGGGTATACACCACCACTAATTACAACAAATCAGATTACCATAAATAAGGCTATAGTTTGCAGACAGGATGAGGCAGTCATCAATAATAGGACAACATATGAATCAACTGTGAAATTACTAAACTAGGGTGTTTCTTCATAATTCTTTAAAAAGAAGAGATGCTCCTTAGCCTTTGGTTGGTACTGTTTATGGTCCATGTGTGACAACAATCTCCTTTATTCTCCATATATCTGAACTAAGGAGAATGATTTCTTGACAGAAGCCTTCTAGGCTTGATTGAAATCTCGTGAAGTCGTATGGGAGAATATGTTATGGTGTGACTGTTGGCCACATTCCAAAATGTAAGTTTGGAACAAAACAAAACAGCATATCACTGAAAGAACATTACATGCACCGTAAAATACTGTGGCCTGGGGTTACTTTTCTTCAGATGGGAAATCATGAACAGTTCGTTATCAATAACAGTGAGTTTTGACAAAAACCTTTTAAGGGGCAATAATTGCCAAGTCAATATGTGGGACGCTTACTGAGAAGAACAAAAAGAAGACTGGAGATCGGAACTGATTCAAAAGTTGGTTCAACAAAGTACAACGGGTAAAAAAAGGATTAAACATCTCAACTTTTTCTCAGTACAAATATTTCTAACATTTTTATTGGCATGACATTCACAGCAGATGTAAAGTTTGTAAACACCCAAGTAATCCACACATACAAAAAACAATTTAGTCCATAAAATAATGTAATGTGTAATGAAATGCAACGGTACAGAAAATAATTACTGAACACAGGAAGGAAACAATGGCACAGAAGTCCAAGAAACCATCTCATCTGCATTAGTATTTAGAAAGCATTTCTGCTGCTATGAGAAAATCAGTTCCACATGCTATTAACTCATGAGCTATAAAAATGTTTCTCATTACCAAGTATTGCAAAGAGTGATACAATTGGTAAAAGCAAAGAGACCTTTACAAAAAAATCTTTATGTTGCAAAGCATTCAATGACATTGCCTACAGCTGCATTTCTAAACTTTTTAATGTTCCAGTAAGGGTCATTGGAGCCATAATCTGGAAGTGGAAAGGAAGAAGCCATAATCTGGAAGTGGAAAGGACATCATTTCACCATAAACCAGCACAGCCAGGTGTCCCTTGTAAGATTTCTGGCAGAGGAGTCAAAGCACTTGTCCAAGATCCAAGGATCACTCACAGGGAGCTTCAGAAAGTCCTGGAAACAGTAGGTATAGTTTCTCCCATGAAGACGATTAGTAACACTCCGCTACAATGAACTCTATACACTTATGTACTTATACTTATGTACGAGATCATCCCACATTTTTACCCGTAACTTCTTTTGTTGAATAATTTTCTTTGATTTCTTTATATGTGTGGATTTTTTTGGATTATTACCAACATGTGGTGTGAATTTCATGTCAATAGACTTTTTGGGAAAAAAAAATGTAGAGAAAAATGTTTATGTGTTTAATACATCTTTAACCCAATGGGCACGTGTATATTCGCAATCTCTCTGCAAAATATGGCTTTTGCTAAAGCAGTGGTGGGCTGACATTGTCAAGTTCAAAGTACTTGCGGGACACACAAAAATGTGATTTTTGTGCAGCCTTTTAATTATTATTTTTTAAATTATACCCACTAACAGCATGTTTTGTTTTTCTGTTGAACCAGACAGTATATATGTCACAATAAAAGTGAAAAAAGTTATGACATTTTTTATCATGGTCTCATTTTTTTTGTCACGAAAACCTGGCATTCTACCAGAGTAGTGTAAACCTTTTATAATACTGTGTTGTATAGGAAAACTGGGTTAAAGTTACTACATTAAAATATATTGAAGGTTTACCATCCTCATTCTCTTTTCATTAGAAAAGAAACCACATCTGTCTCTTCTGTGGATGTCCTCCTGGTATAGCCACCCAGACAGTCTTTCTCGCTCCCCTACGATAATTTAAACAGTATTTTAATTTTCTATATGCATGTTTGCACACATACCGAGTAAATATAAAAACTTGGCCACTTAAAAACTACAATTGATAAAAGAACGAAACCCTGGTTGTTTTTGTTGAGCCGAGCCAAACAATTCGGATCCTAAAAGAGAGCCGGAAGTCCCATCATTAACAACGAAACTTTAAAAAACAGCGCTCTCGTGCGCCACTGTTTTCGAGCAATGCATTTTGGGACACCAATATGGCGCCCTCTGTGATGGTGTAAGATGTTATGTTCTCGATTAAGCTGATTTTTTTCGTTATTAGTAACAGAGTTCAGTAATTATTACACTCCTATATTACCGTATAACATGGCGGGTTTGTGGTTTATCCGGGGAGCGTTCACCGGTCTCGGTGTTAAAGCCGTGACGCCTCTCTGGGGAGCTGCATCTCTTGCGAGGGTCCGGGTCAAACTGTACAGCCAGGACTCGGGTAAAAATGGCCGCGGTCAGTTTGTTTGTTGCCCTCTTCCGCACAGGACCCTGCTAAAGATTCAAGGACAGGATACAAGCCCGTTTCTTCAGGGGATTATAACTAATGACATGAAGCTGTTGGAGGAGCCTGGGTGCGCTGCCATGTATTCACACATGCTGAATGTGCAAGGCCGAACCTTGTATGACATCCTGTTGTACAGGTGAGAAAGTATTGCATTTTCAATTATAAAGAGTTGATACTGTCTTGTAACTCTTATTATTACTGCTGCAGGTGTTTTTGGGGTCTCTGCCGGCGTCGCACGGATAGATACTAAAATGTTTGCCCATTATTCTTTGCCAAACAACTCATGCTCAGTCAGGCTGGATAAAGAGCGTCAGTTGTTACAAAGGGTTGCCACAAATGCTTAACTAAATTTAGGTTAGACTAAAATTGGCCCATTTCAACACTTGAATATGCTTTGATCTAAACTATTCCTCAGCAGCTTTGCCTGCATAATAGTAAATACCATTTAAAAGTATGTCAGCACTTTTCTTCCACTTTACAAATGCTCTACTGTGTGTTGGTCTATAGCTTAAAGATTTAAGGGGTACGAATACTTTGGCATAAGGCACTACACAAATAACATTTAAATTTAAAGACCAGATGTCCAACTTTGCATACAATTTACAGTTTCCTTAGTTTAGAATTCATTTAGCACCTATTTTTTCTTAAGTATTCCTTATTCTCTAAGTCACATGCATACAGGCCACTCTATAGCTGACATTTGATAAGACACAGGGTACGCCCTGCACAACTAATCAGTTGGACACAGAAACCCAGGGCAAGGGTTAGGATTGGGAAAAAAAAAAACTTGAGCACTAAAGGGACATTTAACACTGGCACAAGTAGACCATGCAAACACCGCTCAATCTGTCTGGCCTGGTTGGCTTGTTTAGTATAGCCTCCACTGATGCCTGTCATACAGACTGCTCAGCCAGCCAGGTTAGCATTTAGTGATCTAAAAATAACCAACATGGTATATGTTAACAAGTGCTCTATCACAGAAAATGTCAGCTTTTATTGCTGTGTCTCTGAGCATCATTCTTCCAGTTTGCCCCTTTCTCTGTGAACCTTTTGTATGGATATTTTTCACTTTTTGTTGCTCTTCATTTAAAACATGTATTTCCATAAACACAACTATTTACATTGTGGATATATACATTCAAGGGAGAAGAAAGTTAGGTCGACTTTTGATGCTTCCATAGAATTTCAGTCCAGCAAGCATAGGAAGAAATTGCTTTTTGAAAGGCAATCACTTAAATGGCAAGACTAAGTTCCTCATCCAGTCCAGTGGGCACACCACATGAATGTTCATATATAAAGCCTGCACATACTGGCCATGTGTGTCCACATAAAGTAGTTTTTCAATCCTGGTCTTCAGGGCATAATAAATATAGCTCTCTACCCAGACAACATAACTGCAAACACCAACTTTGTATTTTATGGTGAATTTACAAGACACTAAACTTATTTTATTTCCCTTCAGTCTGAAAGAAGCAGAAGTAGGAAATGGTGTTTTCCTGGAGTGTGACAGCATGGTTCAGAACTCAATCCTAAAACACTTGAAGGTGTACAAGATCCGGAGAAAAGTGAGCATTGGCCTTTGTCCGGAGCTGGCTGTGTGGGCTGTACTTTCACAGCAGAGCAGCCCAGATCAAGAGGCCAATAAACCTGAGCTTTCTGCCCCTGAAAATGCTCTGGTGTGGGAGGCTGATCCCCGAACTGTGCAAATGGGGTGGAGACTGGTATTACAGAGTCAGGTTGACCCTTTGGAAATCATTGCATCTTGTCAGAAAGGAGAAACAGAGGACTACCACAGACATCGCTACTCAATAGGTACAATCAACTTCTGAAAGTGTACAGATTTTATCAGATGATGATTAACGGTTTGAGGAGTCTTAAGAGTGTATGTCCTTGAAATTCTGTGGCAACTTTTCTTTTCCCCCTTCTGCCATGTAGGACTTCCAGAGGGAGTAAACGATCTTCCCCCTGGGGTAGCACTACCACTGGAGTCTAACCTCGTCTACATGCAGGGTATCAGCTTTAGCAAAGGCTGCTACATCGGCCAGGAACTCACGGCCAGGACTCATCACACTGGGGTGATACGAAAACGCCTCATGCCAGTACGCTTCTCATCTCCTGTCCAACAACTCGGGGAAGAAGCCGCACTCCAGACGCAGTCCGGCAAGCCAGCTGGTAAACACCGATCGGGCGTTGGGGAGCTGGGACTGAGCCTAATCCGCACTGCTCATGCCAAAGAAGTGTTGATGCTGAAATCTTCCGACGACGACACAGTGACACTTGAGGCCTCCGTGCCAGACTGGTGGCCTAAAGATGTGAAATTTAACTGAAGAGGACGTTCTATTGCTCCTTGAAATGTGACATGGATCAGATCTGACAGATTTATGACTGACAAAACCCTCAAGAATTCTGTTACACTGCCTTTGGTTTAACATGTTTTGTCTTAACCAAAACCAGCTTATTTATCTTAAACCTATTCTTTGTTATGTATAGAAAATTATATATCTAAAAGATGAGTTTCCATTGGTGCCTATTAAAAAATAAATGCAACACAAACACTATTATTTATGCTTTATCATCTTTCAGTGCAAAAACAAAGACATACATAGACATAAGCAGGATTTTAGACAGCAGTGATACCTACTGGTTTATCACAATATTTTTCATACTTAATGTGGCACTTATTGAAATGCTGGACACATTATTCCTGATAAAAGAGATGCTGCCCCCTAGTGGACTGTATAGTGTCTCGGATCTGCTGCAACATGGTTTCAGGCTGAAAAGTCAACATTGAATGATCAAGCAGCTTAAAGTCCTCGTTGCACAGTAAGCATTCAATAATGTGGGCCACTCTCTGTAGGTCAAAAGCAGAATGGTAAGGTCCAAGAGTGGTGAGGGTCTCTGAGAGATGCCGTGAGTAATCTGAGGAATCCCCAGAGGAACAGGCATTCAAAAAGGCCATCCGATTTTCAGCAACGATTTTCAAAAAGGAGGCAAATTCACTGTAATCAATGCCAGAGCAGGCTTTCATAATGACCTAAAAGGAAAACAAAATCAGCCCACAATCACTACCACATATTAAAGTTTTCTTGCATAAATATATTCCTGAACTGAACAATCTCATCATGCTCACAGTACCTGGCAATGCTGATGCCATGAATCCATTGTGTTTCTCCACTCCTCTATCTCTTTTTGAACAGAGGACAGCTCATTCTGTAGGAACTGCCACATTATGTCAATATTGCAGCCATTAAGCCAATTATGATTAATGGAGATGGTGTCCTCCTAGAAAAAGAAACAAATAACTGAAATGTAGATTTAGTTAAATCTTTGATTATCTACAGGTGCATGTCAATAATTTAGAATATAGAAAATGTATTTCATTAATTAAATTCAAGAAGGGGAAACGGATTCCTAGTGATATAGTTAAGTGTTTATTCCTGATCATTTAGATAATAGCGTACAGCTAATGTAATCCTCAAGTTTAGGTTTTCCAGAAAAATTCAATTACTGGGTGGGCCACTCCAAAATGTTAATGACTTTCAGTCTGAGGAAACATTGATGTAATTAAAAAACCAAACTAATATATTCTAGGGGTATGGATAATGGATGGATAATTACACATACACATATATATATATATATATATATGTGTGTGTGTGTATATATTTCACTCTTATGTTTCATGAATCTACAGGAGTTGCAATCTAATTTAATTACTGAATTAAATCGACTCTTTGAAGATATTCTAATTTACTGAGATGCACCTTCATAACAAATAATGTTTTTTTTACACTTCTCACCAGATTATAAACTTGATGGTGCCAACCACTTGGCACAAAAATAATTTCACCAGCCTCCTGAATAATTTCAAGAGGTTGGCATGCTTCTTCAAGCTGCGGGAAAAGGCCTCTATCCTGAAGTTCAGCTGAAGTAACATCGTAGGGTAGGTTTCCGTGCGTGTCTCGTAGAAAGTCCTCCTGACCTGGAGGATACAGCAGCCACTTCTTCCTGCCACAGATATTTGCGGACCAGCTGTACGAGCGGAACACATCGGCGTGGAACGGGGTCCTGGAGACAATGAAATACAATAGTGTTTACTAAAAAAGAAAATGATGGTAACCCCCGTGCTATGATGTGACTATACTTGGATCACACTTTAACATTTTTATACCATGAGCCTTTGGGTCCCATGTAAACAAACCGGTAGTCATCCACTTCAAGTGTATCCCAGTATTCATTAAGCCAATCAGAAGAAAAGAAGATTGGTGTTGTGTAAACATTATGGTCTGGAAAATCCCTGTAGAAGAATATGAACATGGAATTTGTTACCGACTATAATTAATAAGAAAACATTGTAATAGGTGTGGGCCAGTATGAGATTTTCACAGGATGATAACCACAAGTAAAGAAATAGCACAGCTTCATTTTATATTTACACATAAAATATAACATTATTGCTTTTAGCAAAAGCTAAAACTACTATATTGTTTATTATTTTGATATATCGACAAGAGAAACACCTGCTAAATAAGACAGTAGTTTTCAAGTGCTTTTGCGCCAGCTATAACATCTTTTTGCTATTCTTGTATTTATATTAGAAGTATAGCATGGACATATTGGCTGGGTAATTAGCTGGGCTATCTGCAGCCGTAGTGAGCCAATCACATTACAGTCTTATTTTTGTCAAAGCCTTTTAAAATATTGCAGTTTCAAGAATTTCAGATGATAAATAAAACATATATCTATGTTTGTCATTCCTGATCACAACATGGCCATGGCTTATTGTTCAGGTTTTAATCTGACACAATCCTGTTTTTTTTATTTAAATAACGAAAAGTAAAATAATTTTTTAATCAACCAAATAGTCTCGGCCCAGATCAGGTTTTCACGCACCTATACACTGAAAATTGACTGATTTGATAGGTAAACACTGCTTGATTGGCCAGTACAAGGTCTAGACTTAATCAAAAAATTTTAAATAATTTGTATCTTAATTTCAGGACATATTTATTTAAAAAAAATAATCAAAGTTTTTTTTTGTTTTTTTTGTTTTAAAGGTAAAACAACCTTTGTCCCTATTTATAATAGTGAAAATATATAATTTTGGGCTGAATAAAAAAATTAACAAGCCAATAAATGACATTTATTTCAACCACCTAAAAGTAGAGCAATCGTCAAAGATTGATTTGTGCATGTTTCATGGCAACATTTTTTTTAACAAAATGCTCTTTTAAAAATGTAACATACCATGTAAATGCATGCTCAATACAAATTATATTCTTCTGAATTAGTATAATACCTTGACATATGCCAGTCTTTAAGATAGAGGCATCCTTTGGGCGATGAGTGTCCATTCTGAATGTACTCCTTCCAGTAATGTATAAATTCTTTAAACGGCATTACTTGTTTTGGGTTGGCGTTGTATTCCTTTGCATTGCAGTTTGCAACTGGGACAGGAGTCTCCTCTGTAATGAAAAGGGTAAGAAAATACAATAATAAAATAATATGACGCTACCCGTTGCAGCTGTGGCTGAATCAGTATGAGCTTTATTTACCAAACTCTTGCAGCAGTTTCTGAAAATTGGGTTTGCCCTCCTCTGTCACCCACTGTTTTCTACACTTCCAGTCCTCTGTGAACCTTCTTGAGAACATGCACGGGTGATTAGGCAGCAAATACTTCTTGAAAAATTTTGAGTAACTCAACTCCTTGTCGATGTAGTCAACAAAATGCGAAGACCAAAACTGCTCGTACGATTGTCTCGGCATTTTGACAAGGCTGCTGCAGTTGTGGTACGCGTCTCTGTCCATTGTGGTAAACAAGACCTCGGCTAACTGGCTACCAGGTATAGCCGTCAATCTGCTATACCGAAAAGCGAGCAAAGAGATTAGAATTCGCCCACCACCGGTTTTAGTGAAAATTTCAAAACATTTTAACGGGCTTTGTAGCTTTTTTTTTTTTACACAAGTCGTCATATGACTAAAATCTCCTAACGACGCAAACATAACACCGACACCGTCTCAGTTTGTCAATAATATTGACATTTCGTGTCTTTAACAATAAAGATGCAGTCACTCGGAATAATCCATTAAAAACACCGTCGCAGTAGTTACCCGTTATTGTTCCCCCACACCTACCCCAGGAACCGTGACATTTAACTGTTTTATGCGGACCATAGACCCTGGAAGAGCATATGGCGCATGTGCGTCCATGATCATACGTCAACGGCACCGCCATTTTGTGAGTGGGATGTTCTGCTCCAATGGTTTTAGGCGAACCTATGTCACTGTGCGCTATTTGCATAACAAAGCTGTGTTTCATATTTGTTTGGAAGTCAGTAAATAAATAAGCAAATTACGTCATACTAAATAAACAAAATTCATGTTTTTTTGTTTTGTTACCAAACGTAAAGCATCCCGTAGTGAACAGCAAGCTTCTCTAGCCATGCCCAAGCAGGGTTAATTCAATAATAAGACTAGGAATAAAAATATTATTATTGCTGATAATATTTTGCAAAACACAACCAAATATTGTTTAGTTGGTAAAACTAAAACGATTAATCAAAATTAGATAAACATATTTTTTGGCGTTTATAATCAGAAAGGTTTCCCACTACAATCGTGCTGCTGTTTTACAAAGTGATCTCGCCACTCGCAATATGGCGGACGCGCTCACGTATAGTTCGAGGTCTACTCGTGTCCATCGTGCGAACCAGAAGTACTTTCAAGGCGGACAGTCTACGCGGCCGTACCCGTGTGTTACATCACTTCCGTAATAAACAACGTTACTAGGAAGAATACGAGGTAACGTCATGCTCAGACTATTGTTTACGCTGTATATGCTACGGAAAAGAGACATTTAACCAAGAGGAAGCAGGGTGATTTAATTAAAATGGCATTTTTGTGGTGCGGATAAACAACAGAATCTACCTGATTGGATGCCTCATCTGAGCTCATCGATTTGCCTGAATTACTTTGAGGAAAGTGTGTTCCCAACCAGGAATACACGCAAATCATTAATCATAACAGAGTTATGATATGACTGTAGATTAACCTAGCAGCTGCATATATATATGTCAGCACTGAAGGTTATTTGCCTTTTACCTAGGTGAACTTGCTCAACTGCCTTCAAGATGAGCCGGGATGCTCCCATCCACAGCTGGCCTGGTTCCTATTACATCAACAATGAGAAGAGGTGGGAGAGCGGAACCCTGTCTCTCACCAGGACCATGGTGCGCTTCATCTCAAGCCAGAGCAAGGAGTGTCTCTCCAGCTTCCGCCTGTCCAGGATCATGGAGATCAAGATGGAGTCATCTAGTTTCATCTTCAGCACCCTCACAGTGCTCGAGGAGGGAAACGTCAAGCACTGGTTTGGTTCCCTCAAGCCCAACCGGGTGGCCGTATTTAATGTGCTGGAGCATTTCTGGAGAGAGCGGCTTCTTTCACCTACCTCAGAGGCTCGGGGGGCTGAATGTCATCCTTCAAAGGGGAGGGAGCTGATCAACCTGGTGGTTGGGGCCCAGAGAAGACTGGAGGACACTGGCAGAGTCCTCAGCCACCAGGGAGAGCAGTTTGACAACATGATGCAGGGATTGGAGAAGATTGACTCTGATCTGGGTGTTGCTGATAAGTAATTATCGTAAACTCGTCCTATTGAGCTTTAAACATGTCTTGATGGTGCTGCTTGGATATTGTTTTCTAGCAAAGCTGAAAGAGTAATAGTGTAATTGTCATAAACAACACACTGAAAAAGGATTCCTACCCATTTAACTTTTCCACACTTTATAAGGTTGCGACTACAAACTTCAATCGATTTTAAAGAGATTTGATGTTTTAGAACAACACAAAGTAGTGAATCACTGTAAAGTGGAAGTAAAATGATACATGGTGTTTAAATCCTTCTTTGTGTGCACAAGTATTTACCCCCCCCCCCCCCCCCTTTTTGCCAAATATGGTATATTCGGCATATGGATATGCTTTGATCCAAAGCAGTCCAAAACCACTGACTGTTTGGGTTTGTCCTGCTGCAAGGTGAACCTCCACCCAGCATAAGTCTTTTGGAGCATGTAACATGCTCCCCCCCCCATGATTACAATGCATGATTTCATATGACTAACAATGGCTTTCCCCTTGCCACTCTTCCATTAAGTAAGGGTTGTGTTGTGCACTACAGATAGGTGTCCTGTCAACATATTCTCCCACCTGAGCTGTGAATCTCAGCAACTCATTCAGAGTCCCTACTGATGAATTAGCAGCTTCTCTGATTTATATTCAACTTGCCTGGGCTGTCAGTTTAGGATTAATAGATTGAACAGGGTTACTCTGCTTGAAATGTCTCATCAAATGTATCCCAGACCTCTCTGGTGCCTTCCTTGTTCTCTATGATGTTGTTGGTCCAATCATGTCCTGGCTCCTTTTTGGTGACTTCTGAAGGTAGTTGGTTGGACTGGATTTTATTGAGGATATAAGAGTAAAGAGGGCTGAATAAAAATTTATTTCCTTTAATATTTTTATTAGTAAAAAAACAGAATCCTTTCCTTTAGCTTCACAGTTATGCAGTACTTTGTGTTGATCAGCTGTATCAAATCTCAATAAAACACATTTAAGTTTGTTGTTGTAACTTGACAACATGTAAAATAAATTGTCAATGGGGTATGAGTACTTTTGCCATGCACTTTACATTATCTGTGTCTCCTCAGACTTCTTTCAGAGCTCGAGTCTCCCTCCTGGTGGCCTTTTGGTAAACTCCCCTGGAAGACTCAGCAGGAGGCCAAAGCCGAGGACGCCGCCAAGGCTGCAGCGGCTATCTCAGCGGGCAAAGTTTCTAGCAGAAGCAAGGTGATCACAAGCATCCCGGCAGTGTTGTCCAAAGGCGGAGACTCGGACTTGAAGCCTGGATGTTTGCTGGTGCTGGTTTCCTCACTGGAGGTGCGAGACACAAACTGCCACCTCCTCCACCGATTTGAACGGAACGAAATTGATGAAATCAGGGTGCACAGCCCCTACGAGATCACAGTTAGACAGCGGTTTATAGGAAAACCAGATATATGTTACAGGTTCCTGTCAGCCAAGATGCCAGAGGCAATGTCTGTGTTAGAGATGCAGTACAAGAAGAAGATGGAGTTGACAAGTGAATACGCAGCCTTCAAGGCAACTCCGCTTTCATCTCCTTCTGACAAAGAAGGGACTAACTGGAATGAAGGTAAAGCTGCTGTTTTTGGTCTCTTTGCCATGCTTAATATACATTTGACCACTGAGTGGCAGTAATGTTCTATGTTCTCAGCCTGAAGCACTCAGAAAGGCAGCCACGTGCAAAAACATTTCATCATGGTTATTGGTGTTTCTCTGTGACAGAAATATATTTTGATGAGTCAATTCACCCTGATTGCCTCAGTTGCTGCACTCAGGGTTTGCTGTCTGGTTTTCTTACAAACAACATACTGTGTACACTCTGCGCCTTTTCACCACCTCCACCCAATGGAAGCAGGTTTGCTGCAGAAGTGCCAAGAGACCGAGCTGCCAGTGGAGGTCCCGGCAGGAGAGCTGTCGCAGTTGCAGGTGCACGTCCTGCAACCATCTGTCAGTCAGGCTGAGGCCCAGGAACTCAAGCAGGTGAGAAAGCTAGATTTCCATTGCCCGTATAAAAATATAACTGCATCACTGAGGCCTGAAGCAGTTTCATGTTTGTTTAAACGATACAGGGGGCAGAAATGAAAAAGTCAACTTGTAGTCTGCATAGTGTCTCAAAGCAACATTTGCTGTTATTGTAAATAATCATCTAGTTACAGCAACATGCATTTTCATGTTTCCATTCCAAGCCACAATTTGCTGCTGTGATTTTTATTTTTTATCCTGTGTGTTTAAAATGTTATTTGGTGAGTCCACAAACCAAAAGTCCATCCTGGGTTCAAGAGAGGAAAAGAAGTATGGTCAGTTATTTGGTCAGCGCCTTTTCCACTCAGTACCTCACATCTCTGACAGCTGTTACAGACATGGTCTGTGGTGGCAAGCACTAAACAGTGACGCAAATTCAGGCGTATTACGCTGACATTTTTTTTTTTGTCATGTTTGTGACTCACTATTTGAGGTTGCTGAGAGCTTGAAATTACATGTGAAATTTACTGTAACCCATATTTTCTATTTCCATAAGTTTAGACCATTTACAAGACTAAAATAAATGAATGGCCTTAAGCATTACTTATAGTGGACACTAACCGGCCACTTTTTAAGGTACACCTGTTCAGTTTCTTGATAACGCAACTATCACGTTAAATAAATTCAAGGATCCAAATGCAAATTCATCTCTCCGGTTTATGAAAAACGGTCCAAAACACAGAAAGTTTTCAACGAGGGCCAGCCATAACGCCTTGTTGATGTCAAAGGAGAACGGGCAGATTAGTTCGAGGTGATGGAAAGACTACAGGAGTTCAACTTAGCACAGAACACCATCTTTGAAACCCACAACATGTCCAACCTTGAAGCAGATGGGTTATGGCAGCAGGAGACCACACTAGGTGCCACTCCTATCAGGTAATAAAAGCAAACTTTGGCAACAGTTCACACAGACTTGGTAAACTTGGACAAAAATGTTGCCTGATCCAGTGAGTCTGGATTTCAGCTGCAACCTTGATATAGTAGAGTCAGAATTTGATTTAAACATGAAAGCATAGCTCCCTCCGGCCTTGTATTGGCAGTTTAGGGTGACCTTAGTGGTATAATGCATTAAGATTTTTCTGGGCACACTTTGGGCCCTTAGTACCAACTGAACATCCTTTAAACTCCACAGCCTTATAGTGTGGTTGCTGATCATTTCCATCCCTTTATGACCACAGTGTATCATCTGACAGGTACCTCTTGCAGAATTATGACCCATGTCACAAGGCTCAGATCATCTCAAACTGGTTTCATAAACATGTCAATGTGTTTTACTCTACTCAGATGGCCTCCATAGTTATAAGATCCCAATCCTATAAAACACCTTTGGGATGTTGAGGAATGGGAAATTGGCATCATTTATGCACAGCCAACAAATCTGCAGCAACTGCATGATGCTATCATGTCAATATAGATCAAAATGTCTAAGGAATGTTTCTGACGCCTTTGGGATTTTATGCCATGAAGTGGAAAGGCAGGTCTGAAGGCAAAAGGGGGATCAACACCACACTAGCAAGGTGTGTCTAATAAAATGGCCAGTCTAATATCATTTGATATGTGTGACACCAGAGCGGACCGAAAGCTGAAGTCCCTAAAGCTCCCTAGACCTCCACTTTGTCATAGTTTTAGGTTTGATAAGTTCTGAGGAGGCCCTGATGGCGCTGCAGTATTTTGTGAAAACATTTCATGGCTATGCACCTATCTCTGTGATTCACTGTTATGACCATTTGCTATAAATTCAGTTAAATATTACATAGTGCTAGAGTGCTGCTTTGGTGTAATAACTATGTCTTAAATAAACGTTTAAAAGCATGACCAGCACTGGGCCGGTCGTAAACTTGTCTCATCCATTGTGCTTTTAAATGTTTTATTGTCCTCTGCTGATAATGGATCACAGTTGAATGACTGCCAGTTTTAGGACTCTATGCAGTGCCAGTGCACACGCCCTGCTCTTAACATAATTTAAGATGAGAATCTAGTCTTAGACAGTGTATACATATTCACTGCTTCGAGGCCTGGCTTCAGTGCTGTTACCTATACTGCTATTTTCAGGATTTTAAAAACGTACCCAGGCCTACAACAAAACATTCAGATAGTTTTTCTATTGTATCAAATCATAGCTTTAACAAAAAAAGGCTGTAAAAAGTATTGGTGGAAAGTTTTAGGCATGATTTTGGAGCAGGTCACATCACCCTGCAGTGTGAAGGAATTAAAATTTTTTTGTATTGAAACATATCAGAATACAATTAATGTGAAGTAGTGTTTTTAACTTCATCCAGAAGTACGCATATCTTACAAAAAAAAAACTGCAAGATATTTGTAGCTTGGTTTTATTGCCATACCTTTATTTTTTAGTATTCTTTGCTTTGCTGCATTGTAGGTTACATCTGTGTTCAAAATATTTAATAAAGTTTAGCAAGGTGCTTTGTAAGTTCTACAAAATTATTGCATTACACAGTAAATAACATAATTCTCCCATCACATTAATGCTGATCTGCCTTGTGAAAACATATGGCTTTTAATAAAGGGCTCTAAAATCACCAGCATACACAGTTTGGTCTCCCGCTCAACCAGGTTGCCACAGGTTATGTTAAAAATGCCAAAAACGAGTTATTATTTTCCAAATAATTTAGCTAATAATTGTCTGACCACATGGGGGCGCTCTTAGTCTGTGTGTAGGGCATAGAATTTTCAACCCCAGCTGGTCAAGAGATTCTTAAGTATGAAAAGTGAAGGGAATTAGTTGGTGATGTTATAGTAGAAAATAAGTTACCGTCTTCTGATGCAGTAGCAGACCACATTTAATACTTCTCATTTTAGTATAAACATAATATACATAATGGAAATGGAGTAAATCATAATTAAAACAGACTTCATAGTTGACATAAGATACACTTCATTGCTTCATGTTAGAACCTATGTAAAATGCATTTTTACAGCACCTTTCAATCATACTCCCGCACATCATGGTTCCCGTGGAAGTCTTAAAAAGCCTAAAAAAGTCTAAAATTTGAAAATTTAAGGCCTTAAAAAGTCTTCAAAATGACTAGAGTTTTATCTTAGGTCTTTAATCCCAAGAAGCGTTTATTCTATAAATATAAATACAGAGTAAAATGCCAAAATCAGAAGTTAATTTTGTGCTGTCTGAGTGGCTTGCTACCGGTGTTTGTACATGATACAAATCCCGCTATAACGCTCTACAGGAAGAAGGAGAACTGCAGCCATATTGCAGCTGCCCACTGTGTGCCGCGTATTGGGAGTCACGTTGGCTGCTTGTTGTAGAAAACATAGGAAAGCGGGTTTTAATGAGACTTGGCTTGATATTAGCAATTTCTGCACTTGGTTGGAAGCGGTCCCCAGCAATCGATATGAAGCTTGCTGTAAACTTTGCAAGAAGACCATCCAATTGGGGACATTAGGCGTCAAAGCGCTCGAGTCTCACTCCAAGGGGAAGAAACACCGGCTAGCCACGAAAAGCCTTCAGTGGAATCACGCTATCTTACAGTTTCTTTTTAACAACCCCCACCATCTTTGACAGTGGTTGGTGGATCTGAAGTGTATCGCTGTGTCACTACCACTTTGCCTAACGATCTTTGGGCTATATTCTGATCCATTGAAACATCAAAATCTGAGGTGCTTTGGATTCCTCACTCAATTACAAATCACTTGTCTTAAAACAGTAGAAGTGATATAAGCAGCATCTTCAGTTTTCATTGTATGTTTAAATGCTAAAATAATTCTATCTTAAATTAAATGGAATCTATAAAAACTAAATTGATAACAGTAAAAAGTGTCTTGCGGATCTTCCACTTTACTTTGAGAGCATGAGAAATGTCCAACGTGGACTGAAAATGCTGCGCAAATTGGTCAAGATCATAATTTTTCAAATGATATTTGTGTTGTGCTGACATAAACAGCTGGGGTCAGTGAAGCATATTGTTTTTCAAAACTAATCACATAAACATAGAATATTGATGTTGTTTTAAAGACATTTCTAGTTCCCACGGTTTCTGAGTGCAACACCTGGAAATATTTCCTTTAGGCGCCTAAACTGTCGGTCATCATTCCAAACCCCATGTCATCTATGTCCAGCCCCCACACCGAGGGAGCAGCAGTTTGAAACTGAAAAATAAATCTGAAACTGAAAAAAAAAACTTGAATCTGAAAAGTAATTTGAAACATTTCATTTCAGTTTTAATCTTTTTTTCAGTTTCAAAAATATGTTTCAGTTTCAAATCCTTTTTTTTTCACTTTCAAAAAAAATTTTTTCAGACAACCTTTATGGCCCCAATTTAGCTCCATACTTACATCACTTCATTCCTTTTTTAAATTTAACATTCATCATAGGCTAAGGCAAGACTAAAACATAATGTATGATGGGATGTAATTTAAGTGAAGGTCCTTTTACTTTTTCCCCTACCACTTCTGCGCCTTATCTACAAAAAGACCGGAAACTAGCTGTCTTGTTATGTGATCACAGATCAGTACAAAAACAAACTATGAAGCTGAGCCATCTCTAAAATGTAGAGCATCCTCGTACTCGTACTCGTCGTCTTCCGCTTATCCGGGACCGGGTCGCGGAGGCAGCAGACTAAGCAGAGACACCCAGACGTCCCTCTCCTCCAGCTCCTCCGGAGGGAGCCCAAGGCGTTCCCAGGCCAGTCGAGAGACATAGTCCCTCCAGCGTGTCCTGGGCCGTCCCCTGGGCCTCCTCCCGGTGGGACGTGCCTGAAACACCTCCCGAGGAAGGCATCCAGGAGGCATCCGGTATAGATGCCCGAGCCACCTCAACTGGCTCCTCTCGATGTGAAGGAGCAGCGGCTCTACTCCGAGCTCCTCACCCTATCTCTAAGGGAGTACCCGGCCACCCTACAGAGAAAGCTCATTTCAGCCGCTTGTATCTGGGATCTCGTTCTTTCGGTCATGACCCAAAGTTCATGGCCATAGGTGAGGGTAGGAACGTAGGCCGACCGGTAAATCGAGAGCTTTGCTTTTCGGCTCAGCTCTCTCTTTACCACAATGGACCGGCACAGCGCCCCCATTACTGCGGCAGCCGCACCGATCCGGCTGTCAGTCTCCCGCTCCATTCTTCCCTCACTCGTGAACAAGACCCCAAGATACTTAAACTCCTCCACTTGAGGCAGGAACTCCCCTCCAACCTGAAGAGGACAAGCCACCCTTTTCCGGTCGAGAACCATGGCATCGGACTTGGAAGAGCTGATCTTCATTTCAGCCGCTTCACACTCGGCAGCGAACCGCCCCAGCGCATGTTGTAGGTCTTGGCTAGAGGGGGCCAGCAGGACCACGTCATCTGCAAAAAGAAGAGATGAAATCCTCTGGTCCCCAAACCAGACTCCCCCCGGCCCTTGGCTGCGCCTAGAAATCCTGTCCATAACAGTTATGAACAGGACCGGTGACAAAGGGGGAACAGGTCCGACTTTGTGCCGACAATGCGAACCAAACTCCTGGTCTGCTTGTACAGAGACCGGATGGCCCCTAATAAAGGGCCCCCGACTCCATACTCCTGGAGCACCCCCCACAGGGCATCACAAGGGACACAGTTGAATGCTTTCTCCAGGTCCACAGAACACATGTAGACCGGTTGGGCAAACTCCCATGAACCCTTGAGTACCCTGTAGAGGGTATAGAGCTGGTTCCAGTGTTCCACGGCCGGGACAAAAACCACACTGCTCCTCCTGAAGCCGAGGTTCGACTATCGGCCGGACTCTCCTCTCCAATACCCTGGCATAGGCCTTACCAGGGAGGCTGAGGAGTGTGATCCCCCTGTAGTTGGAACACACCCTCCGGTCACCCTTCTTATGAAGGGGGACCACCACCCCAGTCTGCCAGTGCAGAGGCACTATCCCCGACTGCCACGCAATGTTGAAGAGGCGTGTCAACCATGACAGCCCTACAACATCCAGAGTCCAACCCCGAGTCCCCAGCCTCTGTTTCCACCAGGGAATGCGTGATGGCGGGATTGAGGAGATCCTCAAAGTACTCCTTCCACCGCCCCATAACGTCCGCAGTTGAGGTCAGCAGCCTCCCACCCCCACTGTAAACCGTGTTGGCGAAGCACTGCTTCCCCCTCCTGAGGCGGCGGACGGTTTGCCAGAATCACTTTGAGGCCAACCAGTAGTCCTTCTCCATGGCCTCACCGAACTCCTCCCAGGCCCGAGTTTCTGCCTCTGCCACCGCCCGGGCGGCGGCACGCTTGGACTCACAGTACCCATCAGCCGCCTCAGGAGTCCCACAAGCCAACCACAGCTGATAGGACTCCTTCTTCAGCTTGACAGCGTCCCTTACTGCCGGTGTCCACCACCGGGTTCGGGGATTGCCACCGGGACAGGCACCGCAGACCTTACGGCCGCAGCTACGGGCAGCGGCATCGACAATAGATGCGGAGAACATGGTCCACTCGGACTCTATGTCTCCAACATCTGGTCACAGTTCTCCCGGAGGTGGGAGTTGAATACATCCCTGGCCAAGGGGTCCGCCAGACGTTCCCAGCAGACCCTCACTATGCGCTTGGGCCTGCCGTAGAGCATCCTTTAGGAAGTAAATATATCTGATGGACCATAATAGCTTTTCAACTTTTTAGACTAAAATCTTTTGTACCGTGCAGACCTGTTGATGCATTAGAGTTGTTATTAATTTTTCTGTTCTGCATGTCTACAATTAACTGTTCTGAAACGACATCACTAATGCACAAGCCTCTTCGTAATTTTCAGTCATATATTGTGCTTCAAGCTGTAGCCTAAATGTTTAATTTTAGAGGTTTCCTCACGACTCATAATCTCTCATCATTGTATAAGCAATGGCTAAAAATATTCATTAGCTTTATTGTTTTCTTCTATAAATTAACTGAAAGGCATCTTGCTGTCATGTCATCCCATGTTAGACTGTGAAGTTGCAGACCTGTGTGAGTGAATACACACATTTCTTGGAGTGTATTGACATTATCTGCTTTCTAATCCGCTGCCTGTGGCTGTTTTCATGCCCATGTGAAATGTCCACAGAAAGCAGCTGGTGAAACCTGACATAATGTCAGCCGCCACACGAGCATGGTTTGTGTGAGTGCGGATAAAATAATACAAGTTTAGACACGAGGGTTATGGAGTTTGGAGTGTTTATTAGGTTTCGCTTGGCAGAGTGCAGTATATTTAAACTGTCCCATTAATCATCACAAACATGGTTTTTAGACCATGAACATGTAGTCACAATATTCGCTAAACCAATGGAAATTAGAAGAAACAATATTGTTTAGCAATGCTCCCCTGAGAGGCGATAAAACTTCTTTCTTGGTGTATTCTCAGGTTTTAGCTGCTGAATAACATCTTTTAGATCCCCAGCACGAATAATTTGTGTTGCATCACAACACAAACTTTAAGCTGGCATCATTGAGAGTAAAATTTAAAACAAGAAAGGGCTTAAAATCAAAACTGATGCCCCCTATTTATGTAAATGTTTTCCAGACATTTTAACGCACAAACCAAAACTTTATGCCTCTACAAAAGTATTCATACTCCTGCAACGTTTTCAAATTTTCTCATGTAAACACCACATATTTCTAAATATTTTACTGGGATTTATCTGTTAGACCAACACAAAGTAGTGTATAATGTGAAGTTGAAGGATAAGAAGTTTTTACAAATAAATATTGAAATAAAATTGTGGCATTGTATCGGTCTTGTTAATTGCTTTCTTTTTTTTTGTAGGACCACCTTTTGCTGCACATATAGCTCCAAGTCTTTAGATGTATATTTCTACCAGATTCGTGCATCTAGTAACTGAAATCTTTGCCCATTCCTCTTATGAAAATAGCTCAAGCTCAGTCATATTGGCCAGAGAGCGTCTCCAAACAGCAATTTTAATTCTTGTTAGAATTAGGTCTAGGCCATTGTAACGTGTGTCTATGCTGTGATCCAAAACCCTTAAATCTATCCCTGCTGAAGAAAAGCATCTCCACAGTATGATGCTGCAAATTACATTTTTCACAGGGGTAATGATGTGCCTTCTTTGGTGTTTTTTACTTGGTCTTTGTTTGTCCACTAATGCTCTCTGACAAGCCTCTGAGGCCTTGATAGATCAGATTTGTATTCTGAGAATAGATTAAACACATATAACCTCTATTAACAAATTTAGGGACTTCTGAAGAGAAGGATTGGATTTTATTTAGGGTTATCAGAGTTTGTCTATCACATAAAAGCCTGATACAACATAATGACATTTATGGTTGTGTGAACATGTTAAAACTGTTTTACCGTGTGGTGATTTTGAAATTGTCATCCTTTATGTTGTTTCTTAGTTATCTGTGCTCTCAGGATGCTGACATGCAGTGTCAATATTGACAGAACTGAATATATGCTCATGTGGGGTGTTATGTTTCTGAGCAGATGCTGATGCAGCTAAAGAACCTTGCTCTGGAGGCAGAGTCGGAGCTGGAACGGCAGGACGAGGTCCTGGACGTCCTAACAAGCTCAACGGACCATGCCACAATGCACATTGGGATGCACACGAGTCGAATGAAAAGACTGCTGTAGTCCCAACAGTTGAAAACAACGGTCCATGCTCCATCGTTGGCCTCAGAAGGCCTTCTGCTCAAAGAAACCATTAAAGACTGGCACATGATCTTGATAGATCCTAAGACTTAGTGGTACTTGATGATGTAACTGCAGGTGCCTCTTATTTCTAGCAGGGTACTGATGGGTTTCCTAAAGTCAAGTTTAAACATAACTTGCTGTGAAAATAGAGCTTTGGTTCAATGCAATTAGGTGACACATAGCTTCAAAGGTTTCTTTAACAGAAAATGACTGTTTTAAGCATTAAATTCAGTTGTTTAAAATGTATTCTACAAAAATAGCTTCTGTTTGTCAAACCATTGGTTAACATTTTAAAACCTCCCTCAAGCCTCATAATCTCTTGTTTCTGATTCGAAAGCATTGATTTGTTTCAACCTAGTAATGCATTTGTCCTGAATAATGTACTGTTGCACTTCATTTTTATGTTTCTCAGGTTATATATGTCACTTATCCTTTTAGAAAAGGGGTTTCCTGTCTCTTACTAATCCATGTGACCATGTAACCTTATTTTCTACAGGAACATGGGAAATGTAATTGAAAAAACTCTACATAGCTAAACACTAACATTTTGAACCTTGTATGACAAGAGAAATCACACATTTATTTATTATTGTAAAATGTGTATATTGCAAGTGATACTTTAATATTACTGTACATTATTTACACCTAATGCAATTCTCTTATTCTGCCTTTTTTTTTTTTTCAACTTGCAAATTAGCCTGAATTTTTAAGAGTGGACTGACCCTTTTTTTAAATGATCCTCAGATCTGTTTTATTTTCTCCTTGAGTGGTAAAGACCGATAAATAAAAAACAAAAAGCGTGGGAGAGTTTATGTGTGTGTGTTGTGAGGTAAATATTTGACCTAGAGATGATTGCGACTGAACTGGAGCACGTCACAAATTGTTACTGTAGATGTATTACTGCACATTTGATGCCTCTATACCAACCTTTGAGATGATCTGCTTCTGTTTCTGCTGACAATATACTCTGCGTAGTTGGATGTTAGCAAATATTGGTGAAATGTACCTCCTTTTTCCTACTATAGTATGCACTGAATGAGTCTGTTTAGCATATGTGAAATAAAAATTTAATTAGCTTATCAAATATATATTTTTTTTACTTGTGAAACTGTTCTTATTAATAGAACCACACTGAAATGTGTTTGATTTAATAATTGAATTAGTCCATGCAAACTGTTTGTTTTGTAGTACCACAAACCTGTATTACATTGGTGATAATGAGGCCCTTTTGGAATTAGTTTAATTTTTAAATAGCCAAATTAGATAAACAAGTTCACCAAAGAATTATTTATTGCTCTTGCTTAAGCAAATCCTTTATTTCAGATCAATTTTGTTTTGATAGACAAAATACACTATTCTCTCAATATATGTTCGTCCACATACAGGGGTTGGACAATGAAACTGAAACACCTGGTTTTAGACCACAATAATTTATTAGTATGGTGTAGGGCCTCCTTTTGCGGCCAATACAGCATCAATTCGTCTTGAGAATGACATATACAAGTCCTGCACAGTGGTCAGAGGGATTTTAAGCCATTCTTCTTGCAGGATAGTGGCCAAGTCACTAGGTGATACTGGTGGAGGAAAACGTTTCCTGAGTGGCTCAATAATATTTAGATCTGGTGACTGTGCAGGCCATGGGAGATGTTCAACTTCACTTTCATGTTCATCAAACCAATCTTTCACCAGTCTTGCTGTGTGTATTGGTGCATTGTCATCCTGATACACGGCACCGCCTTCAGGATACAATGTTTGAACCATTGGATGCACATGGTCCTCAAGAATGGTTCGGTAGTCCTTGGCAGTGACGCGCCCATCTAGCACAAGTATTGGGCCAAGGGAATGCCATGATATGGCAGCGCAAACCATCACGGATCCACCCCCATGCTTCACTCTGGGCATGCAACAGTCTGGGTGGTACGCTTCTTTGGGGCTTCTCCACACCGTAACTTTCCTGGATGTGGGGAAAACAGTAAAGGTGGACTCATCAGAGAACAATACATGTTTCACATTGTCCACAGCCCAAGATTTGCTCTCCTTGCACCATTAAAACCGAGGTTTGTCATTGGCATGAGTGACCAAAGGTTTGGCTATAGCAGTCCGGCCGTGTATATTGACCCTGTGGAGCTCCCGACGGACAGTTCTGGTGGAAACAGGAGAGTTGAGGTGCACATTTATTCCTGCCTTGATTCGGGCAGCCGTGGTTTTATGTTTTTTGGATACAATTCGGGTTATCACCAGAACATCCCTTTCAGACAGCTTCCTCTTGCGTCCACAGTTAATCCTGTTGGATGTGGTTCGTCCTTCTTGGTGGTATGCTGACATTACCCTGGATACCGTGGCTCTTGATACATCACAAAGACTTGCTGTCTTGGTCACAGATGCGTCAGCAAGACGTGCACCAACAATTTGTCCTCTTTTGAACTCTGGTATGTCACCCATAATGTTGTGTGCATTTCAATATTTTGAGCAAAACTGTGCTCTTACCCTGCTAATTGAACCTTCACACTCTGCTCTTACTGGTGCAATGTGCAATCAATGAAGACTGGCTACCAGGCTGGTCCAATTTAGCCACACTAAAATGATAGGTGTTTCAGTTTTATTGTCCAACCCCTGTATTTCCCACACATTAAATATATTTTATATTGAAATTGCTTTTAAAACAAACCCCATGGTTTATTTTTAGTGTAGGTTTATAATTGAGTACAGCAAAAAGAACAAATTCAAAGATTACTGTCATTAGAAGTAATTTTAAAATGCATTTTTCTGTCAAAAATCTATTTTTAATTGGAATATGAGAAATGGCTGTGTTGCAATTGATTAGCAACGCAGAAAGGGTGGAGTGACCACCGTTATTATTTTCCAGGCAGGATGATCAAATAGCGGGTGTAAGTGAACAGGTTAATATGACTGACTTCTCTTCACCCATCAAGTGTAGTCATTCCAATGAAAAACATTTTTGCCCCAGTATTATAAAATCAATGAAAACTTGTCTCCAAGGGAAGGAACAACCTAAAGCTGAAGAATGCAAACGAAGAGAGTAATAACCAATACCTCTGGCAAGGAGTCAGGAGCCGGACCATCAATGTAAACAAGGAGGTTGTTTATGAGCAAGACATTTTTCAGGTAAAAAAGGCTTTGTTTTTACTTTTTATGTCTTTTGTCAGTAAATCCATCGGCTGATGTGTGTAGTAGCAATAATTAAACCAACAAGTGCTCTCTCCAAGCTTTCCTCCTGCACATAATTAGCTGGAGCACTTTCTCAGTGTCTGAGCAAAATGAAATTGCATTTGAAACTGCTGTCAGATTCCAAAGCAGTCTTTTAACTCCCATTCCACCCAGCACATGTATAGCTTGTTTCTGACTTTTAGGACCAAATGACACAATTACAAGAAATTTACCCTTGGGTGGACTTAAAGGCTGTGTCTTGGAATAATGCATTCTCAGCAACATTACTGCAATGCAGTTGGACTCGCAAGTAAATCATTGTACAGAAATCTAAGGCTGGCTATTGATGAAACTGTCAGGGTTTGGACTTTGTTTGTGTTTAGTCACTTTTTATGTTTATATTTAGTATTTTGGTAGTCGTGGTTGTTTTGGTTACTTCCTTTTACTCCGGATTGTTTATTTCCTCCTAGTGTTTGTTGTCACTCTCCTCGTTCATTGCTCCTTTGGTTATTGTTGCTTTCTTAGTTATGACTTAGTATGGTTTTCACTTTGTTGTCATTATTGCTATCATTATTATGATTATTATTATTATTGTGCTCTGTTTTCCTTGGGTTCTTTAGTTTAGTTTCCCATCTAGTATCTCTGTGTTTTATTTATGGTTAGGTATTTGTTCTCCCCCCTGTACTCTTCTGTTTATTAGTTTATTTTTCTGTTACTCCTCTTCAGTTATTATGTATTCAGTCTTTGTTAACTTTACATTCTCCTACAAGTCCTCCCAAGTCTGGTTCTTCTAGTTTATCTTATTTCTCCAGTCCTTCCTGAGAGGTTAGATTAGTAGTATTTACATTTTGTTTATATTTATTCAACTGCCCATGTTCTCTGCTTTTCCAGTCAGTTCAGTCAGTGTGGTTTTAGGTTTGTTTACTTTTGTAATCTGGGTCTCTTTATGGGTTCTTTGTTTATACTTAGGTTGCCAGGTCTTAGGTTGTTGTTGTTCTTCTGTTTCCTTTAGTTCATGGTTATTCTAGTTTTCGTATGCTTCATTTGATTATTTATCTTTGTTTATAGGTTTGCTTGGTCTTTGCTTCTCTTTATTGTTAATTAGTCCCTTCGCCATGTGTTAGTCTATGCATTAGTTCCACCTGTTCCTTCAGCCTCCCTGCCTCCTTATCACACCTGTTCTTAGTTCCTTTGATTACCTGCCGTTGTCTCCCTCAGTATATTAGTTGGTATTGTTTCATTGTGTGTCGCTGGTTCCTCCAATCACAACCACTGATTAAGTTCAGTTTTTGCTACGTTCCTGCAGTGTGTACTCAAGTAAGTTTTTAGGTTTTGTCTCATGCTTGTACCTGCAGTGATATTTGCTACGTTTTTGCTACATTTGTAATCTTTGTATAAAGCTGAAGACCGATTCAAAATGCTGCTGCCAAGCTCTTGTCTGCACTTTGGTCCACCCCAAAACCCCACCGTGACAGAAACAACTGTTAGAAAATACATCCATTAGCATAAGTGTGTGTATCAATATTGCTGGTCAGAAGAAGAGCAGAAATGACAATGTTTAAACTGAGTGCAGCCAGAGTTTTAAGGTTTTTGAATTGTAATTGTTGTCACAAGTTTTCATTCACTACTGTAAAGAGTCAAAGGCAGACAGGTCTCTTAAAAGAATGCTTTAAAATCTTTGAGTAGGGTGCTGGTTTGTGAGGTCTCCAAGCAGCGTCCTCTTAAACAACATTTTTCCAAGCTTCTTTGTCTCACTGGGTACATTTCCATGTAAATTTTCACTTTATGAGCTCACGTTCGGGCTTGGCTTTGCTAACTCTGTGTCAGTCTTTGGTGGCCTTCTGCACTAATGCCCGAGTTCTGTATGTAACATCGTCATTCCTCTGTACGTTTTGACTGCCCTGTGCTTAGTTTTTTCTTTCATGCTGTCTTATGTATTTCTGGTTCTATACATGAAAATAAATCTAACTAGTGTGAGCCACAAATCTGAACCTAATTCAAAAGGAAATATTGTAAAAATGATATATTCCCACCAAATGTGTAGCCAATATCCTAATGCCAAAGTGGCCCAAAGCTTACCTTTGTGTCACAATGTTTTATATTTATAAATCCCAGTATGAAGTATGTATATCTGGTATGTAAACATGTATTTTCCATGATTGGTGTGGTCTGAGAACTATCCCAGATGGTCTGTCCTCTCACTACTGCTACCAGCTGCAGCAAAAGTACCTGTATAGTTGCGAATGTGTCAGCAAAAAGTCCTATTTACACAATCCAGAGGAAATGACCATAAACATGGTTTTAACTGCTGTGGAAGGTGTTTACATAGGCCCGTGAACAGATTTTGTCAATATGTTAGCATGCTAATTACAAAACCTCCTGTGGCTGTTAACATCATAGCAAAGGTTCGGTTTAAGTAATTTGTGGTCATTTTCATCTTACTAGTTTTGCGTTATGCTGCTGTTTAGCCTTTTTAAGTGCTCAAAATCTATTAAAGCAGTTTTTTTTTTTTTTAAACTAAATTCTAACCTGAAATATTTAATTTAAGAATGATTAACATGTTGTGCCTGAATGCTCGGTTATAAATAGAGATGTATTTAAGAGTTCTGACAGCCTCATTCTGCAGTCTGGTCCCAGTTAGCATAAACTCATCACTTTACATCACTATTAAACATGGCCTGCCATGACAAATTTGATACTGAAAACACTTAGCACAACACAGAGCTCTTACCCTTGTGTGACACTATAAATCTTCTTGCCCTGACGAGGATGATTTAATTGTGGGTCATTTATTTTGTTGATTCCACCGATAAACAGTCAAATGTTTGGGAGTTCAAAACTTCAGAAGCACATCACATGGTTTCCCGAATTCCAACCCTTTAAGAAAATGGTTAGGGAAACAGACTACACGCTGGCGTGGTTTTTGAGCAGCACTCGCAATATGAGGAAGTGGCGGCGGTCTCGTCTCACCACAGATACATGAGATCCGGCTTTGCCTTCTAAACGGATGGTATGGAGACACAAGGGATTTTGTTGGCCTTGACGTCCAAGCCTGTTTACCTGATAGTCCTGTGGTGAGAGCTTTCATTCAAAGAAGCATGTTTCCACTGATGGCACATCACTCAGCTCTTACAGGGAAAAATAACAGCTTGAGACTGTGGGCAACAAGGGCACGAGGGTTGCACTGTGCTCCAAATGATGAAGTCATATTTCTCTTCAATGGGTTTTTCAGTGTTTATAGAAATTTTTGCTCATTTCTCATGTTCCATTCGGCATTGTACAATCACTTCAGTTTTATATAAAGATAATGAAATCTAATATCACACATCTGAAAGTATGAGTTACTGTATGTATTACTGAAGGCAGACCTAGAATGCATCAGTGAATTATTGAGAAAATCTCCTCTTTTTTTGGTCTGTTTGGCTTCATCTGAGTATAACATCCTGATTCTTGACTCACATCCTGGACAGAGTCTCACTATTGCAGGTGTTGCTGCGTTTTCTTTTGCACTGGGAGTTTCTGGTTTCAGGAAACAAAGTCCTGTGCTTAACATTAGAACTGGGAGAATACATTCCTGGAAATAAGGTGCTTGAGCCTAGCCAGGGGGTGATATGTACTCTCAAACAGAAATTGGTATGACTCTTGGCATCAACACTTTCTGTACTCTGACTAAGGTTATGAGAAGATTTTTCCTTCTTCTTTTTTAGGCAAAGTTGTTTAAAATAAAGATAGGTTAGCCTTTGGATTTCTATTTAACCTTGATTTGATTTAATATCCATCACTGCAAAAATGCTGTTTGGATTTGATTCTATCTTTGGTTTCTATCAACTCATTAATTTGCTCAGCATGGCTGGTATGGTACTTTCCCAGATGCTGAGCTGCGTGCTGAAATCATGTGCTGTTGTGCATTGTTATGTTTTTTTGGTCTTTCAGTGGCTTGATTCTTGGTTTTCTGGCCTTTCCCATTTCTGTGCAACATGGATAACATAGACAAGGCCAAACCAGACTTGGCTACAGTTTTATACAGCAGTGTCAGTCTCAAATTAACTCCAGATTAAATCCAACATTACAGCATACCTAATCTCTGCTATGTGAACAATGTATTTCATGCTAATTTTCTTACTGTCGCTTAGAGTGATATGTCTCAGCCACAGGTACTGTTCCGCATATAGTGTTATATACCACATCTTTAGTGTTTAATGCTTGTTTAAATCTAGAATCCAATTTATTTCAGACAAATTATATATTTAATAAAGTATTGCCTTTTTACATTATTTTTGCTTGGTCAAGTCTGGTTTGCTTTTGTCTTGTATTGCTGACATCTTATATGGGGTCTTTGCAACTTATTGCTAAATCTGTTTCTTTTCTTAACTGTACTTTTTTTTTTTCTTAATATTATCAGTTAAATGACCTTGTAGTTAGCAATCGTATTAATTTCCAATACCAAAAACCAAGAATTTTATTTTAAAAAAAAAAGGATGAAAGAAAAAAGTAAGCAGAATGCAGTTGAGAACGCATACAACATTTTTATTTGTATTGTTCCATTTTTATATATATAATTTTATGTGTTCAGTGAAAAAGAAGATAAATTCAGGAGGAATTTTGTACTAGAGCAGTACCTGGCACCCTTTGCAGGCTTTTTAAAATGCCTTGCAGCAAGCCCAGCAAGCCTGTAACTCACCACAGTGGTGAATGAGTACCTTTTGAGAAAAAAAAAAAGACTTTTGCTCCAAATCTGATCAGCATTGGTACTCTGATTTGCACAGGCATGTTTTAGCCTTCTTTACATTAGCAAGCAATGCAGTTCTTATGCAAGTCTTCCATTTCTCTACATACTCAGTGTCTTACTTGTGAAAGTAAAATTGCACTACAATAACGCAGCCATCAAAACATTATTCAGAGCACACTGTTTGTCACACCACAACTCCTGTAAGATTTTCTTTAGTCAGTTGGTCCACAAAAAAATCATTTCACATTGATGCTACATGTGCGTTGGATTCATAGAAATTAAAATACACAAATATAGTCATACTGTAGCTATATATAAATATAGCTTTATAAAACTCTCTTTATTTGGCTTAGACAAGGAGAAAAAAAAAGTACTAACAACTAAAGCTAATTATTGTGGCTAAACATGGTGGGGGAACATATTTAGAGAGCGATTCTTGATTTACTGCAATGTGTGGACATCAGCAAACATTTTTTACTGACTTGAGATACATAAGAAATGTATAACACATAAGTTAAGATTTTCTATTGTGATACACTTTATAACAACAAACAGCTGCAAAACAAATTTTAAAGGCACTTTTAAACAATATAAAAGTTTGTAATCACCTAGGTGGTCTGGCTGTTGACTCCCAGATTGAGCTATCTGTCATTGCTGCAGAATGAACTGTGTTGTGCTGTTTTCCCTATAGTATAGCCCATACAGTTTTTATTATTCAGTAGAGGGCAGCAACAAGTCTTCAGTTTCTTAACGGCAAGCATTGATTAATGCATTGTGTGCTGGTCACATTTTGTGCTTGTAGCTGACTAACATAATATGTCTTCACTTTACCTATTTAATGTGAAATAAAACGGCATATGTGGCATCTTCAAGTGAAAATAAGTGGGTGGCTGGGCATGGATGGCCTTCAAAGTCATAAGCACAACAACTTAAAAAGAGAATGTTTTGCTTATTTCCTCTAAAGAGCTGTTCTATAAACGAATTCCTCTTTTTTTGGGGGGTTTTGAGGGGAGAGAGACCACATCAGTGCAGAACTGCAGCTTTAGTGAGTTTGAGTCCTTTCTGTGACAAGATTGTGTGTTCATCAAAAGTCCATCTTTGTACACCTCCCCCAAACAGGTTGTCAGGGTATCAACCAGTTCACACAGCATCGGTACTTTAATAAGCTGGCCCCCCAGAAACCCTCAGCGAGTGTGTTTTTAGTGGCTCTTACTGCAAATGGAAACACTTAACTCCCACAATAAATTACCCACCAGACTGTTGTTGCACTGCAGAACCCCAGCTTTTGGAGCTGTGGATTTATATTTCATTAGTATCTCTTTAAATCTACTCTGTTGTAATGACTTTGGTTGAAATTAACTGATAAAAACCTGCAGGGCTGGATTTCTGATTGAAGTTAAGGATGTGTCCCCTGTCACCGCATTGTTGGCTGACAGCAGGATCATTTCAGGATAAAAATACACTTTCTTGGTAAATTATTTTCAGTGGTAAGTAAACAGTCATTAGTATGGCAGGCCATTGATCTCAAGGACAACACTGACATTCAGTCTAAACTATTGTTTATGCTGTGGCAGGGTAATTAAAAGGGACAATCATACAGCCTGTGCTGTTTAATAGCAGATCCATAACAAAAACAGTAATAACAGCACAGCTTTTTGGGGTCAGGGTCAGACACCACTTAAACATGCAGAAAAGCATGGCTTGGCCTAACACTCTTTATTGGATGTCAGTGCTTGTTAGGAAATAAGAACCCCATCTAGGACCCTTGCTAGCTGGGAGCCTGTTAAATAATCCTAATTATCATTCTAGCAAACAGATGTATTTGAGCACTGAGTGATGTAATAACAGCTGACCAAACAGATTATTGTTGAAATATTGCCCTGCTGTTATAGGTACGATGTCACAGGGTTGTGTGCTCACCAAGCGCTGCCACAAGCATAACAAACACAGCTGAATCTGGGGTTTACGTTTCAGCAGGATGAAGGCACATGCGGCGTCTGGGTAGGACTAAGGAAACGTAGCCATGGACAGCATTGGCTCTTTGCCGCTATGGAAACAAACCATGTCAGCAGAATCAACACATTGTGCACTAAGCTTGTGATAATCTAATACCTTGAAATAAAATGAGGTGCAACCAGTTGACAGGTTGAGACTGTGGGCATCGAGGGCACAAGGGTTGCTAATTAGGTCACCTAATTAGTCATTGGGATTAAATCTGTGTAACCTCAGTATAAATCCAATTATAGTGAAAATGGTTAAAAGCTTGTTAGTAAAAAAAAAAAAAAAAGATTATTAAAAATAGCCAATAAGTCTGTAGTATGTCTGGAGGAGCTGCAGAGATCAACAATTCAAGTGGGAGAATCTGTTGATAGGATAGCTATTAGTTGTGCACTCCACCAATCTGCCTTCGGTAGCAGAATGGCAGAAGGGAAAATATTGTCAAAATAAAGCCAGAAAGAGACAGGTTTATTATTATTTTTTTTTTGCCACAAGACCAGTGGAGAAACAACAATTATGATGAAGACACTTTGGTTGGGTGAGGTCAAAATGAAACTACATACAAAACGATATTTCAGCCTGAAAAGACTCACAAATGAGAGAAACACAAAGAGGGCAATTAGAGAAGTTTATTTGCTGGTGTTTGTTTTCTTTTGGCGCTCGGACCCTGGTGGAAGATATGGATGCTGATAATAACATGAGCTTGAATGAACATCTTAGGGTTAGAATTAGAGAAGTCTTCCTGATACTGGTGGTGGAGTGGAGGCCTGAGGAGATAAGAAGTCTGAAGGAGCTTGAAGCCTGATGGTGGAGATGGGGTGGAGGAGGGTCGAAGCTCAGCTGAAGAGCAGGAGATTCTGCGTATGAAGGTATTTTAAAGCGAAGGCTGAATGGATGATTGGCTGAAGAGGAATGCGGACCAGAAGCTGATTGGTTGGAGAGCGGAGAACATAGTGGAGTAGTTAGATGGAGCCGGATGTAGAGGCGAGCCTTCCAAGTTGAATTTTCGTCTAAACTCCATAAGTGGTGCAAAATTAATGCTGCACATCAACCAGAACACACCAATCGATTGGTGAAACTTTGTCGGTGGCACCATCAGGTTGCCAATATGCTTTTCTTCAGCAGAGGCAGGGAAGCTGGAAGGAGCTCAATGCAGAGCAATCCTTGGGGAAGCCTGTTATGTAAACCTGTTAAAAGACACTGGAGTGAGGTTTCACTGTATAGTGGGACAATGACCTTTAAAGCTACAATGTAATGCTACAGATCAAAGCATAGTCATTTGTTAAAATGGTCCAGTCAAAGTCCAGACCTAAATCTGATTGAGAATATCTGGCATAAGTTGTAATCTTATGTTATCAGATACTCTCCTTACAATCTGACTGAGCTTGAACTATTTTGAAAAGAACAGTCAGGAAACCTTTCAGTTATTAGATGTGGCATCGACTGGTAGTGACATAGCCCAAAGCTATTAAAGCTGGAAAGGACATACCCAAAAACACAACTGTAAGTGAAGTGAAAGGAGGTTTCAAGAAACCATTGACCTAGGTTAGCTAGGTTAGCACGTCAAACTTCTCAGATCCATGAATTCATGCATCATTTTCCTTCCTCACAATTATTCACTACTTTGTGTTTGACTTTCATAAAAAAAAAAAAATTCATTTACGTTTGTGGTTGCAAAACAATAACCAGTGAGAAGGTTCAAAGTGTACTTCTGCAAGACGTGTTTTGAAAGATGTCTGCAGAAAGTGATTAAAAAGTTATGCCAGGACAATACACTGCATCTGTAATAAGGGTGTGGACCATCAGCTTCAGGCTGAAATCATTTTCTTTAATAATTTCCAAAGCACAGCTGGCAGCCTATCATAGGCTGTGACTTTTGAAGTCCGTGAAACCACAAATCGAGTTAATAATTGTAATCATTTTTTGGTTTAAGAATAGTTTTTTTTTTTTCTTAATTGTCTTCATATATTAAGAAGTTAGCAACAAAAGAAAAACACATTTAATGTCACATTCATAAGTCAATTTTCATGTTTTCTCTTTTTGTGAGTTTGTTCCCATAACTGCACCGAATTTTTGGACAACACCTATTTTGTGGAGACTCCTTCTGCAATCCCAAATGGTTTGTTCTCGTAACCTCAGTTGAGCAGCCAGCAACTATGTAATTGGAGAAGATTGAGTACACACAGCAAAACCAAAGCCTGGTGAGTTCTTGAGAAGCTGAAACAAAGCTTACCAGATGTTTACCCTGCTCCTTCCATATGTGAAGGGGAGACTGAACTCACCCACTGACTACATGAGGCAGACGGAAAGAGTGTGAACCTTTTGACTGAATGTCTATTTCTGGTACAGAGAAGCTACAATGCAGAGTGGGCATGAAACCAGTGCAAAACAATGACATGTTAACTTGTTTGGTTTTCCTATAAAAGGAAATCTAGTGTTCCTCAGGATATCACTCAGGAATCCCCTTCGACTGATGGAAACCATGGAGCCGTCCAAAACAGAGCTCCATAATTCAGCTGTCTGGTTTCAATTAAAGGATATTAAATATCAAAGACAATCACTCCCATTTTTAAGAGCAATTTCTATGTGTTCCTGGTTTATTTTGATTGGAAATTTGTGGGTGGAGCACATGCTAATAGATACGGAAAACTTGCACCTGTGGTAGAGCAATGTTTTGGGTGTCAGAAACACTGACTGTTTGCATACTTTTCCTCTGAGAGTGAGCCTGGCTTTATCCAAGGAACAATTCCAGACTGGGCCTGACCTGTGGGATTGTCTGGAATAAAAGTCTGCACAGTATTTGTAAGATTATAAGCATTGACTCGCTGTCTGTGATTTATGTCATCCATCATTATTATTGACCAGCAGATTAGGCAGCAGATTTGTTGGTAAAAATATTATCCACGCATGCAATGTGAAAAAACTTCCCAAAATGAAACATTAAATTCATGTCAGACATCAAACTTCAAAAAGTGAGTTTTGCTACAACATCCACACTACAGTCCAACTTTGTTGCTCTTTTCAGGATCAAAGACAAGATCCAAAGTGAAACCTATGCAGAAGTTCAAAATGTGTCAAATACTATTATCTAATAAGAATGATTGTTTTTTCTCGGGTCCTAAACTATCATGAAGAATAAGCACACCTGTTCCCGTTCATTGGCTAAAAATAATCTTTTCTATTCCTTGACACTGTCTTGAAGATGTTACATTGTTCAGTTGCCTTTCAAACATCCTTCATGTTTAAATATATCAATACAGTTCAGAAAGACAAGAACTGTAAAGACCAAATTTATACTAATTGCGCTTTGGAATGATGACTAAACAAGTGGATGCCAGGGCATCTGCTGAAATATTTTGTGACTTTGTGTTTGATTTTACCACTGGCTGCTGGGTACAATAACGAATTAACTATTTTTCCCCTGAATTTAACCGATTCCAGCGACCACAAGGTACATCAGAGAGAAAATTTGTACCTGGAAAATGTCAGGTACAAAACAAGCATAAATACAAAGGTGCAAAAAAGGTAAATGACCAGCATCTGATGTTGAGTTGAAAGTTGGTAAACCAATGGAATTTATTGTCCCTTTGGGATTAATAAAGGACATAAGTTGTGCAGAATGATTTGGTGATGCAGTGTAGATGCATGCTTGAATCATCATTCAATAAGGGGAACTGATGGAAAAACCAAATTGTCCTTCCTCAAGTAATATATATTTATAGCCTTTTAGTACACTGGGTTATGTGATTTGTTAAAGTCTTTACAATTATTACAACAGTGAGTTACCGCAAAACATACCACGTCCAGGTCAGTTCCCCATGAGTTGTAAGAATCGTGAGTTGTAGGATTCACAAATATTTGCTAATTTGCATGGAAGTGTGATGGCGAACCATAGACTGTTTGAAAATATTAATAATACATTCTATGTGTTGGATCTGTTTACATTCTGAACCAGCATCATTTTTAGTACAATGTAGCAATGTTCAAAGCCTAAACCCAAAACAGGTGTTTTGGGTTTAGTGAAGAACTTGACTGACGCTGTGCTCTGCCTGGTGAGATTGCACCTCCAACACTCAGGTGACTGAATGATAATATTGATCTATTCAAACACTGTACCAACATGCTGACTAATATTATATACTAAGTTCTGTATACAGTAGCTACTACATGTGCGGCTGATCTAATAAGACAATCATATATAAATTGTTCATTATACAGTGGCTTTCTGAGTAAGTCAGCGACATTGGAATGTAAGAAACATTAAAATTTCCAAGTTGGAGGTTTAATTTCAATGGGTTAATTCTTCTGTCATGGAACTTGGAAACAAAATCTTCCAAGTTCAGTTAAAATATACAATAAATTGTCTTATTTTTGCTAGTAATAAATTGTAGAATAGAAAATGTTAACTTAAAAAAATCTGAATTTGTATTTGTGCTCATTATCTTCATCCTGTTAAAATTAAATTCACTTTAATTAGCAGAAGAATGGTATACGGGTCTTATTATATTGGGTTTTTTTCCCTGTGCGTATCCCTGTGTCGGGTGGATCTTTTACATTCTTTCCATTCTGGTGAGTGAGAAGTGGAATCATCTTGTCTATATATAAACACAACAAAATGGAGGAACTCTCCACCCTTCTCTGTGGTTTCCAGGAGTTGCAAGACATCCATATTATGTGTAGTCTTCTTTCATTAGTGGTAAGCTTTGATCTCAAAATTAGAGAGTAAGTGATTTAATATTGCTTGTATATGAAAACAGAAAAATTTATAATGAGAGATTCCCTTTTAATAAAAATGTTGGCTGTGTCATGACAAAGTAATTCATGCATACCCTGTAATTACCTGGTTTTTAGCAATAATTGGTCAAACAATTGTCTTCCACAAGCAATCTATAATCTACTAACCTGTCATGCATTCATTATATACTTGAAGAAGATATTTGACAAGCTAATAAATCTACAAGTCCCAACTTTAAATCAGCATTACACATCTATTTCTCCTTAAACAACTTGAAAATTACTTGATTTTATACTGACCTGTAGAACTGCTTCACTTGAACGCTTTAGTCATCTTTTAAGGCTTTTGTGAGTTACTTGGTTTGACCATATTGCGGAAAATAGAATAACACATTGCAGCTCTGTATCACACATGTGTCAATATTGTTTGTATGGACATAATTTCTGCATTGTTTGTTACTGATCATAAAAATGGGAGTAAAAATTATATTATCAAAGTAAAAAGCCTGGAAAATGGAAATCCAGAGAAAACTATGGCAGAGGAAGCAGAAAGCTGGGGAAAAGTAGTTGATAATGTGTTTGCATTTTGAGTTACTTATTTTTCCTGGGATTATTAAAAGAGAAGGCCGATTATGGTAACTGTCAGAAAAAAATATTTTAGATTTGTGGTACCTGGAGATGACATGTAAAGCAGCTAACAGTTTGATTAGAATTGCAGGTATGTGCTCAGATGTAGTATCTCTGGCCAGAGTAAGGGTTGCATAAATAAAAAAAAAAAAAGGAACACAGCTTTAGCATGCCGCCAAAGTCTCATGCTGATGCCAACCTAGCCTTTTCAAAAACGTAGTAAAATTTCAGCGTCATACTTCCTAAACTTGTAAATTCGTACTGTGTCTGTTCAGCTCATTCCAGTGACCGGGTTTATGGTTTCTACAGCAAATAACTCACTCCATTTCAGTTTGGTGCAAAACAAAACTATTAAATCCCCACTCTCTTCAGAAATTTCCTTTTATGTTAGACTGAGAGACAGTGGGATGCTCTTACTCTGATGCATTGAAATTACACATTTAAATGTAAAAATGTTTTCTTCTTCAGCAGTTAGGTTTCTGGAGCTGCCAGCTCACTGCCTGGACCAGCTAATCTGAATGTATACCAAATGAAGATGCAGGCATGATATTAACTGCTATAACATTTTAATGGAACCTCTTGTCAAAACTCCTGAACTATCCCTTTAATTTGATTAGTGGTGGTCCAATTGCAGAACCTGTTTTTAAGTGGACTGTCAGGAACTAATACAAAAATAGAGATCAGAAAATCAGTTTCCTGAGTTTATTAAGGATTTTACTTGATCTACAAATTCTTCTCTACGACATTCATTACAAATAACAATTACATTTATGATTAAGAAATTGGTGTCTCCTGTTAGGGTAGTTTAAATATTGAAGTTAGAAATATGCATTTATTTATCATTTTAGAGGAATTGTACCCCATGTGTTAAAGGAATTTAAGGTTTGCAGTTTTACAGTTAATTGTTTAGAAGTTATTGATTTTGGGGAGGAATACTGATACTGTCCATCTTTGTTTAGCCCAAGTATTAATCTGTTGTTTGTTCTCTGACTTTTTGATTTGTTCTAAACTAATTTAACTGAATTTAAATTCATGAGTAAAATTTATTAAAATAACCTCAGATTTTATTTTGTTCACAGTGTGCATTAGATTCCAAATGTTTCTGATCTAAAACAAATTAATGTGTTGCTAAGAAATGGTTAGCTGTTGCTAAGAAGTCTTTATAGAAGACAAGTACAATTTGTGTTTTTTAGCTCAGCTGCTGAATAACTAAAGATGAAACTGCAGATCATACTCATACATTACAATATGACAAGTTATGCTAAGAGCATAATGAAATCGGTCCGTGAGTGTCCCGGCCTTGTCCATCTGTCCATACATCCATCATCTTTTACTTTCCAAGATTGGGGGTCTGAATGTAGAAAAGGTAATAAATTAAAAACTAAGATTTTCTTTTTTTTGCTTTGCTCTTTTTTCACTGTAAGCAACCAGAGCCATGTCTGTGCTATTGCAGATGAAGCCCAAATCCATCTGTGAATCTCCCTCTCCATCCACTTTGTGTGACCTGCAAGTAAAGCATTCCATAAGAAAAGGAATCACAGGACAGTTAAACCATTTTGGACTCCAAAAATCTTTTTTTTCATGTCTATAAGCCATATTAGCCTGTTTGCATGAATGTTTTAGTTTTATAGGCCCACTGTGCAGTATTATTACACTTTTTTCAAGTGCCATTTTAAGTTTTTTTTCATATAAAAAGTGATTCGCTGCAAAATTGTTATAGTTTTAATACGCACACACCTGCAGTTAATTTGTTCTCCTTCAGGTCTGTGGGGAGGTAATAACCACCATCGATTTAATGAATTCGTAGGACACATCCTGCATTTTTATGGCCCACTGAAAAGGTTCTGCGAGTCCGTTACCCTTCTGACGCAATAAATGGTCCTATAACAATGTCACCATGACCATTTGCGTTATTTCCTCCATATGTCAGTTTGCCTTTTGTAGAACTAGTGAAAACCCAGAGCATTTTTTTTTTCTCTTACACATCGTTTAAAGTAACTGTGACCATGAGATTTTATGCTTTGAGTAGGTTTTCCTATTTGGATGCAACCCAAGCTTCATTTTTTTCCCCTCTCGATGATCCAGGATTCACTTCACCATGTGCTTTTGAAAAGCGGAGAAGACTGCCTGTCTTCCATTGAACTTTTCAAATGATGAAGTACCTTTTCACCTATCAAAGTGTAGCTACATGTGGGATAATTTCTCTACACTTATCAAGGTAAGACTCACAAATCACACTTAGAGCTTTGGTCCTGTGGGGATTTAGGCTTTTTATTTTGCTGCATATGCAAAGCTGACACGGTAGAGTTTGGAACAAGGTGGTTTTTTTTAAGCCCACCCGCAAAGTAATGCAAATATTTCCTCTCCATAAATCAAAATGGACACGGTCTGTCTGGGGGCTTTCAATAGGAGCACACCATTTTTAAAAGTGAAGTGTCTGAAATTTACCTTTTTTGTGCAACAGTGGATGAGGCCTCATAATATACAGTTCTTCAGTTGGAGCATATTTTTCAAAACAGGCCCTCTAAACCTCATGTAACACCAATCTCTGCTCACCTTTTACTCCTGTTAAATTCTCAGTTAACTCATGGGCTTTTTTCCATTGTAGACATGACACATTTTTTTAATGAAAAATCAGAAAAGCAGCTTGGATTGCTGAGCTGAAATGAAATCACCACAAACGCACCAAGCCTCCTGGTCATGTATGACTATCAACATAACTTCCACTGTGCAAACATTCTTACTTGGTGTGTCTGCTTTGACATATTTACATTCTTCATCACACTGAAAGAACAAAAAAAAACAAGTTTTTAAAATATTTGTCTTGTAATGGGATTCTCTGCAGGGACCAGGGGGGTTACTGAACATACAGACGAGTCATGACACGACTCACCCCACCAAACAGCATCAACAAAAATGTGCCTGATGTTAATGACACTATGTCTCGAACATTAAAAGTGCAGACATCTGTGAGAAAATATCAGGCACCGATTAAGCATTTCCTCTGAGAAATGAGGATAATCAAAATGTGTTTCCCCAGCAGACACTTAAAGATTTTACAATGATAGGTAAAGAGCAAACATGATAAATTTTTTGAGCTATAAAAGCTATAAATATTGAACGATTGAAACATGAATAAATAATAATGAGCCTTTGAACTAGATAACTAGGAAATTTTAAAGCAAGTATGTTTAAGTAAAAGGCAACTGGAGTTCTATTGTTTATTGTTGGTGTTTCACCTACCAAAATGCTTCATCAGTACAACATTAATGGAAGACACAGGTTTATAAGTTGTAGTCAGAGCAGTTACACTAATGAAGCCATTACAGTCACCAATGGGCCAGTTAGGACATGCGAGTCCCTGGGCCTCTTTGCAGCTCCAGGATAATGGAACAATTAAAATCTTGGACAACACAAAGCTAAGGAAAGAGAACAAAACATCACTCATGCAATGGACAGGACAGGTTGACAGGGAGTAAAGTGCCAGGCTAATGAGGCAAATGTTTGTGAGCATAAAGTTTATCCAGTAATAAAATACTTTCTTTTACTATGGTTTGTCCTCCTATGTATTTACTGTCAGTACAAAACATCAGCTGATATCTATAGATTACCTCAAATCTACTACCAATTTCATTAAACAATCCTCCATTGTGTGGTGCCAAAACATTTTTTTTCCATGTCTCCATGAAGTAGAGAGTGTTTGACTACACGTAAAGTTATTAGTCCTCCCATCCTTCCACCATACATATAGCATTAGCTTGAGGTGATGTAGAGTGAAATTGTTAACAGACTTCTAGAGTTTGAATAGTGTGACAGACAAACCCTTGAATAATGTTTTGACAGCTTAACTTTACCGTAGTGTAGTTAAATGAAACCAAAGCAGAAATTACCACATCTATTCCAAAGTTGGCAAAAGATTTTAGGTTTTTGAATATAGTTTTTGTTACATTCTTCACTGTGTAGAATTAAAGGGTACTTTTCAAATACCACTATAGGATCCAAGTATATTATTTCTGACAGCTATCAACCCCAGAAATCATTTCCACTGACTTCCTTTCCACCTCCACATAAATCTTTACTTTTTGAACTAAAAAGTGGAGATTTTGCTATGACCACCTTTGTTGTGGGGCGGCGTTATATTGTTCATTGTTGCCCGAGACTGGAGTTCCAAACATGAATTTATCACTTTTCAGCAACTTATGGCAGCATTCATGGCTGGCTTGTGTTCAAATTTTTTTTTTCAAGCTTTCCTGCATAATTTGTATTTTACAAACTTTGGTCATACAAATGAATATAACATAAACTACAGGTCTGAACACAACTGAAAAGGAAAAGTTGTAGAATTCATGATACATGCCCTTTAAGAGAGTAAGAATTATGAAATTGTCCTCCTTATATCACAAATTTACATGTATCTGCTTTTTATTTGCAACAGGCAATGTCGAACACCACGTGCAATTGTCTGGTTGATGAAAAAATGTCTTAATGGCAGAACATTTTCTTCACTGGAGGACCCGCAGGAGGATGTGCTGGAACAATTCAGCCAAAGCGCCTGGCTGAAATTCCACAGAGCTGTGTGTGGATAATTGGTCGAGCAGCAGAGGAATGACCTTAAGTTTAGATTTAGGCAGTTAGGAGACCTTGGAGACTGCCTTGATCCCCAGGCTGTCCCTCACATGGTTCTGCACGGGTTTGTGTACGAGATCACATTAAGCACCAGCACAACACAAGGCTGCATGTTACACAAGCGTTGCAATATTGACTTTATGATTTTTTTCAATGGCTTCCCTGTTGAATATATGCAAACATTAACACAAGGATAGTATGAGGCTCTCAAAGATAAACATCAGGCAGTTTCATACTGTACTTGCTCCCACCCAGCCAAGGGTTCAGTTCCAGAGCCAGTATTACCCCCCCCCCCCCCCCCCCCCCCCCCCCCCCCCCCCCCCCCCAAAAAAAAAACCCCTGAACATACAATTCCAGTGTGATTCTAAGTGCAGGGAGCCCCTCAGTGATCAGTAGTGGAACAGATTCCAGATCCAGCCAGCTGGGACAGTTAGCTGGGGAAGCCACATTCCCTGGACTGCAGTGATGCAATTCTTTAGACATCTGCAGTAGGTTCTAATTATGCCAGAACACCTTGTTGTCTGGCTGCTTTATTGGCTAGATCAGGGGTCCCCAAACCTCGGACTCTGGTCCAAATCCAAACCCAAAGAGCGTTTTGTCCGGACCGCAAAGCATTTTTCCATTTGCTATGTAGATAGATATGGACATTTTATTCCTGCCGGCTGCCGTGTCTGACTTTTGAACAGGCGTGATGGGCAGCTATGTTGCATTCTAGTCCCCACTTCAAGCCAGCTGGTGGCGGTAATGCCCCACATCGTTGTATGCCAACTGCCAGAATACGACAAAGAAGAAGCTATGCGGGGTCCATGAACATGGGTTGCTAATGCCCCTTTTCCACTGTTTCCACTGACGGCTGGAGCCATGACAGATGAAGCCCTTCCTCCAACCATCAGAGTAATGCGCTGTGGCTCTGTTAACGTTACTGTTAATAGCTGTTAAGTTTCAAGTTTGGGACCTCACGCTTGCTGACAGTACAATGACTTAGTGGTGCACAGATGAGTGAGTAAAAGAAGATGGCTTTGTCAAAAATACATAAAGTGGACAATGAAAATCACACAATTAAAGAGGAATGGACAGAAGGATACGCTTTCCTTTTAACTTCTGTAGGGTGTAAGGCTAGTCTGCCTTATATGTTCTGAATCAGTTGGACTTATAAAAGTGGATATCTAAAGAGGCATTATGAAACCAAACATAGGAACTTCATCCAAAGCTGTCCACCTGGGTCTGACAGGAGGACAAGGAGATTAAATGAACTGAGGGGACAACATGAGCAAGCTACGTGGCTGATATCACAGTGTTTACTGTGAGTACAGTGGATTTTAGGAAAACACAAAAAGCCTTTCACTGGCTGGAAAAGGATCAAAGAAACCCTAGAAGCTTTGGCAGAAACACATTTAGGTGGAAAAGAAGGAGAACAGCTTAAGTAAAAGGTTTAGCAAATTGCCCTGCCTGCCACAAGCACAACAAGGAGAGCAGAAATGTTATACCAAGGTGTACAGACCCAGCTCGACTGTGTCATTCAAAGTGCGTTTAATATTGGTACTTAAATTGGATTGCACTTTTATGTTCAGCAGATGATTTCATGGGCATATGAATAATTGATCAGTAGTTAAAAAATGAAAACTCTAGTGTTAATTAAATGTTAAATAAAAATGAAAAAAAAATATTTTTGACAGTTGATTTAAAAAGTTCGGACCCCAAAGTGTTTGGATGATGGAGGTAGTGGACATTTTGCTGTTTTAGTTAGGGATCCTTGAGCTAAATGAACCGCCAACACAAGACCTCATACCCTTTGTGCATATGACATACAGTCAGACGGTATGCCCTTTCTCTGCTAGGCTTATACCTTAAAGTTATTATGTAATGTTGTGTCTTTGTATTCTGAAAACTAATGCAGATATCTTGCATCTCTTTTATAACGCTACAAAACTGATGTTATAACCTCAAACTTCAATGTAAAGTAGTTCATAATTGTGAAATGAATATGAATGGATGCATGGTTTTAAATCTTTTTGTTTTCACTGAATGCACAGAAGTCACATAAATAGTAAATAGAGTTTATTTGTGTTTATTTTAATCTCATTATACATACAGCTGTTCTGTGAATGCTTGTTTGAGAAAAGCTGCATCATCTCTGAAGAAGCTGCAGAGATCCATAGCTCAGATGGGAACATATGTTGACAGGACAGCTATTAGTTGTGCATTCAACAACACTGTCCTTCATAGAAAAGTGGTAAAGAGAATGCCATCGTTGAAAGAAAGTCATGAGACGACTTGTTTGCTACAAGCCATGTAGCATGGAGACAAAGCAAACCTGTAGAGGAAGATGGTGTGGCCAGATGACACCACAAATGAACTTTTTACCCTATGTACACCTGGAAACTAACACTGCACATCACCTTGAATACACCACGAAACCACTGTTAAACATGATGGTGGTATCCTCATGATGTGGGGATTCTTTTCTTCGGCTGGGAAAGGAAGCTGGTCAGAGCTCATGGGACGATGGGTGGAACTAAATACATGGAAATTCAGAAAAGAAATACTAGAAATTAATACACTTGAGACTCAGGTGGAGATCCAGTGGGGCAACTATTCCAAATGTACAGGCACAGCTACAATTTAGTAATTTAGATCATAGCACATTAATGTGTTAGAATGGTCCAGTCAAAGTCTACACATTAGCTCAAAAGAGAATCTGTGGCAAGACTTGAAAATGTATGTTTAAGAGAAGTGCTCCATCCACTCTGAGCGAGGTTTAGCTATTTTTGGAAAAGTTGGGGAAACTGGTCAGATAGTAGAGACACACCCCAGAAGACTTGCAGTTGTAAGTAACTCTGGGAGCTAAATACACTTGCACACCATATCTGTCAGGTTTTTATTTGTAGAAGGTTTTAAAAACACCCAATTATTTTCTTTCCACATCAGGTGTATCACATAAAATCCCAATAAATTACATTTTAAGTTTGTAGTTGTAAAAGGCACTGTATAGGATTCTATGCTGCTCTCTGACCCTCTTAGTAGTACTCATAGTGACATTGTATTTTATGTGAACAATTGTATCTATTAGACAAATGTCTCTGTTTAACCTCTGACTGTGCCATAACACAAGGTGGTGCTACTGTATCTTCCTGCTCCGTTGTTAGGTAGTTGGATGTTTGCAAAACACCCATAGCGCTAACAAGGTAAAAGCCATGTGTTTAAGCTCATGACTGCTTTATAATTTTAGGATTCATCTTCACACCCCCCACATAAGGACTGAGCAAAGTGTAATGTAAGGAAAATAGAGCAACTCATATTATAGAGCGGTGTGATTTTGTCAGTGAACTCATGGTGCAAATATGGACCTTTTCTCATAATTAAATAGGTATTTCCCTCCATGCAACAAAATGACAGGTTTATCAAAAGCATCCCAGGCTTAAAATAAGAGGGTAAAGAGAGTAAAACAGCATTTTGAAATGCAGCCCTTTATTTGCGTACACTGTAAACTCCAAGTTAACAGAGATCAACACAAAAACATTGGTTGCTATAGTAACATGCCTCTTAAACAGGCATACCTGATATTTAAGTTTGCATTGCTTTACTCTGTGTTGTATTGCATTGAACTGAGACACAACTTTAAAGCTTACTGTTTAGAGCTTAGTAGATGTTGTGTAGATTGCTGACCAGGTGGGATTGAAGCACTGGTCCTCTTGGGATGTCTTATGGGACAGTATTTGAAATCTGTGAATTCTGTGTTTGTTACAGGATGGTGCAACTGTGGATTTCGGTTATTCTGGTGCATTTCAGAGATGCCTGATTAAATTAGAATCTGAACATTTTAGATTGGCATTGGCAGCAGTACAGCAGGTCCCTTTATCATCAATTATTCGGAATTTTTAGATACTGTGCATAGTTTTCTTCAGTCCAGGCCTTGAAAATGTGACTTTTAAGACATTATACATAAAAAAGACATACAGTGCCGTACAAAAGTCTACATACGTCTTATAGTTCTTCACATTTTTCTTGTGACAGCCAAAAACCTTTGTGCGCTCTATTTAGATTTAGATAGGCCAACACAAAGTAGTGATTAATACTTCTACTACTACTATTATTGCTGTGTCATACTAGTAACTTAAAAATGATGCATAGATTTTACAAAGAATGCCTAAATGTAAGACTTTGTAGAACTGCCTTTTGCTGCAGTTACAGCTGCAGGTCATTTGGGGGTATGTTTTTACCAACTTTGCACTTTTAGAAACTGGCATTTTTGCCCGTTCTTTGCAACATCAAGCTGTGTCCGACTGGATGGAGAACCGTTTTGAACATATTTAAGTACTGTCCCAGATGCTAAAATGGATTTAGGTCTAGGCTTTGACTGGATCATACATGGAAATGCATCTTCAATTAGTCCTGTATTGTGGCTATCAGTTCAGGGGTGTTGGCTATATTTTTGTAGGTTAATGCCTTACCTTTTCCATTTTGTAAATGATGGATCGAGCTATGCTATGGGACATGTTCAGTGTTTTTTAACCCAACCCTGCTTTGTGTTAGGGTTAGGGTTAGTGTTTCATAGCATGGTCCTTGGTCTATATAATATTGATGTTCCCTGGCAAACTTATTTTATATATAGGAAAGTTTTGAGTTTGTTTTCAAAGGTAGACAGGGTTGTAGTTGACCTCAGGTCCACAGACAGCTTGTTCCAAAGAGTGTGTAAAGTAACACACCTATCACACTTGGAATTGCCTCTAGGAAAAGCCAAAAGACATTTGATAACCTGAGACCTGATTGGTCCTTAGAGTGTGAGCAACTTTTAAATGTACTAGGGAGCTAATTCAGAAAGTCCGTTGTGGTATATCAGGATTTTAAAGGTTATTCTAATGTGTACTGGGAGGTAAAAACGTATCTTTGCTAAATAAGTAATATGTTTACATTTCTACTGGTCAAAAACATCTGAAAATTTTGGTGTCTTCCTGACTGGTTTACTAAATGTTTAAAAGAAGATCTACAGGAGTTATCTTGGATACAAAGGTTGAACACTTTGTCGGAATATATATTTATGTATGAAGTAATGAGATATGAAAGCTGGTACAACTGAAACCTACCCTAAAGGTCTGAGTTGCTGATTCTCCTCAATAGCATGTAACTGATTTTCTATCTGAGATTGCACAAATTATTGCAGATTTAATTTGATGTATTTTTCAAAGTTTCTAAAAATTTGGCAACTTATTGCAGGGATAGAATTTAATAATGTTTGTGCTGAAGCCAGACTGTCGCAAGAAAAAAAAACCTATATGATCATTTGTTTATGAAATGTGATATTTTTTTATTTATTTTGATGATAGTGGAGAAATATAAAAGTGTTGAGAGAATTGGACTAAGTACTGTGCCCTGTGGCATTCCAGAAGGAATTTGGTTTTCTCTAGTTAAAGCTTCCAATAAAAAACAAAAGTGCTGTCTTTTTAGGAATAAAAATAAATAAATAAAAAATGCTAAATTTGACCTTTTAAAAACAAGAACTCATGGGATATTTTAATTTAAAATGTCAGAATTGACAGAGTCTAACAAAACCGAAACCAATGTACACTGAGGCACTGTTAAGGTATTGACTTTACCCTCTGTACCTCAAACCCAGCCTACATGCACACTTACAAGAATAAAAAGGCAAAACAACTCTTTCAGTATATTGTTGCAGATTAACAGTAGCTGCAACACAATATTTAGCTTGAATTCTACATAAGGCATTATGGCCAACAAGAGTGAAATCTCTGTGTTACTGGTGCTGCAGGGGATGAGAGAAAACATTGTGCAGCTCCCATACAGAAATAGAGTGGTGACAGTTTAATGGTCTCGGAGCTCGGACCACCACACCCTTGCCGCTCTGCAGTATATAAAAGACTCCAGTACCACTCCAGCATGTGACATCAGGTGCTCAAAGCTGCACTACAGAAATTGTTGCTAATCAACAGGGGGCGCATTCTCTGAAAGTGATGGCATTGCTATGTGTGACTACAAATGGATTTTTCTTTTTTTACCTTAGGTCACTGTCAAGAATCCGAATGCTAACATTTACTTCCCATGTACTTTTGCTAATCAGTAAGAATGGATTTCTTTCTCATTTTTAGATGATTTGCTATTTGATATGCTCAATAGAAGCATTTTTCATTGCTTTGGGTTTTCATTCTCTGTTGAGAAGAAAGCTCATTCTATTGTAATTGTCAACGCCAGCCTTTGTCCTCTGTCCCTTTTTAATATTAATTAATTTTCCCCTTTAAGACTTTTTTTATTTTTTATTTTTTTATTTAACCACATTTTCCTGCAATGTATGAGTCATCTGTATGAAGAATAACAACTTACAGACTTTCTGTCTCTTAGCCCCTATTCCACAACAAGGGGACATGATTTAGACAACTGCTGAAAGTTAGCTAGGGCCATAGGAGCCTCCCGGGCTTGACAGACAATGTTTTTCTGTGACACACTCCAGATGGGATCCCACACTTTGAGCTGTCCTAACAACCAGCAGTACTGCCAGAATCGTAAATGAAAACCTCTGATGTGACAGAGAAGGAAGGAGCATCATTAATAAACATAATGAGGCAGATGGGTGCTCTAATGGGTGGCTGAAGTACAAACTGCAGAGTCAGTTGGAGGTTATGGCATTGGGTTTCCTTATCGGGACAGGCTCGGATGTAGAAACCGGATGCTTTGGTGTTTATGACATTGAATGAGCAAAATAAACATGCCACCCAATTTTCTGAGATCAGCAAGTGTATACGAGTTTCCTCGCCCTTAAGGCCACATGAAAAGCTTCCCACCTGCAACATGACTAACTGTGAAAACAAATTAAAAGAGAACAATATTACCTAACTCTGCATTCCTGCAGCAGACCTGGACTGACAACTGAAACTAAGGCAGGAGAAACAGAGATGTTGTCTTTGTTTTTACACACATTCCTCTCCTTGTCAACACCTTCCACCTACGAGGTTCGCAAAGGAATTTGATTCTGTTTGTCTGTGCTGATGTGTCTTGTGATCACAATCAGAAAAAGAAATCCATCTTGCCTTTTATGAAGCTAAATATAAAATTTGAAGTCACAAATTATCTACACCACTTGATTTGTTTGTATTTTTATGATTTGATGTCCATTCATTGTTGTTTGCACTCTTTTGACTGATCCTAATTTTTTGTCGTTTCTTGTTTTATTGCCTTTGTGGTGTTATATTGTTAATGTTCTCTACAACATTTTGGTTTACTATACTGTATAGATGTACGTGTTGTATAAATACTAATCAGTGTGATATCAGGATGTTAGCAGATGTTTTTATAGACCAGGGGTCAGAAACCTTTTCAGTCCAATGAGCCATTTTTGCCATCGTCCCTAATAAATAGACTATGTCTAGGAACTCAAAACCTACATGATCCTTTAAAAAATGTTGTTTATTTTTTGTACTTTTCAGTTTTGGAAATGTTTTGCAGATATTTAATGAACACTTTTTCTTACCTTGATATATCAGAATGTTGCTTGGTTCTATGTTTTAAAAAAATAATATAAACAACTGACTATGGAGGACCTGAAGAGCCACATAAGGCTCAGAAGCTGCAGGTTGCTGACCATTTTTGTAGATGAATAAACAGTGAAGCTTTGTGAAAAAGGTCTTTGGACAAAACTATTCCATACTGTATGCATTTACTGTAATATCCCTAAATAATATCCAGAACAATCTATTGTCCTCAGAAGTGACACAATAATTAAAATGAATTCATGTGTGTTAGTTTATCTCAGAATAAATAGAGCTTTTCTGTGAAGGCGAGTGGGGAGATTTATTTTAGAGAACAATAGTGAACAAACAGCATCATGAAGATCAAGGTACAATGCAGGCAGGCCAAGGAAACAGTGGTTATGATGCCTAAAGCAGGGCAATGATCACTGTTCAATCCATCATCAAAAAATGAAGAGTGATAGGCTAGGAGACCAATATTCTCTGAAAGAGCTGCAGAGACTTATAGCTCATGTGGCCAAATCTGTCAGCAGAAAAACTACAACAGAACAACAAATGGTAAATGGACTAAACTTATATAGCGCTTTTCCAGTCATACAGACTGCTCAAAGCGCTTTACACTAGAGCCACATTCACCCAATCGCACTCACTAACGCTCACACATTCATACACCGATACGCAGATCGGTAGGCAACTTGAGGTTAAGTGCCTTGCCCAGGGGCACATCGACATATGGCAGGAGGAAGCTGGAATCAAACCCACAACTTTCTGATTGCAAGACAACTACTCTTCCTACTGAGCCACAGTCGCCTCAAAATCTGATCTGTTTATTTTCAGTGTCAATTTTATAAAACTGCAATTGATTCAGACTTAAATCTACACTAAAAAAAGGGACGAGGATGGGTCATCGTCCAACTAAACCCATTAATAACATATAGTAGAATCCACATACATATTAAGATAAATTTATATATTAGCTAAATATAATATATACAAATAGAATACAAAGTATCTGACAGTAGTTGACAAGATGAAAGGAGATATGATGTGCAGCGGTAAAACTTAAGTCTCTCTATGGTTCCTGGTGGTGCGCCATCCTTTAACTCCTACTGTACAATCTCTGCTGGCCATTCTGGATTGGCTGGACTGTGGAATAACGTAGTAAAGGCAGGTTACAGGTAGGGTAACCTAAGGAACCCAGTGTTATAGGTATCTATATCCAAGTACAGGAACTAGAAAAGCTGTGGGTTTTTCTCCAAAACCACCTGCAACCACTGTACAAATACACCTCTTTCTCTGCAGGTTTAGGACCAAATATGTTTTAAATCAATGGTAAGAATCTGGCACAGGAATGAGGAAATGTTTAACCTGAGTCATATGCCATGCAGACAGGAAGAGGGAAGACATAAGAAATTAAGAATGTTGTGAACTTGGTCTGCACAAGGGAAGACTGACTGGGATCGGGACGGCTGAGCTCCTAAAAAAGATAAAAAAGATAAAAAGGGAGACGATGAGATCCAGTGGATGCTGCAAAGACGTTGAAGGTGTAGCTCCCGTTGTGAATGGCCTCCACTACGTCACATGGTTCTGCTGTACTGTATGCCGGTTTTTGAGGCGATGCTGGACCAGGGGAGCAGAGAGCGCAGCAGCGACTGGGCCTGGCGGTACAACCTCTGAAGGATAGAGGAGGGGCTCAGGCTGGCCAGAGTTGAACCGATGTGCTGGATATAGTCAAATATTGTCCAGGGTGGATGACCCCCATTAATGTAGAGCACATAGGTGAATCCGTCTTTTAGGACGCCACATATGGAGTAGTAGTAGGGAAGGTAGTGGTGCTGCCTGAAGTCCCTGTTCTCATAGAAGTGGATGATTAAGACTATACATCATCTTGAATGGAGCATCCCCAAAGTGAAACATGATGGTGGCAACATCATGCTAAGAACAATGGGCACTTGGATGGTAATGTGCCCTTCCTACCCCCCTGAGCCTTCTGATTTCCGGCTAGGATCTCCCCTGCCCTCCCCTGTGGGCCCTGGGCCATCACGGGGGCTGGGTCCTGGACTTGGCCTGTGCAGCTGGAGATGGCGGTGTGCCTGGGTTAGGGGGGGCTCGGTGCTACACGTCTCACCCTCTGCCTCTTTGACCTTTGGGTTGCTGCTCCTGTGCTTAACTGATAACCGACCTCGGTGTGGGGTGTAAAGCTGCTCTGGGGTGAAGCGCTGTGTCCATTTGCTGAGGCCTTCCAAAGCTGGGTACACATGTCCTTTACTGCTCTTGGGAGCTGTGTGTGTCAGGCCTTCTACTGTTCTCGCCACTCTGTGGCAACTCCAGGTGTACAGTTGACATTCACATACACCCAGTGAACACAAACACACTTATTTCTACACATGCACATACACTCACCCACCCACCTCCAAACGCACAGCTATGCACAAACACACAAATAATTCAAGTGGTTGAAGTTCATACAAACACAGGTCATTATTACCTCAATGTGGCCTGCCTACTTTTGATGCTGCATCATGCAAATAAGATTCCATCTTGAACAGTGGTGGCTTGTTAATAGCGGGTGTTAGGGTGCCGCCCTCATTAAAATTGTAGGAAATAAATATAGACAGAAACCTAAAACACATCATTTTTATTTTACCACATCTGTTCACTTTTAAAATACATCTGACTTTTGATTTTTCAGCATTCCCATTTCATTTTGGGTTATTTGGGTCTTAATGGCTTCTTGATATTGTATAACTGAAATGCGAAATGTGAAAAAAAAAAGAATGGGGAAAATTTCCATCTCAGCTAATTTCCGCATAGCATGTGAAGACTTTTTAGATTTGTATTTGTAAAACATATTTGACAACCATATGTACCAATTTCTTTTCACTTCACAATTAAGCACCAGTTTGTGTTAAGTCTGTTGCATACAGCCTTTGGTTGTGACAAAATGTGAATAAGTTCAACGGATGTAAACATTTTTGCAAGCACTGTATCTCAGACTTAATAGATCCCAACAACCTTCTTGACAATAAATTGTTGGGTAATCTGAAGAGAGTAAGTACATTGCCTGGTAAACAAATTCCCTTAAGAAACATATTTCTACCCAGAAAACCTGTTTGCGCACACATCCTGTAATAATTATATTCTTTGCGTATAAGAAAAGATAAATTCTCATATGGCAAGATGAGGACAAATCTTACTATCTATGGACTTTTGTCCCAACTGGCTTCAAGACGAACTAAATTGTTTGTACTTTGCTGATGTGTTTGACTGTAGTCTGCTTATGATAGGCAGTAATAGACAGCTTATCCTTCCAAGTGTTTTTAATGTGCCAGTGCTCTTCAGAGTTTCCACACGACTTACCAGATGGTTCTGTGTAGAAACTATCTTTTCCGTTGCATTTTCATGCTTTAAGTTAAAACAGAGCATTCTGCAACATCATATTACCACTTTACATGGTCTAGACAATTTAATGCAACATTCTTGCCATCCTGACACCTTGTGTAGAGTACCTTTCTTCTAAAATTGTTGTTTTTATTACCACATTTTAGATCAAATAGAGGAAAAAAGATAATTGAATTACTCAGTGTTGACAGCTGACCTGTTTGGGTCTTAATTACTATCAGTCAGGGTAATACAGTAACTAACATTTGATATGTCCTGATCCAATTCCAAGTATTTTTCACTGATCAGTGTCAAAGTAGGTGGCTGCACTCAGTTCCTGATACCTGTTGTCACTCCACTGTCTATAAAAGCCATTGGTGCTGTGAAATGTTGTGACTGAATGTGCCAGCTATTGTTGCTAACATGTCTGTGCTATGGAACTTTTTCAAAAGACAAACTAAGACTAGTTCAGTCACTACTTGCAAACTACAGGCTGTAGTGAAAGAGCAATACAAGTTCACTGGGTTAGTGAAATGAAGCAATGCGCTATATAAAGAAAACCACAACGCATAGATACATTTCCAAAGGAAATCTACAGTGATAAGGCAAAAAGGATTGCAAAAACAGGACACCCTATGTATCACTTTGGATATCTAAGCCATTGCTGTGGTGGAGAATCCAGTTTTGTGTTGGCTTTTGCAGCAACTGAAGTCTTGGTGCATCCTCCCATCTCAACACAGCACTACGCAGAAAATAAACGTTTACCACCACCGGTACTTTATGTTATATGTTATCTGATATGACTGCCACTGGCTTTACTAAACATTAGTGGAGTACAGAGATTAGCCCAATATCACTGTGTAAGGGTTTGACACAACTTTAAGACAACCCATAACAAGCCTGTGCCCTTATTCTATTATTAGCTCTGCTAAACCACAGCTTTCCACTGAAATATACAGGTACATGTGAAAAAAATAGAATATTGGTATTCAATAAATAATACAAGAACACTCATCAGTCTAATAGACCGTTTCAACATCCAAAATAAAAATGGCTTAATTGTTTCATTAGATGCAGAGAAGGCAAAGTTCACTGGACATTTGTATTTGCTACCATACATAAATTTGGATTTGGATATTCTTTTTTGTCATTGATCAGATTACTATAAAACCCTCCTGATGCTTATGTGGAAACTAATGACTGGACTTTTAAGAGTTTCAATCTTTAAAGAGGCACCAGACAAGGTTGGCTACCCTCCCCATGACTGTTTGTTGATTTCATTGAACAAGTAGTTGCTTCAATTTGTCAAAGCAAAATTATTTATGGAATCCAAACAGCTAATAGAATCCACAAAATTTGTTTATATGCTGATGTGTTACTGTTTCTGGAAAATGCAAACCCCTCTCTTACAGAGACAATAACGGCTGTCAGACTACTCTATCAATTGGAACAAATCTAAGGCCCTTCCTACCCCTTCCAATATTGATCTCTCTCCGACCATACCTATGCAGATTGGAAACATCAGGTACCTGGGCATCAATATTTCCAACAGGCTGAATGAGCTGACACAATCACTTTATATCCCACTACTCAAATTAATATAAGATGACCTCACACAGTGGAAAACTCTCCCTTTGTCACTCATCAGAATCAGAATCAGAAAAGCTTTATTGCCAAGTACGTTTTTGGACATACAAGGAATTTGTTTTGGCGTAGTCGGTGCAATACAATACAAATTAAACAGTATAAACATATCTACAATATAATATAAATATATGTGCACAGTTTTAAGTGAGTGAGAGTAAATGTAGAGCAGTATAAGATGCCAGAGAGGTACAACAGTGCAGGTGATCAGTGTGCAATTATGGCAGTGCAAGTAAAGCAGGAGTCCAAGCTGAGCGTTAATGTAACGCATAGAGTTACAGGTTACAGGTGTCCTGTCAGCAAAAAAGGGGGGGTGTGGGGGAAAGGGAGAGTGTCAGTGTGGTTTCCGGGCTTTGTTAACAAGGCTGGTGGCAGATGGGAAAAAACTGTTCTTGTGGCGTGAGGTTTTGGTCCGGGTGGACCGCAGCCTCCGGCCAGAGGGGAGAGTCTCATAGAGTCTGTGACCAGGGTGGGAGGGATCAGCCAGAATCTTCCCTGCCTGCTTCAGGGTCCTGGAAGTGTACAGTTCCTGGAGCGACAGTAGACTGCAGCCAATCACCTTCTCAGCAGACCGAATGACACGCTGCAGCCTGCCCTTATCCTTGGCTGTGGCAGCGGCGTACCAGATGGTGATGGAGGAGGTGAGGATGGACTCAATGATGGCTGTGTAGAAGTGCACCATCATAGTCTTTGGAAGGTTGAATTTCTTCAGCTGCCGCAGGAAGAACATCCTCTGCTGGGCTTTCTTGATGAGGGAGCTGATGTTTGGCTCCCACTTGAGATCCTGGGAGATGATGGTTCCCAGGAAGCGGACAGATTCCACAGTGTCAATTGTGGAGTCACAGAGGGTGATGGGGGCAGGTGGGGCTGGGTTCTGCCTGAAGTCCACAACCATCTCCACTGTCTTTAGAACGTTGAGCTCAAGGTTGTTCTGGCATCAGAAGAGGTTCTGCAATTAAAATGACTATCCTCCCTAAAACAAACTATGTATTCTTTATGATCCCACTTAAACCACCTCAGACTTGGTTCAAAAGCTTAGATTCTATTATATCAAAACTTTTATGGGCATCTAAACCTCCATGCATAAGTTTAGCAAAACTTTACAAAAGACTAAAAGTTTAGGAGGATTGGAATTTCCAAGCTTTCATAAACATGACCTGATATGACCTGATACTTATATACTTATACTGATACTTATGTCACCTGATGTTATAGATACTGGTATTCTATAACAAGCAAGATTCCCTTTCTTGCGACCCGGGTTCGATTCCCGGGCCGTGCACGTAATATGGTTTTTCGCCTACAGAAAGAACCGCTCCACTGACGACGCCATCTCATCGGTTGTTCACATAGCCCTCACCATCAGGAGAGCAGTAAATCCTACGTCTGTCTACGTTTCCTGGATTTCTCCTCAGCCTTCAATACCATCATCCCACAGACCCTAGTGCAGAATCTTTCTTCTCTTGGACTGAGTCTCACACTGGGGAACTGGGTCTTGCACTTCCTGACCACCAGACTTCAGACTGTCAGGATCCACAACACTGTTCCTCCTCCTTCAGCCTTAGCACTGGCTTGCTCCAGGGCTGCGTGTTGCGCCCCCTCCGGTTCACTCTGCTGATGTATGACTGCCCAGCTGTCATACGTCGGACAAATCATGAATAATGATGAGTCCAAATATAGAGAGAAGGTGGAACACCTTGTGCAGTGGTGCAGAGAAAAAAAACATCTGCATCAATGTGAAGAAAACTAGGAGATGGTGGTGGATTTTAGAAGGGACAAGCACCCTCTTCCTCCCCTGCGCATCGGAGGACCAGCTGTGGAAGTGGTCCTCTGCTTTAGTTATCATACCCAATGACCTCACCTGGAGTGCCAACACTTTCCATCTGACCAGGAAGGCTCACCAGCATCTCTACTTCCTCAGGAAACTAAGGAATGCTGGACTTGGGAGCTCAGTCCTGAGGAGCTTCTACCACTGTGCGGTGGAGAGCGTTCTCCGCACCTGCATCACTGTATGGCATGACAGCTGCACAGCTGCTGAGAAAAAGGCTCTGCAGAGGCTGGTAAAGGCTGCACAGAGGACTGTGGGGAGCAGTCTTCCCACCACCTCAGACCTCTCCACATCACGATGCAGGGTGAGGGCCCTCCGCATCATCAAGGACTCCACCCATCCCGCACACAGACTGCTTCAGCCCCTCCCCTCAGGCAGGCGGCTGTGGAACATTCAGAGCAAGACCACCAGGCTCAGAAACAGCTTCTTCCCTGAAGCTGTCAGACTGCTGAACTCGAGCCACACTCTGTAGACTCTCTCATTACACGCTGACCTGTATTAATCCTTCACCCAGCAAAGGTGGAATATTTCACTGACTTATAGGCGCAATATTAAGAATTACCTCATGCTTTGCATGTGTATTTAGTACTTTGCAAAGTTCCTATCAGCTTCGCTATTTGACTGCAGCTATTTCTTTTTTATTTGCTCTTTGCGGTATATCTTTTTACTGATTGCTATATTTTGTCTTTTTATTGTTAGATTTAGTTTGTATGTTATACATAGTTTTCTTTTTACTCAAGTATTAAGCTTCTTAACCGGGACTGAGTCAGAAGTTCGTACCTTAACATGTAAATGTGAGCATGTTATGACAATAAAAATCTTTGAATTCTTGAATCCTTATTTTAAAAGCATCAATATCAGTAAATCTCTGGCAGCCTGGTGGGAATATTTCAAAATTCTGCCATGTAGATGAACAACCATTTGGAACAATCCAGACAAGGGCTCTTAACTTTGCAACACATAACAGTAAATGAATAAACCATTTAGAGGACATATTTGATGGAAAAGTTTGGTATGATTGTAGATTGGTAGTTTGGTAGATAAAGACCACTAGAGCCACAAAAAATCTAATATCCATTCACCGGTTAGAATGATAAGGTGCCTTTCCTACATTGGTCCTTCCAGTTGTAAGCAGCTGCGGTTGGCTGGTGCCTATCTGGCATTTTGGGGGCTCCCTGCTTGGTGCTGGGCAGTCTTGCTGCCAGGGGTTGGTGCAGGCCCTGGGCCACCAGCGGACTGGGTCCAGGGCTGGGCCCGTGCAGCTGGAGATGGTGGTGTGGCTGGGTCGGGGCGGCTCAGTGCCCCGTGTCTCACTCTGTGACTCTCTGGCCTAGGGGCTACTGCTCCTGTGCTTCACTGACGACCTGCCTGTAAGCCAAGTCCAGCTCTTATTTGCTGCTTTTGGGTGCTGTGTGTTTCTACCGTTCTCGTCACTCCAACAACTGTTCAGCTCCAGGTGACAAACTCACTCACATACACTCACTAAACACAAACACACTTATTTTTACTCAAACTCATCCAATCACACACACACACACACACACACACACACACACACACACACACACACACACACACACACACACACACACACACACACACTGACACACAGATAATCTAAATGGTTGAGGGTCATACAAACACAAGTTATTATTACATCAATGTGGTCTGCCTACTTTGATGCTGGATCCATTCTTGATTAAATGACCTTAATCACAGATATTCTTTTTGTAGCGTCAAACTGCTCTGGCACATGTAGGCAACCAGCTTCTCTATATGCTATGCCTGAAATGCCAAGATAAGACAGGCAAAAAAAACCAAATAAAAAAATTGAATATCATAATAAAGGAAGATGAGAGGCACCAGGCCCAACAATGCAGATGATCTGAAGGCAACTATCAAAGCAACCTGGGCTTCCATTACACCTCAGCAGAACTATAAGCTGATTGCCTCCATGCCATGCTGCACTGATGCAGTTATTCATGCAAAAGAAGGCCCAACCAAGTATTGAGTGTGTAGAAACAAACATAATTTTCAAGAGCCTGACATTTCTTATTGAAAATGAATTTTTTTCATTAATCTTATGTAATATTCAAATTCTCTGAGACACAAAATTGTGGTCAGCCATAATTACGGGGCAGGTACAGATTACAAATGTATGTCACACAGGCTTTGCAGTCAAGTAAAGCAAATTGGCAGGGAGGAATGATACAGTGCCTTGCGAAAGTATTTGGCCCCCTTGAACTTTTCAACCTCTTGCCACATTTTAGGCTTCAAACATAGATATAAAATTCAAATTTTTTGTGAAGAATCAACAAGCGGGACACAATCGTGAAGTGGAATAAAATGTATTGGATGTGTCAAACTTTTGTAACAAATAAAAAACTGAAAAGTGGGGCGTGCAATATTATTTGGCCCCTTTACTTTCAGTGCAGCAAACTCACTCCAGAGGTTCAGTGAGGATCTCTGAATGATCCAATGTTGTCCCGAATGACTGATGATGATAACTAGAATCCACCTGTGTGTAATCAAGTCTCCGTATAAATGCACCTGCTCTGTGATAGTCTCAGGGTTCTGTTCAAAGCACAGAGAGCATCATGAACACCAAGGAACACACCAGGCAGGTCCGAGATACTGTTGTGGAGAAGTTTAAAGCCGGATTTGGATACAAAAAGATTTCCCAAGCTTTAAACATCCCAAGGAGCACTGTGCAAGCAAATTGAAATGGAAGGAGTATCAGACAACACCAAATCTACCAAGACCCGGCCGTCCCTCTAAACTTTCACCTAAAAAAAGGGGAAGACTGATCAGAGATGCAGCCAAGAGGCCCATGATCACTCTGGATGAACTGCAGAGATCTTCAGCTGATGTGGGAGAGTCTGTCCATAGGACAACAATCAGTCGTACCCTGCACAAATCTGGCCTTTATGGACGAGTGGCAAGAAGAAAGCCATTTCTCAAAGATATCCATAAAAGGTCTAATTTAATGTTTGCCACAAGCCACCTGGGAGACACACCAAACATGTGGAAGAAGGTGCTCTGGTCAGATGAAACCAAAATCAAACTGTTTGGCCACAATGCAAAACGATATGTTTGGCGTAAAAGCAACACAGCTCATCACCCTGAACACACCATCCCCACTGTCAAACATGGTGGTGGCAGCATCATGGTTTGGTCCTGCTTTTCATCAGCAGGGACAGGGAAGATGGTTAAAATTGATGGGAAGATGGATTGGGCCAAATACAGGACCATTCTGGAAGAAAACCTGTTGGAGTCTGCAAGAGACCTGAGACTGGGAAGGAGATTTATCTTCCAACAAGACAATGATCCAAAACAAAAAGCCACATCTACAATGAAATGGTTCACAAATAAACATATCCAGGTGTTGGAATGGCCAAGTCAAAGTCCAGACCTGAATCCAAACGAGAATCTGTGGAAAGAGCTGAAGACTGCTGTTAACGAACGTTCTCCATCCAACCTCACTGAGCTCTAGCTGTTTTGCAAGGAAGAATGGGCAAGAATTTCAGTCTCTCGATGTGCAAAACTGATAGAGACATACCCCAAGCGACTTGCAGCTGTAATTTCAGCAAAGGGTGGCGCTACAAAGTATTAACGCAAGGGGGCCGAATAATATTACACGCCCCACTTTTCAGTTTTTTTTTTGTTAAACATGTTTGACACATCCAATAAATTTCATTCCACTTCACGATTGTGTCCCACTTGTTGTTGATTCTTCACAACAAATTTGAATTTTATATCTTTATGTTTGAAGCCTGAAATGTGGCAAGAGGTTGACCAGTTGAAGGGGGCCGAATACTTTCGCAAGGCACTGTACGTTCCTATCTCCCAATGCCAATAGACACACTGGATAGACTTCATATTGCTCAAAAGCAAACTGTGGAGCATGCCCAGAACTTTCCTTGATCTTGTACTGATTCTGTTATTGTTAGCTTTCTAAAAGAGAGTGAAAGCAGCCATGGCCCTGTGACTGATGACTTTGTCCAATGGTGTGAGGAGTCTTACCTCCACTTTAACACTGTTAAAATCAAAGATATGATCATTGATTTCAGGAGGAAACCTCACAAGCACAAAGTCACCATGATTAAAGGCCAAGCCATTGAGAGTGTGAAGACATTTAAATATCTTGGAACTATTTTAGATGAAAAATTTAACTTTGAAGCAAACTGTGAAACTGTGTGTGAAAAGGTCCACCAGCGCCTTCAGTGCTTAAGGACACTCAGCCATTTTAATACTGAACGAACCATAATGACACTGTTTTATTGTGCTTTTATCGAATTGGTTTTATCTTTTTCTTTAGTGTCATGGTTTGGTCATGCAACTTTGAAAGAGAGGAGTTCTCTGCAGCAGATTGTGAAACTGTCATCTAGACTGATTGGAGAGTCCCAACAGTCAATTGCATCCCTGTACATCAGGTACAGTGGATAGCGTCTTCTGTTTTAAAAGATGACTTTCATCCCCTTCACAGGGAGTTCCAGCTTCTTCTCTCCAGAAGGAGGTTTTTGGTCCCTAAATTGAGAATTAGATATTTTATAAACAGCTTTGTTCCAACTGCTGTTACTGAAATAAACAAGCTGAAATGATGCTGACACTATCAAAAGATTTTAATGGACTTCTATGCATTTTTTTTTTTTGGATATCAATGGATTTTGATGGATTTTGTATTTATTTTAAGGAAACGTTAATCACAACCCAGTGCGTTTACTTGAGTCGTGTTTTATTTTTTCTCCAAACCTCTGACAACCCAGGGTTGAGACCAGGAAGCAGGGTCGTAGTTTAACTCTCCTCTCTGCAGCTTCTGTACTGCTACCCAGCCATTACCCTATTAAGACAGTGCCCACGGCCAAAATTGAATAGATTAAAAAATAATCTCAAACGAGGAAATCAGGAAAATCTAGTAAAAATAAAAACAGACTAAAAATAAAAATAAAACAATTAAATGAACATAAGATCTCTCTCTTCAAAGACTTTGCTAGTTAGTGACCTGATTTGTGAAAATCAGATTGATTTATTTTGTCTCACAGAAACCTGGCTGAAGCAAGAGGATTATGTTACTATAAATGAGTCAACGCCTACTAATTATTTAAATTTTCACATCCTCGAAATACTGGTCGAGGAGGATGAGTAGCAACCATATTTCAGTCCGATTTATTGACTAGTCCAAGACCAATCAATAGCTACAACTCTTTTGAATATTTAATCCTTAGTTTTCCTCATCCAAATTGCAAAGCACTAAAACCCCTTCTGTTTGTTGTTTTGTACTGTCCACCAGGCCCTTACTCTCAATTTTTAGATCAGTTTTCAGACCTTTTATCTGATTTAGTGTTAAATACAGATAAAGTTATTATAGTGGGGGATTTTAACATTCATGTTGACACTGAAAGTGATAGCCTAAATACAGCATTTAATGCTATCTTAGACTCAATTGGCTTTGCTCAAAACATTAACAAACCTACCCACCTTTGTCTTCATTCTCTGGACCTTGTGCTGACATATGGCATTGAGTGTAAAGACATAACAATATTTTCTCATAACCCTGTCCTGTCTGACCATTTTTTAATAACCTTTGAGTTTAATTTAACTGAGTACTCCACACCTGAAAGAAAATTTCATTATAGTAGATCATCATCAGACAATGCTGCAACAACCTTTAAAGAATCTGTTCCACTTTTGATTTCCTCATTATCACAGAAAAGCACAGTGGAGGGCAATAATACTGTTTCTGCCCCTTCACAAATTGATTCTCTTGTTCATAGTGTTACTTCATCATTGCGTGGTGCATTAGACGATGCAGCCCCCTTGAAAAAGAAGGTAATTATTCATAGGAGGCTGGCTCCATGGTTTAATTCAGAGCTGCATACTTTAAAGCACAATGTTAGAAAATTGGAGAGAAAATGGCGCTCTACACACCTAGAGGATTCCTACTTAATCTGGAAAAATAGCTTACTGTCGTATAAAAAGACGCTTCACCAAGCTAGAACAGCTTATTTCTCATCATTAATAAAAGAGAACAAGAATAATCCTAGGTTTCTCTTTAGTACAGTTGCTAAACTTACACAGAGTCATAGCTCTGTTGAGCCATCCATTCCCTTAGCTCTTAGCAGTCATGACTTTATGGGATTCTTCCAAAATAAAATTGATTCTATTAAAAATAAAATCTTTGACATACTCCCGAAGATGATTACTTCATCCTCAGCAAGTGAGACAATATTGGAAGTAATTGTAGAACCGGATCTTTGTTTGGACTGTTTTAATCCTGTGGAGCTTCCTGAATTATCAGAAATATTAGCTTCATCTAAACCTTCAACTTGTATGTTAGACCTAATCCCAACCAAATTATTTAAGGAAGTGTTCCCTCTGATTACAGCCCCATTTTAGGTATGATAAACCTATCCTTAGTAAATGGATATGTACCACAGGCTTTTAAGGTAGCTGTAATTAAACCTTTACTTAAGAAACCTTCGCTTGATCGAGATGACTTAAAATATTACAGACCGATATCCAATCTTGCATTCTTATCTAAAATTCTTGAGAAAATAGTTGCTAATCAAATGTGTGAGCATTTACACAGCAATGACTTGTTTGAAGAGGCTTCAGAGCTCATCATAGCACTGAAACAGCTCTGCTAAAAGTCATTGATATTCTTATGGCCTCAGATAATGGACTTGTGTCTGTACTTGTCCTGTTAGATCTCAGTGCTGCATTTGATACAGTCGATCACAATATTCTCTTAGAAAGGCTGGAATATGCTGTAGGGATCAGGGGAACAGCGCTAGGCTGGTTTAAATCTTATCTATCTGACAGATTCCAGTTTGTTCGTGTAATGATTAATCATCTATAAACTCCAGGGTTAAATGTGGAATACCACAGGGTTCAGTACTTGGGCCAATTCTCTTTATTATATATATGCTTCCAATAGGTCAAATTATCAGGCAGCATAGAATAAATTTTCACTGTTATGCTGATGACACTCAGCTTTACTTATCCATGAATCCTGATGAGCCCAACCAGTTAGATAGACTACAAGTATGTCTTGAAGACATAAAAACTTGGATGACTTTAAATTGTCTGCTTCTAAATTCAGACAAGACAAAAGTTGTTGTCTTTGGACTAGAGTCTTTAAAAAAGAAACTGCTTAGTCAATCACTTAACCTGGATGGCATTAAATTGACCTCCGATAATAAAGTAAAAACCTTGGTGTTATTTTTGACCAGGACATGTCATTTAAATCCCATATTAAACAGGTTTCTAAGATTTCCTTCTTTCATCTCCGGAACATTGCCAAAATTAGAAATATCCTATCCAGGAGTGACTCTGAAAAACTAGTCCATGCATTTGTTACTTCAAAACTGGGCTATTGTAATTCTTTTCTATCAGGATGTCCACAATATGCAGTTAAAAGCCTTCATCTGATTCAAATGCTGCAGCAAGAGTTGTGATGAAAATCAAAAAAAGAGATCCTATTTTTCCTACTTTAGCTTCTCTTCATTGGCTCCCTGTTAAATCCAGAATACAATTTAAAATTCTCCTCCTCACATATAAAGCCCTTAATGATCTAGCTTCATCATACATCAGAGATCTGATTGTTCCATATGTTCCTAACAGAGGACTTCATTCTCAGACTGCAGGTTTACAGGTGGTTCCTAGAGTCTCTAGAAGTAGAATGGGACGTAGATCCTTTAGTTATCAGGCTCCTCTCCTGTGGAACCATCTCCCAGTTTTAGTCCGTGAGGCAGACACCCTGTCTACTTTTAAGGCTAGGCTTAAAACTTTCCTTTTTGATAAAGCTTATAGTTAGAGTGTCTTAGGTTATCCCGAGCTATCTCCGTAGTTATGCTGCTATAGGCTTAGGCTGCTGGAGGACATAATGACCACTTTCACCGTCTTCCCTACATTCTCACACTACTCTCTAATTCTACATTATTTGCTGTTATTTCAGTTTTTAACTTTATGTTCTCCCTCTTTTCTCTTCCTAGAAACTACAACCGGCCTGACTCTTTGTGTACCTGTGACACCTTTCTGGAGAGGGGCATCGCCCAAGCTTCTGCTGGCAAAAACCTGATTCTCACCCTCTACCGATGACCCACATGGCTCTGTCTTTCAGTGTTTAACCCTTTCTCTCTCCTAGACATGGCAATTTACCGAGCTTTTACTGTGACTAACTCTATGTGCTCTCATTCGGACTCTAACCTTGAAAACTGGCTCAGAGTTTATCTGTTCATTCTTTCTTGGTGAAATGACTAAATGAGCTACATCCATTAACATTTACTTTTCCTTCCCATAGAAAGGACTCCTGGATCAGTGCTTCTTTGTTCTCTTTGTGTCTCTACTCAGAGCAGTATGAGCACGAACAAATCTTTATTAGGAGATCTCGAACTGATGTAATTATAAAGGTAACAGAATGGTTTAGTACATATAATTTTGAGCTATATTTATGTTTGAAAACCTATCCACCTAGTGAATTCAGTTTTATCCCTAAGGCCAGGAGATAGAGCCCCCTGAGAAGGGAAGCAGTGTGTTGATACGCCCTGTAGTAGTGGAAAAGGGCCTGTGTGAACTGTCAGCACCAGATGGACACAGAAGCAGCTAATCTGCTCCCAGCCCAGCTTTTACTTGCATGTGCCACTTGCACTTTTGCTGACTGACTTCCTCCATGTGCATGCTGAAGAAGACAGGGTCTGGGTGTACCTGCAGGTGGAAATCCTGAGGGCAGATAGACATGCATGAGGACACAATTGCCAAACATGAGACATAACAAAATTCTGGGAAACACATATCCCGGGGAGCAACTCCCATTGGATAAGGCATTCTGAAAGAAGACACATGTGTGGGCTGTTCACTGATTCAAGACACAATGACATGTGAACACAACTGTATTAGCTCATTCTGTGAACTGGGGGAGGTGTTGACATGCAGCATGTGCTTTAATTAAATCTACCATTTTCCAGACAATGTATTATGGATCATTTAAACAGCCACTCCTTGCTGAATGAGAAGGGCAAATAAAGGATTGTTTGCTCAGTGACTAAAGATCTGGAGATGGAGAAGAGATGGATACTTACAAAGGAGACCAAACCCCATGATATCATACCCCTGAATGTAAATCTTCTCCCTGAACCTTAGTTCACGATTCATTTGTCCTGAACAGGGTCTGTCTTGTCATTAAGACCATTTAGATCCTTTGATTGCTGTTGAGTGAGAACTGAGAGTTGGTTTGCATGAAAAGAAAGGTAATCACAACACTGAACATCAAAATAACACCATGTTAATGTGTGATGTTTTGATATAACCTGTGCGGCAAGCTTTCTCTTCACCTTTTTTTTATTCTAGGGGATTGAAGATTTCTATATCTAAACAGGTGCTGCCCGAACACCATACCACAGCAGAGTAACCATTTGGTTGAACTGCCTCCAAGGCAGCACAGGCACTACCCTGCAGACAGATCAAAGTGGAAATCATGCCCCACCAACAGAGATAAATGCACACTTCCTCTAGTGTCTTTTGCGCTGTTTTTTCCCACACTCCGGCAAACTGTTGCGCTAAAGCAAGGCCAGCTAAAAGGGAAATGACAGACCACATCAAGAGGCTTGCTGCAGCTTTGGCATGAAGTAACTGACCTTCAGGCCACAGGGAGATGCTTGGGTTTACTCCTGTGGAATGCAAGTTATTATTGCACCCCCAAAAAACATTCATTGTAGCTTTTTACCTAAACAGTGAAAGACTCTATACTCATAGAAATTCAGTAAAAAATTCACTATTTAAGCAATTCACATTTTTTTCATTACTAGACTCTAAAAACATGTAAACATGTCTCAAGTATGTAAGGGTCAAGTCTTACGTTTATAAGGGGAAAGTTCAACTCACGTCTTGAGCCTGTAAAGGGGAACTTTAAGGCACGTCTCAAGTCTTTGAGGGGCAACTCCAATGCAAGCCAGAGGTTTGTAAGCAGCAAATCCAACTCAGGTCTCAAGTTAGTAACTGGCAAGCCCTAATTAAGTAATATCACCCAAGTCAAGCCGTGAGTTTGTAATGAATGAAAATAACATTCTCTCATTGGTTGCATGCCATCTAATCTTTCTAAAACATAGAATTGCTGAAAATCATTAATCCAAATCAATATTCATAAGCCTGATTTAACACATAGACATTTAGCATTTTTAACTTTTTTGCAGAACATACAGTTATACCTGAAAGAAAAATGCTATCAACTGTTTTTAAAAAAAAGGGTAATAATATCTACCCTATTAATAAAATAAATATGTATTCATGTTTGGACAAAAATCCAAAAATCCAAAAACAGCAGAAACATTACAGAGAACCTGTGGGTGATGTTAACAGAACAACCAGTCATTTCTATACACCTCAGTAACTCAAAGAAGCCAAAATTAATCATTTACTAAAATAAACTACACTTACTGGTTGACCATTAGAGTCTTTAGAGAGCAAGTCTAAGTCAATTCTGAAGTCTTTGTTTTTTGCAAGTTAAAAGTAATACAAATCCCAGACTTTGGGACCCATCTCTGCTCTCCACCACTTCTTTCAAACGTTTTTTGTGATTACTACTAGTCATTTTTTACCCAAATATCCATTGATACATTTTGCACAGCTATGTGTGAAATCATAGAGATTAGGTACAATGCATTACTGTGTTCTATCTGCTAATCAAAACAAAGACATTTTCTGGTGTTTTCACCAAACATATAAGAAACATTCATTTAATGAACCACTTACTTTCTTAAACACAGTTAAAATGAACATTTTTTATTTAATAAAGGCTATATGTGCCTCGTTGTAACAAAGACAAGTGAAATGCTGTCCTTTTACAGAATAAATGATTTCTTGAACACATACTTAATGCTGGCCCTAACACCTCAGCATAACTCATTTATCACAAACCATAATAATGTTCTAATGACCTAATGCCTGACCATAAAGTTAACCAAACAGTGACCTATATAAGCAAGAACATAATCAAAAAGATGATAGGAGTTTCAAATGAACTTTAGATCAGAATATATGGTGTTTGGCGATCATTAACAATGTCTTACAATAAGAAGGTCGAGGGTTCAAATACTGGATGAAGCCATATTGTGGATTTTGCATGTTCTCGTGAATGGTGAGTTTTCTCTAAGTACTCTAATTTTTAAAAATCAAACATGCATGATGAGGTAATTGGTGACAATAAATTACCCTTAGGTGAGAGGGTGTGCTGTTGTGTTAATAAGGATTGCTAGATTGGCAACATATACAGAAGGAGTCTCTCACCTGTTGAATGCAGGGTTGGGGTCAAGTCCTCGAAACTCACAACAAGGTTAGGCAAGTATTGAAAATTAATTTTATGATTTCCTGGCCTCACGTTCTTGCCAAACCAATGAAAGGGCACTGTTCAGTCAGAAATATTAAACTGCTAATCCAACCATACTTTCAAAACCATCAATTAACCAGGTCTCCAGAGTAGCTGACTGATGGACATTATCCCACTCAGTGACATATTACAGATGAGTACTCTCCTAAATGAATTTGTGATGAATGGAGCTTAATTTTAAAGTCTATTAGGCTGCTGGTTGTTGCTGAGCACTGCAGTGTAACACAGCAAAGTGTGTTTATATAACATGTAAATTAGCCATATGATCTCATCTCAGCATTACATCGCAATGGCCCTTGGTGAAAATTTGAAATAAGTCCCAAACAAATACTTTAAAAATTTTTTCTCTTGTTCCAGTATCCGTCATTATAAATTAGTGCTCAGGAGATATATTTTCCTTCCCTGGCACTAGAAAACAGTAGTCAAGAAGGAGGTTGGTTTGGCTTTAATTCTTACCTGTTTCCTCAATCTATGCTTCCTAACAAAAAGCCCTCTCATTTTAAAGAGTACACTGAGTAAATCAACTCTGCCTTCAGCCAGAGCTTCACTAATATGATCCTTCTGAGACATGTACTTCTGATGGCAAAACATGACGGCTGCAAGGAAAATCCTCTCCTAAAGCAATGAATTATGTTTAGGAATTCCCTGAACAGGTGCTGTTTATATTTTCATAGGGGGGGGATACGCAAGGCCACCCAAAATAAAATTGTGTTACCAAAAGAGAAAATGGCAGATCCTTGCAACAGGGCTGCACCGCTTTTCCAATTTTCTTCTGTTTTTTATGCTTCTCCACAGGAAATACACCCATGCCCATAAGTTTCTCCACGTGTTTGGAAACATCTTTTGAATCATTTCTGGTCATTGTATCGTACCATAAGCAATGCCCTTAATGAGCAAATAAAGTCTGGCAATGCCTCGCACCCAAAACCGGAGAGAGTGAATCATCCCGCAGATTCATCCTCAGCAACACTTAATATTGTTTGTGATTCATGTAGAAATGTCAAAAAATAAGCTGTGGGAGAATAGGAAAACTTAAACTAAATGTCCCACAGCTGGATCCAGCTTTATTAAGCCTAATTGAGCTTTTTATATTGAAATGTGCAGTAACGCGCTGCTGACAGCTAAGGAATGTTTTTGGTGCTGATAATACTGTTAATATTGGCAATGTTCTGAGGAAACTTGTCTAGAATTAATGGACCTAATTCACAAAAGTTATCTTTAGTTACACACACAATTGAAAACAGAGCATCGTTATTTTCAACAGACAATAACTCTTGCTTTAAGTGGAATAAATCATTTATCTGGTTGTTGGGATGACTGAGTTTATGTATGGAAAAAGTTTGAACAGAAAATGTAAGGCACTGATTGAATGAGATATGCCAAGCTAGACTTTTTGAAACACAGCCCACCTCAAGTTAAATTAAAGTTAACACTAGGCATGGACTGGTTAACAGTGTCAAAGCATACCAAGGTTTTAGAAAGTTAAAGTTTCAAAGCCATTCAAATTTTACTTCATATTGTTTTTACAGTTTAAAGCAATTTTTTGAGACACCAGAAAAAGTCCGGAAGCATAAGTTAACGTAGCATTCCCCTCCCACTCCTGTTGCTGAGCATTGCAGGTCAACAGGCTAAAAGAAATCTGCTTCAGTCAGTCATCTTCTATTCTGCTTCTTCCATAGTGGGTCGTGGGGAAGCTGGTGCCTATCTCCAACAGTCTATGGGCGCGAGGCGGGGTACACCGTGTACAGGTCGCCAGTTCATTGCAGGGCAACACACAAACAACCATGCACACACTCATTCACACACCTAAGGGCAATTTAGAGAGACCAATTAACTTAACAGGCATGTCTTTGGACTGTGGGAGGAAGCCGGAGTACCCAGTGAAAACCCACGCATGCACAGGGGAAAATGCAAACTCCATGCAGAAAGACCCCCGACCGGGAGTCAAACCCAGAATCTTTTTGCTGCAAAGCAACAGTGCTACCAACTGCACCAACGTGCAGCCCTCTCTTTTGTTCATTCACTGCATTTTGTTGATGGATGAAGATAGATGATTAACACTTCCATTTTTTTTCCCATGAAATAATTATTTGTTTACAGCATTTTTTCACACCTGCCTAAAACATTTGCACAGTACTGTAGAATATTCATGTATAGTATGCTGGTAATAAACCACTAAAACAAGGCCATAACACAAACCATTGTACTATTTTTGACTACTATTTTTGATTTATTGTAGCAAATTTTAATAAATATAATTTAAAATCAAGTTAAAAATGTTGGTGTTTCACAGCTCACAATGAAATCTGGCCTCCAATTTTAGGAACCACAGGTACGAAACTGCATAATCTTTTAAAATCTGAAACTTTATTCATGAATCCATCCACCTCAATCTCTTCCATAAATAATTAATATCACTTTATTCACTCATTTACTTTCTGATATTCTGATGGACCTGTTTAGTCTAAATATCTGTAGATGTTTTTCCGTCGAAGTTAGCTTTTACAATGGACAACCGTTTAACAGAAACCCCTTTTGTGGAGTTCATTGTAAAAACTACATGCCCACTTAAGGCAAATACAGTCTGTTCCAAAATAAGCTGAATCCAGGGGTTTTATATTATTCTATGTTAACATCAGACTGAGCAATACATTTTTGAGTAACATGTATATATGTATATGCCCTACAGCTTCACAAAACGCATATGTGTTTAGAAGTAAAACAAAACCCTTTGAACTGTAATACAGCCAAAATGATTTGGGAAAGAGATTCTAAGTGGTTACCTTCATAAGAATTCCTTGTAAAAGTATATTATGCCTGTTATGCCAGGTATATTTAAAACTGTTATTGTGGTTTGCAACCACAAACATTAAAGTCTTTTATTGGGATTCAAGAGAATAAATTCAGAGATAAAGCTGTGGAGAAGTCTGAAACAGGTTTAGTTTATAAAACAACATTTTTAAAATCTCACTGAGCATCTGTTTAATCTGTCTTCTGAAAATAAAAATTACCATATGGCCATTAAACAATACTGACAGGTTTAGTTAAAAAAGCAAACAAGTGGATCATGGTAACACTGGAGGGTCTGCGGAGATCCTCAGCTTAGGTGGGATAACACAAATAGTCACCCACTCCCCAAATCAGACTTTTTAGAGAGTGAATTATTGAAATAAAGCCATAAGAGGTCTTGTTTAAATTAAAGTTTGCCATTGGCCATACAGGAGAACACAGATAAACATATGGAAAACGTGGCTGTGGTCAGATGAGATCAAGATTAAACGTTTTGGCTCACTGAAAATTATACACTGCACAGCACTGTGGTAGGGTCATCCATTTTGGTTGCACATTCTGACATGTGAAGCTCAACAGACGTCGCAGCTCTGACGTCACCGAGAGTTAAAACCGGCCGAGGGGGAAAGTGTCGTGGCCATTTCCCGTGTGTCTCACGGGACGACGCAACTGTGAAACATGGTAGTGGCAGCATCATGATTTTGAAATGCTTTTCTTAAACACGAACAGAGAGGATCAAAACATGTTCATGTTTTAGAATGGCCTAGTCAAAGTCCAGGCTTAAATCCACACAGTCTGTGCCCAGCTAATATGACAGATCTTGAACTACTTTGCAAAGAAGAATGGGCCAAGTTTAATTCTCTACGTGTGCAAAGTTTAAAGAGACACACCCCAAAAGGATTACAGCAATATTTACAGCAAAAGGTGATGGAAATGAATACAATCACACATCACACTTCCGATTTTTCTTTGTGAAAGAAATTATAAACCAAATCAGTGTTGAGGCCTTTTAGTAATCTGTTTATTCTTTTTTAATTAATTTGTGTTTTTTTTAAAGCCCTTGGCACCAAGGTATTCCGCCTGGCAATCCCTTCCTCTCTACCACACACCTTCCCTCTTGCCATTCGTAATTACCACACTGTTTGAGCCCTCGCCTGTCCAAAAGCCACTGCAGGTTTGATGATTTTGGCTTGGCTCCTCACTGACATGCCTGGGAAGGGCAAGGAAAGGAAATGGGTGGACCGGCTGCTCTCTGTTCCCCTGAAGTAGGCTTGGGAGAAGCCAGCCCAATGTTTTTGACTCTGCTGAGCTTGTAAGGCAACGCAGCCCATCTGGTTCTAATAAATCCTCTGTGGAGCCTAGCAACTGAAATTGCTTAACCTGAAGGGGACATGATCACTAATATAGTCATTTTGGAAAATAACAAGACAAGAGTTTCCCAAATATTTTTTTAAGAAAATAAAGAAATTAAGCAGAAAATGCAAAAACTTAGTGTTTAGTGCTGGATGGTGCTTATATTAGTCACCATACTCTTACAAGGGACCCAAACCTACAACCAAGAATGTTTTACCTTATCAAGAAACAAAGACATCTCTCTACTCCCTTTAAATGTCCTTTGGTTGAAATTGTGTAAAACAATTAAAAAACATATTTTCAGTTCAGCTGGAAATGACCATGCCCTCTTTTATTAGTATCACATTTCTTCTGTTGCACTAAAACCCTAAATCTATTTTGCATGAGTAAACGGTAATATGGGCACACTGAGACAGCACGCTACACCATGCAAAGCCTGCCAGATCATTAGGTCATGCACTGTTATGTTGGTAATGTCTGCCTCCAGATCCCAGGCTCATATTTATGACCTGTTGGCTGCAGAAGCCCTGCTGACTTGCACACATGAGGTCAAAGCCTTCACGGTGACCTCACCACCAGACAAGCAAACGTCTGCCCTCCTCTTTTGACACCTTCAGTGGTGGGGTTTCCTCAGACCTCTATCCTGTGCATACTGACTTCTGACTGCAAACACTTTTAATTTAATATTGCGATCAAAGAAGACAGAATTTTAAACCAATTAGAACACAACACCCCAGTTCTAAAGTCCCTACACCAGTCTTTAAAATACTTCTATTAGTTTACAAATCACTAAATGGCTTATCACCAAAAAACATTAAAGTTTTATTGCTGTCATATCAACCTTCCAGACCACTCAGGTCCTCGGTTCAAGTCCACACTGCATTCCCAGAATCAGAACCAAACACGGAGAAGCGGCATTCAGTTCTTATACTTCACTAATCTGGAAAAGTTGTGTTTAAAAAGAAAATAATAATTTAAATACACAATAGGTCTAAGCTATTTGCTGGAAATGTCTTTGGGCTTAAAAATGATCTCAATGGAATGCATCATCAAGACCATTTGATTTTTATAACAAGTCCACTTTCAAAACAAAATTTGGCCATTCCAGTCTGTCCTTGTCCACTCAACAAGGCTGTTACTCTGCTTCCATGTGTTTTGTTGTTGCCAAATTTACCTGAAATCCAAATAGTCCTCTCACCTAAAAAGTCTTGCTGCAATTCTACAGAATTCAATTAACAGGTGTGAAGGAGGTATTTGATAAAAAAAATAAAAAAATAAATACAAATGTTCTTGCTCAAAAGAACTAACATCATTTTCCTTATGGTACATTGGCAGAAGTATTTGGGCATGGAAGCCTGTATCTCAGAGTGCAGATTTTGTCTTGTTCAGATAATGATTTTGCAAAAAAGCTAAACAAATAATAATAACAAAATACCATAACATTTTGTTCTTTAGGTGAGAGACTACACCCCAAGTGAATTTGACAGATTTCACAAAAATGTCTGGCTGGTATCTTTAATAGATTAGCGCTTGGTGAAGAATGATGTAAACTTAATTTTGACGTATACCGTCTTAAGAAACCTCTCTGGGTGTCTTTAACAGTAGCAGTATCGTCCCACATATTTTAGTTTTGATAGGTGAAAAGGCATTACGAAAGAGAAGCATGTGATTCTAATGTAAATCATTTGCTTATTAATAATATTAGCAACAATAATGATCCAATATCCCACAGGTATTATCCTGTATTTAAAATGGGTAATAATAGGATTTAGGTGGGGCTTTGGGGCAGGAGACCACACATGGAGTATGCTTGTATTGTACATGCCTAATCAGATTAAAACTTTAAATGTGATTATGAAAAAGAGTGACACATACTTCACAGGAATGTTGACATGAACCGGGTTTGCTCGTACAGTCGCTTTTGATAAGTCAGGACTTTTTGTTTGACTAAAACTCAACTATCAGACATTTTTTGGAGGATTTAAATTTCAGTGAGCTGCTTGTATAAAGCTGCATATTTGGTATTTTATAAAGACACAAGCATACGATAAAAGTCCCAGTGGGCAAGATAAATTATTTATTATATTCACCTGTTCAAAGATTTGTGTTTTTTAAGAGAAAATGTGTTGAAATACATTGCCAGATTTATTGTAATTTGATTATTGATATTTACTGTTTTGTATGATAAGAGATGCTAATATTCAAGATTGAGCTTTCAAATAAAGAATTGAGCTATCATAAATGATTAGCACCATTTGCACATAAAAAGGCCATCTATGAATAACTGTTAATAAGTGCCAAGGGCAACTATTATTAGCGTAATGATTGCCTCAGAACGCAGGATCTGCAAGATAATACAGCTAGAAATGTCACCAAGCAATGGCTTCAGGTAGTATTTATCACTTCTGCCGGTGACAGCAGAGCTGCAGTACATGCTGGGAGGTATAGTATTTTGTTTGTTTCCTGTCCAAATAGACGATGCCCCAACAAAACCCTTAGAAGGAAGCATTTCTAACATTTCCTGGTAGATGGTAACGTTGACCACTTCACTCTTCCTCCTTCCAGACTCTGGGACCTTGATTTCCAAATAAAATTGAATGAAACAAGAACTTTGAACAACTGAGCAACAGTTCAGCTGCTTTTCTCATTAGTCCAGGTAAGACACTTGTGGCGCTTATGTTTCATTTGTGCCTAGTGGCTTGATGTGCTGACTCCAGCTACAGTCCACTTTGTGTGAAGCTCCCCCAAATTCTTGAATTGATTTTGCTTGACAATTCTCTCAGGTCTGGAGCCATCCATGTTGATAGTGCACTTTTCCTTCAACTAAACCTTATATGAATATACTGTACTTGGATATAGCTCTGTGAACAATCAGCTTGTTTAGCAATGCATTTTGTGGCTTACCCTCCTTGTGTAGTGTGTCAATGACTGTTAAGTCAGTATTTTTCCCTATGGCATTACTCTATATGTAATTAATCTATATATGAATTTCACTTTCTGGAATGAGAGACAAGAATATTGATCTTTTCATGATATTCTAATTATTTGAGATGTACCTGTACATGAACTGTAGCACAACAAAAACTATTATAAACATTTACATAAAATACACTTAATCACAAAGCTCAAAAAACCTTCCTTGTGTAATATGTTCCTGATTTTATCAAAAGTTTAGTTTTACGTGTAAATCCTTCCCATATATGAATTTTGGTGTTTCTGTAGGTTTTTAATTGCTATGCTATGCAGAAAACAATGTTAATTCAAAATATTTTTCCAATAAGACAAATTTGTCTCTGGCTTCTTTAAATACAGTGCCTTGTGAAAATACTCGGCCCCCTTGAACTTTTCAACCTCTTGCCACATTTCAGGCTTCAAACATAAAGATATAAAATTCAATTTTTTTTTGAAGAATCAACAACAAGTGGGTCACAATCGTGAAGTGGAATGAAATGTATTGGATGTGTCAAACGTGTTTAACAAAAAAAAAACTGAAAAGTGGGGCGTGTAATATTATTCGGCCCCCTTGCGTTAATACTTTGTAGCGCCACCCTTTGCTGAAATTACAGCTGCAAGTCGCTTGGGGTATGTCTCTATCAGTTTTGCACATCGAGAGACTGAAATTCTTGCCCGTTCTTCCTTGCAAAACAGCTGGAGCTCAGTGAGGTTGGATGGAGAGCGTTCGTGAACAGCAGTCTTCAGCTCTTTCCACAGATTCTCAATTGGATTCAGGTCTGGACTTTGACTTGGCCATTCCAACACCTGGATACGTTTATTTGTGAACCATTCCATTGTAGATTTGGCTTTATGTTTTGGATCATTGTCTTGTTGGAAGATAAATCTCCGTCCCAGTCTCAGGTCTCTTGCAGACTCCAACAGGTTTTCTTCCAGAATGGTCCTGTATTTGTCCCCATCCATCTTCCCATCAATTTTGACCATCTTCCCTGTCCCTGCTGACAAAAAGCAGACCAACCATGATGCTGCCACCACCATGTTTGACAGTGGGAATGGTGTGTTCAGGGTGATGAGCTGTGTTGCTTTTACGCCAAACATATCGTTTTGCATTGTGGCCAAACAGTTTGATTTTGGTTTCATCTGACCAGAGCACCTTCTTCCACATGTTTGGTGTGTCTCCCAGGTGGCTTGTGGCAAACGTTAAATGAGACTTTTTATGGATATCTTTGAGAAATGGCTTTCTTCTTGCGACTCGTCCATAAAGGCCAGATTTGTGCAGTGTACGACTGATTGTTGTCCTATGGACAGACTCTCCCACCTCAGCTGTAGATCTCTGCAGTTCATCCAGAGTGATCATGGACCTCTTGGCTGCATCTCTGATCAGTCTTCCCCTTTTTTTAGATAAAGGTTTAGAGGGACGGCCGGGTCTTGGTAGATTTGGAGGGGGCCGAATAATATTGCACGCCCCACTTTTCAGTTTTTATTTGTTAAAAACGTTTGACACATCCAATACATTTCATCCCACTCGCCGACCAGATACTGAGTGTGGAGCGGACCAACCCGGACTCCTTAGTAATCGTCGTTGGCGACTTTAACAAAGGTAATCTCACCCACGAACTCCCCAAATATAGACAGTTTATAAAATGTCCGACCAGAGAGGACAACATTCTGGATCACTGTTACACCACCATCAGAGACGCTTATCACGCCGTCCCACGTGCTGCACTGGGCCAATCCGACCACATCATGGTCCACCTGATTCCTGCATACAGGCAGAAACTAAAGCTCTGCAAACCTGTTGTGAGGACGACAAGGAAGTGGAGCAGTGAGGCTGTGGAGAATCTCCAGGCGTGTTTAGGCTGTACAGACTGGGATGTGTTCAGGACTACTACCAACAGTCTGGACGAGTACACAGAGGCTGTGACTTCCTACATCAGCTTCTGTGAGGACAGCTGTGTACCATCATGCACCAGGGTGAGTTACAACAACGACAAACCCTGGTTCACAGCTAAACTCAGAAGGTTAAGACTGGATAAGGAAGAGGCCTTCAGGAGTGGGGACAAAGACATATACAGAGAGGCGAAGTACAAGTTTGGCAAGGCAGTGAAAGAGGCCAAACGACTGTACTCTGAGAAGCTCCAAAACCAGTTCTCAGCCAACGACTCTGCGTCTGTCTGGAAAGGGCTCAAGCAAATCACCAACTACAAGCCGAAAGCCCCCCACTCCATCAACGACCGACGCCTCGCCAACGACCTGAACGAGTTCTACTGCCGCTTTGAAAGACAAAGGGACAGTCCTGCAACCATCTCCCAGGACGCCCGCCAACAGCTGCAGCCACAATCCACCACCCCCACCTCCCCAACCTCAAGAGGGGCCTTGGCACCTCCAACCCCCACCCTGAGGTTCCCCCCCACCAGCCCCCTACCCACGCCGAGGACGGCTCTTTCCATCCAGGAGAGGGACGTCAACAAACTCTTCAGGAGACAGAACCCCCGGAAAGCTGCTGGTCCGGATTCTGTCTCACCAGCCAGCCTGAAGCACTGCGCTGATCAGCTGTCTCCAGTCTTCACAGACATTATTAACACCTCATTGGAGACATGTCATGTGCCAGCCTGCTTCAAGTCCTCCACCATCGTCCCTGTTCCCAAGAAGCCAAGGACCACAGGGCTTAATGACTTCAGACCCGTCGCCCTGACCTCTGTGGTGATGAAGTCCCTTGAGCGCCTTGTGCTCTCACACCTAAAAGACATCACCGACCCCCTCCTTGACCCCCTGCAGTTTGCCTACAGAGCCAACAGGTCTGTAGATGATGCAGTCAACCTAGCCCTTCACTTCATCCTCCGGCACCTGGACTCCACAGGAACCTACACCAGGATCCTGTTTGTGGATTTCAGCTCTGCCTTCAACACCATCGTCCCAGTTCTGCTACAGGAGAAGCTCTCCCAGCTGAGTGTGCCCGACTCCACCTGCAGGTGGATCACTGACTTCCTGTCTGACAGGAAGCAGCGCGTGAGGCTGGGGAAGCACGTCTCTGACTCCCTGACCATCAGCACCGGTTCCCCCCAAGGCTGTGTTCTCTCTCCTCTGCTCTTCTCCCTGTACACCAACAGCTGCACCTCCAGTCACCAGTCTGTCAAGCTTCTGAAGTTTGCGGACGACACCACCCTGATCGGACTCATCTCTGATGGTGATGAGTCTGCGTACAGATGGGAGGTGGACCATCTGTTGGACTGGTGCAGCCAGAACAACCTTGAGCTCAACGCTCTAAAGACAGTAGAGGTGGTTGTGGACTTCAGGCAGAACCCAGCCCCACCTGCCCCCATCACCCTCTGTGACTCCACAATTGACACTGTGGAATCTTTCCGCTTCCTGGGAACCATCATCTCCCAGGATCTCAAGTGGGAGCCAAACATCAGCTCCCTCATCAAGAAAGCCCAGCAGAGGATGTTCTTCCTGCGGCAGCTGAAGAAATTCAACCTGCCAAAGACTATGATGGTGCACTTCTACACAGCCATCATTGAGTCCATCCTCACCTCCTCCATCACCATCTGGTACGCCGCTGCTACAGCCAAGGATAAGGGCAGGCTGCAGCGTGTCATTCGGTCTGCTGAGAAGGTGATTGGCTGCAGTCTACTGTCGCTCCAGGAACTGTACACCTCCAGGACCCTGAAGCAGGCCGGGAAGATTCTGGCTGATCCCTCCCACCCCGGTCACAGACTCTTTGAGACTCTCCCCTCTGGCAGGAGGCTGCGGTCCATCCGGACCAAAACCTCACGCCACAAGAACAGTTTTTTCCCATCTGCCACCAGCCTGGTTAACAAAGCCCGGAAACCACCTTGACACTCTCCCTTTCCCCCATACCCCCCCTTTTTTTGCTGACAGGACACCCGTAACTTGTAACTCTATGCGTTACATTAACGCTCAGCATGGACTCCTGCTTTACTTGCACTGCCATACTTGCACAATGATCACCTGCACTGTTGTATTGCTCTTGCATCTTATACTGCTCTATATTTACTCTCACTCACTTAAAACTGTGCACATATATTTATATTATATTGTAGATATGTTTATACTGTTTAATTTGTATTGTATTGCACCGACTACGCCAAAACAAATTCCTTGTATGTCCAAAAACGTACTTGGCAATAAAGCTTTTCTGATTCTGATTCTGATTCTGATTCTGATTCTGATTCTAATTCTGATTCACGATTGTGTCCCACTTGTTGATTCTTCACAAAAAAAATTTATTTTATATCTTTATGTTTGAAGCCTGAAATGTGGCAAGAGGTTGACCAGTTCAAGTGGGCCGAGTACTTTCGCAAGGAACTGTATGTTGGTATTTGACTGCAAAATTTAGAATAAAGAAAACAAGCTTGCCCTGATGGTTTTATAAAATTTATGAGCATCACCCTGATCAGCTCATGTGTGAACAACTAAAACTACAAAGGAAATCCACATCCTTCCATCTTATCTGTTCCCTATTTGAACAGAAACAAATCTCCCCTTTTACTTAATTTTGTCTTGTACACAGTTTGCCTGTCCAACATGTCTCAGAATACAGTTCAGGCCAAATAATGCTACTTTTTTCCTCTCCTTGTGTCCTGGAACTCGAACATAATACATTTTCAGAGCACAGCGGTTATAACAGAAACATCTGAGGGTCACGTGGGAAGAAACAAACTTCTTCACCTCTTAGACAAAGAAATGAAAATGTATTTTTGTCAAAGGATAGTCCAGTGGAGTTTCAAAGGAAAAATTGTCCTTTTTCTGTATAGCATGGTAATTAGCATTTTCTTTTTCCTTGGAATGAACTCTTTATCTTCTAAGGCAATGTGAAAAGTATACCCCCTGGCATAGATCAGTAAATTGAAGGGAGGAAAGGGAAAGCCATATGTCCAGTGTTCAGTCTTTGAATGTGTATCTAAGTGCATTTAAAGACAGAAACAATCCAAAAGGGAAATTTATCATTGAGCTTAAATTTTGGGGCTTTTAAGGATTTAGTTTAATAAGCATTGCATGCTAAATGTTTTTTCAGCTCAAGCTTATGCCATTTGAGCTCAGGCATATGCAACTGACAGAATATCTTGTATGTGTTTGCCAAGGTCATTCGTGTGTGTCAGCACTGAATTTAGTCAGACCATATTTACCATATAAGTGCACCAAAATGGTCTGGATTTTCCATTCATATGTGCAGACTGTAACCCACAGGCATTCAATTATTTCTCCACAAGAATACATCCAAACCATTAAAGAAATTGTTTGACATTTTAGGAAAGTTTAAAAAAAAAAATCATTTTCATGTTGATGAGTGATAGCTTGTTAAAAAGCTTGGTAACAAAGACAAAACAAAATTGGCAAAGATACTATTTTTTGTCTTTGATAGTTTTTAAATAGAGAAGAGGTCTTAGGGACAGGACATCAAAGTTGGAAAATAAAGGTTTTAAAATACAAACTTAATTATGATATGCAGTCAGCAGGACAATCAAAATGGAACATGGAAAGAAAAGATCCAAATACATTTTAAAGCGGATGAAACCAAAAACAGAATCATAAATCTATAAGGAAAAACTAGGGGAAATCTTGATGGGATACCTTTCTACAACAACTACTGTATATCGCAATGAAAACAAAAATCCAATGTGGGAAGATATACACTGTATTGCCAAAAGTATTTGCTCACTCCTCCAAATCATTAATCTGATGCGTTTTTGTCATTTCTCTGCATAAAAGCAGGAATATGTGTATACCAGTACTTCTCAAAAGACTTTACATAAAATGTAAACCTACTATCCAATGAGATAAAAACTTTTTCCTACCGCTACATTTTGAGTGTCCCCCTGGCTCTTTAATTTACATCAGTAGGGGTATTTAGTAAAAAAATACATTTAAACAATAAATTCAAGACATTAATATAAATAGCAACAGAGAATGTGCTATTTAACATTTTGGGATATCCTCATCTAATCTCATGTGGATCATGGTCATGGTAATGGCATTTTTCTTTAGGCCATTTATGTAGCCAGACATGTCAGGCTTTTCCAGAAGAGGCAATATGCTGCATTAATAATGATCAAGCCTGCACATTTTTTTATTTTATTTTGACATAGCTCAAGCTCTGTCAGACTGAACAATGTGTCTGAAAATAAGTTTTCACAGATCCTGCCACACCTTTTCATTTGAATTTAGGTATGTAATACTAGCACATAAAGATTATTTGGACTAAATCATTGCATTGTAGCTCAGAGAGTAAGTTTAGGTTTGCTGATCCACTGGAAGGTAAATCTCCATCCTGGTGAAAAGCCTTTTGGAGCTTCTAACAGGTTTGTTTTCGGTAGTGGCCTGTAGTTAGCTCCATCTATCTCCCCATTGACTAACTGGATTATCTGTTTATCAAATAGCCCTTACACAGCCTGGAGGGGTGTTTGGGGTCATTGTCCTGTTGAAAAATAAATGATGGTCCAACTAAACGCAAACCAGATGGAATAGCATGCCGCTGCAAGATGCTGCAGTAGCCATGCTGGTTCAGTATGCCTTCAATTTTGAATAAATCCCCAACAGTGTCACCAGCAAAGCACCCCCACACCATTACATCTCCTCCTCCATGCTTCACGGTGGGAACCAGGCATGTAGAGTCCATCCGTTCACCTCTTCTGCACCACACAAAGACACGCAGCAGCTATTTTACCATGAAGGCCTGATTCACACAGTCTCCTCTTAACAGTTGTTCTAGAGATGTGTCTGCTGCTAGAACTCTGTGTGGCATTGATCTGTTCTCTAATCTGAGCTGCTGTTAACCTGTGATTTCAGAGGCTGGTGACTCGGACGAACTTATCGTCCGCAACAGAGATGACTCTTGGTTTTCCTTTCCTGGGGCGGTCCTCATGTGAGCCAGTTTCTTTGTAGCACTTGATGGTTTTGCGACAGCACTTGGGGACACTTTCAAATTTTTCCCAATTTTTCGGACTGACTGACCTTAATTTCTTAAAGTAATGATGGCCACTCGTTTTTCTTTAGTTAGCTGCTTTTTTCTTGCCATAATACAAATTCTAACAGTCTATTCAGTAGGACTATCAGCTGTGTACTGTATCCACCTCCTGCACAACACAACAGATGGTCCCAACCCCATTTATAAGGCTTGAAATCCCACTTATTAAACCTGACAGGGCACACCTGTGAAGTGAAAACCATTGCAGGTTACCACCTCTTGAAGCTCATCAACAGAATGCCAAGAGTGTGCGGAGCAGTAATGAAAGCCAAAGGTGGCTACTTTGAAGAACCTAGAATATAAGACATATTTTCAGTTGTTTCACACTTTTTTGTTCAGTATATAATTCCAAATGTATTAATTCATAGTTTTGATGCCTTCAGTGTGAAGCTACAATATTCATAGTCATGAAAATAAAGACAACTCTTTGAATGAGAAGGTGTGTCCATACTTTTGGTCTGTACTGCATGTAAGCCACACTTTTCAGACTTGTATTTGTAAAAAATGAAACTCACATATCATTTCCTTTAATTCGCATATATGTATTACTTTTATGAGTCTTTTAGAAATTCCAAGAAAATACATAAAACATTGTGGTTGTAACATTGTAAATGGCCTTACCTAACATAGCACAAACATATCAAGTCTGAGGACCCCAATCATCCACCCATTCATACACATATTCACACACTGACTACATTGTAGCCACAGCTGCACCGGGGCAGACTGACAGAAGTGAGACTGCCATACAGTCGGCCCCACCGAGCCCTCTAACCACCATCACAGACAAGGAGAGTGTCTTGCCCAAGGACACAATGACTGAGACAGACAGAGCAGGGGTTTGAACCATCAACCCGCCGGTTACAGAACAAACCTGTAACCGAATGAGGAAAAAACATTAAATGTGGATACCTTTTTTAGGCACTGAATATTACCAGACAAGCACACATGCTAGTTATTCATCATGTTCCACATGATGTGGTTGTTAGAAGAAAGAGACAGGACATGTTATTAAACAGCAGTCTATGTCTTGGTGTGACAATTTTTACAGTGTGCAATTAAAGACAAAATCTACAGTTGAAATGTAAGATATAGATTTTTTTATCTAATATCATTACCAAGTTACATCACAAAACAAATGACCACTCATTGACTCAGTTTTTTTTATATTTCATTGAAATACTGTGCTTATGCTATGCACATTTTAATTGTTGTGTCAATGAGAAATGTCAAAAGGAAGCTTGGCTTTTTTAAAGAAATTATACAAAATTGCATATCACTTCTATTACTTTCTAATGCCGCAGTAATAGCAGATGTCATGCATAATCTGAGGCTCCGTGTTTCTCTGTGTCACAGCTGCAACCATGATTGAAGGATACTGTTAAGAGCACTAGAGTTAATATAATATGTGTGGATACTGTCACACTGACAGATTGATGTAGCCATTTCAAATCTGCAAATGTTTCCACTGAGCCTTAGAGGTTTATTGAGCAGATTCTGAGATTTATTGGGTTACCGGTTATTTCGGTCCCATGTCTTCATGCAGAGCTGCAAAACATTTCTTGGTGACTCTTTAGTTTCCATCTGTCCACCAACTGCGATATGATGTTGATAGCAGTTTTAATGGTCTTCCTGTGTCTCAGGGTCTGTTGCCATGAATCATGCCCAGTATGCTCTCTGGACAGTGAGGTGTCATTTTATAATAAATAACATGTGCACTGGTGGGGGAGGTGGATGATAAGTGAGCGGGGAGAATCATCATTTACTCCACTGGGGAAAACAAATACATATGGTGGTTAGATAAACTTCAAACAGGGGACAGACATCCTCCGAGCAGAGAGCTGTTTTGCATGTCTCTTTGGACTCAAGAGGAAAGAGAGATTTGGCTGTGTTTGGAAAGCAGAAGGCCCTCCCGATAAGATAAATGTGAGATGTCTAAACAGAGATAAGCATATTTGTTGTGTTTTGCAGCTCTAAAAGATGCACTTCTGCTCCATCTTTTGAAAATCACTGTTGCAGTTCAAATATTTACCATGGTACATTTACAGTCATTTTCTGGTTTAAATATACAGTTTCAAAGACTTGGCTGATGTTTTTTCAATTTGCAAAACATGCATCAAAATATTTTATTGCTACTAACAATTTCATTGTGTTTAACATGTACATTGTTTTCATGCAAAATTTTATGTTTTTTTAAAGGAGTGTGTAAACAAAAGAAAGGTGCAAAACTTGCCAGATGAGAAACGGCAGATCAAAGCATTCTTCATGTAGCCATTCAGAAAGGAAAAAGCCTTTTGTCAAAAAAACAATACAAAAAATATGATTACATTTTGAATATGCACCGAGGGACAAAGTCCTTTTTTCTGGAGACATGTCTTCTGATCTGATGATAATAAAAGTATTTGGCCATAATGACTTATCGTTATTTTTGGAATACAAAAAAAGAAGCCTACAGGCCTGGGAATGATGTGTCCTTTCTCCTTGGTGAAACAGAGTTCTGACCTTTAGAGGGCAATATTAAGGTACTTATTCATCCAACCGTTGATGTGTTATCCCAAACAAATAGCTTGGATCCTGACAAGATGGACAGTCAACTTTGGGCAGCAAATCAAATGGCAGCCCAAGTCTAAACATACAGCACCTTCTGTATACACATTTGTACAAACAATATTCAAATAGGAAAAACCTTTACATTTCCTCCCATTTTGTTAACATACTTGAAAAACATATGAAAACCAATGATGTTTGGGTGAACAAAATCATATGATACAAGTTTCCAAATAGCAAAGAGGAAGGGATGGCCTGGTATTGATCACTTAACCACTTAATGGGTCCTGCCTACAGTTTATTTTTCCTTCTAGTAGATTCTGGTCAGTCTGTATTAGCGGATCATATTAGGGCTGGTACAACAGGTGGAGGTTGGTCACTGGGATGCTCACGTTTTTCTGTAACGTTTTCCAAGTAGACTGACTTAATCCACAAATTCAATTTTGGACCATGTACGTGGACTTTTTTTCTTATTCATTATTGCTTTCTGTTGTTTTGATAACCAAATTGGATTCAATTTAAATCCTGGCCTTAAAATTGTCGAAAATCTTTTTATTTTATTGGTCCTATGGATGGTCCTTACACATAGACACTGTTCGGAGGAAGGCCCAGCAGAGACTGCATGGTTGGTTTATAGAGATTGTTAACCAACTTTTTGGACATTAAAGAATCAATTGTCCAAAAGGTTATTGATTTCTAATTCTGGAAAATCATTCTTTTAAATATAATTTTTATTAAAAATAATAATTGGTTGCTTGAACACATACAAAGTGTTGTTCTTAATTAGTTTTAAAACAAATTTTGCCTAATTCCTAATTCCTCAAGAAAAACCTTGGTTTTTAAACAAACATATTCACACTACACAAACTACAACAGACAATTATGTCTCCAGAGAGAATCACCGGGGCTGACCTTACCTCCATCCAGGACTTGTACAGGTCTAGGGCCAGGAAAAGGGCAGGTAACATCTATTCCGGCCCAACGCATCCTCAACACAAACTAATTAGACATTTGCCTTCAGATCAGCACTACAAAGCGTCATTTACAAAAACCGGCTGCCACAGACAGTCTTTTTCCTTATAGGCTCTCACTCTAATGAACATTTAACAGTCAGTGCCCAGATCGTTTCCATGTATATTTGGACTAATTCAGCCATGTCCTTGTCTTTAGTAAAAATACTGTACATATTACAACAGATATTTTCATTTTAATTTCCATTTTTTTATATTTATTTTTGTCTTCAGTAAAGTGGAGCAAGTCACATTCCTTGTTTGTGTATGCATACTTGGTGAATGAAGCTGATTTTGATTATGATTCTTATCATGTTCTGCAGAAGCCTGCTAAGGGCCTATTCATTTGAATAAGGCATTTGAATCAGAAAAAAAGTAAAACATGCAAGTCCTCAAAAACAGGTCCTTTAAGGACTGACTTTGGAACTTGTTTTCATTAACTACAAATGATATAAGACACTAAATAACTACACTGCATTAGAATGTTGTCATGCTCTGTGGATTGGAGGGACCCAAAGACAGACAGGAAGTAGGCAGGAAACATGACAGCAGAAAAACTTGGCAAAGAATGGCAGAAAACAGAGAGCTTATGACTTGGTCAGTGATGGAACAGATGAGTGGAATTAATTGGATGCACTGAAATTGTGTGTGGAGCATCACTGGCTGTGCTTTGTTTCTATAAGCTTTAGCAAGACTATAACCACTCATTTGTGAACAAAAGTCTGATGAGACATTTTATATTCATATTTAAAGTAAATTACCAACCAAAAGTTAATTAACAATATTCAACAAACCGCTGAAGAGGTTACAGACATAAGGAAAACAATAAACTGCATCAGCTCTGTAGCAGAGTTGTACAGGATAATATCAAAACACATTCTTCATATGTTTTCTCTTATTCTTAATGGTTGTTGTCAGACAGCGCAACGAAAAAACCTGAATTGGTAAAACAAACACACAAACAAACTGATGGAAATATAGGCCTCACAAACTCTTTATTCAGTGGTTTGTATTTTTATTTTGAGTCATATTTTACCTCGTGGGGCACAATTTGTACAACTGTCTCTGAATGTGGTTCTCCACCCTCATAAAGACCTGCAGTCTACATCCATGGCACGTGTCAAGTTTACACCAACAGAGACCATCATTTTAATCCTGAAGAGATCCCTTATAAGTCAGAATGCTGTTTACCCTGTATTACTTTGCAGCAACAGAGAATTTGAGAGCCTGACAGACAGAAAGGAACTTTCCTGGTAAAGAGCTGCATATTTGTCTGGTACCTGCACAATGAAAACAAACCAGAAACACACAGCAGCTTTATAAATGGAAAAATTGTGAAAAACATGTCACAGAATATAGGATCACCAAGAGGCCACCATGGTAACATGATAAACATCATGCCTGCCATTAGTCAGAATAAAGCAAATAAAACGAGTCACTGATTCTCATTTTTCTTCCTCTATCCACCTTGCATCAGCAACATATATACTAAAGAAAACAAGTGGGCCTGAGAGTACTGGGTGGGTTTGTGCTACAGTTTCAACGTTGGCTTTGAACTTGTAAAAAAGCTGGTTGGGGGAAAATGTGAGCTGAGGAGGCTCCAGCCAGCATCAGGTGAGTCATTTATGTGTCACTTCAGGTTGCAGTAGGTCCCGACCACCCGCATCTTTTCGTGGTCAGTATAGGTTAAATGTTGTTGAAAGGAAGAAGGAAAAAATCCTGGTGCGATGAAGTTTTCCTTGTCTAATCCAGGTATGTTTTTCTTTTTGTTTTCATTTGTTTAGTCTACACAAACCCGTCTTTTTCAGGACTGGAGGAGAGTCCCCAGTAGCGCTGCCAGATGACACTTCGAGAACTTTTTACCCTATAATACCTACCAGACCGAAGTCAGGAATCGGGTCACATTTGGACCAAAGGCAAAGCCAATCCCAGTCTTAACCTTATTTTTAGGACAAGGTCAGATGAGGCTCAAATGACAATGATGTGGGAGAGATGTGAACACAGCTTAGCACACTGCTATAACACAAGCCTTTAACAATTACATTCAATGAAAACAGCTTAGTTTATGAAACAAAATAGGTTTTTCTGTGAGTCTACACAATTACTTAGAAATTCATTGAAAACGTGTTACATGTTATCAACAAGTCAAATCAAAACAGAGAAGCAAGCTAACATTAGCCTAGCATCTTAGCAAACATCTGTCTGAGAATGATCATCAGCTATTTTGTTACCATATGTGGCAAGTCAAATAGTCATTAGCAATAAATGATATAGTTGTGTATATTTTAGCTTTATAAAACCCAGTTGACCTTGTGTTATCACAGAGAGGACTGTCCAGAACCTCCAAAGGGACAGAATATTTGTATTTGTAACTGAATTTCCTTCTCTACAAAAGAGATTGTTTTAACTTTAGAACACTTGTGCAACTTTTTATACCAAAGGTACTGACTACGTTTTTAAAAACCTTACAAAAACACTAATACATTTGAGGTGCTTCTCTGCTGGGCCGCTAACTTCTATTGATTACACATATAATTAGACACTTTTTAAAGTAAAAAATGTGTTTCTAAAAGATTAAATTCTGATGATTAGAAACGGAAAACAAAATTGTCAGTCAGCAAGTCATCAGTCAGTCATTTTCTACCGCTTCTGCCATAGTGGGTCCTGGGGAAGCTGATGCCTATCTCCACCTCTCTATGGGTGGGAGGCAGGGTACATTGTAATTCAGTAGAAAGGAAAATGGAATTTAGAAAGATGATTAATATGTATTATCACTGCGTGGATATCTGTAAGTTTTACCTTTTGATCAGTGTTTTGTTGTTCTTAAAGTTCAACTTATTTATTTGTTTCTACTTAAGTTCAATTTATTTATTTGTTTTTACTGTTGTCTGAAAGGAACTCTTTTGTGGGGCATAAAAAGCCATTCAGTAAACCAGGTTTATTGTGTACTTATTACACCTTAAAGTCACAATCAGTTTCAAGCAATCAAGTTGCCTTTTTGCTTTTAAGTTATAAGCAGATTTAATAAAAGAAGTTTGCTTGTCACGTTTAGTCATATTTAGAAATCTCAGCGCGCACAATCTCCGATATACAATGCTGCAATCTTATTCTAGGAAAAATGTGGTAAAATTATGTTTTAATAGTTTTTAGAAACCTTTGTCTGAATAGTTTTATATGTGTCCCTGCTTCAATGCTCCTGATATGAAATGATTGCTGCATAACAACAATCTCTTGAACTTTATGACTGGCTGTGAAGGTAAACAAAGCCATGATATTCACAGTTTTATTCTTTTAGCAATAAAACACTTCATGAGCTGCATACTTCAGGGGCTGCACTTGACAGTTGTGAGCTTCACAACATCTGGAAAAAAAATGTCGTATTTAGAAGCAACATTGGGATATTTTCTTAGAATACCCAAGGAGTTGTATTGCATAAGTAGCTCAAAATTACGTTTGTATTTAATCACAGTACATTAATCAGGCATAACATTATGGCCACTCACACCTCAAGTGACATTGATTATCTCTTTTGCAGGACACCTGTTTGTGCCTGGGATATGTTAGGCAGCAAGCAAACATTTTGTCCTTGAAGAGAACCCTCATATGAACAGGTAGAACATGCAAACTACACACAAAAAAGCTATGGCTGGGATTTCACATTACTATATAATAGACCTTGTTACTGCAAGACAACAGCCCTAACAACTGGAATGGTTTGAGGAATGCAAAAACTAGCCTGAGATGTTCAAATTCACCAGATATCAATCGAATCAAACATTTCTGGGAATACTGGACAACCAAGTCCTACTCAGGGAGGCCCCAGATCTTGGTGCGAGATACCACAACACACCTTTAGGGTTCTAGTGGAGGCCATGCCCGGATGGGTCAAGGCTGTTTTAGTTACAAAAGGATAACCAACAGACTATATGTCTGGTTGGTGTGTGCCTGATCTATATGTCTTTGATCTGTTTTGTAAATTAATGCCACATTTTTTATTTTTATTTTATTTTTTTATATTTTGTATGCCTTCATTAATGCTCTGGTTAAGACTTTTAAGACTTTTTATTGATTTTTGATTATTTCTGTTATCTACATTTTCTAAATTGCAGGTTTTGTTTTTTTTGGCACTTTTAGCAGCTTTTATTAATACTTTTGCTGTAATATCTGCTTTGTTGCTGTGTTTTGTCCAACACTCTTTTGTTATGCACTTCAGGGCACTGCAAAAAAGTTGAGGAAATCCACAATTTGGTGGCATCATCCTCTGGGAACCGCAAGTGTTTACATGAATTTGGGGAAATTTGTATACTTGCTGCGGTCTTAGTTCTCAAGCGCAGACTGCAAAAATGAACAAACTTTTAATATTATTGTTGTAGCTGTTCTGTAAGTAAGACCAAAACAGTCTTATATTATTATTTATAACAGCGTATATAAACAAGTGATCTCAGCCTAAATGCATTCCTATAATGTCAGAATTGGTTTCCTACAGTTGGAGGAAATATGAAGGAAGGAGTCAGGAAAATTACTGCAAGTTATCAATTACTGCAGGTTATCAAGACCTGTTGAAACCAAATGACAACCATCTTTGAAGAAGCAGAGAGAAGACATGTTAAGGGGGAGGTAATTTTCCAACCATATGTTTTTATTTTTGGACAATTGTATTTAGTATCCAGTGGTTGACCTGCACTGCGCCTGCCCCCTTCCCTGCCTCTCCTATGTTGTTTAAGCCTTTAATCAAAAGGGCATCTGGATTGCATTGAGCATTGCAGAAAGAGGCCTGATTGCTGTTAAGCAGACCACGCGATGATGTCACTTTTCATTAATAATGACGCTGCCCACAGCTGACGCATTTATCTTCTGTGTCTAAAGATGCAGAAAGCTCCAGGCATAACAGTGGCTCTTCAACTACTACAGTCAACAATCGAGAAAACACACAGATGATTCAAAACAGCTCTGTGATCTGATTTGTCAAGCCTACCAAGCAGAGGGATGTTTAAAGTAGAGAACAGCAAAATAAATAGGTTAACAATTAATTATTAGCAGCCCGACAGGTTCAAATGGCATATTTTCTCATTTGGTCACACCTTGTGCTCCACTGTTTTTGTCCTGATCTTTCAGTCCATGGCACAGTTTCATTTTTTTAAACTTTTCTGAATTGCTTTAAGATTTCCTTCAACATTTACACAGGATTTCACAACAAGGAAAAACTGTGAGAAAACCAAAAACTTAAATTTTCTTGTGATTCCACTACTTTGATGTACTTACAATCAAATCACAAGTTGTTTTTACGTATTTATTTCCATGCCATAATAAGGAAAACTCATGCCTGCTTTGTGCATAGTAAGGTTCACACCTGTAAGTCTAAGCAAACATAACAACCCAACAGAAGTCTGTCCTTGATAAACAGCTCCTTAGTGAATTTGTCAAGCCTTTTCTCTCCATGTATTCACAATTCATTTCTGACAGTGAGGGCTGGGCTTGGTTTAAGTCTATTGTTTCCACAAATCTAATATGTTACTTGTGAGTCTACGCCCTTTTCCCAGGTTGTGTCATGACTGACGTGCATGCTGCACAACAGTGTCAAGGCTGATAAAAATCCAATTAGAAGAGAAAAAAGGAAAAAGGTTTTATTCCCAAGTAGGAAGCATAGCAGTAGTCTCATCGATGTATTGGGGGGCCTTTGGATGTCTATGGCTCAGACACCTCCTCCGTATCTGTCCCGGGTCCATGGGGGCAGGTCTTATGGAGAACCTTGTATAACCAAACGCACTCACACTCAGACCCACAGGTGTTTAGATTCAGCTGTTAACAGATACACAAATGTTTTATATTGAGCCGCATTTAATTCAATTCAATTCAATTCACCCCTCCTTGAACCGCCACCTTAACGTGGTGGAGGGGTTTGAGTGCTCAAATGATTGTAGAGGCTATGTTGTCTGGGGCCTAAATGCCCCTGGTAGGGTCTCCCATGGCAAACAGGCTCTCGGTGACGGGTCAGACAAAGAGCAGTTCAAGAATCCTTCATGAGGACTAAAATATCGAGGCACGTGATGTCGCCCGGTACGGCGGAGCCGCGGTCCCACCCTGGAGCCAGGCCTGGGGTTGGGACTCGCCGGAAAGCGCCTGGTGGCCGGGTTGCTCCTCGTGGGACCCGGCCGGGCCAAGCCCAAATGAGAGATGCAAGGCCATCCCCCAGTGGGCCCACCACCTGCAGGGGGAACCGTGAGGGACCGGTGCAAAGAGGATTGGGTGGCGGATGAAGGTGGACACCTCAGCAGCGCGATCCCCGGATGCTTAGGCTGGCTCTAGGGACGTGGAATGTCACCTCGCTGGGGGGGAAGGAGCCTGAGCTTGTGTGAAAGGTCCTCAGCTTCAGGAGGAGCAGTGTGGTTTTCGTCCCAGCCCTGGAACACTGGACCAGCTCTATACCGTCTACGAGGTACTCGAGGGTTCATGGGAGTTTGCCCAACCGGTTCACATGTGTTTTGTGGACCTGGAGAAAGCATTCGACTGTGTCCCTCGTGATGCCCTGTGGGGGGTGCTCCAGGAGTATGGTATCGGGGGCCCTTTATTAGGGGCCATCCGGTCCCTGTATGAGCGGAGTAGGAGTTTGGTCCGCATTGCCGGCACTAAGTTGGACCTGTTCCCGGTGCATGTTGGACTCCGGCAGGGCTGCCCTTTGTCACCAGTCCTGTTCATAACTTTTATGGACAGGATTTCTAGACGCAGCCAAGGGCCGGAGGGGGTCTGGCTTGGGGACCAGTGGATTTCGTCTCTTCTTTTTGCAGATGACGTGGTCCTGGTGGCCCCCTCTAGCCAAGACCTACAGCATGCGTTGTGGCAGTTCGCAGCCGAGTGTGATGCGGCTGGGATGAATATCAGCTCCTCCAAGTCAGAGGCCATGGTACTCGACCGTAAAAGGGTGGCTTGTCCTCTTCAGGTTGGAGGGGAGTTCCTGCCTCAAGTGGAGGAGTTTAAGTATCTCGGGGTCTTGTTCACGAGTGAGGGAAGAATGGAGCGGGAGATCGACAGATGGATCGGTGCGGCTGCCGCAGTAATGGGGGCACTGTGCCAGTCCGTTGTGGTGAAGAGAGAGCTGAGCCGAAAAGCGAAGCTCTCGATTTACAGGTCGGTCTACGTTCCTACCCTCACCTATGGCCATGAGCTGTGGGTCATGACCAAAAGAACGAGATACCGGATACAAGCGGCTGAAATGAGCTTCCTTCGTAGGGTGGCCGGGCACTCCCTTAGATACAGGGTGAGGAGCTCGGCCATCCGGGAGGGGCTCGGAGTAGTGTAGTAGTAACGTCTGGGTGTCTCTGCTGAATCTGCTGTCCCCGCAACCTGCTCTTGGATAAGCAGAAGGCGACGAGTACGAGTACGAGTACAATTTAATTCAGTTTATTTATATAGCGCCAATTCACAACACATGTTGTCTCAAGGCACTTCACAAAAGTCAGGCGCATACATTCCAATTAATCCTAACTATTGAACAGTGCAGTGAGGTTCAGTTATTTATTCAAATTGGATAAAAAGTTTTTCTATCTAGGGAAACCCAGCAGATTGCGTCGAGTCAGAGACTTGTAGCAGTCACTCCTCCTGGATGAGCATGTAGAGACAGTGGACAGTCACTGGCGTTGACTTTGCAGCAATCCCTCATACTGAGCATGCATGTATAGGCAGTGGAGAGGAAAAACTACCTTTTAACAGGAAGAAACCTCCAGCAGAACCAGGCTCAGTGTGAGCGGCCATCTCCCACGACCGACTGGGGGTTTGAGAGAACAGAGCAGAGACACAAAAAGAACACAGTAGCACTGATCTAGGAGTACTATGGGAAGGAATAGTAAATGTTAATGGATGTAGCTCCTTTAGTCGTTTCATCTAGAAAGAAAGAACAGATAAACTCTGAGCCAGTTTTTAAGGTTAGAGTATGAAAGAAAGTACATAGAGTTAGTTACAGTAGAAGCTCAGTCAGTAGCTATGTCTAGGAGAGAGAAAGGGTTAAACACTGAAAGACAGGGCCAAGTGTATCATTGGTAGAAGGTGAGCATTATGTTGTTAGCAGCAGAAGCTTGGACAATGCCCCCCTCCAGGAAGGTGTCACAGGTAGACACAGAGTCAGGCCAGGTGTAGCTTCTAGGAAGAGAAAAGAGAGAGAACATAAAGTCAAAAGCTGAAATAACAGCAAATAATGCAAAATTGGAGAGTAGTGTGAGAATGTAGCGGGTGAAAGAGGTGAAAGTGGTCATTATGTCCTCCAGCAGCCTAAGCCTATAGCAGCATAACTACAGAGATAGCTCAGAATAACCTATTCCACTAACTATAAGCTTTATCAAAAAGGAAAGTTTTAAGCCTAGCCTTAAAAGTAGACAGGGTGTCTGCCTCACGGACTAAAACTGGGAGCTGGTTCCACAGGAGAGGAGCCTGATAACTAAAGGATCTACGTCCCATTCTACTTCTAGAGACTCTAGGAACCACCAGTAAACCTGCAGTCTGAGAACAAAGTCCTCTGTTAGGAACATATGGAACAATCAGATCTCTGATGTATGATGGAGCTAGATCATTAACTGCTTTATATGTGAGGAGGAGAATTTTAAATTATATTCTGGATTTAACAGGGAGCCAATGAAGGGAAGCTAAAGTAGGAGAAATATGATTTATCTTTTTAATTTTCATCAGAACTCTTGCTGCAGCATTTTGAATCAGCGGAAGGCTTTTAACTGCATTTTGTGGACACCCTGATAGTAAAGAATTACAATAGTCCAGCCTTGAAGTAACAAATGCATGGACTAGTTTTTCAGCGTCACTCCTGGACAAGATATTTCTAATTTTGGCAATGTTCCGGAGGTGAAAGAAGGAAATCCTAGAAACCTGTTTAATATGGAATTTAAATGACATGTCCTGGTCAAAAATAACACCAAGGTTTTTTACTTTATTACCAGAGGTCAATTTAATGCCATCCAGGTTAAATGGTTGACTAAGCAGTTTCTTTTTTAAAGACTCCAGTCCAAAGACGGCAACTTCTGTCTTGTCTGAATTTAGAAGCAGAAAATTTAAAGTCATCCAAGTTTTTATGTCTTCAAGACATGCTTGTATTCTATCTAACTGGTTTGGCTCATCAGGATATATAGATAAGTAAAGCTGAGTATCATCAGCGTAACAGTGAAAATTGATCCAATGCTGCCTGATAATTTTACCTATTGGAAGCATATATATAGTAAAGAGAATTGGCCCAAGTACTGAACACTGTGGTACTCCACAATTAACCCTGGAGTTTAAAGATGATTTATCATTTACATGAACAAACTGGAATCTGTCAGACAAATAAGATTTAAACCAGCCTAGCGCTGTTCCCCTGATCCCTACAGAATACTCTGGCCTTTCAAGAGAATATTGTGATCGACTGTATCAAATTCAGCACTGAGATTTAACAGAACCAGTAAAGACACAAGTCCATTATCTGAGGCCATAAGACTATCATTAGTGACTTTCAGTAGAGCTGTTTCAGTGCTATGATGAGCTCTGAAGCCTGACTGAAACTCTTCAAACAGGTCATTGCTGTGTAAATGCTCACACATTTGATTAGCAACTATTTTCTCAAGAATTTTAGATAAGAATGGAAGATTGGATAACGGTCTGTAATTTTTTAAGTCATCTCGGTCAAGTGAAGGTTTCTTAAGTAAAGGTTTAATTACAGCTACCTTAAAAGCTTGTGGTACACATCCATTTACTAAGGATAGATAAATCATATCTAAAAAGGGGATGGTAATCAGAGGGAACACTTCCTTAAATAATTTGGTCGGGATCAGGTCTAACATACAAGTTGAAGGTTTAGATGAAGCTAATATTTCTGATAACTCAGGAAGCTCCACAGGATTAAAACAGTCCAAACACAGATCAGGTTCTACAGTTACTTCCAATGTTGTCTCACTTGCTGAGGATGAAGTAATCATCTTCGGGAGTATGTCAAAGATTTTATTTTTAATAGAATCAATTTTATTTAAGAAGAATCCCATAAAGTCATGCTGAGAGCTAAGGGAATGGATGGCTCTACAGAGCTATTACTCTGTGTAAGTTTAACAACTGTACTAAAGAGAAACCTAGGATTATTCTTGTTCTCTTCTATTGATGAAAAATAAGCTGTTCTGGCTTGGTGAAGTGTCTTTTTATACAACAGTAGGCTATTTTTCCAGATTAAGTAGGAATCCTCTAGGTGTGTAGAGTGCCATTTTCTCTCCAATTTTCTAACATTGTGCTTTAAAGTACACAGGTCTGAATTAAACTAGGGAGCCAACCTCCTATGAATAATTACCTTCTTTTTCAAGGGGGCTGCACTGTCTAATGCACCACGCAATGATGAAGTAACACTATGAACAAGAAAATCAATTTGTGAAGAGGGAGAAACAAAATGATTGCCCTCCACTGTGTTTTTCTGTGATAATGAGGAAATTAAAAGTGGAACAGATTCTTTGAAGGTTGTTACAGCATTTTCTGATAATGATCTACTATAATACAATTTTCTTTCAGGTGTGGAGTACACGGTCAAATTAAACTCAAAGGTTACTAATAATATAACAATATTTTGTCATAACCCTGTCCTGTCTATGTTTTTACACTCAATGCCATATGTCAAGGTCCAGAGAATGAAGACAAAAGTGGGTAGGTTTGTTAATGTTTTGAGCAAAGCCAATTGAGTCTAAGATAGCATTAAAGGCTATATTTAGGCTATCACTTTCAGTGTCAACATGAATGTTAAAATCCCCCACTATAATAACCTTATCTGTATTTAACACTAAATCAGATAAAAGGTCTGAAAACTGATCTAAAAATTTAGAGTAAGGGCCTGGTGGACGGTACAAAACAACAAACAAAAGTGGTTTTAGTGCTTTGCAATTTGGATGATGAAAAACTAAGGATTAAATATTCAAAATAGTTGTAGCTATTGATCGGTCTGGAACTAATCAATAAATCGGACTTACCACTTAAATTTACCACTTAATACATCTGGTATTCATAAGTACCGTGCGCTTTTTGGTAAAAAAGCTGTTAATATAAATGTTTCTGCAGAAACAAACAGGGTGTTATCTTGAATTCTCTTCATCCTTCTTTTTCTCCTCCATTCTTTTCTCATTCTCTCCGCTTTTCCTTTTTGCCCTACCTCTCTCTCTTCCGTGCTTCTTATATGTTTCCTTTTCGTTTCTGTCTCTGTGTCCGTAACAATTGAAATAATCCCAAAGCAGTTACTAATAAAGTTGCTTTTATAAATATCAAGCAGAGCTTTAAAGTGTAAGCTGTAATGCTCCACTTGAGAAAGTAGGTCTGTTGGGCTTTTTCTTGGCATTCAGGCAACAATTCTGAACACTACTCTGCTGGACAGGACATGGTAAAAAAAAAAAAAAAAGAAAAGAATGTAGCAACAGGTGCTACACAGACTTTCTACATAGAGCCAGATAAAACTCTCACACTTTCTTTGGCATCTCTTTAAAATGACTTTAAACCTTATGGCATGACTAAACATGCTAGTGGTTTTGAAACTGTAACCTTTTAGATCCTTATCACACTTTGACACCAGAAACTGGTTAATGTCTAGCTTGGACTTTACAGATTTTACTCCCATTTTTGCTAACTGGTCCCTAGAGTCATTCAGAGAAAAACTCTTCTCCAAGATGTTGCTATCATTGTTTCTTTTTGCTTTATTGTGGGTATGTCATTCATAGAATCATCTTTCAACATCAAGGAAAGATAGGCACTAAAAACATCAAGAAATATACACCACATTTTGACAGAAGGCACATTTTTTAAAAGGTTTTATTAATGTCTGGGATGCTAAAAGTGGATTTTATAGGCCATTCTAGATAACTGACAATTCATTATATTTGAGTATATTTTAGATGTAGATAAAATTAAAAGTAACACTAGATAAAATGAAAAGCGTTTGTATTTCCTAACCATGCACGGATGAGCAAGTTCAACTATTCGTTGGCTTTACTTGTGTTTAATTGGAAGCTGCAAAGTCCTCATGTTGGGTGCTTTTAATTTTACAGTAGCTGATGGTTTCCAATGATAAAAATTTTATTTTCTATTAAATAAAAACTGTGGGTTTTACCATTTTTAGAACATCTAATGCAGTAAAGCTTTAAAGAAAGATGCGAGGCAACCATCTATTTGCAAAACCAAAAGGATTCATGAATTTAAAATGCCTGGAAAAAAGTCAATGTTTTAAGATTCCCATCAGTGAAACAGGAGATGATGTCTCCAAAATTGGTCATTTTCTCAGTGTTTTAAGACATTCCTCTGCCATCTGCTTTTAATAGTCATCAAACTCTGCTTTCAATCAATGTTACGTCTTCCCTCATACGTCTTCGTTCCTTTGGATTGTCTTTTGTGAGACTTACAAAAATTTTAAAAAGATTTTTTTCTTAACTCAAAAAATATGAGTGGAGCTACTTTTTTCCTGACATTGATCTCTGGCTTAGACATAAACCGACGCTTTTTTATTTTACTTTTATGTTAACGAAGGCCATGCAAAACTAACTTTTAAGATGACCAATGTCTCTCTAAGCCCATTTTCTTTTGAGCAATGATGCTTCTACTCTTCAAAGTTCTGTTAGAGCATGGACTATGTCCAAACTGACTTGGGTGCAAAGAAGAATGCACTGCTTTAATGTTTGAGAGCCCATTAATGAAAGCACAGTGTTTGAAAGAGTTTCACTGATTGCGTTTCTTATCCCAATGAGGAGTGGGACCTTTCAGAAGAGGAAACCATTTATCTGCGGAGGGACAGCAGAGCTTGCCTGGAGAGTCTCACTGTGATGCTCTTATCATGAAAACCTTGAGGAGATTCAGTGTGTAAAGGAACTCATTTGATCTCAATGGGTTGTTGGACTGTCTACTGTCAACTGCTGACCTTATCAGTTTTATATATCCAGGGTATTTCACCATCTCCCCAGTGTGATTAACTGGACCATTATTATTTTGCAACATGCATGCTTAGCCATGACAACAGCATGCAGATTTAAGCTTGAGGACTCACTTGGCTTGCTGCAAAGAATCTGTAATTGTGTGAAAGGTTTTCACCCAGTAAATATTTCCATGAAATGCTCTCCAGATTCAGCTAATGCTGTTGCTTGAGGAGCAACGGTGCACTGTGATCATACACAGGTTTCTTTCTGTGAAGACTTATTCCCACATCTAGGCTTCTAAAAAAAGATGAAAGACTACATCTGGACTGGCAAGGTGGCCCTTAGCAGGTCTGCTGTACCATAGCGTGCTATCTACTCAATCTTCTGAAACCTCCAGGAGAAGGGGATGAACAAAAACACATGTAACTTGCTAGCGATTTCACACCACAGAGGCAGGTCAGGTCAGGGTCCTTCCATGTTAGTTTCAGGATAGTTCTTTGAACCCCGAGGCCAGAACTCTGCGAAATCCATCATAAACACTACATGAATCTTTCAACCTTCTCCGGTATGTGACCACAATATCTGTTTAACTGACACACTCAGATTTATGGTGTTCAAAGATGTTGCTACAACCATTAAATGCTACAGCTTGACTGCATGTAACAATAGCTACAGTTTTAGCTGTTTATAAACACAATTACTAAAGTGGATGTGAAAAGTCTACAGACCCCTGTTAAAGTGCCAGTTCTTTGTTATGTAACAAACATACTGTTATGACTCTTTTCAATATTTATTTTCGGATTTAATGTGATACATTTCCTGTACAGTTTAACTGAAAAACAAACAAATATTTTATACGGAAACACATAACAAATGAGAGAGCTGCAACAACCTGGTTGCATAAGTGTGCTTTTAAGCTAATACTTTGCTGAACAGCATTCGGATTTTGTTTCAGAATTCAGAATTTTGTAGTTGTATGTCTGATATCCTACATTTTGATGTGTTGATATTTGCCTAATATATCTTACAGAAGTTCTCCATATCAGAACATGATTTTTCTTATTTGCAGCCCACTTCTCCCTGACTAATACCTTTACACGACCAGATCATTTTCATCCTTTGCAACTTCTCTGTAAACACTGGCTTTACCTAAATGTTCTCTATAATTGATGGCAGGTCTGTACAAAAAAGACAAACTGTTGGAATTGAAACAAAATAGATTGGTTTGTTTTTTCAGTTGAATGATACCAGACCCCCGAAGACCGATGCTGCATGTCTTCCACCTCACGTCTTGTCGATCTATTTAAAAAATAAAAATAAAAATAAAGGACACTAATGCTGCAAAAAAAAAAAAAAAAAAAAAAAAAACGTTGGGAAATTAGTCATCTTGGCCTTATTTGGTACATCACAAAACCTGACATTTTAACATGGGTTTGTAGACTTTTGAAAGCCCTCAGAGACTTTTGAGAGACCCAGCAGAGAGATGTGGTAATTTTTTAATGAGGGTTTGGGATAAGAGGAGAACAATAAGCAAGACAAGTGGAAACAAACCAATGAACAGACTAAGCAAATAAATGAAACACTATGACAGTAACCTAAGACAAATACCACCAAAATAAGCTCAGTACCTGCAAGACGCCCTACTATGTTTTAAGTCAATGCATATTTCCTGCATTTTGGCATACTGTAGCATTTGAATGAATGCTCTAAACCAGCAAATTGGAGAAAATTACATGATCATGCTTTTGATTAACACCCTGGGGGTGCTATTTTTACTTCTCAATTCTGCTTCCCAGTAGAAGCATTAAAACTTCAGACAAAAGTTTGCTTAGTAAAAAATAGAAGTGTATTTTTTTTCCATTATTATTTTCATTCAGATTAGTTAACTTATTAGTTGCCTTATTTTAAATTTTGATAAGGACAAGTTGACATTTTAATATGTTATTAAGTAAACTCCTGTTATAGTATTATATCTAAGTAGTGTTCATTATATATGTTCAGGTACATACAAACTTGCTGCTGTTTATTACAATCAGTTATTTTTATATCACAATGTTTACACTATCATTAAAAAAAAACACTGGAAGTCCAAACATTGGGCAGAGTGCAAAGTTTGTAAGTTTTCTTTCATAAATTACTCCAGTGATCAACAACAAACTGTAATGTGTTTAGGAAAAGGGTGATTTGAGACTCAGTTTGCTCTGTCCCTTCATATCTCTATTGCTGGCCTCCAGCATCTCAGATATTACTTGCTTTCGCACACTGTATGTAATTTTGTTATCTCTATGGGGCCCTTCCCTTCCCAGCTGGTTAGCAGAAGCCAACTTCTAAATGTTGGATGAAAGGCATCCAATTAGGAGGAGACATGTAGGTCCTAATGTGAACATTTCTCTCCTGACAACGCTGGTGGTCACCGAGGCCTGTTATATGGCAGACTCTCACACTGTGGGAAATGTACATGTTCAAGATGAGGACATGACTCAGAATCGATTCCTTTAGTCATTAATAGCCTTTTACACCAAGCCTTTCGTATATTGTTTTAATAGGGGAGCAGAACTGATGCAAGGAGGGAGCACTGTTCTGATGGCTCCAAAGGGAGGGGAAACCAAAAGGTTTTCCATTGTCTCAAATGAAGTTGGCAGTGAGAGTGGTTTAGTAGAATTCTCACTGCATGCTGTAATTTGTGAATATTATATTGATAACCTGCATTCAGCCTCACTTGTGTGTTTTGTCTGTTCTCTGTCGTAATAAGAAATGATGGCATAACTGAGTGAAGCCAAAAGGAATAAGATTTCAGCCAGATGCTTAAGTGAATCACCAACTGTGTTGCATGTGAAGTGTACATTTGCGTGACTTGCTGTTTATTGCCCACATTCAACTTCTTGACTATCTTCCATATTTGTGCCAAGTCTGAGGCCACGTTCCTAAATCTCTCCTCTTTGTTGTTTGGGAAAGTGGCTTGTGTTCCTCCCCTGGCCCTTTCTGTTTTGCTTCACAGTCACTTCATGCCCTGGGATGTAACAGCTGAATGCACTGTGGATTCAGTTATTGTCTATCAAACTGGTTTTTTTTTTCATATCTGCACAATTGATTCATCAAGTTTTAGAAAAAAACAAAGGTCTGAATTTATCCTCTGAAGCATATGTGCTCGTTAATCTGTGCTACAAGTCCTCAGTTTTGTTTTATTCATTGTTTTCACTGCTCGCTCTTGAAACCCAGAAATGACAAGATGTCAGAGCTTGTCTGAGACATGTCACAGATGAATACCAGACAGTCTTTGTTCTCCCTTTTCCTCCAAAACTGTGGGTTCATCAAGTTATCTCTCAGCTCTGTGAAGAAATATGCAAAGCCATCTGGACAACAGGCTCATTTTTAAATTAAATGAGATGGTAAATTATTAAGTTTATTGTAAAAATATGGAGCAAAGTGTCAATATAGAGCAAATCAGAAAATGACATGCAAAACAACAAGAAATGTCTTCTAACAAGCGACATTATTTGGAGTACCTTTCATGAGTTATTTCATGGTATGTGGCAAGCTGGACCCAACAACCTCTCAATCTTGGCTGTCAGTCACAACATCAAACAGATGTGATATATACTGCAGCAGAAATCCCTTCATATGCAGATGGTATCCCATCACACAACATACACAGACCAAAGGTGTAATATTCAAGCAAATACAGGGTTTGGACAATGAAACTGAAACACCTGGTTTTAGACCACAATAATTTATTAGTATGGTGTAGGGCCTCCTTTTGCGGCCAATACAGCATCAATTCGTCTTCGGAATGACATATATAAGTCCTGCACAGTGATCAGAGGGATTTTAAGCCATTCTTCTTGCAGGATAGTGGCCAGGTCACTACATGATACTGGTGGAGGAAAACGTTTCCTGACTCGCTCCTCCAAAACACCCCAAAGTGGCTCAATAATATTTAGATCTGGTGACTGTGCAGGCCATGGGAGATGTTCAACTTCACTTTCATGTTCATCAAACCAATCTTTCACCAGTCTTGCTGTGTGTATTGGTGCATTGTCATCCTGATATACGGCACCGCCTTCAGGATACAGTGTTTGTACCATTGGATGCACATTGTCCTCAAGAATGGTTCGGTAGTCCTTGGCAGTGACGCCCATCTAACACAAGTATTGGGCCAAGGGAATGCCATGATATGGCAGCCCAAACCATTACTGATCCACCCCCATGCTTCACTCTGGCCATGCAACAGTCTGGGTGGTACGCTTCTTTGGGGCTTCTCCACACCGTAACTCTCCCAGATGTGGGGAAAACAGTAAAGGTGGACTCATCAGAGAACAATACATGTTTCACATTGTCCACAGCCCAAGATTTGTGCTCCTTGCACCATTGAAACCGACGTTTGGCATTGGCATGAGTGACCAAAGGTTTGGCTATAGCAGCCCGGTCGTGTATATTGACCCTGTGGAGCTCCCGACGGACAGTTCTGGTGAAAACAGGAGAGTTGAGGTGTACGTTTAATTCTGCCATGATTTGGGCAGCTGTGGTTTTATGTTTTTTGGATACAATCCGGGTTAGCACCCGAACATCCCTTTCAGACAGCTTCCTCTCGCGTCCACAGTTAATCCTGTTGGATGTGGTTTGTTCTTCTTGGTGGTATGCTGACATTACCCTGGATACCGTGGCTCTTGATACATCACAAAGACTCGCTGTCTTGGTCACAGATGCGCCAGCAAGACGTTCACCAACAATTTGTCCTCTTTTGAACTCAGACAAAATACAGACAAAATACAGACAAAACATTGCCAGATCTATTGGCCAAACAATTTATCTTAAATACCTTTCCAGGGGCCACTCCTCCTATCTGCCGCTTTACGCTTCTTTTTTATATCACCTTAAACCAATTGTGATACACTGTTATTGTTTAACATTTAAACTTAATTGTGTATTGCTCCATCTTCTCTGTATTTTTTAAAACGTTAACACTTGAGTCTCAGCCCCAAGGTATATGGTCATCTTAAGAAATTATTTCTACTTCGAGCTACTATTTCCTACCGGTCATCACTGATCGATGATCCGGCAAACAATCCTCAGGGACTGGAACCCAGAACAAATGGGTCAAACAAAGTTCAGTAATATTTTTCTGCATTTTTAACCCAGCGCATTTTGTTGATAACAACCTGTTTCCAGGTTGGTAAAGACCACCTTCTTGCATGAAATAGTATCACAATAGCATTTTTTATTCCATTCAGGGTCACATATCCAATTAGCGAGGTTAATTGTCACTGTTCACAGTCCATACTACCATGGTCCTGTTTCTTACCAGGATTCTTACAGGTGTCATTTGCATCATGTTGTACACAATCTCATCATACCCAGAATTCACTACCTTTCACACACATACAGGCCCAGTGTTTTATGACTTCATTTCAAACAATGTTTCCAGGAATTGAACACTGTTTTCAGGGACCCTCTTCAACAGACCCATGACTAACTCTTTCGAAATTCAATGATTCTATCTTTTTTCACTGAATGTACCATACCACATTATTAATATCAGCAGGGTTTAGCCAGAGAAAGTACAGAGATGTAAGAAACTTTGTAAAGAGGAAACAAATGGGACACGCTACCCTTTATAGGGGGGCATGGGCAGAGTGAGAGGCAAGGGGTAAAATGGGATTTAGCCTATGAGTGGATGATATAAATTTTATTTTAAGTGATTTATTGTTTAAGCAGGCATGAAATGTTCCAGTGATGGATTAGAGCATGGTCGGTACAAACCATCCGATGGGCTTTTTGTACCTGAAAAATCTGCATAAGTGTTTACAAGTCTCTTTTGGATTAGTTAAAGTCCATTTCTTTTGGAAAGTTTCTTGAATACTACAGATTTTACAAAACCAGAGGTGGTTAGAGTAGCTCAAAAATGTACTTAAGTAAGAGTAACGTTAACTAAATATATTTTTACTCAAGTAAAAGTAAAAAGTTATCATCCAAATAATTATTCAAGCTAGAGTAAAGAAGTATTTGTACTCAAGTACTGATTAAATGTTGGATCCGAACTCCTGGTTTAATTTGTGAAAATTATGATATCAAGCAGACAAAATATAAAGTTACTGTACTATTTTCAAGAATTAAATAAATAAATGAGTAGAAATAAATGGCTTCATTACAAAATAACAAATTCAGGCAAAAAAAAAATACAATTTTGCAAATCCTACATATTCAGAAAATAAAGCTTTTGCTACCAATATTTAGTCAGAACAGCGCAAAGTAGATCCATTGAAAATATATGCTGTTTACCATATCTTTATTACCGCATCTCCAAATGGCAGAAGGCTCAGCAGATAGAAAATAGCATTAGAACAATTAAGCTTTTGTACAAACAAGACGTCTCCCTGTAACATACAAGGTTTAGGTGAGTGTCTGTGTGCATTTTTGGTTATAACAAGTAACTGGAGGTGAGTAGAGTAGCCAGAAATTGTACTCAAGTAAGTTTTATTTCAAAATAATATTACTCCAGCAGAAGTAAGTATAGATGAAGAATTGTACCCCTCCTCCTTGAACAGTTACTCAAGTAAATGTAGCTGAGCAAATGCAACAAATTACTACCCACCTTTGACTAAAACAGAAATGGTGGAATGATATATCTTTTACCCAAAAATGTTTTTCATGTGAAAATTTGACTATGAATATTTCATTATTTTTCAACTACAAAGTAAAAATTCTTTCATCTCATTTTCTGCTCCTGAAATGGTGCATATTTATCCATCAGGATCTGCTGTATTTGAGGGCTCACAGATGTGTAATCTCTCTCTCAGACCAAAGACCCTTTTGCAAAGCATAACCCTAATCACATTTGTGACATACGGGTGATCCTCTGCAGTCTGTCAGCTTTCTAATATCTGCAGTTGACCGGTGCATCAGCAGACAACTGCTGCCAGCATCAGGAGGTTTCAGACGACAACGTCTGTAAAACTGGGAGGAGGTGTTCAGACAGCAACAATTAAGAGTCCCATCTGAAGACGGATCATCATTTCAGTTCCACTTTTATATACTTTCCCACAGCCTGTCCCCAGTCCACAGGGACAGCTGATCTTATCGACGGCCAAATGTGTTTACCTTAAATGTTAAAAGCAAAGCATCTTGAAAGAAAAAAATGATGTAAACCAAATGAAACAGAAACCATAGACTGCACCAATACTGTCATATGTCATTTGAAAAATATCAGTTGAATTTTGGGGTTTTCCAAAGTCACAGTAGACAACACATCCCCATCAAAAGCTCATATTATCTATAACTGATACAAGTGGAGCTATTACAAACACTGGCCCACCCTGTGATTGAATTTAATTACACGTGGCCTTCCTGACAGCTCATTCGCTCGAGAAGGTTTTGCATCCCATCTTAACAAAAAAAATGTATAAAGTAGTATCTGTGCTTGTTTTATAAAACCCATGACTTTAGCTGTAATTTACAAACTCCCTTCATAGCAATTACAGTATTGTTTGTCAATCCAGTCTGACCACAGTTATGAGTTGAGGCTGGGTTCAGCACAGATCAAGGGGTCATATCCTTCAGTATTTGTCAAGTTGAAATATTGCTGGCAGCATAATTGAAAGGCACGAGGTTGTCAAACTGGCGGCACAGGCACTTTAGAGAGCGTTGTTTTCCTTGGGAGTACCGTAGATCTCAGACTGCTGCTTTCTCTTTTTCCTGTATGGATTTCACATTTGCATGGAAAAATCTTTCTTGTGTGTTTGGATTTCCATTGTGTGGACAATATAAAGGGCACTGGGATGGGATGTGGGAAAAGGGAGTGTGCAGTTTTCTTAAGTGCATGTTTTGATGTCCACATGACAGCCTTGGTCAGTGGCTGATGTCAGTGCATGCACAAAGTGAACTCAATCCTCTGTCCTGCTCTTAAATCCACTGAGGGAAACCAATGAAAGTCTGCTCCTGCAGATATCCCACAAAACAAAATTGCCAAACACATTCATTTTTCATAATAATCGGTCATTATGCTAAACTTGAAGCAGCTTAAACAGATGTAAAACATTTGTGGTTGCAATGATATAAAATTGATGGAAAACTACAAATTGATCAGGAATCTCTGTTATGTGGACTGTAAACGGGCTTGCCCTTTCATTTAAAAATAAGAGCTGATTTTTATATGCCAGTGGTTCTTTAAACACTGTTTTGAAAGGAAGTATCTCAGTCAGATGATTTGTCCTGACAAATTGTGGTCCCTGACCAATTGGAGGAAACTATCCAGGAGCAGTTTTTACCAAAGTATTTTTTAAAACCTGGAAATAGATTTTTCTTTGAGATTTATCCAGTTTTCCTCAAGGCTAATTAATTGCAAAAAAAGTTCTCATAAATGTTCTCAAGCCCAGAGAAGTAGCTTTAAAAAAAAAAAAAACTGCTGGTGTTAAACAGTTTTCAAAGTGCTTTTGAGTTTTAACACAGTGAGAAGAGAAGAAGGAAAGGAAAGAAGGAATATGACAGCATGAGGAAAGCTAAGGTGAAAGCAAAAAAAGCAAAACAAAAAAATAAGGAAGGAAGGATGGAAGAAAAAAACATTTTGGACAATGGAGCTGGAAGTAAGAAGCTAAAATACAAATATTTTTTCTATCCTTGTGATTTGCCTCACTTTATTTTGATCAGGATGCTTTGCTTTTAACATTTAAGGTAAACACAGTTGGCCGTCAGTTTGGACTGGAGACAGAGTCCCAACAGATTTAGGGAAAAAAAAGATAATCTCAATGACAAGATAAATTAAGAAAAAAGAACTTGCAATAATTTGAGGCCCTGTTTGTGATTTGGCTCTGAAGCTGTGATAAGGTTTGTTATGACTTAATTTGAGCTGAAAGCAGGGCTTTGCTGCTTCATTGCCTGAGCACCTCATCCTTCTGCTCAATGTCCTCATTTAAAAGTATTTGACCTACAGTGGGTGTTTTCTCCAGATAAAACTTCCTAGAAAACCAGCACCCTCACCTTCTCTATTATTCTCTGGGTTCCCTTTTTTTTATTGCTTTTCCATCTTTCTTTTTTTTTTCTGGTAGTCCAAAGGATCATGATGTGTTTATGAAGTGTAGACATTTCCTTTGTAAGACGAAACAATAAATCGCTGCTCATTATTTTAGTAAACAAAATGTACTTCAATCTTTATACAGCTAATGACAGAAAAGTGTGTTTGGCACATGCATGTAACAATGAAACACTGGGCACCAATATTCTGTGAAAAACAAGGGAACCATAATTTTAACTGACACTTTGCAAGAGAATGTTTCATTTTTATTTGTTCTGTTTAGAAAAGGAGCTGACCTGATAGTCATCACTCAAATGTTAGTGACTAAATATTTGAGCATGAGGTAAAGATCTGTAACTAAAATTAAAACACATATAAATAATGTCAACCCCCTGCAGGCAGCTCAGCAGGCCTGACAATGTCAAAGGTATGAAGTCTCTTTGGCATCGGGGACTAGAATACCTTTGACATCGCTGTGACTGATGTCACCTCCGCAGGCTAAATAAAACCATTCTAGATCTGGTTACACATGCGAGTGATCTAAATTATTAAACTGTCAACTGCTCCCTAAAGTGAGGCAAACATCATAGGGCAGCTAGAAGTATTCATATTACAACTAAAGATGAAAAGCATTGCACCTCTGTGAAAATTTGAGCCCCTTTTCCCAAATGAATTATTAAGTCATAAAGGCTTGGAGCTTGGACAGTATTGAGTGAAACCTATTTAATTACTAACTGCGACACTGAGATGTAGTTAAAGGAACAGTACCTTATGTCAAATGAAAGTGCTTGATTATGCAATTGTTAAAAACACAACTTCTGGAAACACCATTATAGTTGTTTAAATATGTTCTAGATGTTTGTTCCTCCTTTCATTGTGAAGCAGAAGTCACCAATCTTTAGATAGTTCCCTCACTAACAGGGACAGGACATGAGACAGGTTAGTTTTAACCTGCTAAAGATGTATGGTTGGAATGGTTTGTCCAGAACAGGAGTTTCATTACATTATCTGTAGAGTTTACAGGGCCAAGAATGTGGCAGTAGTTATGAATTACAACACAGAGACTTGAGACTGAACTTATAGGGTTAGTCTACAGTATTTTAATTAAAATAAGTTTGAACTGGCTTAAACTGTCCTTAAGTAAGAGCTATAGTGCTTTGCAAAATTACTAATACCCCCTGACTGTTTTCACATTTTGTCATGCATCATTTTTGTGAAAAACACAAATAAAGTAATGCATGATTGTAAAGAGTAAGTAAAACATTACATGATTTTCAAAAAGTTTTATTAATAAAGATCTGAAAAGTGCGACATGGCCCTATGTAGAACCCCATGCAACCAATTGCCTTTGAGGTCACTTAATTAGTAAATAGAGTCTATCTGTGTGTAATTTATTCTTGATAGAAATGCTGTGGATCTGTGAAGCCTTTAGAGGTTTGTTAACATTTAGAGAACAAACTGCATCACAAAGACCAAGGATCACACCAGACAGATCAGGCATAGCGTTAAGTAGAAGATTAAAGCAGGGTTAGGGTATATTCCAAGCTTAAGCATCTCACAGATGGAAAAAGTGACACAACTGCACACTTACCAAAACATGTCTCTTTGTCTCAACTGAAAGACATGACAGAAGCAGCATTAATCAGAGAAGCACCCACGAGGCCCTTTGATAACTCTGGAAGAGCTGTGGAGATCTACAGCTCAGGTTTTGCTCTCCACAAATCTAGCCTCTACGGAAGAGTACCAGACTGATATCTTGTTCAGTTTAATTACCACCCCTACCACCATCACCACAGTCGCCACGGTTTGTCCTGTAACTGGTGGGTTACCGGTTCAAACCCCTGCTCTGTCTGTCTCAGTGATTGTGTCCTTAGGCAAGACACTTCACCCACCTTGGCTGCTCATGGTGGTGAGAGGGCCTGGTGGCGCTGATTGTATGGCAGCCTCACTTGTGTCAGCCTGCCCCAAGGCAGCTGTGGCTACAATGTAGCTCACCACTGACAGTGTGTTAATGTGTGTATGAATGGGTGAGTGACTGATTGTAGTGTAAAGCGTTTTGGGGTCCTCGGACTTGACAAAGTGCTATACAAGTACATAGTGTGCTTATGATTAAATTGAAACCACTTTATTCCTAAGGAGCAACTTATAGATACATTAAAGTAGCTTAGACCTATAAAACAGATTTAAAATCAACACACAGAACAATAATTTTGGACTGACCTGAACATCTTGTAGTCATTGAGTTGACCATAAACGCATCTGTATATCTCTTGAAACACAACAGAGATATTTCAACCTGGAAAGACTCACAAAGAGAAGACAGGGATGCAATTAGAAAAGTTTATTAGTGAATGTTTATATCTTTGGCGCTCGGACCCCAGTGGAAAACGTGAATGCTGAGAATGAAATGCGCTTGAATGAACATCTTAGGGTTAGATTTAAAGATGTCTTCCCCCTGGGATCTGATCCTGGTGGTGGAGTGGAGGCCTGAGGAGATTTGGAGAGAGTTTGGGAGCCAAATGGTGGAGATGGAGTGGAGGAGGATCAAAGTTCAGCTGCAGAACGGAGGGTTCCATGGATGAAGATCTTTTAAAGCGGAGCCTTGAAAGATAATTGGCCGGGGAGAAATGCAGACTTGACGCTGATTGGTGGAGCAGAGCCGCATGGAGGAGTAATTAGACGAAGCTGGAAGTAATGGTGAGTTTTCCATGTTGAATTTCCGTTTAAACTCCGTAAAGAAAATAAGTAAATCAATACAATGTGTAAAAAGAAAACAATTAAGGATATTTGTGACCTTTGTGGAAAATGCAAGCAGATTACTCGCATAGCAGATAACAATTTTGCGGTTGTTATTTATAGCATTAGTTTATAGTGTTTTTAGCCAATATTGGAGCACCTTTAAACATTTTATTTTCGGATAACCATCACAGAAAAGATAAATAGTTCCAAAATAGTCCAATAATGAAAGAGTCCAGCAATAAAAGAACACAAAATTGCTTCAAAACACAGTTAAAGATAAACACTTTAAATACTGTCATATCACTCCAATACAGAATAGCCAAAAACAATCTACAAATTTAAAAGTCAGTCATGTGCCAGTACCAGGGCTCAAGGCTGGATTTTCCAGTTTAAGGACAACTATCCCATCACTTGTTTTGTAAGCGTTCTGACCACAGTAACTCTGGCAGCAGACCTGCCAACACAGGATGGAAAGATAATCCAAGATCAAAACTACAAAAAAAAAAAAAAAATGACATGGAGACATCTCAACTGTCTGGTTTTCCAGCTCTGTACGCTAAAAGCCAAACCAGCAAGGCAGACCCTTGAACCCAGGGGTTTTCTCTTTGTTGAGGGAACTGCCACTCATTATTTTTTTCCCGTTTGCGTGATCAGGGTGACCACGGTCAGGATTCCCCTCTCTTCTTTAAAGTGGAAAATTACAGTTTGTATGGACGAGAACTTCAAGCCTCACGGAATACCCTGAAATGTGGAGAAAAAAAGGAATTTCCATATGGCTAGATAGAAAAAGAAAGTTGTTTAACTCGAAACCTATCAGTTTAAATACGATTATTTTAGATTACTCGCATAGCAAAAGAGATCTGGCCAAATTCTGGCCCATAAAATCCAGTTACACTTGGCCAAAATAGCCGAAACAACAATGGGTCAGTCAATATAAAAAAAAAAAATTAAGCTTCCATGCTGTGAAAATGTATTTATCCTCTTAAAGCTTTCTTCTGTTTTTGTTTTTTCAGCTACTCTAAAAAGGTTTGGAGTTGTCAAACTTATTTCTATATCATACAAAGATAATCTGAGTACATACAAAAGCTACAATAAGCAGCCCCAAAACTCCCAGTGTGCAACGCAGGAGCTGCCAAAATTGTTTATTTATTTTTTTTTACTTCTGCAAAAAGAGACTGGCATTTTTTTCTCTCTGCTTGGACCTGATTTGTAGAACATGGGTGCAGCTCAAGTAGCTTAGGCCACTGGTGGCCCCTGTCTCCTCTTCAGCGCCAGGCAGGGGAGACTGCCCTGCTACTCTTGATCCCTGCATTAATTATTTTCAAAGGAGCGGGGATTTATATCATTCTCATGTAGGCGCCTGTTGTGCAGCAGCTCCCCAAGGAAGGAGATTGGCTTTGTTGCCTCTTATGCTTTGTGGAAAAAAAATTGTTACTGTGGAAAAATTGTTACTGAAGCACCAAAGAGCCAATTAGATCTGCTAAACTGGATTAGTTTTAGTAATTGACAGTTTAGATTGCTTTACTGATTTTTACTAATACTTCCAATATTAGACCTTCACTAGTTTAGTTCATTTTTTTAAAACTAATATCTCCTTATGTTTTTTTTCTACGGGTATCAATTGACATTGCAGAAAAAATGTAATACTTATTGTGGATTTTTTATAGGATAATTTTCAGTTCAATCGATGTGATCCTCACTGAAACTGAAACAATGAGTGGAACAATGAAGGCGATTTAAATCTTGATGGATTTATACAGTGGCTTGATCTAAAAGATGTGACTGATATGACTGACACAAAGGTCTAGCTCCAAAAATTACAATATTAAGAAAAAGTTCAATATTTTTTGTCACCCTTATATAGATTAATAACACAAAGTGGGAAATATTTCAAGCCTTTCTGTTTTCAATTTTGGTGGTCTTTTTCACAACATTTTATCTTTGGAGCTATACTTGTAAATATGTTTGCCGAATGGTAAAACAAAAATATTGCATAGTAAAAATACAAACTAATAAAGTGACATTTTATTAATAAAGAAACTAATACATTGACATGGGAAGGAGCTGAGAAGGAGTTGTTAATTTCTGAAAGAAAACTTGAATCACAGCAAATATAATTGCAATTTCTTTGAGCTGATTTGTGCTCAGATAGTACTCATGTAAATCAGATGTCTATCCTTTCCATTTGTTATTTAACTGTAGAGATATCCAGATATCAAGTTTTTTACAACAAAACAAATCTAAAAGGTGTGGTGTGCATTTGTGTTTAGCCTTGTTTACGCTGATACCTCTAAACAAAATTTAGAAATCTTCTAATCAGTAAATAGAGTTCAATTTAATCTCAGTACAGTGGTCTGTGAAGGCCACAGAGGTAAGTTAGAAAACATTGGTGAATAAACAGCATCATGAAGACCAAGGCACACACCAGGCAGGTCAGAGATAGCTCTGGGCATCACCTTGAACACACCATCTTTGTGAAACATGGTTGTATCTGCATCATGCTGTGGGAATATTTTTCTCCAGACTGGACTGGGAAGACGGATGCAGTTATACAGAGTGACCCTAAAATAAAAGCTGTTAGAAAAATTACAAAATTGATGTTAACAGACACTCTGTTTCCAGTCTGACTGAGCTTGAGCTGTTTTGCAAAGACAAATGGAGAACGTTTTCTATTTGTAGATATATAAAGTTGGTAGAGACATATTCAGAACTGACTTGCAGCTGTAACTGCAGTGATTGGGGATTCTGCAGCATATTGACCTATCTGGCGTGTTTCTTGATCTTTATGATGCTGTTGTTCACTAATGTTCTCTAACAGACTTCTAATGCATGAAATAATGAAAACAAATGCATGGCATAGTTTTCAATTTGTATTTGTAAATAAATGTTCAAAGCTGTTTATCATTTTGATAAAACTTCCCAATTTTGCATTATTGTTTGTTGGTCTTTCACATAAAATCACGATAAAATGCAAAAACGTTTGTGGTTTTAACATGATAAAATGCTTAAACGTTTAATAGATGTGAATAGTTGTGCAAGGCGCCATATGTCAATTGACATGGAAGATAGCTAAACAGGAGATAGCTAAACAATGAAAAAATGAGAAGAGATTATCTAAATAAAGTTAGAAATCGTCTTGGATTTAATCATCCAATTCACATTTAGAGAAGGGACAAAACCTCAGGATCTGAAGGTCACAGATTTCTAATGTCTGAAGATAAATCACAAGAAAAACAAATTTAAACTACTCTCAGTTGATCAGGGCAACACCAAAGGCAAGTCTAACATACATAGAAAATTGCATTTAAAAAAAAAAGGTGTGGAAAATATCAGTATTTTTACACCACGACTTCCATAAAACTAACAAATAAAAAACTACAAGTAGTTTAATAACTGAACATTTTAACTTTTAGAAAGAATGTTATATGCTACAAGAGTACAGAAGATCATTCCAGCCTTTTATTAGCACACAATTGAAAATCCAACATCTATTATTATACAGAGGTGCTTTAATGCACGTAGTATGAATAACTGGCCAAATCAGTGAACTATAATGGTGAGCCATATAAATGGGTTTGGTGAAAAATATGTTGCACTAGCCACATTAAAGTAAAAAAAGATTGTAAGGTAAGCTAAAAAAAATATGTTAATATAAACTTTTTTGTATATTAAATGGTTACCCTATGAAAAAAAGATTACTTTTACTTCACTTGTCTCCACAGTAACATATAGGAGGAAGAGACTTAAAGTAGTGAAACAAAATGGATTTGTAGTAATTGGATTGGATTGGAAATGGATTTAAATAATTAACCAGGTAAGCAAATATGAAATCAAAGTCATTTCTCTTTCTTGGGTCTTAACCAGATTCCTGTTAATCTCCCCATCCAGGATGTAAAAGCATCCCTGGTCTTAAATAGGTGAAATTTTTATAGTTCAGCAGACCATAAAACAAACAGAACTTGAACTGTGACCTTTTCCATACAGTGCCCTATTTTCTGTGTTCTTTGTTTTCCACAGAAGTCAATCTGGATCATTGATTTTAATGGCTGCTTGGGGCTTTTTTGATCTTTTCTTCTGCACTTAACATTCCACATGTATTTCTCTTCAGTCCAAAACCTGAAATGACCAACAAATAAGTTATGTCCCATTTACTGTTATTATCAATATGCTACGGAAAGCGAAAGCATCATTCTTGCCTTCTGACTAAAGTTGTATTTTAAAATGTTGCTGATAATATGACTCTTTGTTTCTGCGTTAAACAAACCCTTGACCAAGCTAAACCACTTGCGGCCGCACCTGCAAATTGTACTAGATGAACAGGCAGAGATTTAGAGGCAGTATCAGGAAGTTCTATCTTGTTTTTTGGGAGCCATTGCAAAAAGTGAGTTTCCATTTTGTGCAGTACACAGTTATAAACTAACATTTAGCAAAACTTAAAAGCTGAAAAATTGTAAATTAGTTAAAATTATACCAATCTATATGGATAGCATGTTCTTTTTGCTTAACCCTCCTGGGGCCTTTTACATGTTTTTCTATATATTTTTAAGTATTTTTCTTAACTTAGGCCACATTGTGTATTTTTCGGGGTAGTTTCTAATTGTCATGATTTTTTTTCTTCAAGTTATTATTGTTTATTGTAAACTAAATTGAGCAATCTGTGTTCCCTATTCCCAATATCGTTGATTTTTTAAAACCTACACCTTCCAATCAGTTAGGTTGAAAGGGAAATGCATGTTACTAACTGGCAGGGGTGCTGTTCCTTTTTATGGCGTACAGGTAAAAGGCCTTAAATTTATCCCATCTGCATCCCAAGGGGATTCTAGGAAAACAAACCACCATGTTTGACCTTTGCAGAGACTCTTGTAGCAACAGGCTCCTCTTACAGCTCATATCAGCTTGCAGTGAAGTACAAACAAAGGCTCAGAAATAGTAACTAAATAGACAAGCTGAGCAGGCTGACGTCTGCTGGGAAACGTGAATGCAAATCACATGCAGACTGTAAATCAGTAAAACTGGAAAATATGGTCTTTTTGACACATCAGTTTAAATTTGTTAATGGAAAGAAAGTACATTCTTTAATATAGTCTGATCAGTATAACATTTAATGTTAACAGCCCCAGTTTTCCAACTTATACCCACACTGACGCTGAAGAGGATGGTACTGCCAGGAGAATATCCGATTACAACTAATTTTATAAATATTTAGGCTTAGCCACATTAAGCTGATTTTGGTACTTTACCCCACTGGTCTGCTGTGAAGACTTGAGTATAAATCAGCTTAATTTGTTCTGTGCCACTCTGCGCAAGTTTTGCAATTCCTCAAGATGTTGTTCTGTGAATTTGCAGTTAAGTCATCATGAATGTTGTTTCATTTAAGAGATACTTCATGATTGTAATGTGGGTTTTTTTACTTCACCACAGATGACAGTTTGTTTGAATTTGGTTTGGTGTGTTTTAAGTCTCTGAATACTAAAAAAAGGCTTCCCTCATCAGCTGGGAAAATCTGTGATAATTGATTTGGGAAGGAAAGACCCTCAAACTCCAGGCAGTTGTGAGTTATGGGTGGTAAAGTATCCAGGACTAGGTTGTTGTGGCGAGACAAGCGGAGATATTGTGGTCAAGGGATAGGCTAAACTCTCAGGGTGAAGCGTAGTGATCCCTGCGGCTGGCTGAAAGAACAATTACAGGAAGATTAAAAGGCCTTCGAGAACAAACACGATCATCATTATTAAGAGCAAGAAATAGAGATTTTTGTTTTTCCACCAAATCCTCTGCGCCACTTTGGATTTTAGACATTTTTGCGGAGCTTAGGATGCCAAGCAGAAGTCTGGGATTCATCTGTGACCCCTGTTCTCAAGGTGTTGTTTTGAGCACTCTGTGAGAAGGAAATCTGATTCTTCCATGTTTCCTATCAAGACCTTGCCATCAATTACAGCTGATGTTGAACCTTTACAAGATAGGTGACAACTTATGCCATTATTTAAAATAAGTAAATTGGGTTTCAGTCTAATTAAAATGATTGGAGTGAAACGTTCAGATTGATGGTAATTCTCTTTTTTTAGCAGGGACAGGGAAGCTGGTGAGACGTGATGACAGCTGCAGAAGACTTTCTAGTAGGCTAATGTACAAAAACATTCTGAGTTATAATTGATCATTTAGATTGATATACATGATAATACATTATGCCTTGAAGGCTCTGGATGGGCTTGGATCACATTTCTAGGCCATAGCGTTATGCTGAGAGTGACCAAGGCAAGGTATGAATGCCTGAACATGTTTAAAGACAGTTGAAGCCACAGGTTAAGGTGAGTGTGTACCTGCAGAAAAGACTGTGCTTAAAAGTAGAGCCATATGTTGGGGAATACCAAATATGGCACTTTTTCTGTACTGACTGGAAGTCTATAAAACAGGCTGAATTTAAAGAGCAACCGGGATTCTTCCACATTCGGCATCAGATTTCTCCATATCAGTACACAGATCTGTAATTTTTGATATAGGCCTAGTTGTAACAAAATCCTTCTTTGTTCAGGAAAGTCTGTGTCAGCACAGTCTTTTTCTAAAGCTTCCTCACATTGCCAGTTTGAAGGTGACCAACCCATCATAAGCAACTAGATCAAAGCCTATTCATGTTTTAGAATGATCCAGATCAGGTGTAGTTTGTTGGTAAATCAAAGCAGTTATTCTGTGTTGAACCTAAAATTTTCTAATTTCAGAAGTTTTTAATTTGTAAATAAGAATCTCACCCTAAAAAGTTTCTAAAAGTGTCAATTTGCATCAATTGTCTGGCAGGCCACACTTGTACCATTCATAAACTAAAGTTTATGAATTCTCTCAAGGACAGCGAATGACCTGCTCCCCGCACTTTGGACAGCCTTGGTCGATCACATGAAATACTAATAAAATATACTAAAGTTTGTGGTTGTAACATGACAAAATGTAAAAATGAGAAATGACTTTTGGTAGGCCCTTTGGAAGCATTTCAGTCTAACCGAAAAAGTTAGGAAAACAGGCCCAGATCGATGGAAACAAAGCAAAAGCAGCAGCAATTAATTATTGCAGGTTTATGTTTCTGAAAATAAAGGCTGCCAAAATATTTACAACGATATCTATCAAAAGCTCCTCCTTCTCCACGGACCAGTGCTGTGATTCGATCTTCCGAAAGCCTATTACCCTCGTTAGCCTTTCCCTCACTATCTTGGGCAAAATTCTTAATGCAGCCAATGACAAGCTGGTCACACAAGTATTATGTTTTATGTTTTCCCCATTGCTGTCTAATGTTTCACATTGAGGTTGGGACCATCAAGCAAACTACAGCTCACAAAAGAATGGGCCCATTGATTCTCTGAGGAATAATTTTAGAGGAGGGTGTATTTAGCACGGGCTCAGCTAGAGAGAGCTATTAGCTGCTACTCCAGCTCTGTGATCCATGACTGCAGAGGCTCAGTGTGTGGAGAGAAAGAGGACCCTTACTTGGCACCGCGTCCTGACTCCATTCACCCTGCAGCCTATGAGCTAAAGTTATGTTCAATCATGTGTTTTATCTCAAGCTCACAGTTTGCATTTTTAGCTATTTTACAGCAAAGTAGTCTCTAAGTTTGATGTTGCAGAAAAATGTCAAAGTTGGTTTTGAAGAAACAAGTGCATTCGTCCCTGCCTATAAAATAAGACCCTCTGAGATCGGGCCGAAATTCTTCATTCCAAGGAGAAACCAGAGTGGTCCATCATTACCTCCTCCACACTCCCCCTTTTCCCATTTCAGCACCACACTGAGCTAAGATATCACCTAACACATTATCCTCTTAGCCCTGGAGACTGATAGCCAGCGAGGGCTCCAAGCCAGCAGCGGCCGCAGAGGTCAGGGAATAAAACTGGCATCGCATTTACTGCAACAGTAAATTTAACACAGATCAGATATTGCTCACTTGTTGATCTGTTGAGCTGTTGCACAATACGAGGGGTTGCACATACAATTTTCTCCATTTCAAGTAACTTTATACATCAATGGGCACCAAACTTGCAATATAAATCTTAAATAATTGTTTTCACATCTTTAAAAGGTTGTAAATATTTAAAACAGTCTGATCAGGCTATGAATTTAAAATGGATATTTGCTGCCAAAATAGCCCATTGTAAGGTTACACTAACATGACCATTTATGAAAGAGTAACATTAAACCATCATCCAAATATCACTCACTATCATGTGACATTATAGTGTCGGTGTTGCCTACCACGGCTGGCTTTTTCATGAACATTTGATTATGTTTCTTGGATCAGACCACTCTGAGTCAACAGAGGAATCCAAACCCACCAGGTTTTTATGATTAAGTACACAAAGTCTGAAGGGTTTGATTCCAGAAAGATTTCTAAGTCATTTTGTATTACTTGAAAAAGCCAAAAAACAAACTTTTGAAATGACATTATTAACTGTCAATAAAAAAGAAACAAGTCTGTTAGAGCTGAGAGATCCGTTGCAAGGAAATCTGGTCTTCCCCAAGCTCTGGGTTTTTAATTAGAGACATTTTATGTAACAGCTCTTCAAAGTGACATGTCATGCAACTACAAACACTGCTGCATGCCAAGGTGCTGGTTGGAGCCAAAGATGCACCTGCACTGCAAATTGCTTGACTTTTCAGTGGTAGTCTAGACACCCAACACCTGCTGCACATTAGTCTGCAATTGTGTCCATAGTCGGATATTCCTATTTAACAAGAAAACATCTGATTACCTCACCTTTTTCCTTCTGATCTTTAGATTATTCTCCACCGCCAGCCCTGCAGAGGCAGGCATGCTTCGCTCAGCTTGTAACCAACCGACGCTTGTCACAAAGTGTGTGGTTTGGGGCTCCAAGGTGAGAGCCAGGAAAGTGGCATATCCGCTTCACATTAGTTTTGCCGTTTTGGCTCCGGCATTGTCAACTTGGATGAAATCGAACACCTCCACACAGCTTCAATGGAAGGCTACAGTGTTTTCTGGATGCAGTCCATGCAGTCCTGGTCTTCGCCAGCCACCTTCTAGACTAGCCACACAGTGATATCATTATTGCCTGTGGCTACAACTTAGAGCTGGGTAGCTATTGAAAAGTAATCACAGTTTGAATAGCATGGTCCTATTTTGATGACCTCTAATTTTAAACATTGTTAAGCCTGGCCTGTATTTGCTTCTGCTCACGTGGTGCAAATGAGCAGAAATAAACAGGTAAACTGGAACCTAGTCATCTTTAAAAAGCTCCAGAAAGTGATTCATTATAAAATCTTCAGGGCAGTGAAAACGTATTTGCCCCCTTACAGGATAATTCTGTTTTTGTTGTTTTGTCACATTATAAAACCGATTTTCACATCAGACACAGATAACCTGAGTAAAAATAAAATGCTGTATTCATATGATGAGTTCATTTATTGAGGTAAAAAGGTAATCAAACCATCACAGCTGTATGTAAAAAAAACAGCGTGCGGTTTTCCCATCTTTTGTGGCTACAACTGTCATCAAGTGTTTACGATAACTGGTAATGAGTTTTTTTTATCACTGTGGAGGAATGTTGGCCCACTCGTCTTTGCAGAGTTGTTTTAATTCAGCGTTTTATTTTCTTTTTTCTGCGTCGTTAGATAATTGTATCTCTGTTATCAAACTACAAAAATGGCCGAACGAGTTAAAGTGGAATGCTTTATGACCTGGAGGGGGTGGGCTGTGAAGTACCGCAGTAGCATTTAAAGAGAAAGTCCAGACTTTGACTAGGCAACTCTTCATTCAATTATAAGTGGACTAGCTGGTGTTATTCAATGTCCCGCTGCATAATCCAAATGTGTTCAAACATAAAATCACAAAATTATGGTCAGATATTTTCCTTCAAGTTTTTCAAGTTAAGAGCAAAGTTCATGCTTCCATCAGTTAAGACAAGTCATTTGTGTCCAGAAGCAGGAAAACAGCACCAGATCATCACACTACCACCACCATATTTGACTATATTGTTGTGATGTTCTAACCACAGATAATGGGACACACATCAAGATGTTTCAGGCAAATGTGAGACAGGCCATTGCTTCTGGTCAGCAGTGGCATGGGACTTGGAACTCTCCCATGGCTGCCATTTCTGCCCAGTCTCTTTGTTATTGCTTAATCATGAACACTGAATTAACCTGAGGCAAAAGAGGCATTCAGTCTATTAGACGTTGTTCTGCGTTGTTCTTGGCCTACTGCTGTTGTCAGTTTCAATTTAAGTGTTTTCTTAATTTTTACAATAACGTGGTTAATCACAGTCAGTTAATAATTTACAGTCGCTGCGTGTTCTTTTTTCACGCCACATTGGTTTGGAAAGCATTTGCCCTTATAACATAAATCATCATTTAAAAACTGGTTTTTGTATTTACACAAGTTATATTGGTCTCATATTAAACATTACTTGATGATCTGAGACATTTAGGGGAGAATTGAGCAAAGAGATTTTCACAGCACTGTAGCTTTAAGAAAACTGTATCTGCAACACAATTTTTAAATAAACACTATCTAACCTCTATTACAGAGACACGGAAGTTCTCCCAGGCTATGAAGTAACAACAAACCTGGAGCAGTTAACTCCTCCAGAGAGAAAAATCTCAGCAAGATCTGGGACAGCTGGGCACCCTTAACAGGACCTCAACACATTACTTATAGTGGTATGAGACTCACATGTACACTTTTCTCAAATGTCGTAGGTTGTTTTACAGAAAACACAGCTGTTAAATAATTAACTGTAGATTTTGGCAGGACCAACAAGTGGTGCAGCCAGACTTTACAACATCAGCATATTGCCTAAAAAGTTGATATAAGTTCCCAACTGATTGTTATTTTGCCCACTGCACATTTTCTCCTAATCTGAGGTAGGCTCCGAAATTTAAGAAAAATATTAGAAAGCAAAAAATCACATCAAACCGATAAACATTACCTAACTACTGAAATTTTTTAAATTTGAGTAAGTTGAGATATATTCAGGGAATATGTCTATTTATTTGACTGCTGGTGTTGATAATTTCTCTTTGTACTGCGTTGGGAAAAATTGGTATTGGACCTGACACTCACAGCAATCTTGGATCAGTTGCTGGGCTAAAAGTTGCACATTATAATGTTAAAATGTACAAAGCATTCGGTATGTACTGCTTTTCTATTCTGTTGATTTTCAACAAAATGTATGATCTCGTTTTAATTTAAAACAGAAAGTAACAGTTATTAACAGTTAACTTCATGATAGGGATCGAAACCTAAAAAAAACTCGATCGGACCATTTCAAGTTTTCACCTATGTGTAACGTTAGATAACGAGTCTCTACTTTTCTGCTCAACAGATGATGACATGTATAATTTTACCCAGACTACTACTAAATGGTTAAATCAGGCAAATTCAGCTATATGAATAGGGTGCTTACATGCTTCCTTATTTACTAAACGGGGCACTATTTATTGAAAATTATTCTCTCCCATATTTCTTCGAGATCTCAAATGGCATGTGACTACAATTAAAAAAACAGATAGAGTATTGCAGAGTTTAAATGACTTTACTTCTCAACCAAATCTCAAATAAGCCATGGTGTGGGTGTGAACTACAGTTTAAAAGTTGTACTGTTTTTATTTCAATTCTTGTTGCTTTCATTTCTGTACTTTAACTTAATACTCCAACACCCTTTCCTTAAACTCATTCCCCTTTTAAATGAAATCAAGGAAAAGTGGAGATGATATGTTTTTTAGAATATGAGAGAAACAAAACAATGTAACCAAAGGAAGATGGTCAATCCAACATGAAAACATCATAAATTACTTTTAAAGCTAAATTTGTTTTTTTTTACAAGATTGGTCAAAAAGAGTAAAGTTTTCTTATGAAAATGGCTTTCTCTTTTGATAACTTTACCCACGTTTTTCCAATCAGTTACACCTGCCACTTCTTTAGAAGTTTCCTCCAATGCATTCCAAGAACTGGGCTCATGTTTTTTGTCAGCAATTAGATGAAAACTTTACAACTAAAATGTGAGAGCATTTACAAGAAAATCTTTCGAGAGCATAGAGACATAAAGGTCAGGTTGCATTACACAACAACATGCAAATGGAAACATTAGTTCCAAGTTCCAGTGATGAATGAAACAGAAAAATCTTTCCCTACGAATAATAAAAAGAACCAATAGTGAGTAAAAACAGCTTATGATCAGAAACTGCACTCTTATCTGTTAGACACAATTCTGGTTATTCTGTTCTTTGGGTGTTTATAGATAATTACTGATAGGTTTCACAGCTGACAAAAGGAACAGCATGAAGGCAGAGGTTTGAAGGCACATTCAGCCAAATGAATCAAACCAATGGACACATTCTACTGAAACACAGGGGTAAAGCGAGCAGAGAGGGTTTTGTGATACAGAAGTGAAATATTTACAGCATCAATCACTTGATCTCAATCTGACACAGCTGCAGCCTATTAGACCCCACAGTAAGCATGAGCTGGAGGTAAATGTAGTGAATGCCTTTGGAGGGCAACTCCACAGCATAGCTGCAGCTGCCTGTAGCTATGCTGGCTAAACCTTAAAATTAAAGGTATTGTGCAAATGTTATTAATATTTTATAGGTAACCTCATAATGTTTAAAAGGTTTATTTTGATAAACATTTCAGACCATGTTGTCCTAATAATGTCCTAAAAGTTATCACTGTTAAATTTCTAATGGCATGTAATGATTAATTGTGAAATCACTAAAAGTGTTTTTCATAAATTGATTAAAAATTACTCATTTTAGAGGTCAAATGTAGAAGAATTATTTTATTTTAGACCTTTTATGGCTTGTTTTATTACTTATTGCATGCATGTACTTTTTTTATTGTAATTATAGACATACTGTCTTGCCAGATGCCTCTTGAAAAAGACATTTTATTCTCAATTAGGTTTTTACCTGGTTAAAAAAGGTTGAATAAAATAAATAAAAATCAAATTAAATAAAATATTGCCTTCCTTATTTTTTTATATTAGGAGCAAAAGTGACAAAAGTGATTCTGAGTCTGACAGAGCAGTCACTGTAGAATCCGGTTGACCTTAGTTTAAAAAAAACAAACATGAATAATTACGGAGATGACTTTTGAAACAGTTCTTAGTATTTTAGCGCTGGTAGCTCAAAGAGCATCACTAAAATAGCTGTCGATATTAAACTGTACTGTGTTAAAAGCCATGAATATTTGTTTTATATTTAATTTTCTATCTTTGCCTCAATGCAAACTCTGTAGAATTAGCCAAAATAGTGTCAGATGCTTTGCTGAACTTAATTTAAGGATAATCTTCTGTCTGTGTCTGTATATTTATGTCTTTTGTCCCATGTCTTGAGGACCTAAGTGACACCTGGGGTCACTAAGAAGTAAGATTGCAAGGTGCACTCATCCACCCCAGCTGACTGCAGCCAAGACATGAAACTCGCTCTGACAGCTGCAACGCTGTGTTGAGAAAAGAGAACGCAGAGAAAGACAGAGTGAAGGAGGCAGTTGCTCAACCTGTCGACAGCTTCTCCAATATACAATAAGTCAAGGTGTAGAACCATTCCTGTGAGACTACACCAGCTTCGTAAATAGCTGTCTTGCATGATGAGTGTGTTTTTTTTTCTTCCATGGTAATCTTGCTCATCTCTCTCAACAAGCCTGCTAGCCTAATTGAAAACACAGACGTGAAAAAAAAACCGATATACACACAAGTATCCCTGACATGAGGAATGTTTCTTTGTCCTGGGTGGTTGTGCTTTTTACTGTCCTGTTTTAACATGTTCCAAGAATTTCTGAATCTGCCTTAAGATCAGCATGTTTCACAATGCACCCCTTTCCCCATTATTTCAAAAATCAAATAATTAAGGTTTTGTGCATGAGAAAGTTTCTCATGTTCACTTTGCTAAGAAAGCTCAGGTTGGTGTGATGCAAACAAAAGTCTCTGTATCTCTGTTCTTCAAAGACTATTCTGCATATTCATTTTCAGAAGGGTAACTATTCTTAATGCGAAGGGTATCTACTGAAAATCATTTTAAAATAGAAAAAAAATTTGTGCAGTTTAGAATAATTTAGGACTTTTTAATAAGTCCACCAAAGATTGCGACTGCAGTTTCCCCCTTAAAAAGCAGCATTTCAACGTTCCCACCATTGCCTTTCAATATATCCACCCCACTCCAATTGTGACTTAAGTCTTTGTTGGACTCCTGCCAGCATGTTAACTCCAGTTAAATCAATGGATTAACAATTTCGCCCATCCCTGCCACACACACACCATCAACACACTAATCTTAGGGAGCTGACCGTGGCCAGCAAATGATCAAATTCACACTAAATAAAGACAAGCCCCCACTGAAAATGTAGTCTTTCCCTTTCTTCTGTTCTCACAAGAGGCTCTTATTGAAGCAACGAACCAGGCTTGTTGAGATTGTAGTGACAGACCCTCAAGCACCCCTCTGTTAAACTAAACCTGGCTAACCCTGCAGGATTCAGTTCAGTTGGCAAACTCTGGCTACAAAAACAGCGAGGGTGGGAACCCGGCTAAAGCAAACTATCGTGCATTTGTAGATGGGATTACTATCCCCTTAACATGTGTTCCCACACCAAATTCGTCACAAATGCCTATATGGTAGAAGTGGTGAGTGAATATGTGAGTTGCTTTTCCATATACCTTGAAGATTTAGTCTGTTTGTGTTACACTTTTTGCGTTTATGGGCACCAGCAGTAGTTTCACTGCCTCCTGTTATTAAGCAGCACTAGATGTGACCCATGAGCTCAGCGTTACTTTTGAACCCTTGCCACAATGTCTGGTACAGTCAGCAGGGCAGTTTGCAGCTGTGCAAAAACCTTGGGCTGCAGAGCCACCTACACAGACACACAAAACATGTTGTCACACTGTTTGCCATTCCACTTGTCATTCATTCTGACTTCTTCCAGGGCAGCAAGAACACATTTTCACATGAGAGAAGGCAAGAGGGAAAGCATTGCTGTTTCCTGTGTTAACATCAGTGTTTCCCATATTTTAAACTCTTTCCAAACTGTCAAGAAAATATGTGGTCCAAGACCAAGCAGCCCTGAAACCTGGTAAAGATTTGTTGAAAAGCCTTCAACCTTCAAATCATCTGCAACTGGAGGAGCATATTCTCACACTAAACATTTTTGAAAAATTCAACTTTTAATTTGAATACAAGCATTTTTTTATTCATACTTTTTTTTAGTTTATCAGAGTCACAATTAACATTTAACTAGTAGGTATAATATAGAGATGACTTGATGAAGAGGCCAATTTCTCTCAGCCAAATATGTGTTGGTTTTTATGTGATGAGTTTTTTTAAAAGGCCTTCTACAAATCTTTACCTGGGTTGCCAACAAACTTTGTGGGGAACTACGCATACTAGAATGTCCCATTGTGATCCCTGGGGTCTCGATCAAGGCAAGACAAAACTCAGCTTCTGATGTTACTGGTCTGTTCAGTTTACTGCAGCCCCAACGAGACACTCAGCCGGCTTCTCTACTACCATATTTTAACAACTCTTGTGAACTCTTTTATAGCTCATGCATAATATTTTATACCTTTTTCACTCATTACCGTGATTCTTACAGTGAGAGAGACCAAAACAAAAACATAAATCTTTCAAAGATTCTGAAGCAGGAGAACAATTTTTTTTCTGAAGGTTTTGTCCACCCAACGTACTGGAAAACGCTCCAAAAGTGACGTACTGGACTATCAACAAGTCATATCAAAACAGAGCGCAAACACTCTAAGGCAAACTGCTGAGCATAAAAACAGCAGTAGCAAGACTTGAGTTTATTGAAAACTAATTGTGTGTGTGTTGAGTCAGATATATATTTAAAAAATGGTAAAGCTGTGCATGTTTTCATGTTTTGTCAGAATATTTTAGTATCCATTTAACAGAGCAATGCAAATTAGTGCTGTTCAGATTACATCCAGTGTGTTATTTACAGCAACTTCATTCTACAGAAATTTCAGGCATATAATAGGCTTTGATTTTATTAACATTAATAATTTACCAGCTGGGACTTATTTTTAAATGAGTTAGATCAGTATTGAGGAGAAATAAATCATGATTTGAACATGCCTATAAATATATATATATATATATATATATATCTTTTTTGTTCTAGGCTTGATATGTATTATTTAACTAGTTAAGAAACATTTGTATTGTTTCATTAAGTTTTAATAATATTAATTTCATAGACATCAATAGAAATTAAAAGGTTTTGCCCTGAGATGTGAATTACAGAATCACAATAAAATAAAAAACCTTTGATTTTCATATCTGTTCATGTTTTCTGTTAAATTACTGTCAATAAATTTGAAGCAGTCTAGCAAAAGCTTACCTTGCTTCTCAAGGTCTCCGTATATGTTTTTTCATAATTTTTTGCAGCTATGCAGCAATACCCTTCCATCCCGTTTTCTTCTCTTTTCATGCCATTATACATTCTTTAGGTCAGAGGCGCCTGGTCTAGCCCCGGTGCCGTGTATCCTGATCACATAAGCACAGGGGATAATCCTTAGGACAGCTGGGGAATCTTTACTGCACAATTGAAGCATGGGCTGGATGGCAGCTTCACAGCCCATCTCTGTAAACCCCCCCACGCTTTCATCAGCCTGCCATGGTAGAACTTCTCCCGGTAACACACACACAATTACCACAGCTACAACTGATTTCCCCTACACCACCATACACACACCATGGTCGCAGGTCAACACAACTGCTGAGAGAAACTTCCACCAGTGTGCAATGTTTACTCATGTACTTTTACAATAGGAACATTTGGGCGAAAAGTAGACCCACAACTTGTCCCCGCTGTCAATATTTTATGCAAACCTGATGCACAAAACAGGTGGTGTCCTGGTTAAAGGAAACCTTTCGATCTAAGCTGTTTTTTTCTACTTTTGAATGCTGTGTAGTTTTGCAATTGAATATCCATTGAATGATCTCCAAAGTACTTACTGTCAAGATAAATTGATGGACTGAGGAGGACATGTCCATTGCAGATGTCCACTTGTAATACATCAAAACACTGTCTAGTCTAGGATAGCTACCTTGATAAACTGTTTTCCTGAGAATTTTTCTGCTTGAAGTCTTAGACGATCCATCTCTTTAGAGGTTGTGATGAACAATTGACTATTAGAAGGAATTAGCTTGAGAATTCAATATTTTTAATCCTGCACTTCTTTTGGCAGGCAATACAATTCTTTTGGTGAATTTCCTGGTGCAGAAAGCTTGACAAAAAAAACCCAGGCTTCTATCCCATCATCCCCCCACCCCCTGAAACCCTGTTATAGGATCTCTGGGGCTTTCTCCGTTCCTCAGCTATGTTTTTCTAGGAAGGAAGCGAATGTCCAAATATTATTTATCTCATCATTAGTTTATTTATTTCTTTTTTCCAGAAGGAGAACATCATCTCAGGTCCTCTCAGAGATTGTGCAATTTATAAGCCATGCAAAATCATTCATTTTAACTGATGCAGGAGAGCAGCATGTTAAAGTGAAGAAGAATTTCTGAAAAATGAGCTTTGTCTTGTGCGGCTGACATTTTTATGATTTTGAGCAAGTGTTGAAAACCTCTGAGTCGGCTATCATCATCATCCGACGCTTTCCGCCGAGAGGACTCAGTCATGCTCGATGAGCTTTGTCCCTGTAGTCACTGGGAAAATGTGCAGGAACAAGAATCCTCGAGTGAAAAAACACTGATAGCTTTTACAGCTCATCATATCGTGAGACATATTTGAGATATATTACACTCATGTGCTCATCCTGGTGTTTAATGATTTAAACAGCTTGTTCTGTGATTCTTTTAAAGTGTTTATTGAATATTATTTGCCACATCAGGTATAAATGAAATGTCCTTCTCTAACCGCTGTATTACACTTTCCACTCATCATAACTTAAGAGGTTATTCATCAGTTAAGACTCAAAATCATCTAAGCAGAACATCTGCACTGCTTGATGTAAACGTAAAATACAATGGGCTGTTTTTCTGGATGGAATGTATTTTTTACTTGGGTTCTGTTTTAAAACACGCTTAGCTCATGTGGTTTCTACGCCCGAGGAAGCAAGCTTTGACAGGCACTTAGCAACAATCAAAAACAGCCGTAAACACGGCAGGGTTTAGGAAATAGGGGGTATGGGTTTTGCCATCTTAGTATTGGCGGCCGATGGGGTATGGGTTTCTGGCACCAGGGAGCTGCTGTCTCTAGGAGGATGTGGCATTTTGGTACCCCCCTGGGGTGGCGGCGGGTCTGGCATAGAGGTACAGGTGGTGGGTTGAGGGCGTTGCGGCTCCCGGCACTGAAACGGGGTTGAGCTGTGGACCTCTGTGCCCCTCTTGCCCAGTCCCGGAATGGTGGTCTCGGGGATGTGTAGGACTGACCGTGGGCCACAGGGGCTACACTGGTCTTTGTTTGGCATCCCTCCCTCTTGACCTTTCAGGGGCTAGCTCACCAGGTGGCATGGTAATGTGCCCTTCTGATCTTGGTCCTTCTAAGTCCCGCCTGCCACGGTGGGCTGATGCCTGCCTGGCATGTTGGGGGCTCTGGGGGATCTCAGCTGCTTGTTGCTAGGCGGTCTTGCTGCTGGGGATTTGTGCGGGCCCTCGGTCGCCGGGGGACTGGGTACCAGGGGTGGCCTGTGCGGCTGAAGATGGTGGTGTGGCTGGATCAGTGAGAGCTTGGTGTCCCACGTGACCTTCTACCATTCTCACAGCTCTAACAACTGTGCATCTCACGTTGACAAACTTGCTCACATACACTCACCTAACACAAACACACAAATTTCTTAAAACACTTTTTATATAGAATATAAATCACAAATATCACAAATAAAATTTGGAGCAATATAAATCTATAACATGACATACCTCGCTCCGCTTGCCAAGGTTGCAGAACTTCTGCAAACTTGTAAACAGTGGGTCTCCAACAGTATAAATGGAAATAAAAAATAATATATCTTTAACGTGTACATGTACAGAAATGACTTTGCAGAGAATATAATATGATCAGTCCAACTATGCATGGTGTTGTTCTGGAACTCTGACTGTCAAGTATTCATCAGAAAAACAGCCTGAGAGGAAAAACTGTCTTTGTGGCGGCTGGTTTTAGCAGATAGCGCTCTGTAGCGCCAACCTGAAGGTAAAAGCCTGAACAGTTTATGTGCAGGGTGCGTGGGGTCTGCAGAAATGTAGCTACCTTTGTTCGTTGCAATCTGGACCTGTTCTGTCTTGTGGATGAGCCAAACCACACTGAGGACAAAGACAGAAGAGACTGAATTATGGCAGTGTAGAAGATGACTAGCAGCTCCTGTGGAAGGCTGTAGTTCTTGAGTTGCCTCAGGAAGTACAGTCTCTGCTGGGCCTTCTTCCGAACACTGTCTATGTGTGTCTATGTGTGAGACCATCTCAGGTTTCTGGTAATGGTGGTTCCTAGTAACCGGAAAGGGTCCATAGTTGAAACAGTGTTGTTGAGGATGGTGATCGGTGTGTGTGGGGATGGTGTTCTCCAAAAGTCCCCCATCATCTGCACAGTCTTGTGTGAGTTAAATTCAAAGTGGTTGTGACCACTGGTTGTGTACACTGGTGTGTACACTGGTGTGTGTGACCACACCAGTATACCAGCCGATCCACCACCTGTCTGTATGCAGACCCATCACTGCCCTGGATCAGATCAATGACAGTGGTGTCATCTGAAAACTTCAGTAGTTTCACAGACGGGTCTGCTGAGGTGCAGTCATTTTTGTAGAGGGAGAAATGGAGTGGGGAGAGAACTCACCCCTGGGGAGTGACGGTGCTTATTGATCTTGTCCAGGAAAAGATGCTCCCCGGTGTCGCCTGGTGTTGCCAGTCCTTCAGAAAACTGATGAGTCACTGACAGATAGAGTTCAGAGCTTTGAGCTGGGTGAGTTTCTGGTGGGGGATGTCTGGGTTGATAGTGTTGAAGGTGTGCAAAGTGCAAATACAAATATAGACAGTTTGCATCCATTTCAAAGCAAACATATTAGACCCAGCAACATAACGGTCAGACACCATCAGACTTTCATAAGACTTTGCCTTGCTCTGCCTTGTACAGATTACCAGGCTCACCCTCTTCACTGTGCTATACATGTTACCGGGCCGACAGCTCAACAACGGATAATTTAAAAAGACAGAACAGTGGTTCATTACACTACAAGTATAAACAAGTAAATTAAAACATGTTATGGCTTCACATGACTCTCCCTGCAAGTTGGCTTGCCTGCTTTGATTCTAGAATGAGTCTGGATTTAATAAAGTCAATCGTGTAATTAGAATATTTTATTGAGATATCCTTTTTGAAGAGTAAAATTGTATTGGCACATGTTGGCACCTGGCTTCTCTATATGGTATACTTGAAATGCCTCAACAGGACGTGTAATAAAAAAAAAAACAACAACACACATATTCATCTTGAGGTCATGCATAAACAGGAGTCAATAAATTGGAGACCTGAAGAAAACTGTCATGAGAGGCTACTCATCCATAACTTATGCACTACCTCTCAGACTAGCTTTAAGTGACAGATGTTTTAAGGTATTTGTAATTTGAAAAAGACTTCATGGTTTATTCCGAAATACAACCTTTTTAACTAACCATGCACAATAAATCTGTTGATAAAGGCCACCATGGACACCCATCAAACTTCATGACTAGTAATAGTTAAATGAAATAACACCCATAATCTTCTCACCCTGGTGTCTATTAATGGGTGGCATATATTACCCAGCAAGTTAACAGTTTCATTCAATGGCCAAATTGTGATCACTATATGACTATGTCTGAGCATCTTCAAAACTGCAGCAGCTCTTTTTGGGTGTTCCCAGTTGTCAGTGTTTATTAAAGGTGATCTAATGAAGGAACGAGGGCAGACAATGCGCATTGATGCACAAGGGGATGGAAGGGTGGCTTGTGTGGTCGGATCCAACAGACAGACTGTGGCTCAAACTGCTAAAAAGTTGGGAAAACGGAAAGCAGGCATGTGCAGTGTAATGCTATGAGGAATGCTCTGCTGGGAAACCTTTGGTTCCCCCATCCATGTGGATGTTTTGTTGACAGGTACTTATCTGTTATAAACATGAAAATTTTTTAATGGACAGGGTGTTCCCTCATGGTTGTGTCCTCTTTCAGTTCAGGATAATGGGTCTTGCCACAAAGCATACAGTATAGGGTTCAAAAATGGTCAGCCATGAGGATTACCCCGTTTATATAAATTTTCCCTTTAGGAACTAGCTTTGCATTGCCAACTTTATTAATAATACTTTTGTCATGGTTGGACATTGTGTTTTGCATTACGTTCAATTTGGTTGTTCCAAAAAGAACATCACTCTTTGGCAACTGTTGGCTGCCTCTTGCCCACTCTTTTTCTTTTTTCTTTTTTGTTTTCTTTTACAAATTTCTGGATTTCGGGCATGAACTTGAATATAACGTTAATGAACACCAATCCTGAACACAACTGAAGTGTTAAAAAGTTTAAAATATTGTGAAATATGGGTTTTAATCCAAAACCAGACTACCACAGCGCAATCTTAACATAAAGTTAATAAATGAGTACAGCAACAATAAAAACATAATAAATACCCTAACCAGTACCTATTTTCTTTTTTTAAGAAAGTTGGTTTTCTTTTCAAATACTGGTTTGCAAAACATAACACAACACTGTCATCGGCAGCTTGTAATATTCTATGTTGTGGATTAATGTTGTAGGAATGAATCCTGTAGGATTATTTCCCTGTTTAGGAGTAAACTCACTGTTTTGCATTGATATGACTGAATATTTCCAATGGTACAAAGAGAATGACGGTTAGAAGGGGACATATTCAGCCTTAAAGGCAACTGCTGTTAAACAATATTTTATGTCAGAATTAAAACAGTGCAAGATGTTTGGAGGATTGCTGCTCCTGCACTTCTAATTGAGTAACATGTCAAGTATGTATCATAGGCTTTTTCACTGATGTTTCAGGTAATCAGAACATATACGCTTAGAACTGTGTTTTGTTTTCCCAACTGGATATGAAGCTGCCACTCAGAGACTAGGATAACAAATACCTTCTTCTCTTGGATTAATGGGGCTTTGGGGCTTCACAATGAGACTTCATGATATTTGCAAGACTGTTGACAGAGAAAACTGCATTTTTTTCATTTTTATCTACTGAGGGAGAAAGCTTGTTAATATATGCCGTAACTGAATACAGCAAAGCCATAACAAAAAATATCATTGTCATATTAGTTTTATGGAAAATTTGTTTCACACTGATTTAACACTTCTGAGATTCGGTAATGTGTAGTGCACCATAACAAAAATATCTCTGCATGTAGACCAACATTCCAACATTGACCCTTTTGGTCTACATGCACTGCGCACACTGTGTTAGCACTGAATGGTCCTACTGTGGCTCAGTAGGAAGAGTAGTTGTCTTGCAATCGGAAGGTTGTGGGTTCAATTCCAGCTTCCTCCTGCTGTATGTCAATGTGCCCATGGGCAAGGCACTTAACCTCAAATTGCCTACTGATCTGCGTATCGATGTGTGATTGGGTGAATGTGGCTCTAGTGTAAAGCGCTTTGAGCGGTCTGTATGACTGGAAAGGTGCTATATAAATTCAGTCCATTTACCTTAAATGTTCCCAGAGATACAGCTGATAGCACAGTTTGCATGTTTAAAGTTAAGGAACACTGATTATCCCACCTGAATGTAATAGAAAAGGGCACGCTATTCACAGCTGTCACCAGATTCCTGGTTAAAAACCTTCAACTGACTGCAATAGACCTGCAGAAAGATTATCTGACAGTAGGAACTGAGGTTTAAGTTTCCTTGGTAAGATACATAATGTTATGGGGTTTCATGTCTGAACTCCAAGACATTCACTACTGGTCAAAAAGTACAAAAAAAATGGAACCAATTTGGTAATAGCTCTATAGCAGTGGCGGATGCTGGTCTTTCAAGGAGGGGAAGCTCAATTTCAGTTGAGTTGAGCTGTTAATTTGTTTATTGCTGACAGTTTGTATAATTTGCCAATAAATTACTTTGCAGAGGGGGTTGAATAACTTTAGTTGCAACTGAATGTATGGAAAGAAACACTGTATGTCTCCATTACATAACATTCACACAATGACACAGGATAGTAACACCATCATGCTTTGAGGATGTTTTTCTTCAGCAGTGGGAGGGGATCTGCTCAGAGTTGATAGGAAGATGGGTGGAGCTAAATGCAGGTCAATCCTGAAAGAAAACCTATAAGATGCTGCAGACCTGAGATTGGGGACGAGGTTCTACTTCCTGCTGTACAACAAACACTGAAAATTATTCCAAAACTACAATTGAATGTTCTGGATCAAAAATTGGGAGGTAGAGTATGGAGGACAGATCCTGACAAAATTAAAAATAAAAGCAGAAATGTATATATTTTGTATTTCCTTTTCCTTAGACATGCCTTTGTTCTTTTTACATTTCCTCGTCTCTCTTTTTCCTTTACCGTATGCATTTCTCCTTCATTATGAAAATGAGGAGGGCTGCCTTCTTCTCTCCAGCTCCTCTACTATTGGTCAATACACAGGAAGGAGGAGGATCCACGTGCAGGCCGAGGGTGTGTCCCAATTCAGGGGCTGGATCCTTCCAAGTCCGTACTTGCGGGCTGATTACGTCACAGCGCGGCGCGGAAGGTCTGTCAAATGCGGCCGACAAATGTGCCCGATTTGAAGGATGGGTTGTGAGTATCCTTCGCGGTCCATCTTTTCCCATGATTCATTGCGGGTCGAAGCAGTTTGGTCAAACAGGGGCAGCCATGGCGGACCACAGTGGCAAAAGCTGTGAGTAAACTGTGAAAAACTACACTTTCTGTGACACAAATGAACTTTTACAATGTTTTTAGTGCGGGAATATAACTGTAGACGTGAAAAATCTGCTTGATTTATCAAGACATCGCTTAATTTCAAACGTGCTCCGACGTGTTCGGAGTTTTCCGCTCCCACCGTATTAACTCCCGGCTTGCCTCGCCAGCCCTACCGGCGGTGGGGCAAGCTAGACCCGGTAGAGATCTGACCGGACTATCGGCACTGAGCTCCTGCTGCCAGTCATCACAGTGAACGTTAAACACAAGTGATTTCTAACAGTTTATGTTATTATTATTTTAATGTATTGTGTCATTTGTTCATGTAAGTCGATTTGACATTACAGGTGATATTAAAATTAACCTGAATAAATGGACGATTTTATGTAATCCTACCGTATCGCTGGAGAGTGTGATCGAGAATAAATAAGCTTTTAAATATTCATTTTTGATGAAGAAATGTGCTATATGTGTTTTTAAAAGTGTATTTATAATTCAGCTAGCATTATAATTTGTGATTCCAGGTACAGCTGAAGAGAAATACACTTTCAAATGCAAGCAAATGAAGTGAAAAGTCTGAAAGAGCTTGTTTTAGGCATATGCATAGAAATATTTTAATATGTTCTGCAAATTAAGACAAATGTAAAATTAAAAAATACTTTTTTTACACTGATATTAGGCAAGATGGTTTTTTTTGTTGTTTTTGTTTTTTAGGGACAAAGGAGCAGACGGGCCTGTTTATGTAACTCAGGGGTGACAATGACCACCTTTTTACTGGAGCTAAAAACTCAGCCACCGTGGCTTGGAGGTACAATAACAACATTCTTTGCAGTCAGTTTCTGTCCAGTTTCAAAAACTCCTATCTTTCTAACTTTCATAAATATCCATCCAGTGATTAACATACTTCTTTTGGTTTTCCCTCGTTCCTTTTGTTTGTTTAGGACAATTCTGGAGAAGATGGGCCAACAGGGGAAGGTCCCCCCTTGCAGGCCCAAACAAAAGTGGGACAATATGAAAAAGAAATATAAAGTTTGTTCAGAACTTCTCACGTCACACACACAAATAAAAAAATATTTCTAAAAGTCTTATTAGTTTCTCTGTTTAGTCAACTCTTTCTTTCTTCCTTCTAACTTTAGGATTGCAAGTATCTAGGGTCAGGAGAGGGAGAGGGAGTCAGTGAAAAGCCCACTGCTGCTACTTGGCCCTGGTTTGTCCTTATGGATGAGGTGTTGGGACAGAGGTCTTCCACAACACCTCCTGTCCTAATTGCCTCCATCCCCGAGGACACTCCAGGGCCAAGCGGAGCGGTGGGCAACCAGATGGAGAAGGAAGACACTGAGCCAGCAGGAAGGGGTCAGAAAAGAAAGAGGGACAGAGATGATGGATTTGATCAGGGAGGACATGAGGGCACAGAGAATGGACAGACTGTTTTCCAAAGAATGGCACCAAAATAAGGTGCCACATACAATACGTTTTGTTCAGATAGTTTCTTAAAGTTTTAAGCTGTTCTAATAACTTTCTAAATTGTTTTTGTCACCAATGTATTTTATTTCCATTTGACCTAACAATACATCAACTTCATTTAAATTTCTAAACACAAAGTTTATTTTGAAAATTACAAATAACATTTTAAACAGAATGTGGAAAAACACAACATTCAAACAGATCAAGATTACAAGACAAAAGGCATAAAATAAAACTATGTACAAGTATTTACAATGCAACAGCAGGATCAACCTGAGTGACCGGTTCCTGGAAAAACCTCTTCAACAGAACAAAAAGGCAGATGCCTTTCTGAACAGAAAGTCTCTGGCGGTGTGGCTAAATCTCTCGCAAGGTCAGAGACATGGATGGGATGCTGTAACTGAGACCTGTGGTTTGTCTTTCTGGATAGTGAGCGAAGCATCACACAGGTGATCTGGAGATGTTTGTGATGCCTCTTTCCGCTGTCCACGTCATCATCCATTAAGTTTAAAGGGCAGGCTGGACCACATCAATTAGATGTAATCAGAAATATGCAGAATTAGAAGATGGTGCTCACAAAATATTACAATTAGTTATACCCCTCAAACATTAATCACATCTATAATATTATACATGCCTGCATACAGTAGTCATGTTCTGGTGGTGTGTGTACAGCTGTTGTGCAAATGGAATAGACAACAGGGGGAAATCTTTGGTGATTAGCAAGACACACAATAAAGGAGTGGTTCTGCAGGTGGGGACCACAGACCACTTCTCAGTACCTATGCTTTCTGGCTGATGTTTTGGTCACTTTTGAATGTTGGTGGTGCTTTCACACTCATGGTAGCATGAGACGGACTCTACAAGCCACACAAGTGGCTCAGGTAGTGCAGCTCATCTAGGATGGCACATCAATGCGAGCTGTGGCAAGAAGGTTTGCTGTGTGTGTCAGCGTAGTGTCCAGAGATTTGGAGGCGCTACCAGGTGACAGGCCAGTACACCAGGAGACATGGAGGAGGCCGTAGGAGGGCAACAACCCAGCAGCAGGACCGCTACCTCCGCCTTTGTGCAAGGAGCAACAGGAGGAGCACTGCCAGAGCCCTGCAAAATGACTTCCAGCAGTCCACAAATGTGCGTGTGTCTGCACAAACGGTTAGAAACCGACTCCATGAGGATGGTATGAGGCACCGACGTCCATAAATGGGGGATGTGCTCACAGCCCAACACCGTGCAGGACGCTTGGCATTTGCCAGAGAACACCAGGATTGGCTAATTCGCCACTGGCGCCCTGTATATATATATATATATATAGAGAGAGAGGAAAATAAGTATTTGAACACCCTGTGACTTTGCAAGTTCTCCCACTTAGAAATCATGGAGGGGTCTGAAATTTTCATCTTAAGTGCATGTCCACTGTTAGAGACATAAACTAAAAAAAAAAAAATCCGGACATCACAATGTATGATTTTTTAATAATTTATTTGTGTGTTACTGCTGCTAATAAGTATTTGAACACCTGTGAAAATCAATGTTAATATTTGGTACAGTAGCTTTTGTTTGCAATTACAGAGGTAAAACGTTTCCTGTAGTTTTTCACCAGGTTTGCACAAACTGCAGCAGGGATTTTGGCCCATTCCTCCACACAGATCTTCTCCAGATCAGCCAGGTTTCTGGGCTGTCCCTGAGAGAAAGTGAGTTTGAGCTCCCTCCAAAATTTTCTATAGATTTTAGTTCTGGAGACTGGCTAGGCCACTCCAGAACCTTGATATGATTCTTACGGAGCCACTCCTTGGTTATCTTGGCTGTGTACTTCGGGTCATTGTCATGTTGGAAGACCCAGCCACGACCTATCTTCAATGCTCTAACTGAGGTAAGGAGGTCTCTCTCTATATATATATACACACTGCTCAAAAAAATAAAGGGAACACTCAAATAACACATCCTAGATCTGAATGAATGAAATATTCTCATTGAATACTTTGTTCTGTACAAAGTTGAATGTTCTGACAACAAAATCACACAAAAATCATCAATGGAAATCAAATTTATTAACCAATGGAGGCCTGGATTTGGAGTTACACACTAAATTAAAGTGGAAACACACACTACAGGTTGATCCAACTTTGATGTAATGTCTTTAAAACAAGTCAAAATGAGGCTCAGTATTGTGTGTGGCCTCCATGTGCCTGTATGACCTCCCTACAACGCCTGGACATGCTCCTGATGAGACGATGGATGGTCTCCTGAGGGATCTCCTCCCAGACCTGGACTAAAGCATCCACCAACTCCTGGACAGTCTGTGGTGCAACGTGACATTGGTGGATGGAGCGAGACATGATGTCCCAGATGTGCTCAATCAGATTCAGGTCTGGGGAACGGGCGGGCCAGTCCATAGCTTCAATGTCTTCATCTTGCAGGAACTGCTGACATACTCCAGCCACATGAGGTCTAGCATTGTCCTGCAATAGGAGGAACCCAGGGCCAATCGCACCAACATATGGTCTCACAAGGGGTCTGAGGATCTCATCTCTGTACCTAATGGCAGTCAGGCTGTGCAGCCCTCCAAAGTAATGCCACCCCACACCATTACTGACCCACTGCCAAGCTGGTCATGCTGAAGGATGTTGCAGGCAGCAGATCGCTCTCCACGGTGTCTCCAGGCTCTGTCACGTCTGTCACATGTGCTCAGTGTGAACCTGCTTTCATCTGTGAAGAGCAAATGAGGAGGGCTGCCATAGCAGCCCTCCTCATTTGCATATTGAAGGAGAAATGCATACGGTAAAGGAAATAGAGAGACGAGGAACTGTAAAAAGAACAAAGGCATGTGTAAAGAAAAGGAAAAACAAAACATGCATATTTCTACTTTTATTTTTAATTTTGTCAGGATTGGTCCTCCATACCAGAGTGCCTCTCCAGGTAAGAATCTGAGGTGAGACTTGAAAATTGCTGTCCACAGACAATATCCATCCAAACTGATTAATCCTTTTTTATGAAAAAATTTGCAAAGATTTCAGTCTTTATGTGCAAAACTGGTAGAGAGATATATCACCTTGCATAAAAGTAGAAGACATGTAGTTGAAACAGCTACTGACTCACAGGGGTTGAATTCCAAGGCATATCACACATTTTAGGTTTGTATTAGCAAAGGAAAAAAGGACATGTATGCTTTTCCTCCTACTTCACAATTAGGCACAATATTGTGTTGCTCTACATAAAATCCCAATAAAATACATTTAGGTCTGTGGTTGTAATGTGACTAAATGTGAATAGGACTGTAAATAATTTTGCAAGGCACTGTATTTAATCACTTGCTGAGATCGTAGTGTTTTGTATAAATTGCTAAACTACTTTACATTTAACAAAAGACATTAAATGATGAAAGTGCAAAAGTTACAATTTTAGAAATTCATTTATTATTTCATTTTTTTTTCGCCTTTGTTATACAAAGATGTTAAATAACTTAAATACATTCTTACCAGTCATTCTCGATCTGTTTATAACTACAAGCTATACACATGAGGTAGAGGGAAAATAATTTAGAGTTCCCATAAGACAAGAATAGGTGGACATGGACAAAACGTAGCTGGTGTAATGGTTTCAGAAAAATAAAATACATAGTTGGTGTGTTTTATGTATTTGACAAGCACAGCATAAATCCTAACAAAATGCAAACACAGTTGAGTATAAATCAGTTCATACAGGTGTGGTCATCAGTAGAAGACTATATATGGTTGTATGGCTACAATGACAAAATTAAAAAGAGGTTTTACAAAATAAGTAATTATGTAATCAGATCTAAATCAATGAAGAAATCCGGATGACTATTTTAACTAACTATAGGTGCATTGATTCAAAATTTGTTAGGATTTATTAGTTAGTGCTTAGATATTAATTTTGACATGAAATTATACTTACTTTTTATATATATTGCTTTGTGAAGCCTCCACCCCAAAAGGCACAAACACCCATAAGAAAAAAAGTATAAAATTCAGGGTATAAAATCAATTTAAACCTTTTTATATATTTACACTAAACACATGCTCATAAAATTTTCAAAAATAATTTATCTCTTAATATTTTCTACAAAATAGAATTTTATACATAATCCACTGAATACTAAACAGTGCAGAGCTTTGTTTATGAAAGCATAAATGACTGTGAAGTCTAAATATGCAGGATGCTCCTCTTTTTGTTTAACAACTTGTAGGCCTATATACAAACCAAGAACACACCAAAGAATGCGCTCAGTGTGAATTTAGTATGTCTGTCATATCCGTTGCAAATTCATTTAATTTAATAGTAGAGCCTCACAGTGTTTGGGCCAAAAATGTGTAAAAAAACACCACCAGAAGTTGTGGGGAGCAGGCATTTATGCTCCAAGTCCCAGCATAGCTATTATGGTCACCATGTAGCGTGCAAAGTTCTGTGTGTGTGTTTTGACCAGTCTTTATTTGGAGTGCCATCTCCTATCAAAATGTTTGGAATTTAGCACCTCAGAACAAATAAGTCAAGTGAGGTCCACCTCCTAAAGAACACATTTAATGCCAAATTCGTTTAATTTAAAAATTAGACTATCAGAGTAATTTAAAGTGCCTCAATTATGCAACATTGAAACACAGTGATAATCCTGTACCAAATTTTTTCCCCAATAGGTTTCTTTAAAATATTTGTGAGAGCTGAACATGTGCCTCAGTTTTGCATCTATACCACAGGATTAGAAACCATTGATATTTACATTAACAGAAAAAAAAAATTAAATAGAAAAATTCTGAACTTTATTGTAACCATAAATACAGATCCAAAATATTTTAAAGGGCGTTTGGGCTTCAGTGTGTGAATGGTGCTATAATACAAAAATGGGTCCCTCACTCAGTAGTTAATTCACACCAGAATATGAGAAATGTTATGTTCTGCAATGTTTTCCTGAAGCTCTACAACACCAAACTGATTTTCTCCCCTGTTAGCAGTAGGGTTGTTGTCTTATTGCAGCAGCGTAACCTCAGTTTAAAAAAGATAAATAAATATTTAAAATTCTGACATCACCGAACTTTGTTTTCTTTGTTAGTTTTAGTGTGAGATTACGCTACTGCAATATGGGATAACTGTATTTGAGAGGTCTTTATATATCTTTACCAGGGGTGTTGATAGTAGTGGAGGGAGCTGCACATTAATATTTTGGCATTTTGGGAACTGTACTTATTCTCTTTAGTTGTGTTCCACCTTTCTGTTTTTCTCATTAAGTACCCAGTTAGCCTAGCTTATCCTAGCACTCTTTTTAGCTTATACAAACTAGGAGTAAATCTTTCATTAAGACCTTAAAGATGTTATTCTTCTAATTCAATCTTAAGAAAGCAAGAAAGTACATTTCTTAAAATGCCAAACATTTGTTATAAACTGTCACTGTCACTGCAATTTGCATTGTAGAGTCCTAATGAAGCCCAATGTGCTGACTGAGTCACATAAAGTAAGGGAAAAAGGCGAATTAACTCATGTATAAATACAGTTTCACTGGCTTCCCATAGACGACAGTCATGAAATTACAGTTTCTACATTTAGGGATCAGTTTGTGGAACATCACACAAAAATCAGCCTTATCAAAATATGTTTATATTAGCAAAAAGGCATTCACTTGAGCAAATTTGCACACTGTCAGGTTAGATTTCAGTCTCAATTACCCCACATGGTTTAAACTTCTACTGCACACACTGCATTATGGCTCAAATTGTGGCAGCTGAAGAGGAGAGGCAAATATGGAAATGGTAGGGAGTTACATTCCTACAGTTCTCCACAGTCAACATAAAGTATAAAAAGAAAAACTCATTAAAAATATGAAGCAGAGCTCCATAAAGTCTGATCAGAGTCACATGCCACATGTCTGCTGTTGGAATGATAACCTGCTGCAATAACACTGGGTTAAACCACTGGTATCTCTAGTTTAAAATTGTCTGTTTAAGCTTTTCATATTATTATTTATCGTCATAGATAAAGTGGTTTAAGTTATTCCCTGAACACTAGTTCGCTCAAGGCTAGGAATAGCCTAAACTGACTGGTTTAGTTGTTTTCTGTTAATGCATATACAACAGTTTCATATTACATTAAAAATAAAGAAATAAAATCCTCCTGGTAAAGGAGTAGTCCCAAAGGATCTATAAATTATCCACAACAAGCCATCAAACACAAGTGTGTTTCTTTCCAAAGGCACTTGTCAAAATGGATTAAAACAAAAGGGAGAAATAGCACACAAACAATAAAATGTTTGTGTTATTAGTGGTTTTTTTTACATAGTTAGATAAGTGGCTTGTATAATATCACTAAAACATAACTGGTTTTATTTACATACATATGCAAACACACGATGTGTGTGGGTGTAAATATGTGCGTGTAGAGTAATTCTTACACCCAGTCTTTTTTTTTTTCTTTTTTTTTTTAAATCTCAAAGTATGATTTTAAATTGGAATAAAAATGCTGTCACTCAAACTTTGCTTATAAACTACACACACACACGATAAACACACACATATTAAAACACTCACACACTATTGTTCTTTAGGCAACGTCCATAAGAAATCTGTCTGTGTTATCGTCCTTGTATTTATTCTACAACTGGATAATTAATTTTCTTGGAAAATGTTGCCAATACATTTTTGAAACAGGTAAGAAAAAAAGCTTTTTTCCTCAAGGCAATGCTGTGATTAAAAAGCTTGAGATGGTGACCCAGTTGTCTGAGAAAGTTTTTATTCTGCAGGACCCCTGAAACTCTAACCCACATAAATTCATCAAAGTGCTTTTTGCTTTTTTGGCTTGCTTCTCAATTTTCTGCAGAACGTTATTCTGACAATAGCAGCACAACCTCAGATGAGAACAAACCAACTAGTCTTGAGAACAAACCAACCATCTTTGACTTGCTCCACTGATTGCTGGCCAACTGACAGTGGATGTTTTACCCCTTGCAGGTATAGACTTCCTCTTTCTGCGTGCACTGCTTGCATTCGACATAGCAGCACCAACGCACCTGACACTGGCAGGGCCCGGTCACCTCCCTACTTTGTGTGTTGTGGCCCCGCCCGCAACAAATAGCATCACAGTTTTGGTCCTTGTAGCACTTGCGTGCTGCAGTGCCCGCTGAGTATTTGCTGGGTTTACAGAAACTAGGCGAGTCCTCGATGTGGAGTAGGTCCATAGTGCGGGGAATTTGATCACTCAGACCAGGCAGGGAGTGCTGCTGCTGCTGGTTTCGGCCAGTGGAGATGTCTCCCTCTCCAGTGGCCTCATTGGTGGAGCTGCCAACCTTGACAGAAGTCTCATAGCGCTGCTTCAGTCGCTTGCCGATCTCATGAAAGGGCAGGAGCTGCCTCCAGCAGGTTTGGACAGTGCAGGAGCCAGAGACACCGTGGCATTTACAAGTGGTCTCTACGCCAACCTTGATTACCTGGAGCAGAGACAAAGGATCATCGTGAATAATGAAGGCATGAAAGCTTTGTAATTTACCAACCCCTTGTTTAATAAGCGAAACTTGGAGGAGTAAAACTATGTTTACAATTATTTCAAACGGTTGGAGCAGAGTGGCTTGGGACTGGATAAATATTACATTCATTGTTTTCATAAAATGGCCAATTAGAGTCTTTGCTGAAGGCTTGTAAATTAAAGGAGAGCATTAAAATACTTCATGAAGACTTTAATAATGATAACTAGTGTGTGGGAAACCGAGCAATGATAAAAATCTTGGAAACAAGTTTTAATTTAACAATTTTACAGGTATTATTATAGGTCGGGGGAGATTATAGTAAGTAAGGTCCAACAAACAAAATTCTAATGATGGGAACTCCGGCTCCTTTTAGAGAGCCGGGTCTTTAGATTCAGCTTACTTAAAAAAGCCGGCTCTTTTGACTCCCAAACACCTCTTAAGATTTTTTGTGCCTGAAACCATTTATGACCATTTATGAGATGTACAGACCCAGCTCGACTGTGTCATTTACAGAGCGTTTAATATTGGTACTTAATTTGGATTGCACTTTTCTGTTCAGCAGATTATTTCTTGGAAATATGAATAATTTATCAGGAGTTAAAAAACAAAAACTCTAGTGTTAATTGAATGTAAAATAAAATTGAAAGAAAATATATTTGTCAATTGATTTAAAATGTTCAGAACCCAAAGACTTTGGGGACCTCCGGCTGTTTTAGTTGGGGACCCCTGATTCAAAATGTGTAATACTATATAATCTGAACTGGACTATTCAAGGTCAAAAACAGTCCTTTCAAATCCCAGTCTGTCATCAATAATGCTTTCATGTCATGGTGAACTGAACCCAGTTCAAGAACCTGGTTTTAAACACAGATGTTAGAGGATCCAGAAGCCATAAAAGCTGTGACATGGCTCTTTTTTTTTTATTTTTCAGTCAGTATGCTCTTCTCTGTCAGTTAGCACCAAAAATATCCATGAGTTGAAATAACTCAAAACATTTTAAAATTATAATCTGAACATAAAGTTTTGTTTAAAAAAATCATAGTTTGTTTTCCAGAAATTCTAATTTGTATCTGTTAGATGATAACATCAGAGGTGATTATTTTCCATACTTAGTTTTCTTGGATTTATTAAGAATAAAATGTTTTCACAAGTTTGCTGTATCCTCATCCCTGTAGCAGACTGCATACAGGATTTCTTATGGCTTTCTTTTAACAGTAAATTTGTCAAGGGAAGAAACAATAGTTCCCCTGTCAACAGATTCTCCCACCTGAGCTGTGGATCTCTGTAACATGATAACAAGTGGAAAACCTCGAGGGGTTTGAGTACTGGCAGTTTAGTGGTTCTAGGACCACAACAAACGATTTTATCTACTCTTAACTTAGCAGTCAGCCAAAGTTCATTACAATTTAAAGAGAAGCAGAATAAGATCAAAACTCTGCGATAATGTCTGGAGAGTGGTTTGGACAAAATCTGTTTTTTTTTGTTTTTCTTTTTCTTTGACTGTGAATGAGATCAGGGAACAGGAAGTGCATATTCATCACACCAGCAGGTCAAGAAAATTTGACTGGTCAGCTTTTAAAATGTTTGGTGCAGAGGTTAGCACATTCCAGTTTTCTCCTCAGTGTGGGAATTCACTCAGAGCAAATGTGGTGGGTCCTATACCTCCTAATGTGCAAATCATACTTGCACACTTTCATATAGTGATATTAAATAGGCTTCCAAGATAATAGCCCCATTTTTGCCCACCACAAACTATTTGTTGGCTGTGTCAGAGCACAAATAAGGGTCACTTCTAATCTGATTTGAGTTATAAACCCAAATACTAACTAATACTGACTAATGAGCAGTTTAAGAATTCACCAAAATATACACTAGTGGTTTCTTTAATCACTCACTATTACTTTATTAATCAGGTTTTAAGCTGAACACTGACTTTTCAGTGATTTTATTTTCTAAAAGTTCCCTCTGGTCTGCAGTTTTTCCAATAGCCTTTTAATATTTAGGTTCCTTGAAAGAATATAATTCATAGGTAGAAAAGCTAAATGTTTTATTAAGTTTGAGGTTAACATAGCCAACATGTCTGTTGAAATATTCTTTGATTCTCCAAATACTCTCTGTCCCTTGTCCATTCTAGTTTCTTTATCAGTTTATCATGATTAGATTCATGTGTGCTGTAACTCTGCCTGTATTCATTTTACTAGTGGAAATTATTACTTTAATAAAAAAGAAAATTTAAGTTGACATTTGTGGCAAATATAATGCCATAAAATAATTATTTGATAGTTTTTTCTTCCTTTTAATGCTACTCCCCGAAAAAGGTTTGGGACATGTCTGAGAAGTTCATAAATAACAGCCTGCATAAGATTAGAGGAACTTTAAAAAATTGATGGCGCAAAGGAGAAGATATCCTGATATTGTTTTCCTTGGAAAGAAACCCAAAGCTTTCCTTACCTTCATCCCTACATTTGTGTTGTGCGTGTCCACACGTGCACGCAGGTCTTTGTTGGAGCGTTTGCCCAGAAATTCCTTGACAAATTTGTTGGCATATTTGAGGTTGTCTCCGCAGCCTCCCCATTGCCAGGCTTTGCGGTTCTCCAGATATGGGGCTTCGTCGCATGTGCAGCGCTCCATGCGTCCTGCACTGCAAGCTTTGGCTAGCGCATGCGTTAGGCCCGCCGAGGAGATGGCATACAAGAAAGCCGTCTCTTTGAATCCTGGAAAAGCATTTTGAAGATAGGAATTATAGAATGCAGTTTTACATATCAGCATTCAAGAAGAAGAAAAATATGGCCTTAATATTTTAGTAAATTTGGGAATTTCTTTATGCATGTGAATTCCAGAGGTAGGCAGTCTTTTGGTTGGTGTAATTATGATCATCTATCAACTTTCAGATTCATCAAAAGAGCACAGACTATTTACTTTTCAAATAGTAGCTAAATTAGTTATAGGTAAGCACTCAATTAAGATCTCCTTCATTTTGATTTGTTTTTGAGTTTCTTCTTTATGCTGTGGTGCCATAGTATTAAAGGAATAACCTTGAGATGTACCAGATGAATGTGTCTGTCATTCCAATGCTACTGTATGTGCTCTTTCCCTGACTAAGTAGGACAATAAGAATATAGTATGTTATTGTCTGCTCATACCTCTTTTTAATATGTTGGCCCGATGGCGCCCCTCTAAGGTGCAATTCCACCTCTCAAAGCGAAACTGATGCTGGCATTCTAAGGCACTCATAATTATAGCCTCCCTCAAGGTATCCGCCACCCCCGGGTCGCGTCTGCACATCCTGCGCTGCTTCTTTTCCAGTTTGAGACGGTCACAAAGCTTGTAGTGGGCCCTGCCCGTGGTCTCTTCTGGTAGAGAATTCAGTGGTAGAACAGACAATGGTTCATTACCAGTCAACCTAGAGGATAAACACACAAAGCCAAAGAAAAAAAGGTGCATGAAGTAAGTGGATGCTGCAGCCTCCTTAGATAAAGTTCCAAAACTATACTGTAAAAACAGAACAGGAAGTATAGCTAGGAAGGATAATGCTCAAAAGCTTAGTTAATGCTCAGATAAAGTCAACTGGAACAAAGTTAATGTTCAGGGAAATTCAGCATTTGTTGGAGGCTTAAATAAATCTTGTTACCGGCTTGCTGAGTGGGACAGCAGAGGAAAAGTTCATTTTTTATTGAAGTTCCTAAAATCAGATGCAGAGCTTTGAAGTGATAGAAAAACACAACACATCTTGACCTTATTATTTTGGAGATTATAAATTTAAAATCCCCCGCGACCCACTATGGAATAAGTGGTAGAAAATGACTGACTGACTGACTAAATTTAAAATTGATGTTACAAAGATTTAAATGGCATGTTCCGAATGTGACAGACATGCCATATGCATATACCCTGCATATGTGTGCCTTAGCAACAGCAGTGTTGTTCAGATTAAACATAACACAGCAGGATTTATATTCCCATTGGAGAAGTCTAGTACTTTGAAACTGACACAGAGTGCCTTGCAAAAGCATTTGAATGTGTTTACGTTTAACTACATCAATGTATTTTATAGGAATCTTCAGTAATCAACCTAAAACCAGGCAGGGCATAAACGTGAAATCAAAGGAAAACAATAAGTGGTTTTGCAGTGTTTTACAAATTCAAATTTGAGTCTGCATTTGTATTCAGCTTCCTTTAATATTATAAGCAGAACAAAATCCAGTGCAATCCATTCCCTTCAGAAATCCACAAATTATCGAACAGAGTTAATTTAATCTTAATTTAATCTTCATATGAAAGCAACTGTTCTGTTTTAAGACCATAATTGAAATTTTGGATTTTTCTGGAGAGCTGGTCAGAGTTTATGGACAGATGGATTGGGATAAATACAGGGCGATCCTGGAAGAAGACCTGTTATAGGTCACAGAAAACTTGAGATTGGAACGGAGGTTTACCTTCCAGCACGACAATAACCTTAAGCAACCATATAATGTTTTTTAGACCACAGTACATTCATTATGTATTAGGATGGTCTAGTCAAAGTCCTTAACCTAAATCCATTAGAGAATGTGTGGCAAAAGTTAAAATTAAATGTTCACCGTAGCTCTCCATCCAATCCGACTGACCTTGAGCTATTTAACAAGAATGGGCAAAAAATTCAGCCTCTCGATGTGCAAATCTGGTGAAGACATACTTTAAAACAGTTGATTGTGGTTCTAAAAAGTATTGATTCTTGGGGACTGAATAAAAAAACACAATACTCTTTTGGGTTTTTCATATGTAAAAACATTGTATTATTTTTCTTTCACTTAATTATTCAGTATGTTGTTTTGGTCTAACACATAAAATCCTAATAAAATACATTGAAATTTGTGGCTGTAACATTACAAAACAGGGAGCTGTATGAGTCTTTTTTTCAAAGCACTATCTAACAAGCAAAAGTTTCAAATCTAAACATGGCATGGAGAACATGTGGTAAACTTGCACGTCTTTTGTCAGTTTATTTAAGGGAACCATATATACACATTTAAATCCACTGCCACACAGCTGGCAGAGCCTGTGACCAGCCATCTGGAATTGTGATGGGGAAAGCAGAGTGTTACTTTGGTAAACACATGCAGGGGACATGACTGTCAGCCTGTGACCAATTTGGTCGCATCAACTCTCAGAGTTGGCACTATAGTTGCTCATTATGTGTATTTTCTGGCCTTCTTCACACCCAAAACTGAAACTGAAGAATACACAGATTTAAAGTAGTCACAAAAGCACAGCTGTTTAGGTGTGCCTTTGCAGCTTCTTTTTTATTTTTAAAAAAGGACCTGTATGACAACTTCAATCTCAGAAATGTCATAAATGTTCATTTGAATGCTATTTCAAGGAACCTTTAAACCATCAAACATATTTGCACTGAGTGGTTGTTTAGATAGAAGCTGATTTTTTTCACAGAGGAAATGGAATTTCGAGGTGGTGCTCCACCAGTGATCTTTCTGTGTGAAACAAGTATTGAAACTGAATCATGCAAAGCATTTCCAGTCTGAGTAACTATCTAAAAGAAAAGTAAGGCTGGGTAAAAAGCAATTAAACAGTGTTCACTTAGGAGGCTATAATATTATATTGTTACTTTTATTTAAGACAGTTCATCTGACGGGAAACACTTGACATTTTCCATTCTCAGCGTGTTGCCCATAGGAAGATCAATGATGGTACATTGCCTCCTACCTCCCATTCCAGTGTTAACAATCACTGGCTTCTTTGTAAATAACTGCCAATGCAAATGTAAAAATGGTTTATAGGTGAACGCTATTTTATGAACCTTTAAACCTTTGTTTGCCTTTGGTGGCTATTTAAACAGAGGTAGATACATGGAGACACATAGTAGTTACGTGGGAAATGGATGTAGAGGATGGTGTGCCATCAATCATTCCAGCAAATTAAAAGTTAAATTGTATATTGGTTAAAGCGATCAATGATATTTTATTAATTATTACGCTGCCTTAATTCCTCTGATGTGAACTGCTTGAAATGTTTGATTCTTAGTAAGTGGGTCAAACAAACAGATGCCTCCTACCTACAATCCCAATTTCCTGTGTACGTAATCAACAGTTCTGTGTAAATAATTACCTAATGAAAATGTGAAAATGGTTTAAAAGGTCACAAACTAGAGTTTGAGAAAAGAAAAACACTGATGTTTTTGAGATTAGAGTTGAAATCCACTTTGTTCTTGGCTCCTCTCATCCTAGCCATTAGATTCAGCTTCTGGGACCAATTAATCTGGATTATACTAAATGATGACGCCAGGGTAATCTACTGAAGGCAAGATATTAGCTGCTTAAAACCTTTAAATTGAACCTCACTTGAAAAAAACTGAACTATCCCTTTAAATGTCATAGTAATCAGGGAACTGGTTAAAGATAAAGCAAACAAACTAATATGAATCATGATATTCAAAAAAGAAAATTTGATTGGCATCATATTTTAAGACAAACAAAATCTGTGTTTCTGCTACCCACCAAGCTTTTACAAAGGTCTAAACATAAAAATCATCCCTTATGACTTAGAGGAAGTACCACAGCAAATTGGAATACTGCCACACATTGTATTAAAATAAAGCTATATTCTTGCCAAGGTGTAGAGCCCTTGTCAAATGTCCATGTCAGGCTAGTTAACATCCCAAGACTCAGGACTGGTAAATGGTGATCCATATTGCTTTCACTTAAACCATTGTAAACCATTGTGCTTTTGGAAGAGGAATCTGTCACCGCTCACATTCAGCGCAGCCTCTAACATAAGGTCACAGGCATTTGTCAGCAATATATTTGTTTTATTAAGTCCAAAAACTGACTAAATGGACTGAAATGTTTCTCCTTGAGTCTTCAGTGTCATATCACTGGACTTAATGGGTCACAGATGCTTCAGTATGTTTTTTTTCTTCACGGTGCTCGGTGTGGTCAACAATGAGAGCAGCCAAATTTTAGATGAGTCATTAAGTCTTGCTTCAAAATGGAGTAAAATGATTTCCTTTTTTCGAAGTGCATCTGCCTTATTTTAATTACTGTGATAGCAATGAATTTAAATTAAAACAAAAATTTTACCATCTAATTTTTGTAATTTAAAAACAGACTAATAAAGTTATTAAAATATCTAAAACATTTATTTATTGTTATTTTGTTTTTTAAGCACAACAATTAGCTTAGATTTAATTAATTCGTTTTTTTTTGTTTATTTTTGCCATTCTGCTCTTTTGCTTATCAGCTCTACCCTAATTTGGTAAGAGTGACGGTTTCCATGTTTTGTTATGTCTGGAAAAAGTTCTATAGAGATGAATTTTTCAGATTTTATAAACATGAGAAAAGTGTAGGAGCCTTCTTTTAGCTAGCTCACCGAAGATGCACAGTGACAGGTGGGTGAGGAGCAGCACTGGGTTATCCTTAGTTCTGTGAAGCAGCAGAAAAACTGTTCACTGCTGCACTTTATCACCAGCATCTCATTTAAATAACTTTAAATTGTAGGAACAGTATGATGTAAAAATGTGTGCAATTTTAAAACTTTAGCTTTTTTAAACCATGGTATACCTTGATTTTGCAAACCAGCTGATGCCTAACCCCAACACAAAACTTTTGTACTCATTTTTTTAAGTTGATTTGAAGCATGCACACTAAGACCAAAGGAGGGAGCTGTGTCTTTTTCTGAACAGTAGTTTATGATTTGTTAAAAGAACAAACTAATGACATGAAAAGATATAGAAGAACACAAAACAATGGCCAATTACATTTGAATGTGAATTACAATATTTCACAAGAAAGACATCATAGATTGGATAATCGACCATTTTTCAGACTTCTGGTACAGCAGAATATACGCAAAATATTAACCATTTCAATTGAGTGCAAAATAAGCAATTAAATTGAGAAACACAAATTTTTTCTTTTAGACAAAAACATACATTAGCTGAGAAGAGGGAATACTTTTTCACATCTATTAGAGAAGTAGGAACTGGCCAGCATTCTCTTGCGCAACGTTTCCGGTCTGTGATGAACCAGATCACAGTCAAATATTGTCACAGACGAAAAAAATGTTTATTCAAACGTTCGCGCACACACACACCCACACCCACACACTGAACTACAACATAAACTATACAACAACACAAGGCTTTACTTTACTGACCCAAAGCACAGGCAAAGGTAAAGCTTGAATCTTGATTGTAAACTGGAAATTGCTGGAAATTAAAGATAATATCTTTTCAAGGAGTAGGACTGTGACTCCTGCTGTCACACAAAAAGGTCAGACATTCCAACATGATGATGTACCAAAAAAAAAAGTATCCATCTGTTGTTTTCAATGAGGAAATAACTCATTCAACTCACTTTGGGGACAATGGATTTGCAAAAATATTTTGTAGCTGATTCACAAATATCTAATCAGATTTTTAGAAAAATTTGAATCTTTGGTGAGTTGATACAAAAATGTTCTCTTTACATACATCCTTTTAACAAACAGGGGATTAGGTAATGAGGGCTTAAGTGGAATGAAACAATTATAACGTACTGCTTGAAGACTAGTTGCCTGGTTATACTTTGGCAAATCAGGTTTAAAAAGGGACTTCTCAAACTATAACTCAATACAATAAGGTTACTCCTCCTGAAATCCTGTTGCCATTTGTCCACTAAGCAAATAAGTATTTCCTAAAGTTAAACTGCTGCCCGTATGAAAGGTAACCCAGAGGCAAGATCAACATAGATCATTGCTCAAATAAATTGCACAACTATAACAAACAAAAAAAAGGCTCTGGTCATTTTAGAATAAATCCCATTTTTCCAATAATAAGGGGAGAAATATACTACCTTCTGTATGGAGTTTGCCAACTATCCCTGTGCATGAATGGGCTATTTTTGGGTACTCTGACTTCCTCCCACAGTCCAAAGATATGCATGCATGGTCACTCTAAAGTTACCTTGGCCTGTGTGTATGTGTGTGTGTGCATGGTTATTTGCCTTCTGACAGACTGGTGGCCTTTTCAGGTGGTACACCAACTATCGGCCATTGATCAATGGAGATAGGCACCAGCCCATGGATGGATGGAAGTAAACACTCCTTTGAGAGGCCGATACCCCATCAATTGATACCCAATCACTTCCCTTCAACTAAACAAAAGCAATACGTTTGTTAATTATACAAAATTAAATACATAATAATATATTCCAGACCTTATAAAAAAAAGTAAGATATATTTTTTACACCAAAAATGAAGCCAATGACAAAGCTATCCCTGCCATTAACTTTGTTTACTACTTTGTTTCTCTTCCCCATAGAAAGGACTCCTAAATCAGTCATTCTATGTGTTTTTTTGTGTTTTGTTATGCTGCTTTTGTGGACAGAGCCATTGATTGAACCATTTCTGCAACTAAGCATATATTCTCTGATTTTCTTTCCTATATAAAGTACTACTGGCTCAGTGCTTTTAGTGCTTCACTGTGTCCCTTTCCTGGATGTAGCGATTGACAAAGCTATACCTGCCATTGACTGTACGTACCCTCTTTGTTCTTCTTGCATAGAAAGAACTCCTTGCCCAGCGCTTCTGCATTTTTTCTGTCTCCTTCCTGTTCTCTCAACCCCCAGCTAGTCATGACTGATGGCCCGTTGTACTAAGCCTGGTTCTGCTGAAGGTTTGTTCCTGTTAAAAGGTTCCTCTCTACTATTACGACATGCTTGCTAAGGATGAGGGATTGCTGCAAAGTCAATGACTCGATGCAATGAACTGGGCCTCCATAGATAACTTTTCCCAATTTCCATTACTTAATAAATTAAGTTTTTGCTGTATCAAAATTATGATTGAACTGGTCTGTACGCAGCTGGATCTATAGATATGAATTGAATTTTAACTGAATTGTATTCTGTATCAAATGGATTAGACAGCTTTCATATTCTCCTCACATTCAGTAGCCTAGCTATAATAGCAGACGACATCTGGACAAAAAGAGGGGATCATTATGACACTTACATAAAGGCTTGAAAATATTGACCAAACCAATGGTTAGATAGCAAAGAGCTAGAATATTGCAAAACATTTATCAACTTTAGAAAAACAACTAAATAAATAGTAGAACTAGTAACAAAAAAAGTCGATTGTAATAGAAGTCTAAACAAACAAACAACAAAACTACTTCTTCTACAGAATGAACTATATACTGAATTTATGAATGCGTTTTCATCCCAAGCACCATTTTCTGAAGGTGTTTTTGTTTGAGGTGTTGGCACAGCAACAGTGGCTACCCATGGAATATAACACCAACATATAAAACTGGTTATAATCCTATGTGAAGTTCTCTCTGATGTTTGCTCAGCTTTGCTTTTTTCCACTCACACACTTGCCTCTCTATACACTACTCACAGACATTGCTGACATACTCCCACACTGCACCTCCTCCACTGTCTTTTCATTTAGTAACACAGGAGTTTGTTTAGTCCCTTCTCTCTACCTGTCAGCACCTCCCATTGCCCCTGACATATTTACTTTATATACATTTTCCATTGCAGAGAGTTTGAAAAACAGCTCATTTCACGCAGCAGAACCTTAAAGTTAATCCCTTGAGGAAATTATTGACTAGCTCTCTGAATTTCACCATCATCACTCCCTCTTTGGGCTTCACATTACAGACCTGCAAGTGACCCTCAGCTGGTACTTTTGCCCATTCTTCATTAATTTGTCATGTAAATAGTTCAAAAAGTATAGTAGGGCCCAACATTGTGGAAAATATAAAATATTTTGACTTCCTATTGATGCATTATACATAAATAATTAGCGAAACACTGATTTATTTCCACTGTGTGTGCCACACATTCCAATGCAAACTTGGGTTTTTGATTAAAAAAACTGAGATTTAAAAAAAATATCATCATAGAAGAACATTTTTAAAATCTCTCTTTGTGGCTGTATGTAAGAATTAGATTTCTGGAGAAGATATATACAAAAACCTTACACTGAAGCCCCATTAGCACATGCTGAATCTCACTTTCTGTGCTTAAAAACACAATAGTGAAGTTATTTTCTTACTTTATTTAAACATAAGTCTTGCTTTGTCCTGACTATTTCCGGCAAGCTTTGAATGTAAGATAAAGAAGTTGATAAAAGTGGAAATACTAAACACTGTTAAGGAAATTGTGAGCTGAAACTGTTCTGGTAGACTCTAGCCTAGCACTGTTTAGCCATGCTCCAGTGCTATGCACCTCAATGAGCAAAGTAGCTACAGAACTTGCAGTTGCTAAATGGTGTCTTTACCTAATTTGCATAGCTGTCAGTTTTGCCTGTAGTCATACTGAATGCAACAGGAGAGAGCAATAACCTTGTGGTAGAGACAAAAAGTGAGTCAAAAAATTCTAAATATATTTAGAACCACAAAAAAACATTCTACTGTCCAATCATGTCAGTTTAAAATTGGCAATTCCACCCTTCCAAATTATTCTGGGTTTGGCATCTGCAAAAGTGACCAAAGAAAAAAAAGAACTCTCACAGAGTTTATCTAGCTCCATCATACATCAGAGATCTGATTGGTCCATATGTTCCTAACAGGGCACTTCGTTCTCAGACTGCAGGTTTACTGGTGGTTCCTAGAGTCTCTAGAAGTAGAATGGGAGGTGGATATTTTAGTTATCAGGCTCCTCTCCTGTGGAACCAGCTCCCGGATTTGGTCCGTGAGGCAGACACTCTGTCTACTTTTAAGGCTAGGCTTAAAACTTTCCTTTTTGATAAAGCTTATAGTTAGAGTGGCTTAGTTTATCCTGGGCTATCTTCCTTATTTTTAACTCTGTCTTCTTCCCTCCCTGTTGGATGGAGTAAGGGTGAGTCAGGTTTAGCCTAAACTGGCTCAGTTATGGTTGAGGTGCAAACACACCCTCCATTTCTGCTACCTGTATGACCCCTTCTCTTTTCCAATGGTTATGGTCAATCTGAAAGAGAGAGGTATCCCAATCCTTGTGGTTTTTAGTATAACAATGACCATCAGTGGGACCCTTTGTGGGGTGCCTTGAGACGACATTGTTGTAAATAAGCGCCCTTTAACTAAACTATCTGTGTAGTTATGCTATTATAGGCTTAGGCTGCTGGAGGACATAATGACCACTTTCACCCTCTTTGCTACATTCTCACACTACTCTCCAATATTGCATTATTGGCTGCTATTTCAGCTTTTAACTTTGTTCTCTCGTTTCTCTTCCTAGAAGCTACACCTGGCCTGACTCTGTGTCTACCTGTGACACCTTTCTGGAGAGGGGAATCATCCGAGCTTCTGCTGGCAACAACTTAATGCTCACCCTCTACCGATGATCAACATGGCCCTGTCTTTTAGTGTTTAACCCTTTCTCTCTCCTAGACATGGCAATTGACTGAGCTTTTACTGTGACTAACTCTATGTGCTCTCTTTCAGACTCTAACCTTGAAAACTGGCTCAGAGTTTATCTGTTCTTTCTTTCCAGGTGAAACGATTAAAGGAGCTACATCCATTAACATTTACTTTTCCTTCCCATAGAAAGTACTCCTGGATCAGTGCTTCTTTGTTCTCTTGTGTCTCTGGTCTGTTCTCTCTAACCCCCAGTCAGTCGTGGCAGATGGCCGCTCACACTGAGCCTGGTTCTGCTGGAGGTTTCTTCCTGTTAAAAGGGAGTTTTTCCTCTCCGCAGTCGCTACATGCATGCTCAGTATGAGGGATTGCTGCAAAGTCAACGCCAGTGACTGTCCACTGTCTCTACATGCTCATCCAGGAGGAGTGAATGCTGCAAGTCACTGACTGCATGCAATCTGCTGGGTTTCCTTAGACAGAAAAACGTTTTATCCAATTTGAATAAATAACTAACTCTGACTGCACTGTTCAATGGTTACGATTAATTGGAATGTATGTACCTGACTGTTGTGAAGTGCCTTGAGACAACATGTGTTGTGAATTAGTGCTATATAAATAAAACTGAATTTAATTGAGTTTATTTATTTACGTATTTATTTTTTTTGTTTTTCTTTCAGTTGTCTTAGGTCTTATTATGTTTTAACCTTATTGTCCAGGAGGACAATAAGGAGGAGCTTTGTGAGAAAATGATGGCAACTAGGCGGGCACTGGACATGGTGGGGTGGACATCTCCAGCTCTTACTGCATCTAAGAGAGACTTATACAAGAGGACTAGACCGCTTGTGAGTACTTATGATTGCCAGACAGCACCATACACTGCCCAACAGGAAGCATAAAATGATGCGTGCTTTCATGTCAGAGTTTCCAAAACAAAACAAAATGTTGCTAGTTTACTTTCCAATAGATATTACATAGATATTACAGGATTTTTGATTGGACAGACTGTGTAGATGCAGATATTTATCAAAACACAGGGAAAAAATATCGGTTCAAAGAAAATATCCAGTGCACCGTAGCTGTCTCTGTGTACAATAATCTTACAAGACTGACACAATGCAAGTTGAAACTTCACATCTAAAACAAAATAGATTTCATCAATTACACTCTGAACAATAAAAAAATGCTTAATATTCACTGAGAAATTAAATTATTTGTTAAACAATGTAATTCTCAGTATTTTGTTTTTTTCTTATTTGCAGGAGTGATTCAGTGTTTATGCACCAGTAATGCTGGCCCCATGTTTTTAAGCAGTGTGCTTGTATCTATATGCGCATGCATGTGGACTCCAACAACCTTAAGTCAACACCTATACGAGTCTGTAGTGGCTGAACGCATCCCAGACAGAAAAAGCACAAAACCACAATTTCTCCATTAGTCTGAACTTGCAGGTTGTGTGGTCGGGTGTCTCCAACATCATAACCAACCCCCTCCCGCTCCCCAAGCTTCCCACTACTTTCCAAGCTTCCTCTATTCCCACTGGTCAATATCTCTAAACGGATGTCAATCACTCGGCCCAGCTGTTTGCTTAAAACAAAGCCTCCTCCAGACAAAACCACTGTTATACGAGGACTTAACCCACACAAGACAGTGACAGACATGGACATGTGTCCTGGAACAATCTAACTGTCATGAAGACAAACTACTGTGCTCACTTGAGACTAGTCTGTGTGAAATAAATACAAGAGGTATTAATCATTAAATTAAATACTGAGGTCTGTAGGAAGTTTATCTTGTTAGAACAGATATATTTTTCCTCGCTTTCTGTTTGTTTTCCTGCCCTCAGTCTGTAAATGTCCCTTTTTGTGGCAAGGTTACATACTTTTCCTCAGAACTCTTGGATGAACTTCAGACCACCCGGTCCAACTCCCATTCGGTATATCACAGCCCAGGCCATGCCAAAGGTAGGAAGAATGTGAGCGTGTGTGGTGTTTTCCCACTGGCCCATTCGATTCACTGGTTGACAATATGCTCCATAGCTTAGGCCTAAATAATTGCAGAAACCATGAATCTGTGTCAAATGACTCTCTGGGTCAGGGAGTCTCAAGACTATTGTCCACCTCCATGACATTTATGTAAGAATAAATCCTGCACCAGCCACCTCTTCTCCATGGTGATACTGATCATTCTCTTAACTGTTAAAAAAAATAAAGAAAAAATATATATAAGGCTTCAGTTAGATAAGTCCCTGGCTGAGAGCAATGGATATTGTAATGAGACCTAACAAGCAGGGGGTGGCACACTGCCGTGATATGAATAAAAGATTTTCAAAACCAAGTAATGCAGCTATTGGAATTATGAAGTTGTTATTAGTTGAGTAATGAATCCTTCAGTGCAGTGAAAATGCCATGAAATATCTAGAAGTGCTGGTTTTCCACAATGTTTGAGGGAAAGTTGATTATCTTCTATGACTTAACAGGATGTGACCTAAAGTTATGTCATCTGGTGTCCTGTCTGGACATTTACAAAAAAGCCTGTGGGAATACACCCACAAACTGACTGATGGGGTTGAGTTCACGAGCTGTCTTCTCTTGATATTCTTCATTACTAACAGCGCCTTGCAAAGGTTTTTAAAGCCCTTTATACTATGGCACACAAACTGCAAACTTAAAATTTATTTTTTGGGGATTCTGTGTGATATATCAACACAAATTAGCACATATTTATTAAATAGAAAGAAAAGGACACATAGTTTCCCAATGCTTTTAATAATAAAAATCTGAAAAGTGTGATTTGCATCTTTATTCAGTCCCTCTTGGTTAGTACTTCATTGAAGCATCTTTTGAGGTATGTTTTAAGTAGCTTTGGACATATAGAGACTAAACGTTTGCTGATTATATAGAGTTTAAGTATAGTTTAAACAGTATATAAAATTGACTGGATGGGGATTATCTGTATACATTAATTGTCAAGTCTTGCCATAGATTTTCCATTGGATTTAGGTCTGGACTTTGACTGTGTTATGCTAACACATGAACATGTGTTGATCTAAACTATCCCTTTGTAGATCTGGCTGTATGTTTAAGGTCACTGTCCTGCTGAAATGTGAACTTCTGCCCCAGTCTACGTTTTTTGCAGCCTCTAACAGCTTTCTTCAAGGGTTGCACTCTATTTTTAACACCACCCATTATCCCATCAACTCTGGCCAGCTTCGTTTTTTAATCATCAGTTGATGTGTTCATGGAGATGCACAGTGTCAGTGTTAATCCACACAAATGCTTTGCATGTTGGCCAAAAGGTTACATGTTGGGCTAATCTGACTAGGGAACCTTCTTTCACATGATTGCTTTGTTGCTTAGATGGCTTGATGAAAATTGCAAATGGGACTTCTTAAAGTTTTCTTTCAACAGGTTTCTTATTTTCACTCATTAAGCTCAGCCATTTTTCTGGAGTGCATAACTAATAGTTGCTCTGTCGACAGATTCTCTCACCTCAACTGGGGATCTCTGCAGCTCCTCCAGAGCTACTATGGGCCCCTTGCCTGCTCTCTGATTAATGTTTTCCTTGCCCAGTTTGTCAGTTCAGGTGGATGACCATGTCTTGCAAGGGTTGCAGTTATGCCATATTCTTTCCATCATTGAGATGAAATTAAAAGCTTACCCTGCTTTAAACTGCTCCAGAACTTTATCCTTGACTTGTCTAATGTTTTCCTTGGTCTACATTGTCTTAATGCTGTTTGTTCACAAATATTCTCTAAGCAACCTCTGATGTCTTAACAGAACAGCTGGATTTATACTAATAGTAAGTTGAACAAACATAGACTTCATTCAACAATAAGATAACTTTTGGAAATAACTGAATGCACTGGATTTTATTTAGGGGTATTAGAGCAAAGTTGGCTATCCACATATGCATCTAAACCTTTTTGAATTTTTATTTACAACAAAATTTTGAAAACCATGTATCCTTATGCCACTGCCACTCCACTGTTATGCAATACTTTGCATTGGTCTGTCACATAAAATCCCAGTAAAATACATTAAAGCTTGTTGGTTGTAAGAAATTGTGCAAGTCTTTTCTTGTTTCTTTAGAAAAATCAACAAAAGCACAAATTTTGAAATCTAAACTCATGAATGTGAACACTCGTGGTTCAGTAGTTGGACAACAGAAGTTGAGTTTGGGAATGGGAGTGGGCACATGCAACATGATAAGAGGTTTAACTGCAATGTGAGAACTCAAGGCGGCTAAGGTCAGCAGCTCAGTTGCAGTCATTGTGTGACTGGCACAGATTCGGTGAGCAGCAGTGTCCGCATGACTCTTTTGATCTAGCCCACGCCATGGCACAGAGCAGCCCTGTACCAGCGCACCATCACCCCAAACACATTCAGGCACACAAACGTGGCTCTGACATGAGCCCAGATTGCAAATATTTGGTAAGAACAATACTAAGATTAGAAATGTCTTTTTTTTTTCCTCTTTCTTCTTCAGAATTATTGTAATAAATCAAGAAAGGACCCTAGACTCTTTCGATTTGACTACCATGTGCTTGAAGTGCTGTCTTTCTACGTTGATTTTCTAGTATGTTCTGTGGAATACTGGATTTTAACTTAGCATCTAATATATATTGGTATTTCTAAACAAAGACTGAAATGGTTTACAAATGAATTTCTAAGTATAAATAAAAGTAATATCATTAAAACATTTATTTTAACCAGAAGGTGTAATAAACTTCAATAATCTAACATTGATTAACAAAACGTACATCCTCTGTTACTTCTAAAGTTTCAAAGAAACAAAAAATCAAAGTCCCCTGGCCCTTACAAACACATCTTCCAATGAGAAAGTGGCATTGTTTAGTAAATTAAAAGTAAAGCCAAATGTGAAAATAATGAGTTAAAATCTACCTTTGATGCTCGCAAAGCAATTTGAATTAATAGAACGTTAAGTAGTAATGACGGTTCTAGTCTGGCTTTTCTGTAAGTAATTCCCAAAGTTGAATTTCTAACAGTTCAGCCATAAACATCCACTGATATTTCTGTCCATTTGTCATTCACCTCTTTTTGCTTTGAATTTATAATTTTCAAGGCAGATTTTTCTGAGTTTTCTGTCATTGCACTTTCATGTCTTCTTCTGCTTGTATTTCCACTTTCCATTTATTTCCAGTTTTGTATTGTCCAGGTGTAACCACTCATTAAGGGTCTTTAAACATCCTCTCTTAACTCTACTGTTGTAATTTGTTTTTAAAAATTAAAAAGATTTTTCCACAGTTTTTTCCTAACTTGATCTGAAAATTAGGTCATTTGTGGCAAAGTCATTTTATTTTTTGAGGCGTTCAGCTGTTAAATTAAAGTGTATTGTGTGGTATCAGCAATTAGCTGACTAAGATAAGTGAAATTGCAAGTTAAGAATCATAATATACACTGCTAAAGAACATAACACACACACAAACTATTTTTGGACTGAATACTGCTTATAAAATTAAGTGGTAGGTTCATGGCAGTGCCATGAAAAAGAAGTATGTTTTCTGTGGAAGGTTTTAAACCATGAAACTTGTATCTCTGAATTGGACATAGTACCAAAATAAATACAAAGAAAAAAACTGAAGTCTCTTAAGAGGATTCTAAAGAGGAGCCATTATGCTATATTAGCAAACACATTAACACACACTATCAAGAGAAACACCATAAACCAATTGTCAAGCATGGTGGGGAAGAGTGAATAATTTGGGCTTGTTATGCAACCACAGAACCAAGGCCCCTTGCTGGTCACCGAGTTAAAAAAAAGAATAAAATCAAGAGCCAAGTCAGTGTCAACTAAGTTTAAAACACATTCACCTTGGTCGAAATATATCCAATACTTAAAAAGCAATATAGACTTTAGACATCCATGAAACAGTGATTCAGATCATCTTTCATACCACTTTAACCTCCATTTCATATTTACATTTGTATTTTTTCTTAAGATTAACTAAAATGTAATTTCTCATCAGTTCTGGAAACAACTGATGAGAAAATGTGAAACATATCCAAACTTCTTTTAACTTTGCTTAGAGAGATTTATTTGGTGTTGTCAATCAAATAAATTACAATGATATTTATGAAACTTATAAAGGGGTTCCATAAGATTCAATTCTTGGTCCACTATTGTTTTCTCTATGCATACAGTTCATAACCTCAAAGAGCAATCCATGCACAGTGTTTCACTTTTATGGTGAAGACAATGTTAATTACTATTCCACATCTACTCATGTAAAGACTACGAAGGATATTACATTTGTCTTGAACAAATACTAGAACAGCTCTGGCACCTATAACATGTTGAATAAATAATGACTGATGAGAAAATGTGAAAATAATCAAAAACCTCTTAAGATATATTCTCTAAATATTATTTGGGTTTTCTTAATCATTTAACCTTAATGCAGAAAGTTTATAAAATGGTTCAACTAGGTTCAGTCCTTGGCCAATTCTGTGCACATAAAAACCTAGGATAGAGCATTCTGAACTCAACTTTTTGTGGTCGTGGTCAATTAACCTCGATGCATGTTACATATGCATTCAATTACCGCAGACCGTGAATGAAAAGACTAAGAAAAACCCCACCTTTGGTCAGATGATGGAAAACACCAGACATAGTGGCCACCCTAACGAGCATCATTTAATCAATGTCTCACCACTAAGTGCATCCTGGGTGTCCATTAGTTTTCCAGCTGTAAAGGTGATCTGTTTTTTTTTTTTGTTTTTTTTTTGTTTTGTTTTGTTTTATGAACAATTCACTTATCTTCTAACTATCAACTGCTTTTGTAAACAGACTGGAACAGCCATCCTTTCATAATCAAATATATATTGTAGCTGTGGTCGCTTCTGCTTTCTGATGTCATTGGAGCTGTAGGATGTGAGCATGCCAAACACGATTTCAAACCCTGGCCAAACCATGTAATCTTCAAAAATATCCTGTACAACCATGTTATTTTACACTGCAAGTCCCTTTAGAGACCACTACACAAACTACTGAAACATTTGTAATACAGGTGTGGGAATTGTCTCTGTTTTAATAAGAACAATGCTTGTACGAACCAGATTACACTCAGCCATGTTAATTTCTTCTCCAGTGTTCCTCAGTGGATCATCCTGCATACTAAAAATATCATGGGTATAGCAGGCTTTTCCACATGAATGAGCAAAAGGATTCAAAAGAAATTATTCTGTGGCTTAAATCGGATGTTTTAAAACAGAAATAAATGAAGGAGCTTTGTTTTCTTTGCAAGAAGGCATGTGATCACTTATCTAAGCTCAGAGGTTTCCATGATCTCACTTTCACTGTCACAGCATGGGTGTGAAGAGAATCCTATTGACTTGGCTCTCGCTAAAGTGATACCCTTAGAGGTGTGGCTGTAGCCACGGGATATCTTAAGAAGTTGGGAAATCCCTCTATCAACGGTGCTCCCCGCCCTTGCTGCACATCAGAGCTAATCACTTCTTATGGCTCAGTAATGAGACGCCTGCCACCGCGCTCTGCCAGGCAATGCCAGCCTGGGCCCACACCAGCTCTGCTGTTTCTAATAAGCGGTAATCACCCAGGAGCTCCCCACAATCCACAGCAGGGATGCAAGCATGCACATGAGGCAGGCAAACCAGACAACAGAAGGGAAAAAAAGTAAGCAGTTATGAGGAGACACTTTAAAAGTAATTCTAACATTCTGAGCCACGCCAAAGAAGTAAAGCTTTCAATATGCCACAAGGTAGAAACACTATGGAAAGCAGATTGTACAGTGCTTTGCAAAAGAATGTCCCTTGAACTTTTTTACATTTTAACAAATTATAGCCACAAACTTACATGTATTCTATTTAGATTGTATGTGACAGACCAACTAAAATAGTGATGGTTTTCAAAATCGTTTTGCAAAATAAAAAAATCTGAAAAGGCCAATGACCTTCTGAGAACAGCTACAGTAATTGCTAAATCACATCCACTTAAGTATGAGTTAATCTCAGTATAAATCGAACTGTTCTGTGAAGGCCTCAAACGTTCCTTACATGCCATTGTGAACAAACTCAATGATAAAGACCAAGGGACACAGCAGACAGATCAGCGATAAAGTTAAGAAAAAAGTTTAAAGCAGGGTTATATAACAATATCCTAAGTTGTGGGTAATGTTTAAGTCATCATCTGAGATCAAAATAGCATGGCCAAATGCAAACCTGCCAAGAGATTACTGTCCATCTAATGTTTAATTCAATTCAGTTCAGTTTTATTTATATAGTGCCAATTCACAACACATGTCGTCTCAAGTCACTTCACAGAGTCAGTTCAATCAAATCATACAGATTTCAAGTCAGGTACATACATTCCAATTAATCCTAACTATCGAACAGTGCAGTCAGATTTAGTTAATTATTCAAAGTGGTAAAAAGTTTTTCTATCTAAGGAAACCCAGCAGATTGCATCCAGTCAGTGACTTGCAGCAATCACTCCTCCTGGATGAGCATGTAGAGACAGTGGACAGTCACTGGCGTTGACTTTGCAGCAATCCCTCATACTGAGCATGCATGTAGCGACAGTGGAGAGGAAAAATTCCCTTTTAACAGGAAGAAACCTCCAGCAGAACCAGGCTCAGTGTGAGCGGCCATCTGCCACGGCCGACTGGGGGTTTGACACAGGCCCTTCCCTGGCCTGAATTAAAAAAATAACCAAGATTCCCATGGTAACTCTGGAGGAGCTGCGGACATTCACAGCTCCGGTGGAAGAATCTGCTGAGAAGAACTAGAACTATTAATCTTGCACTCTAGAAATGTAGTCTTTGTGGAAGAGTTCCAGGGAAAAAAAAGCTATTGTCAAAGGAAATAAGTCCCATTTGGGTGCAAAGCAACATGTGGAAGAAGGAGCTCTAGTCTGGTCAGACAAGAAAATAAATTTAACTTTTGGGTCTAGTTGCAAAATATTATGTGTAGTGAAAAACTAAAATTGCACATCCCCCTGAATACATCAACCTCACTTGACACATAGCGATGGCAGCACTGGTCAGTGTTGATAGGTTGATATAATCTGATCAAAATGTGGAAAGGTTCAAGGGATATAAATCACTTTGCAAACCACTGTAGAAAAAACATATTGCTGAATAAATTGTCACTCAACCCATTTGTTATGCTGTTTATGTGCCATTTCTTTCTCGCTTTTTGGCCTACTGCCTTTCCTAACAGAGTGCTGAAAACAAAAATCCTGTCGTAAACAATGCAGCTTGGAAAACAAACTGATAAAAGATATGGCAGCAGTTGAACATCAGTTGCCATATTTGCATCTTTCTGGATGCTGGGGTATCTGTAATTGCTAGATTCTAGTTGCATGACTGTGGGCAGGCTTCCTGTCTATGTCGCACATGACGAACTAAATTAAACACAAAAAAACAGGAAAGAATTCTTGACTCAGTTTGAGGACCCACATTCGGCTGAGTTAACAAGACCACAGAATTACATGCCTTATACAAACACTCAGATTTAAACCACCAGAGGTACCTCACGGAGCAATCTCAGGTCTGACACTTAACAAAATAGCTCATCAATGTGATACACTTTTTAGCTGGAGGAGTTTCTTTAACTTTTCGATTTTGAACTTTAATGATAACTGAGCAGCATATCGGCACCTGCCACAACAGGCTGAGGGAACAAAAAATGGGTTCACATTCTTGTGGCAAAGGATGACAATTTATGCGGCTGCTCGACTACGCCAGGAATCCCACCCCGCCCTCGGGTGAGCGCACTATGGGTAGGAGAGATTGTGTTTATGTTACACTTACGCTCCACCGCACTCTGGAAATTGAGTATGCAACATTGACTATTTTCAGTAAATCAGTACCCAGGAGGCCCTAGGAAGACTCACGCTCATGGAATATTTATTTGAACAGGTTTGTGTTTGTATGCGTCCTCCCAAGTTAAGGCCACAGCATCGCAGGTGTCAGGTTTCTGAGAACCTGGCCACTGGGCAGTCCCACTTTGTTTCTGAATCACCTGTGGAGGCAGTTTCGGTACACTTCATGTTATTCAGCTGCAGGGCTAAATCCTTCACCGACACTACTCATTCATGTCCTCCTCTGTCTGGGCTGCAAAATAATAAATCTAAAGTATGATAATACCACATGTCTCTCCGCATGACAGAGAGCAGGCTAATAGAGCTGAAAATGAGCGGTAATTAAATAAGTCAAAATGCATTATCATTATGACCATTAAGGCTGGTGCAGCTTTATCAGCTCTAACACATCATCTGCCAAGGGCAACAACAGCAACAGAAAGGGAGTCGGTACCAGAAAAGAGAGTTACATTGTCCTTCTAATGTAATATAGACGTAAACTAAATCTTAACATCAAGTCAGAGGCAGAGAAAGCCATTGATGGAAGCATGTGCATTACAGACATACTTTTCCTAAGAAATTATTACCATCATGGAGACTTTTTTGTAATGTTTACAACTTGAAAGTGTGTACAGCAACTAGCATTACAGGTTAGGTGCCAATATTTCACTTGCGCAAAGTCAAAAATTTCGAATACTCAAAAAAGTAGTTTTCCCCTTCTGCAAAATTATTTGTGGGAAGACAAGACTGCAGTTCAGTTAGTAAACAATTTCTCACAATTGAGTTTTATAGGCCTTTAGGTGGACATTTCTTGTGCTCCCCTGAAGATTCACCAAAGTTCATTGATTGCCTAATACCTCTGGGCAGCTAGTGCAAAAAAAAAAAAAAAAAAAAAAAAAAAAATATATATATATATATATATATATATATATATATATATATAATTATGGAATGTACTAGTTGTAAAAATGCAAGGAAACATTGTTTCTAATGAGTGTATATTGAGGCTACTGCCAACTAAATAATATACAATGCATCTTATTTACAGCTGTAACTAGGGGGTATATATCTGTTTCTTTTTTTTTTTAGAACATACCATTTTATTATAGGGTATTGCACTGCTCTCTCTACATTTTCTGTCCACACACTTCAAAAAATTCTTGCTTGCTTGGAAATATACTCTGCCCTCACTTAAAAACCTTTGTTTCTACACTGAGATTGACCACCTCTTCTACAAGTATTCTCCCCTCCTGTTTGCATTCTTCTCCTCTTGCTTAGACTTTTCCCATGTGTGATGCAAACCTGCTCGCTCAGGTCTCTCCTTTCTGCTCGGGGGTTTCTTTATGCTCTCATGCCAATCACAGTGGTATGACAGTGTGAAACTGTGACATCGCTGCCTTCTTAGCATGGAACAGCGAGGGAGCTATGCACGGCTGCTTTTCTTGGACTTCAACTTGGCTTTCAATACTATCATCCCAAGCAGATTGGTGAACAAGCTGGGGGACCTGGGTCCCTCCCACAAAATCTGCTGTTGGATTATGGACTTTCTGACAGGTCGTTCCCAGAGGGTAAGAGTACGATCCCACCTGTCTTTAGCACTGAGCACCAGCACTAGCTCTCCACAGGGCTGTGTGCTAAGCCCCCTACTCTACACCCTCTATACCCACGACTATATCCCCACCCACCCAAACAACACCATCATAAAGTTTGCAGATGATACAAAGGGGGTGGGGATCATATCCAGAGGAGATGAGAGTGCTTACAGAATAGAGGTGGAGTGACTGCCTGGTGCACCACCAATAACCTCATCTTGAACACCTCTAAGTCAAAGGACCTGATTATTGACTTTAGGAGGTATAAACTGGACATTCAGTCCAACACCATAAACGTGGAAAGGGTGCAGCTGGTGGGAGGCTTCGGGTTACTGGACAATTACATCAATGAAGACCTGAAATGGACTGCAAACTCCACCTCGATCTTGAAGAAGGCACAGCAGAGACTCTACGTCCTGAAGATTCTCAGAAAAAACAACCAGAGATGTGAGCTCTTGATGACCTTCTACCGCTGCTGTGGTTCCCCAGCTGCACTGCGGCAGAGAGAAAGTAGCTCCAAAGGGTCATAAACCCTGCCCAAAGAGTGATTGGCTGCCCTCTTCCATCTCTGGAGGGATTCTACAATGTCCACTGCCTCCAGAGAGCCCACAGCCTCAGCAGGGACCCCTCACACCCTGGTCACCACCTCGTTGAACTCTTACCTTCAGGGAGGCGTTTCAGGGCAATAAAGACAAGAACAAACAGACTGAAAAACAGCTTCTACCCAAAAGTTGTTCTTGCCCTTAACACCGCAAATTCATCCAAAATCTAAACAATTATCTTTCATTTTCCTCTTGCTTATATATATATATATATATATATATATATATATATATATATATATGGGTGTGTGTGTGAGTGTGTATGTGCGTGTGTTGTGTGTGTGCGTGTATGCATGTGTCTATAGGTATGTGTAAACAACTCTATATAATACTTGTTTGAACTGCACTGTTTTTCTCTTGCACTGTCTTCGAGAGCTGCTATTTTTAAGTTTCGTTGTGCTTTTTTGTACAATGACAATAAAGGGATTCTGATTCTGAGGTCGTTTTATTCATAGAGTTCACTCCAAATAATGGCACACTATTAGTATTTAACTATACATTGTAACAAGGTCTGCTGACTGTTGAAAATTAAACACATTGTCATAAAAAGGAAAAAGAAAAACTCATTGTTGTTTCATTTTTTTATATCTGCCTATAGAGGACACACACTGATTGCACTAGATTCACTACTAGCAACAAATATGGCAAGAAGAAGAGTATCTGGACAGGTTTTAGGTTTAAAAACATTTAGATGGAGGTATGTGCCTGATTCTTTTGTACAAACATTTTAAATCAGTTTGTTGCAGTTTAGTAATAAGTTGTATTGGTTCATTAAAGTAATTTAAATGTATTATGTTTATAAGCTACCTAGAATAAATATCTGTAAGTACATAGTAATAGTTAAAAAAAACACTACCCTTTTCATGTGCAAAACGCATTTGTCTTACTGTCAATTTAAGAAATTGAATGTTGGTTAATAAAACAATTTGTTTTCAATATTCTCCTCTCAAAACCATTAGTGATTTTAGTGGTGCTGAAGTGCTTTGTGGATGCGCTAGTCATTTTGTCTCTTCACTATTTTAAACCTTTGTAATTTTGGGCATTTTATACGCCAGTTTCTTGAGTACTGAATGGACCTGTCTGCTGTAGGATGTTTCATACTGACTATGCATGAATTTGTACCCAATTTGTTCCTAATCAACGATATAAATTTTATTTTTCATAGTCTCAGTAAGAAAATGCTAAATAATAGTTTTTACCTAAGTAAGGTTGCTTAGACCTATTTTGGTTAGTTTGGGGGTGTTAATATTGTATTTAATCAGATCAAAACAAAAATAAATGAAAATGTGGTTTAAAACAAATATTTAGAAAATAAAGCACAATCATATGGAACAACCCTGAGATGTTAGCAATTTCATACCCATTTGTCTGATTATTCATAAAAATACTTAATTTATAATTTTAAAAAAACACAAAAAAACTAACTGATGAGCAAAGTACATGGTTATGAAATGATTGCATGTTTTCAGGTATGAAATGAAAGTAAGGTGATGAACAAGCAACATGTAGCTAGCGCTGGTGGTCGATGGGCATATCTGGAAGTGGCCCCCAAATCACTTTCTGCCCAGGGCCCTATAAAACCTTGGGTTGGCTCTGTTTGGGTGTAAACATTGAAAAACAGAAATTGCAAAAAAGAAGCATTAGTCGTATAATTAACTTAAAGTCATGGGAGATACACCTAAAATGCAAGGCACTCACTGAGACAAATCCCCTTCATTTCCACTTTTCTATCATTATTTTACGTATGACATGACTCATGAAAGGTTCAAAATTGCAAATGTAATTCCCTACATGTTCTGAGTGTTGTTTAAATCTGACCAGCAGAGGAAAAAAAAGCAACAAAAAAAAACCTGCCATAGCTGTGCGATGTTTATGCTGGATGGGGGAAATGTTATGTGCAAGCTGAGCAGACTCTTCGGCCACCAGTTCAGTTCAGTCAGTCATGTTGCTTTATTGTTACCAGCTGTTAGGTCTGAGGCGCTCACAACTCACCTTTTGCTCCGCTCCGTGTGGCTGCTTTTCAAAGTCGACTCAGGATCTGATTTTTCAAACGCTTCAGCAAAATAATCATCCCACCGTTACCTGCCATTCAACTGACTCTCAGAGGGTAACCTTACAGTGTGCGCCGGCTTAATTGTCGATTGAAAGAATGTGGGTGAACTATATCCTCAGCCAACATTACTCCGAGGCTGCGCTGATAGTTGCCCTCTACTCCCTGAAACTGCAGACAACCTGCGGCAGACACCAGCTGGGAGGCCTCAAAGTGACACCTCTCTGACCCGATCCTACTACTGCAATCACAATAAATCACTTTCATTTATGCAGTGCAATTTCTAAACGGAGCAAACCTTTGTTCTCAAAAGGAAAAGAATGTTACCTGCTTTGTCATTCAAGAACCAATTAAATCAATGAAAGCAGCATCCTAGCCCACTACACTTACTACTGTGTGCACGTGTGTGTTATTTCTTACCCGAAGTAAGCTGTGGTAGGCCCAAGCAAGCTGAGAAGATGCACTATAACTGTGAACGATAACCATCCCAGGAGTAGGTGTCCATCCAGCATTTTGCTGCGGCTCCAGGGCAGATCATTTCGTTTCTCCTGAGTAGCTGTGTAAAATCCCTTGGAGTAAGCTCAACACTTCTTATACAGAGAGGAGCTGCGCTGCGCTCCTCCCATGAACAGAGAGAGAGAGAGAGAGAGAGAGGAGAGGCATAGTAATACCTACTGCCCTGATTCACAATTCCCTCTCAGGTTTCAGAGATTATTCATCTTTCAGTTTGACTTCATTTATGATTGGTGCGACAGCTTCCTCTCTGTGGGGGTTTTAAACTCAGCACAGTTCAGTGTTTGTTGACCTAGGTCAGTCTCAGTTGAACTCTGTATATATAAAAAAAAGCACTTAGACAATCCCGGTTTGTTTCCAGAATGGTGCAAATCCTCAAAACGCTGTTATAGCATGTAGTAAACAGTTTTTTTTTTTTTTTGCCAGATACATAGAAAACTATTGTAGCTTTTGTTTGGCATTGTTTTTCTTCATGTAGATCAAAATGAACTATGTATTTAAAACTTTACATCTGCTGAAATTGTAGTCAGCCCTGCTCAAAGCCATCCGACTCAGATAGAGATAGATCTACAGGGGTTGGACAATGAAACTGAAACACCTGGTTTTAGACCACAATCATTTATTAGTATGGTGTAGGGCCTCCTTTTGCGGCCAATACAGCGTCAATTCGTCTTGGGAATGACATATACAAGTCCTGCACAGTGGTCAGAGGGATTTTAAGCCATTCTTCTTGCAGGATAGTGGCCAGGTCACTACGTGATACTGGTGGAGGAAAACGTTTCCTGACTCGCTCCTCCAAAACACCCCAAAGTGGCTCAATAATATTTAGATCTGGTGACTGTGCAGGACATGGTAGATGTTCAACTTCACTTTCATGTTCATCAAACCAATCTTTCACCAGTCTTGCTGTGTGTATTGGTGCATTGTCATCCTGATACAGGGCACCACCTTCAGGATACAATGTTTGAACCATTGGATGCACATGGTCCTCAAGAATGGTTCGGTAGTCCTTGACAGTGAAGTGCCCATCTAGCACAAGTATTGGGCCAAGAGAATGCCATGATATGGCAGCCCAAACCATTACTGATCCACCCCCATGCTTCACTCTGGGCATGCAACAGTCTTGGTGGTACGCTTCTTTGGGGCTTCTCCACACCGTAACTCTCCCGGATGTGGGGAAAACAGTAAAGGTGGACTCATCAGAGAACAATACATGTTTCACATTGTCCACAGCCCAAGATTTGCCCTCCTTGCACCATTGAAACCAACGTTTGGCATTGGCATGAGTGACCAAAGGTTTGACTATAGCAGCCCGGCCGTGTATATTGACCCTGTGGAGCTCCCGACGGACAGTTCTGGTGGAAACAGGAGAGTTGAGGTGCACATTTAATTCTGCCGTGATTTGGGCAGCCGTGGTTTTATGTTTTTTGGATACAATCCGGGTTAGCACGCGAACATCCCTTTCAGACAGCTTCCTCTTGCGTCCACAGTTAATCCTGTTGGATGTGGTTCGTCCTTCTTGGTGGTATGCTGACATTACCCTGGATACCGTGGCTCTTGATACATCACAAAGACTTGCTGTCTTGGTCACAGATGCGCCAGCAAGATGTGCACCAACAATTTGTCCACTTTTGAACTCTGGTATGTCACCCATAAGGATGTGTGCATTTCAATATTTTGAGAAAAACTCTGCTCTTAACCTGCTATTTGAACCTTCACACTCTGCTCTTACTGGTGCAATGTGCAATCAGTGAAGACTGGCTACCAGGCTGGTCCAATTTAGCCATGAAACCTCCCACACAAAACTGACAGGTGTTTCAGTTTCATTGTCCAACCCCTGTATCTTTACCTGTTTGACACATTAGTATACATTTGACAATTCAAAAAAGATCAAACTAAATTAGAGTTTTTATTGATAAAATGAAGCTCAAATGATTTCTTTGGGCTAAAACATATATGCAGAACTAACGATAAATGAAAACCAAGTACTAAAGTCAAAATATGAAATGGGGAAACTACTAGTTTAGCACATCTAGATAATGCAATTTATGCTCTTTCTTCTTTGCACCATAGCTCTTTGAACACAAATTCTTCAAGCCTTGCCACATGGCCTCAAAATGTTTTAGGTCTGGACTTTGACTGGGCCATTCTTAGATATGAGTATTGGTTCAAACCTGTTCAACTGCCGTTTTATGACAGGAGCATTTTTTATACTCCTTCTCAACTTTGTCCCTGGCCTGTCTGTTGTGTTCTTTGGTCATCATGATTCTGTTATCAGGCCTTTACAGAACAGCTGTATTTATACTGAGATTCATTTCCACACATCGCCCATGGTCTGTTACATATCTTTGGTGGTAATGTGACAAAATGTGAAAAATTCAATAATTTTGCAAAGGACTATATGCCCCATTGTTGTCAATACATTGATTTTGCTTCTCAAAAAAATAGTTGCAGAAAGGCCTTTCTAATATGTACATTTAGAAACAAGGTAGAGAGATTGTGCCTTTAGGGTGCACTAGAGGTTTCACACTGAATTCATTGCCAGTTCACAGCAAGGTGAATTTTCTCCAATATAACTGCAGGCAGTTTTTCAAGGAATCTGAAGAAATCAAGATGAAAACCTTTAATCACTTTGCAAATGTGGCCCATTGAGCAACCTATTGGCCAACTGTCAGTTGTCAAGGCAAATATTCTGAATTCTTTAGCAAGTCAGCTCCTGAAAAATATTTACTCATCGTATGCATTTGATTACAGAATTAGAGACTACCAAAACCTGCATTTATTGTCACAGTCAATATGCTTTAATATGCATGTTCTATTGGTAAACTTGCAATAGTTTTTAATTAAACTGAGAAACTTAATATGTTAAGATGGTGTTTTATCAGGAATTAAATTATAAACATGACAGGTACATTTACATATTTCAACAATCGATCCACCAGATAGCTTGGTGAGGAGGCATTTCGTCTAAGATAGCCCTTCATGAGTCCCGTGTAAACACCTTTCAGAGGCCTGGCTATTGTTGACATCATTTGTGTCTGCACACACCTTGATTTTTGGCATGTAAAGTCAGAGAGGTATCTGAACTTGGTTAAAGTCCAAGTTTTCTCAGCTACACTTGGTGAATGTTCAATTCAGAATTCAAGATTTAGATGATTTGCTTCTAATCTTCAACCATAGCCAGCCCCTTCACTGTCTGATGGTCACATTGATTAACCTCTCTACAGCTTTTACTTTTAATTTGAGTTTAGTATGAGCTCATTATTGATATCTGATTATGGTTTAAATAGTAAATACTTGATAACAATCACAGAATCATCAATGTTGGTCTTTGACTGCCTTTTTTACAACCATAAACATTATATTAAATCTTTATTTTTTACCTTTCCTCGGCAATTCGGCTTTTGATATTGCAACAAGCAGAATCTTAATTCTCAAATATCCATTTTCACAAATAAAACAGTTTTTAATTGATTTTTAACAATTGACATAAAAAACCTAATTTACTAACATCCTACCATAATTCATTATTTCAAAATGTTTTAACATTCCCCACAACACTATAACGCTAAATGTTTTCTATTAAAATAACTATTAAAGTAACATACCTTTCTTTGCAAACCTGCTGTATTGAGTAAATATGTTGCTAAAAATATTTTTTTAATTCTTTATAAAAATGTAAAATGCATGGGAATCATTTGTTATCTCCTTGGTTATAATGATTACATTTAAAAAACCCAGCGTATCACCTTTGATACAAAGATATAGATAACCAGGCAAAGTTTAAATTTTCTTAAATGCGTTTATTTTCTTTATTGAAAACATTCAATAATCAATGGGCTGCACGGTGCCGCAGTTGGTAGCACTGTTGCCTTGCAGCAAGAAGGTCCTGGGTTCAATTCCCGGCCAGGGGTCTTTCTGCATGGAGTTTGCATGTTCTCCCCGTGCATGTGTGGGTTCTCACCGGGTACTCCGGCTTCCTCCCACAGTCCAAAGACATGCCTGTTAGGTTAATTGGTCTCTCTAAATTGACCATAGGTGTATGAATGAGTGTGTGCATGGTTGTTTGTGTGTTGCCCTGTGATGGACTGGCGATCTGTCCAGGGTGTACCCTGCCTCTCGCCCATAGACTGCTGGAGATAGGCACCAGCTCCCCCACGACCCACTATGGAATAAGCGGTAGAAAATGACTGACTGACTGACATTCAATAATCAGTTAAATCTTTAAATATCTGAATTTTCTGACAGGTTACCATTTCATTGCATTGCCTTGACTCAGGTCAACACTAGATGATGACTATAGTTATGCTGAAGATTAGTTAAATTGCAACAGCTAAGCTTCTAGATCTCATGAATATACTTTCTGCATGATTTTGCACGTTCAGCTCATACTCAGCATCCATTTAAAAACCCACATAGGTGAGCAGATGAAAGCCAAGGAATGTTGTGTTTTTCAGCATTATAAGCTTGTCAGTCATTCCCAAAGGGCAGTTATTCAAAAGCCCCACAGGCCCTCAGAAAGAGTTGTGCTTCTTAATAACACCTGGTGTTAAGGAGATCAGCGGGAGGCTTTGTCAGTACATGACAAGAATGGACACTAATCCCAAGCAATACCCACTGGTCCTGCGTGTCTCTTGAGTGGGATAATTGATTCCCACTCCCTTCTTAAAACATGCTCGCCCCCTCTTCTCAGACCCGGCAACCAAGAAAACAGAGCTTGTTGCCGTCTGGTGATGGGGGAGCATAGCTATAAGAACAGGAGTTGATCATAAGTATTGTATGTGGTAGAAATTTTCTAGGTAATAGAAACTAATCTCTTTAGGTTGTCAGGGGTTTTCCCTCTCTGCTGTCGGAGATCTTACCTCTGTCTTCCTGCTTCTCTGACCCCCCCCCCGTTCAGATGTTGACATAACTACTAGTTAAAGACACCCATAATCAAGAGAGTTGGGAAGTCTGCTATCTTTCAGCTACAAGTGTGACTTAAATCCTTGCCTCAGATTAATTCATCCGCCTGCAAGTATTGCATTTTCGCAATAGCAGCTAGGTTCTGAGCAAAGAGTCTATGCACCAGCAACTGAACTTGACTTGACTAAAGGACAAACATAAGGTTTGAGGTATTTTCTTGGAAATGGCAAGCACCTTAAATGTATTCAAAACATTTCAGTTGTACCGCAGGCTATGTAGTTTCACAACTGTAGTATACATTGAATATTCTCTTTGTCTCTACAGATTAGACAAGTAAAACGATTTGAAAAGATGCAGATTATTATTGCAAGACACTGTGTATCTTGTACAAATTGATTCATCATGTAGATTTCAAGAAAATTAAAGTATTGTGTTGTAGATAAAACATTTTTACAAGCAAAGTGCAAAGATTAAATTCCGTCTCCTGCTCGTCTCCTCATGCTCTCCTGTATTAGCCTTGATCTGACCTTGTCTTGATATCACTTCCCTGGAGAGGAATGTAAATCATATCCATCCAAACCCAGTTACAACCAAACTCCTCATTCTCACCACCTCTACTCCAGCACAGGGCGATATGATCTTTTCCATGTACCAGACATAATTTGTGGCTTAGGTTAGGAGGCTGACAGTGCGTCTGCGCCGCTCTGCTGTTTCAGGCGTCGAGGCGCACTATCCACAGAGGTTCACAGGCTGAAGAAAGAAAAAGAGGAACTGGAGAGGAACTGAAGCTGTTGTTTCTGAAACTGTACCACAAATCTCCACCTTTAGAGTTTCTCCAAGATGATTACTTATAATATAAATCTGGCCTTATACTTACAGTATTTCTGGTACCACCTACAGTGTCTTGTTAAAGTATTCAGAGCAGTTTTTTAACATTTTTCTATGGTACAACCCAAACTTCAATGTATTTTATAGGGATTTCCCAACACAAAGTAGCACATCATTTTGAAGTAAAAAGCAAAATCAAACATACTTTTCCATTGTTTTCAAATATAAATCTGGCTTTAAATTTGGTCAACCTAAGTCAATACTTTGCAGAAACACCTCTTTCTGCAAATACAGATTTAAATATTTTGAGCATGTTTTGACCAGATTTGCACATTGAGAGACTGACATTTTTGCCCATTGGTCTTTGCAAAATACCTCAAAACTTCCTTTGAACTATACTGTTGTTGCTCTGGCTGTATATTTGGAGTTTTTGTTTTTCCTGCAAGAGGGTGAACCTACACCACAGTCTCTTTCACAGGCCTTTTTCCAGAATTGCCCTGTATTTAGCTCCATCCATCTTCTCATCATATCTGACCAGCTTCTCTGTTCCTGCTGAAGAAATGTATTCCCACAGTATGATGCTGAGACCACCATTTTTTACCCTGGGGGTGGTTTGTTCACTTTGAAGAGCAGTGTTACGCTTTGCGCTTTGTATGTTGGCCAAAAACTTCCGTTTTGGTCTCATCTAAATGCACTATCTTGGGGGGGCAGTGATTGCTCAGTGTAAAGAGTTGCCATCTTCCAATTGGGTTTGATTCCAGCTTCCTCCCCTGCCACATGTTTTAATGCCCTTAGGCAAGGTACCTAACACCAAGCTGTGTATTCTAAGTTAGGATGGGTGAATATGACTGTAGTGTAAATGTGCTTTAAGTAATCTGTTTGTCCCGAAAAGTGCTCTTTAGGTTCAGTCCATTTACCATGTCTTCTGTCTCCTCAACAATGGCTTGTGGCAAACGTTAAGCAGGACTTCTTGCAGCTTTCTTCTTGCCACTTCTCTATACAGGTCACACTTGTGGACCAAATGACTAAATGCACCAACCTGTCAACACATTCTATCAATTTGAATGTGAATCAAACCATAGGGTGCTGAATACAAATGCACATCAAACGTTTGAGATTTTTGCTTGTAGAAATGTTCTTTTCCTTTGCTTTACAGTTATACACAACTTTATCTGTTTATTACCTAAAATCCAAATGAAATATGGCAGTTTGTAGTTGTAACATAAAATGTTCAAGGGTCATGAACATATTGTCAAAGCAAGGTAATTGAACTTAATCCTGAGCTGCATTGTAAATGCATATTTTCCCGTAAAATGTTGACACAAATTGTATTGAAGCATGTAGCGGCTTGTTGGTTATTAAAAGCCAGAAGACACATTTAAGCTGCGGCCGCCACTCTGTAACAGTTGGAAGAAATCTAAATGTACCTTTTACTGCAAGTTTATACATCATTATACAGCTACTAAGTTTTAAAAAGCGTCTCGGAGTTTGTTTTTTAAATAAATGCACTCTGCGGCCATTATCTTTTACTCATATGAGCTCACATTTATTTTACTTTCTCGTAAACAATTACATTAATCTAAAACCACAGTGGACTAGGTATTGTGCTACCACAGCTGCGTGATATAACTCTGTCATGGTTTCTGAGCAACCTATGAAACACCCTGCCTGAGGGCTGTTTGCAGAATCGCACTTTTCTATTTGGCCTTGAACAAACACGGCCGCTCATCCGCAGCGTTTTACTGGAGAGAGCATTCACAGTGACACAACACAGTCTCAACAGCACTGTCAGCGGTCTGTGCAGGGAAACATCAGGTAGATGTAAAGTGAATGGGTCGCGGTCCTGACCAGCAGGTGCTGTTGATGGAGTGGTATGATCTGCCTTACGCAGCGTTAATGAACCAAGACAGGGTCAGACCGAGCAGCTGCAGCCTGCACAGCCATCCTTTCTGCTGATTGTAACCTTGGATGACCCAGAGGAGACTGTCACTGCAGAAACAGGAGAAGAAGAGAAGAGAAATAAGCAGCAAAGTAATAACACTCCACTTTCATTTTACATGTAATTAAGGCGGTATCTCTGTCCTGAAGCTCAATCACGTTGAGTTACGTGACCGAAGCACCAAAACAAACATAATCAGCCCATTTTAAAATACCGGTAATCCTTTTGAGAGAAAACAACTGCCATAGGAATTGATGGTGCATATGTTTCTACATTTCATCCGGAGATGTCCATAAACTTCAGTGTACTTTATCAGGATTTTATGTGATAGACCCACAAAACGTAGCACATAACTGCGAATTGTAAAGACCTCAGACGTTTGTTAGAGAACATCGGTGAACAAGCAACATTATGAAGACCTAGGAACACACCAGACAGGTCAGAGATAAAGTTGTGGACATGTTAGGTTACAAAATAATATCCAACAATTTAAAACTCTCATTGAACTCTGTTCAATCCATCATCTGAAATAGGAAAGAGTATGGTCCAGCCGCAAACCTACCAAGACGTGGTCGTCCACCTGAAGTGAGTGGCCAGACAAGTAGAGCATTAACAGCAGGAGCAGAAGCCTCTCTGGAGGAGCTGCAGAGCTTCACAGCACAGGTGAGACAATTTGTTGACAGGATACTTATCAGTTCTTCACTCCACAAATCTCAACTCCATGAAAAAGTGGCAAGATGAATGCCATTTCTTTCAAAAATTTGATTAAAACTGAACAACACTTTACATATTTTTATTCATAGCACCATGTATCACTCAGTATTTTGTGTAGCCTTTCTCATGAAATTCTAAGAAAATATACTGAAGTTTGTAGTTGTAATGTGGCAAAATGTTAAAAGGTCTGACGGGAAGAGAACAATGTCTGTTCCAAAATGCACAACTGAGGAAAGAAAAAGCTAATATGTGTACTAAGAAAAAGTAGTGGATGTAATCCTTTTTTATCTTAAGGGGATTGATTCAGAGTCCCTAGAATTAGTCATTAAAGTTTCCCAGAATGCAGACCCATAGTCAGACAAATAATCCATCAGCAACAGGCACAACAAGTGGCAGCAAATCTTCCAATCTGATAAGATGAACACTGAACTATTTAGCTACAAATACCAACTGTGTGTGAAAAGGAAGTTATGACATAAGCATTATCTTAGTAATTTTACCCCATTAAGAAACATAGCGACGGTTAAATTGTAACACTGGGATGTACTTCGAAAGAATTTTTTGCAGAAAAACATGTGTGTACTCTGCCTCAAAACACACACAGCACATATTTTCATTGTAATTTGGAAACCAGCTCAAGCCTACATTGTTTTTGTCGATAACTGTTTGTTGGGTCGGATTTGTGGCTTTTTGTTTGTCTGCTAAACTGATAGATATGGGTTATAATCAGCTTTCTGCAGACAAACATTACACTTTGCTGTGACAATCTCTAACTGACAAATCTACTGATTTACAATTAAGATCATATAAGATTGTGCACATAACGTACTCTATGACTGTTTTAGTGGTCAAACCCAACAAACGTGATGTCAAACTCTTCCAGGGAATCAAGATTTAAAACGGTCATCTACGATTTTCACCCTTATCTAAAAACTTTTGCAAGCTGTATTACCAAGAGGCCAGCAAGCCAGATAGGGATGTCGACGCCTGCGGTAATGCCCATCCTGCAGATAAAGTGGAAGCAGAGGCAGAGCCTTTGCTTTATTTCCCATGCCTATAGGCTACAGAGGGGTGGAGTGATGAGTTGTTTCCAGGTGTGATCTTACAGCCCACGTCACCGCCTATGGAAGCAAAACTGTCATCAAATGGGATGTTTATTTATTTTCTCAGCAATCTGAAGCTTCAGTACAACACATGAGATATCAGATCAGAACAGCCTATGCACACACTTCATCTATTCTAGAACTAAGTAACTATAATACAAAACATCATTAAATTATTACTTCGCTGATCAGGTTTGATTTGATGTGTACTTTGACCTGATATTCAGAGGGTTGTTATTTAACAATTAATAATTTCTAATTAATTTCTTCATATAATTGAAAGACAAGATTGTCCTATGTGGCTAAAAAATATATTAGAATTAACTTAGTGTAATAAAGGTGTTATTTAGAAGTTCAGTACTGATGACAAGCCAGACTATAGCTCTACTACAATGCTGACATCTAGTGGTGCAGCCACATTTACACACATACCTTGCAGGGCCCAGTTCAGTGAATTCATTTTTTTTCCTAGAATTTTTCTCCCAGCTCTTAAAAGTATTCTGGTGCACAAAGGAGCATTAACAACTTCCTAGTACATCAGGAAATTATTCATGGAGAATCGAGTGAAGTAATGAAAATGTGAATAGTTCAATGTTTTTGCACCGGATGATGTTATCATGACTGTTTTATGTCAAACAGAGGGCGTCTGACTGAGGGCGGTGATGCAGTGGAGTGACAGGACACATTGGTCTGTCACCATTAAATGACATCAGTGTCCCCGTGAGGTCATGCGGCCACACAGAGGAGACTTCATGTCCTCCTGTTTTCTCAGTTGAGGTGAGCTGACAGGAAGGGAGTGAGGTGTGAAAGCCAGTTTGTTTTTAAAATGAATATATTTTTAAAACTTGTTAATTCTGTGACAACAATTTTTTAAGAGTGGCAAAAATCCTGACTTCCTATGCCCCATTAGAATATACAATAACCACTTAGTGTTAGGTCCACAACTTTACAGGCACTACATTTTTCTTATTCAATTTTGTTGGCCTCTGCGGATGCTTAAATTGAAGAAAACACACTCAGTTCACGTTCTCACTTCCTGAGTTTCACCCACCACTACTCTCCAAATCCCTCAAATATGTAGGTGTTTTTTTCACTTACGGTTTCTTGCAAAAGTATTTGCAAAAGTATAGCCCTTCAACATTTTTTTTCACATTTTATCTTGTGAAAACCACTAACTTTAATGTATTTCATTGAGAATTTATGTGACAGCCCTACACAAAGTAATGTCTGATTGTAAAATGAAAACCAAGATTAAAAACCAGTCATTTTTCTCCATCCATCTTCCCATCAACTCTCTGCTGATAGGAGTTCAGGGTGGAATGGTGTTTCAAAAACAACTCTAATGACAACTCTAAAAACAAATCAAGTGGCTGCACAAAATTGTATTTGTTGCAAATTTTCCTAAATCTACATATGTCAAACATTTAACTCAGATATATACCATTAAGATTTGGATAAAATCATGAAATCATTCAAAGCATGTAAGTATTATGCCATACATTCTCATGATGTTTCGATGCCGGTAATCTGCCTATGGAGTCCAAAGAGCTATTTTTGCCCACAGTTCTAGTGATTAAGGTTTGTGTAGAGTCGAAATATCTATTTACTTTTGTCAACCCACTAAATAAAGGATGTTTTATGGTTAAATTAACCTGTAATAACATGTAATTAACTGTATTACTATTGCTATGTTAAAAAAAGACATTAAGGCTTTAAAAGAAGAAAATGTATATGGTTTCTTGAAGAAAATGTACAAATCTAAATCTATCCATCAAGTTACTGAACCATAAGCTAGCAAAAGAAAAAACATTTCAGTATTGCAGAATTTGTAAAACTAGGACCCATGAAATAACTGTTTTGCCATGTGTAGTATTTCCCACCAGAGGGCGGTAACATCCAAACTCACACCACTTGAGAGGTCCGGAAATCTGTGGGCCTCATCAGGTTTAGAGGTGAATCATTATCAGGGTTTTTTTCTTTTTCACATGAAAACTCCTTTTAAATCAGAGAACAGTTGAAGAGTGAAAATAAACCTCGGAGCAAGGGGGAGTCAATTAAAGCCAATAATCAGATGTTATTCTGTTACAGTGCATCAAATAGTACAAAGTTCACCACAGTGTGCTGACTATGACTAACAATCCATAAAAGGAAAAAAAATATGCATGGGTCACAAATCTCAAAATACTGGAAATTGTGTGATTTCAATCCAGACAACTTTATAGTGCAATACTACTTGGTTTACTGCTAGACCAATGCATAAGTCATAATTATATAATTAATTAATTACAATAAAATTAAAAACTGTGTAATGACAGATAATAACTCATCAAGGCAATAGTAATCAGCCAAAAAAAAAAAACTGAACACGACAGCCTATAACTGGGACAATATGGTTGTCCACGTACAAGTTTGAGCATTTAAAATTATAGATGCTGATCAAATAGACAGTTTGCATACAAACGGATATTATATCAGTCATACCTTTCCCAATTTTTCCAGAATGGTAAAATAAATGTAAACTTTTTTGATAAAACAAAATATATTTATGATGAAATCCCAATTAGTACTGTTTTAAATAATGAGTATTCAAAATGAACCAGTTAGATCTAAAGTTTTAAGTAAACATATTTCAGACTGCGTCATTCATTAAGTGACCATATTGGTATTGGATTTTTTTTCTTTGCTTCAATAAAAATAAATGTTGTCTAAAAGGCGTTAAAATAGAAACAGTAATAAAAGAGATTTTCTTTGATCTATTAAATCTTTACATTCTCTGCTGTTGCATAATAAGACATCAATTTTAATCACTCATCTGCCTCTAAACACAGTCTGCCCTGATTTAAATTCAGCAAAGCAGCCAACTTTTTTGAACATTGGAAAAACTAAATTAAAAGGAAAATATGAAGGTAAAAGAGGATTAGCAATGTGTGACTAATCGAGGAGGATTTCCAATAAAACGTTGTTCCATGTCACCGGTGTTGCAAAAAAAAAAAATAAATATAAAGAATGTAATGCCTCTTGAATAATTGAGGGGGACGTCGGGGGTCTTGAAAAGTTCTCAACTTCTCATTTTACATTCATGACAAACAGGCACAATTAGAGGACTAGGGGTCCCTAATAATGACTCTGGAGCAATTCACACATATTTATTTCTGCATTTTAGAAACTTCAAGCCAGGGAGTGAAATCCGGACAGGTTGTTATAGCTACCCAATCCACGGGGGTTCTGATGTCTATTTAAAATCCCGAGGACCCTCCCTCTCTCCTTTAAACAACATTATATATCACACACACACACACACTGCATGCTAATGCCAGCAATTCTCAGTGAGCACTAAAACACATCTTAAAATTTGCTCATTCCGGCTGACAAGGCAACAGAAGGAACATATTATCAGAAATTCCCCTGTGGCAATACCTGCTGATTGGGTCCTTTAAAAAAAAGGAAAGGACTTTTAACTTTTAATATTTGGCTCCTCCGTTCTGCCACCACCATTCACGATAGATTGATATTTTTTAATCTGATTGTTGAAAGACGGAAACAAAAGCTTGTAGATATATATATATATATATATATATATATATATATATATACATATATATATATATATATATATATACACACATATATATATATATATATATATATATATATATATATATATATATATATATATATATATATATATGGTTTTTTATTTTATTCACTTTTCAGTTCAGACCTTTGTGCGCAGATGAGCCCGCATCTTGGCGTTCTACTGGAGAGGTTTTGCGAAACATTAAGGATGATATACCTTGGAAGTTTCCTGCTGTTCTGTGGGCTTACGCATGTCATGGCAAGCTATCCCATCTGGTGGTAAGCTTTATCTTCTTTTTATTTTACACCTTAAACAAACGTGATTTTTGTTGAAATGTTGAGAAGCGTCTGATGATCCTCCATGTGCGACAGTTTAAGCGGTTGTAGTTTCAGTTTGTTTTCTGACAGCTGCAGGAAACTCCTGTTTGCGCACAGCAATGGTCCTTCAGCTTCACCTTAAGCGCATTGAAATACCCCGCAATGAATGCTATTGTTGACTTTATTAATAATAATAGTTATTAATTATAACAAGCGAAAGTTAAACCCACCTGGGCAAATGTGTTGAAAGAGCAGTGTTGTCCATTGATAATGCTGGGACGGAACACCACAACCACTAGCCAGAACACAATTTTGGGAGTCTGATAAAGCTGTCATTAAGAATAAGGTGCGGGGCCAAGAGTAAAAAGACAGAAAAAAAACATGTAAATGAGTTATATACATACATATATATATATATGTGTATGTATATAAATGTTGCAACTCATAGACTTGTGTTGAGAACCGCAGGTGTTTATGTGTGTGCACATGTCCATCATTGTGTTCCTGTGTGTATTTGCTGCTTTGGGGAGATCGGGAGGGGGGGTGGGGGGTGGGGGGTGGGGGGTATCAATATGGCATTGAGTCCCCTGTTGTCTAAAGCTACTGACCAGACTTTTCTGTAAGGACATTCAGGCCCACCTGAATGTAGTTTGTTCCTATTAAAACAACATGTCATTGTCAGTTGTTTCGCTATTTTTTTGTAAACATTATTTAATCAGGATAAAATCTATCCTCCTAAAAACAAACTTACACACACACACACATGCATCAGGTGACATCGCATAAAGCACAATGCAGCATATGAGAGTTTTTAAGTATTTCCGTTAGAATTGTTCTTATTGTCTTTCCTCTATTCATTTTTATTTTATCCCAAATATAAATCTTATTTCTTACCTAATTTGAATAGCTGCAGTGTTTTGTTTGATTTAAGCAGGATTTCAAACCGCTGCCTAGATTTCAGGAGCATTTGTGAACAATACAACAAGTGCACCAATCTGTCAGCTAAATTTCTCTTGATTCGCTCTGTTTGGTGACTTGCAGGTCAAAAGGCCTACAGAAAAATCTGTTCAGAAACCCGTTAACCAACAGGATGTCAGAATAGAATAGAATAGAATAGAATAGAATAGAATAGAATAGAATAGAATAGAATAGAATAGAATAGAATAGAATAGAATAGAATAGATTTCATATTGCCATTCACAAAATGCACTTCGCTTTCAAGGTACATCGAAATTGCAATAGATCTCAAGTCATCTTCTTGTCATAAATGGAAAATAATAATAATACACATTAATAACAGTAAAATACCCAAAGATTCAACAGCATATAAATAAAACAATGTTAATGTTTTAGAATCCACTACAAAAATGTTGACTGTATCTTTATGATACAAAAATCATTGGGGGATCACATACTTCTCATGGGCCAGTTTCACATTGCAGTTTTTAAGAAGTCTTAAAACGTTTCTTCAAAAACACAAAATTCTTCACAGTCAAGTTATATAGGTTTTTTTTTTTTTTAGGATTTCAAACTGCATGACTCACTCATGCAGTTTAAAATTAAAATAAGTGTTGCAGTAGTCTGATATGTGACAGACTGAGTATTTGACCTGCATGGTTAGATGTTAAGCAGAATTACAATAGCTAACTGGCATTTGTTTAGACTTTTCAGATTTCATGCTGCAAATATTTTCATGCATTTATTTATTTTCTTCCTAATTTAAAATACTGTGTAAATTCTTGGTCACAAGAAGAGCTTAGAATGATCAAACCACTGAGCAGTGATGCTAGTTGACCTGGCTCACCACACAGGTTCCTGGCAGCATAGGCCATCAGTTTAAGAAAATAAGACCAAACGCTGTGGAGACTAATGATGCACAAGTTGCTATTTGACTCAGTGCCTTTGATTCTGTGCCATATTTTCTGAGTCTGGACTAAATCAGAATTTTTGAAAAACAGTTTGTGATCTGAAACCTTCATTTCCAAATAAGAAGTGGTGGATGAGGACTTATTTTTGTTTTGTGTATGCAGGAGGTATAGGTATCTCAGATGTAAGGGCCTGACAAAGGGCACCATTCATTCAAGAACTATTACTCCAACTCAGGATGATGTATAATCAGGTGATTAAGATCTTGGACAGGAAGGCCATCCGGTCACATCATGCTCGGAAGAAACTTAATAATGAACTTTGAAAATTTCAACAAATTCCAGAACCTCAAACGTATTTTTGAATGCTCACATGGCAAGGTTCCATTGTCCACTGAGAATTTTAAGGAAACTAAGAAACAAACAACCTTCTCTGTATGTGGGGTCAACATGTGGTTTTCCTTACTTGTAGAACTAACATTATATTATCAAGACTTATGCCACAATTCTGTATTTAATGTGATGGTGTTGTGTTTTTATTTTTAGTTACTTTGTTTCATATAGCTGAGTCCTAATAAGTGTTTTGCGTTTGTATTTTTAACCTTGTCAAATATGATAAATGTTATTATGTAACTAAAAGCCTATCTGGGGACTAGGTTGGTGCCATTAACTGGTATGACTGTATGGCAAGGTTTTGAAAAGTTTCAAAACAAGAACAATTTTGCAGCATAATGTTCCTGTGGTTTAGAGTCTTTTTATCTGAGATGCCAGAGAAAGTGCTGGAGTGACCAGTGGTTTTTTAGGTTGTTCGAAGCATAGAGAAATGCAATGTTTTCTCTCTCTTTGAAAATCTCCTTCCAAGAGCCATGTATTGGAATTTAGCTTAGGCTATAAATGTTAAAGTGTACCATTTATTAAACATCCCACATTGGCACAACTTTTTGCACTCTTCATTTTTATGTCATCAGACTCTGAAGAACCTGTCCAGGGTGTACCCCGCCTCTCGCCCATAGACTGCTGGAGATAGGCACCAGCTTCCCCGCGACCCACTATGGAATAAGCAGTAGAAAATGACTGACTGACTGACTGACAGACTCTGAAGAAGCTAATGTCACGTCTGTTAAAATCCATCCGTCAATCACGGCAGCTATTGTACAGTAGAACAAAAATAACAAAAGATTACCAGTTTCCAATAAATCCAATATTTGCAATGCTTTGAAACTGGGTGGACCCTAATCTACTTCCATTAATGGGTCCCCTGGTGTTACAGCTGATGAGAAACTAATTACACACTCAGCTGGAAGGAAGTTCTGATATAACACTGGGCCCACTGGGCAGACAGATGGAAAAAAAAAACATTCCCCAATCATTCCTATCTTCCAGCATAGTTGATTTTTTATCAAATTTGTCATCTAATCATAGTAATTATTTGTTTAAGTAATTTTTTCCATTGCCCATTTGAAACAAGTAAAGAAACTGGAAGGCAGGTTTCCACTCTGTCACAGCTGAAATCATGCTGCAAGTGGAAAACTCTCAGTGTTTAAAGTTGGATTTTGGAGAAAGCAACTACAGAAGCAACACAGAGCCAGGTAAACACTGGATCTGATTGGCTGGGTCACTCTCACCAAAACAAACATAAATCTGACTGTGACAGACAAAGAAGTACATGCAGTAACTTTTCAGTTCCACCTTCATTTAAAACTTTGTCTTTTTTTGCATTATTCCGAACTCAAATAACAAATAATTCCTTTTGAGTAACACTTAATTTGCCTGCATTCTCTCTATGTTTGCAAACAAACATGGAAGATATCTAAAACTATCACTTTAATGTAGGGTAAGGTGGGATTTTTGCTGACAGAAGCTGCAGAATGTGATTTTAAGTAGCCATCAGACACAGGCTCTGTGCACACAGCACTTTGGGGTGTTGCAGATCTGCGCTAAGGCGGGTTCATGTGTGCCTTTTCCCAACCTGCCATGACATAGCCTGGCTGCACCCAACACCCTCCCACAATCTCCTTCTCTAGACCACCCCACCTTAGAAGATAAATACCTGGAGGTGAAAGCTTGCCACACATTCTTTCTCCCAAACATATTCTCTTGATGTCAAAGTCGACTCCAAGGCCCCGGGGCCCACAAGTAAGTGGTAATTCTGAGGCACCTTGCTTAGGCTTGCTGAAATATGCATTAAACTTGCGCTGGTTACACTCAGATGAGAAGGAAAAATATTTTCATGGACCAAAAAAATTCATTTTTTGTATATTTGTTTCTTTAAGCTGAACAGTGTGTCTTACATTAACAGTGACTTTTTGCTCAATACACTGAAAGTCCTCCTCACTGTAGGATGGTAAATTTACTTTTTTTCCAGAGGAATTAGAGAGATTAAAGTAAAGACCACACAATAAATACAGAAAATCCACACAACACACAGAAGAGCAGCAGTTAGCTTTAAGTAGTTGTTAGAGATGGTCTCCAACGACACTGTTCTTTATGCAACTGTTCTCTAAAAAAAAATCATAAATCATTCCTAGTGGAACATGCCCTGCCTCCTCTTGAAAGCCATTTCCCAACACAGGAAGAGGTGGCAGCAACTTACTCAGCTCCACTGAGACAGCCACAGATTACACTGACTCATGATGTTTTTGTGTTTGACTGTTTAAAGATCCGACAGAAGCTCACGCATAATGGCCTTTAGATTAATAGATTGAAGGGTTATCGGTTGCTTACATCAAAATTGATCGCAGGTTACATTAAAACAATCACTTACAGAACCTTCCTCGAAAATACCAGGACCTTTGACGTGCTGAGAAGTATACTCATAATGACGAACTTATGATAATTTATCGCATGTATATTTCTACTATTCATGTATGAGGGAATCCAGTGGTTTCTGCAGGTGTCTGCTGGGAATGATCTGCTGCAGGGTGGACAGATTCACAAAGGCAAAAAGGAGGTCACATAAGTGTCCTTGTTCACTGATGCTTGCAGCAAACAAATGTGATTTTTTTAAAATAAAATTCAAATTGCCATGGTTTACTGACTTACCTGATTTTTCAAAGATTATTTCATAGAGAGCTTCTTTCTGTAGAAATTAAAACTTGGCTGTTGTTGAAACCAGTAAGATGCATGGATCTGATATCTGATATTCATTTGATATATACTTTGATTCTTGATCCAGTACTGATTTACAATATCTCAAAAATAAAGAAAAAAAAACATTAGTGAGATTGAACTAAGATTAGACCAAATATTTCTGCATTTATGAGCACTGAGAGAAGATCTTTTTCAGGCTTTGTAGTTTGAAGAAAAATAACCCTGCCTGCAGGCCTGCGTCAGCAACCTGGTAATCTTGTGATCAGTTATTAGTCCCTGAACAACACTGAGCAGCTAAGCAGAAAATGAGCAGCTAAACACACCTTCACCGGCTTTGGAGCTGCCTTTGTAGAAGAGACGACTCTTTGCAGGTCCATGTCACTCAGGGGAAAGAGATCTGAGTTCCCCTGCAAGGGGAAGGTCTTTACCGGGGTCACCAAAACCATTGACCTTCGTCAAAGGTTGTGAAAACTTCCCCTATTGAAACATCCCTGAAATGCAAAAGTCAAAATATTGATTTTAGTTACTTATTTAAAAAAGGCAAACCCTTTAAATTGGGCTTCATTTACAGTCATTATAAACTGAAACTATCCTCATTATTCGATTTTTTTTTATATGACTAAATCAGATGATTTTAACTGGATAAAAAAAAAGAAATGAGGCATCTCAGGTGAAGATTTTTCAACAAATAATCACAATGGCATCAATCCCAAAATTAGTTTTGCTAATAGAAAATGAGACAGGCTTCTCTCAAAAGACAATAAACGATGTAAAAGGATGGACAATCAGTTTTGCAAAGAATCATTTTTATCTACTTTTACCTACAATAAAACAAGGTTATTTACATTTATTTAAAATTAGATTACAGTAATCAAGCTGTTCTCATAGTTGCTGACCAGCTTTTTGCATGCTTCCACTGGTATATTGAGGATTTACCTTTGGTGATGAGCTCCAAGTCTTTGAGATTGGAAGCCCTCCTTGCCAGTACCATAATATTTTGCTCCCTCAACAGATTCTCTGTCAGATTCAAGCCAGGACTGGCTGGGCGTTTCAAAATGTTAATATTAGTTTCAATTGGAAGAAACATGATGGTCAAATTAAATATTACTTTAAAACTAATTCTGCCATGGGTAGAAATAATTTTGGGCTTAAATGTTTGATCATCCCCAACCACTTTTAAACCACTATCTATAGATGTCTTTTTGTGGACGTCTTTTCACCTTTCCCTTTTCAACACAGTTCCACTTTGTTCTTGCAAAAGGCAACATCAACATTTCTATGTACATTCAGCAAAAATTTGCTCAGCAAAAAAACATTTGTCTTATCTTGGTGTTTTGTTGCATCATAGGATTTGATGAATGGGAACACAAAAAAAGTTAACTTTGTGAATCAGCATGCTTTCCAACAACACTGAGATGTGCGACCTGGCATACACGTTAAATCAAGCGTGTTTTTAAACAATGTCAAAATTGCATATTGTATGTGGTACACCTGACGTCTCAGTACTTTAAATACTGTGGAATGGAAATAAATCGACACAGAAAATAAAGAAACAGAGAGAATTATAAAGGTGTGAAGGCAAAGAGATGTAATCAGTGAGCCAAGTTTGCACTTGCTTCTTAAAACACCTTCCTCAAAGAGAAAAATATGGGCGGGAGGGGGGTCTGTGTTGCTCTTAATACACTCTCTGAAGTTTCATTGTAGGGTTTGCACTCTTATTACCCTAAGCTGACGGCCTGTTAAGTGTGCGGACAGCTAATAACAAGGTGTAGTTTTTCCAAGTTATCGGCTTAAGGTCTATGAAGACCTCTGGATGTGTTGTGGACTTTCATCTTAAACAGAAACAACGCTGTGGCAGGGCTGCAATTTCAATACACATGAAGGGCAGGTGTCTTTGGAAAGGGTGGCTGAAGGGATAAAGGATAGATACCTAATGGTAGCACTTAATACAACAAATAAACACACACAATCAGATAAACTCAGACATAAGATTACACTGCACCAGGAGGAAAATTACCTCCCACTTCTGTAGTGAGACATTGATACAGAGGATAAGAAGATATAATTATGGAAATGCACTGACATTGTGACTTCCTCTCTGTTCATAGGTCACTAGCAATGGGCCACCAGTACTCATCAATAGGTACCCAACCTATCCTTTGTGGCAGCATACCAGGTCTGGTGCCCAAGCAGCTGCGCTTCTGTCGAAACTACGTTGAGATCATGCCCAGCGTGGCTGAGGGAGTGAAGATAGGCATTCAAGAGTGCCAACACCAGTTCAGAGGCCGGCGCTGGAACTGCACGACAATCAACGACAATTTGGCCATCTTTGGACCGGTCTTGGACAAAGGTGAAGCTGCACGGCATAGGCTTACTTTCACTGCACTTTTACAGTCGCATATATAACTTGAAAGTGTACTTTTAAGTTTAGGGTTTGGTCAAATAACAGCATTTGTAGCAATGTCTTCTGAATTTTTCATTAATTTGCAGTTATGAAGACACCAGCACAAATTGAATGACCTCTGAGGAAGATTTTTCTCTTTTTTATGAGGTCTTTGAGCTTTGCATCTTTGCACACCTTTTATATGCATATTAACGCAATCCAAAAATGAGAATATGACTTTTTTTCACATTAAACATAGTTAGCCTTCCATTTTCAGTCAATAAAAACATAAAGATTTGAAAAAGAAGTTCCCCAAAAACCCAAAGTATCAAAACTCCTACTTCAAATAACACTTTTTTCATGTCTCATTATGAGTAAGATTGTATATGTAGAGTCTACCAAAACATTAATGATATTGTTCAACTTCAGTGCCTTCCATTTGTGTTTATCTTAAACTCTGTAAAGTTGACATAAAAGTTCTTAGTTTTTCAAACCACTTTAAAAAAAGGAAAACGAAAAGTGACTCAGAGCTGATTAACTCTTTCATTAACTGTTCTATATTCGCTTTGTCTCATATTTGCAGTAGAAAAGCATTCCCTGTGTTCGTCATTCATTATGTTGATTTAAATCCTTGTTTAAATAGTCTTGAGACAGAACAAGCTCCCAATGGGCTGTATGCATGAAATGTAGTACACAATTAGCCCAAGACAAGTGAGTTCTGTCTTGTCTGAGTTGTCTTTGGGAGGGGATCCCCTGCAATTGCTATAGTTTCCTAAAAAGTACTTAGAACACAGAAGTCTGAACCAAATTGAATAATGCAGTTCTTCCAAACTACATGTTCTTCACTTTATAATATAATGAACTGCCTTTATTTGCCATGTCATGAAGTGAGGGTTTTAAAATCCCCAAATTTTAAGGCATTCAGAAGAACACGGAAGTAAACATAGGTGAAAAAAACATGTACCTTTTAATGTGTAAGAAGCCTTAAATATTATTGCAGTAGCACTATCTCACTATGAAAATGTAGAAATCTACTGTAGTTTTTTTCACACTGAGCTTTAAGGTCTTTTTTTGTTTTATTTTGTTTTGTTTTGAACATCACTTACATCCTCCTTGCTGTGCCTTGTGTCCATATAAACTTGGATCATTGTCCAGCCTTAACTGACACCATTTCAGTTCTCTTATTTTTTTTAACTTTTTTTTTAAGTTTCTGACTGTTGATATGGAAAAAATAGGTGCATAGCGATTTTTTTGTAACCATTTCCTGACTTATTAAGAACATCACACAATGGCCTTACTTGGTTGGCATGTTCTGTTGTCTCTCCTGTTTTGAAAAAAACTTAATGCTTTGATCTGGATTTCAAGTGTTATTGCACAAGGCTTATTCCGCTAAGCAACTATTTTCTTCTTCATTAAAGTTAACCTAGACCGCATCGGCTGGATGATGCTCTGCATGACGATGATTTTTTTTTGAGCAACATTTCTGAATTCAATTTTAAATTTGCTTTTCAGTTTTCTTAAAGCACAGAAGGAGTTTATGTTTTTTCTTGTCCATGTAACTTGGTTCTTTTTCCAAAGTTGGCTTTAAAAATAAGACTGGATGATATGCATTGTGGTTGAGGGAGGGAGGTCTAAACTTGGCAGCTAGTTTACTGAAGATTGATGCAAACGTGGCCGCTAGAAGGTCACTTAGGGCAATTGCTTTTAATAAACCCTTGAGCCAGTTGATAGAAGAGGTTGAGCTCAAGTAGGTGGCTAACGATAGGGGTTCTCAATCCCGGCCCCATTGTGGTGCAAAATGCCACCACGTCGTTCCCATTGCCCTCCCCTCCCAACCCTAAATTGCTGGGGTACTGACTGGAAAGAGAAGGCCACTACTGGGCTTTAGTAAATCATTTTGATTGGATTAAGGTCACTCGGGCCCTTAATAATGTGAGAGGTCAAAGTGGCTGGATTAAGTGCCTTTGTCAGAGGATGAGGACAGTGGCTCAGGGGCTCACAGGCCTTTGATAGGTTTTAGTCGAAGTGGGCTTCCATTTCATTGGATTTGATTGATGCTGGTGTTTGTCTGAGGAGTAAGGCCATTGTCCCCACCGGTGTCTGTTTGCAATTCAGACTGTTGTGTTTCAGTTTCCTCTTGGCCGTTTTTTGTAAGGAAGATTACGCACTTTTATTTGCGTCAAAAGCTTAGTTACAGCCCATATCTGCCAATACTCGCCATGAACATCGTCATGATGAGCATTTGGGTTAGTTTAAAGGGCAATGGATTAGCATAGAGGCTCAGAAGACATATATTTAAAGAAAGATCATTTTAAAAATTAGAGCAAAACAATAAATGAAAAACATTTATCTAAAACTTGCAATAAGATCCTTCCCAATATGATCTCACATTTATTTTACCACACACAAGCATAAATGAAGACAAAGCAGACCCTACATTTAAATAAGACACATTCCTATTGGAACTCTCCCTCTCAGACGTGGCCTGAACCTCAAAGTTTCTATCCATTGCCACACCCCACATCACGAGGCCTGCCTCTGGGCTATATCTGCGTCAGCACTCATTAATTTACATTAACTAAAGTGTCAAAACATGCACTGCTGGAATCTGCCTGTGATGAAAGGTAAGAGAAAGCTGTGCAGGTGTTCTCGTTCTCCGCAACCAATCCCAAAGCTGTTGCGGACCCTTCTTGCTATTTGCAGAACACCTCCTACTGCATGGGCATATGCATGCTTCTGTTTATGTGCCATATGATGGAATTAGGCAGTTGCAATTGTTCCTTAAAATGTGGATGGTAACTATATCACAGGTGTTGACACCCACACAAACAGATAGTCTGTGTTTTGCAAAAGTATTTAAACCTGTTCAACTTTTTCACATTTTAACACCATACAACCATAAACCTCTTCATATTTTGTTGGGATTTTATTTGAGAAATTGAACTACAACATAATTGTGAAGTGAAAGGAAATACTTTCTTAGCCCACATGTTGCTGCAATTATAAATACAGAGGTTTTTGGGTTTAAAAATACTGACCTTGAACATCTAGAGACAGAAAAGTTTGGCTATTACTCTTTCAAAAATAAATCAAGTTCAGTCAGATTGGATGGAACATAAATATTGCCACAGATTCTCAATGGCATTTTGATGTTGACATTGAAAAGGCCATTCTAACATATGAATATCTGTTTAAATCTAAACTATTCCCTTGTACTTCTGATTGTTTGTTGATCACTCAGCTTTTAGATCAATTCATCTTAACTTAGCCAGCTTCCCTGTCCCTGCTGTAAAAAGCATCCCCACAGCATGACGCTGCCACCATCATGGTTCAGGGGGAGTTCAGGGTGTTGTGAAGTGCTTTTTTGCCACACATACTGTGGTCTCAAGTGAGAAGAGAACCTTCTTCCTTGCTATGTTCCCTACATTTCATGCACAAACGTCTCTCTGCGGCTCCTCCAGATTACCATGGGCCTCTTAGCTGCTTCTCTGACTAATGTTCTCCTTACCTGGTCTGTTAGTTTAGGTGGATGACCGTGGCATATTAGGTTTGCAGTCTGGCCATATTCTTTTCATTTTCAGATGATATTCAAAGCTTGGAATATTGTTTCATAAGCTAACTCTGCTTTAATCTTCTCCTGCACCCAGTCCCTGACCTGTTTGCTGTGTTTCCAATGTCTTCATAATGCTGTTTCCTCACTAGTGTTTTCTAACAAACCTCTGATGCATTCACAGAACATTTGTGTTCATACTAAGATTACATCCCTCACTCAGGTGGACTCTGTTTACTAATTAGTTAATTTCTGAATGGAATTGTTTGCAATGGATTTTATTTACGGGAGTCCAAGTACAAGGGGCCAAATTCAAATGTATGCCACACTGTTCAGATGTATTATTTGTTAGCATTTTTACAGACTAAGTATCACATTTCTTCCAACTCACAATGATGTGCTACGTTGTTTGAGTCTATCACAAAAAATCCCTATAAAATTTAATGAAAGTTTGACATTGTAATGTGGCAAAATGTGAAAAAGTTCAAGTGGTATGAATGCTTTTGCTGGGCACTGTTCAAGCCAGGAAGTATAAGTGAAATCAATAAATCCCTCCTAAATTAAGCAGGAGGATGTCAGGAGATACGGGTTGCGACCTATGACCTCAGGATGAGAAAGTGTAACTATTTAGGATGAGCTAAAAGGTCTTAGCTTTTCAGAGAACGTATGTCTCATCAAGCTGGGGGAGGGAAGCGAGCACATCAGTATATCATTAACTCTGGGCAAGAAAGAAAGAAGGGGTGTGGTAAATGGAGTTGATGGGGGGACCTTAGCCCCGCTCCCCGCTGGGTGCTGCTCAGAGCACAATATCTTCTCAACCATGAGATTAAGCAGGAGAAAAAGTGCTTTTCCCCATTCACACGCCCTTTAGATTGTTTTATTAAACCATGTGAATAGGGATTTCCCTGTCTGCCGACAAGCAGGGTCCAGCCTATGCATAGTTCTCTGTTGCTATGACTTAACTTGGTCCCCACTAATCACTAGCCAGGGCAAATTTCATATAAAATATCTGGGTCCATTGTGGGACTAACTCAGCGTGACTGTGACAACACAATAGGGGATTGAACCCCCCAGCAGGTTGTAGGGACCATTTGGCGTGGCGGTATCTGGCGAAGTTTGGTTGAAAAGCATTCTCCAAGAAAAAGTGTCCTTACATGGGTCGTAAACAGAGAGAAACTGCTGAACTTATGTTAGAAAGGACAAGAGAGGTTGAGTAAATGCTATAACAGGAGATGCATTTGTCTTTAAATGTTACTATGATATCAGAAATACCAAAGGTGACTTTATTTTGCTTTAATTATATACTATACCTGGAGCAAAAATACTCTGCATTGTCAGTAAGAGTTACATAGCTCAAATGTGCCATCTGATTTGCCTTGAGATACAGTGTTAGGATTTAATTATCATCTCATAAACATTGATCAACATTGCATTTTCAGCAATGCTACCATATACCGTAATAATATTGCTGAAGGCTTCATGATCAAACTTGTTCATGTTGGTTGTATTTTTATTAAAATGAAGAAGCTTATAAAAGAGACATTCATGACTGTGGACACCTCCTTTAAATATCTTTCTTTTTGTTGCTTAGACGCTACAGTCACTGGCAACTTGTAATAATATCCAGAGCCTTTTTACGTTTCAATCTAAATCTATTGGGCTGAAATGTGTAAAAATACATATTTTTTTCCCGGTTTTAACCCTCGAAACCCCTCTGAATGCCATGATTCTCCAACAGAGGTACAAGTATAACCGCCGCTACTTCAGCTTCCCTTACTGGTATTCAAAATACATTTCTGTAACTTATTTTGGAGCCCTTGACTCAAATAAATAAAATCTGGATGCAGAGATGTAGTTCTGATTGTTAGGTTTGTTGACTTTGAGTAACCGTGGATGCATTTAGTAGAAGTATGATTTGGGAGTCAGAGGACCCAAGAAGACCTTTTCTCTTACATCAGTGTTTTAATGCCCTTTAGTCCTCAAACTGGTTGGAACCTGTTGCAAAGGAGGAGCTCCTGCTGCCTTTAGCTACACGCGCCTTCCTTTTTTCTTTTCTTTTCTTTCATTTGCTCCTTCTCTCTTTCCTTTTTTGTTCTTTTAGACAGAAACATGTTCTGGCTCTCTCACATAGCCAAACATGTCAGCATACAATGTCTTAAACTTTGCTTATAAAGTTTACTACTCAATATCAAATGTAATTTTGCTCAGTTTTCTCTTTGTCTTTTCATGTTAAGCCTCATGCAAGGTGTAAGGAAAGTACTTCTTTTAATATATGCACTCTCTATGGGGAGTGAATAAGGCACCTGGTCAATAAAGACTCATCTGCATGTTGTACATTGTCCCCTTGGTGCAAGGTTGTTTCCTAACCTTTTAAAAGCTTAATTGAGTCTCTTAATTATAGAGCTGTCAGGCCTGTCTTTTCCTCTCATCTCTGTGGAAGATCCTGATCCCTCTGACTCATCAGTTAGCTATGTCAAACATAGACCTTTCCAGCCTTATTTAGAGACTGCACGCTTGATGTCTAGGATGAACGCAGTCACACAGTGGTATATAGATGACAAACAGATGAAGCCAACAATAATAAAGGACTCCTAATATGAAGTTAATTTAATGTTGACATTAATAATAATATGAATTATCATGAAACGTATTCCTGAAGGTAATCACATTATTCAAGATACCATTTGTAGCTTTTGATTTCTATTGCACAGTTTGTCTGCAAGAATTTCTCCTATCCGTCCTAAACACAATCTTGTAATTCTCTTTCTAGCCACTCGAGAGTCCGCTTTTGTTCATGCCATTGCCTCAGCAGGGGTTGCCTTTGCTGTGACCCGGGCTTGTGCTGACGGTTCAGCCACCATCTGTGGATGCGACACACGTCACAAGGGCCCCCCTGGAGACGGCTGGAAGTGGGGTGGCTGCAGCGAGGATGTGGAATTTGGAAGCATGGTATCCCGTGAGTTTGCAGACGCGAGGGAGAACCGCCCAGACGCACGTTCTGCCATGAACCGCCATAACAACGAGGCAGGAAGAATGGTCAGTAATTCTTTTGATTCTGTATTGTAACAACTCTTCTACTCTCAGATGTTGAAATAAATTTTTGGGTTTTTGCTTTTTTGAAAAATCTACAGTCCCTCAACGACAACATGTTTCTGAAGTGCAAGTGCCATGGGCTCTCAGGCAGCTGCGAAGTCAAGACATGCTGGTGGTCTCAGCCGGACTTTCGAGTCATCGGCGACTATATGAAGGACAAGTATGACAGCGCTTCTGAAATGGTGGTGGAGAAGCACAAGGAGTCCCGTGGTTGGGTGGAGACGCTGAGACCCAAGTACAACTACTTCAAACCCCCTACAGAGCGCGATCTGGTTTATTATGAAAGCTCGCCAAATTTCTGCGACCCCAACCCAGAAACAGGTTCCTTTGGCACCCGGGAGCGCATCTGCAACCTGACGTCCCACGGCATAGACGGCTGTGACCTGCTGTGTTGCGGCAGGGGCCACAACACCAGAACTGAGAAGAGGAAGGAGAAGTGTCACTGTATTTTCCACTGGTGCTGCTATGTCAGCTGCCAGGAGTGTGTAAGAGTCTACGACGTGCACACCTGCAAATAGACATGTAGAGGTTTTCAAGAATACTCATCAGAAGCTGCCTTTGCGTTCTATGCTGGGATGCCACAAAGAGCTAGTCTCTGCCCAAATCAGCTGACAGGTATCCTGGAAGCATCATTCATGAACTGCCATGACTGGAGCTATGTTGTAAAAGGTTTTGTATGCTGAAGTAGGAACAAAGGACTGCTGGCAAATTAACAAACACCATATTGGTGTTTTTCTTCTGTCAATAGTAACTATTTTTGTTATGAATTAAACAGCATTGCATTTGTTTTCCTCAATGTTTGTTTATCTTTTGATTTTGCCACAAAATACTTAAAATTTACTTTACGAGATACTCAACAGCATGCATTCCTCTCCTTGGTTTTATTAGTATGTTTCTGCCCATGGGTTAACTAACATGATCATAGTTTCATAGTGTTATTGATGTTTAGGTAGGAATGCACTTGCACCTCAGTGAATGTAGCTGTTTGCTGTAACATGTTTACAGATCCTCACATCCTTAAGCTAATGTGTTTATATCTCATTGAATGACTAATGTTTTCTGAGGGTAGCCAAAGTAGCCAAATACTGCTAAACAACAGTGAAACCAGAGCATATTACCCACCCAAGATTTTTCAATGAGGTTCTGTTACAAGGTTATAAGCAATTTATTTCTTACCTGTTGTACATTAATCTTTTTGGCATCTATATTTAGATTAAATCCATATTAGTTGTACAGAAGGCAAAAGCTAATGGCCACTCCAAGAGTGGCCAAGAAAAAAGGTGACTTCTAGCTTCTTAAAACAACTCCAATGTTAAAAAAGCCAGATTGGTAAATGAAGTGCTGTTTTATGCTCCTTTAAACCAGGTGTGTCTGTCACCTGGAGGGCATTTTGCAGTTCTTGAAATTATTTTGTGTGGTTTCAGCCTATATTTTATGAATGATCCACCAGCTCAGGCAGTTTATGCTGATGGACTTAAGTCCATATTTTACAGCAATATTTTTACTGATTTTTAGAAAGGTTTTGGTGCAACTCAAAGTAATTGTCTTTTAATAGACATGTTTTTCTTTTTTTTCATGTTTAACTGATTGTAAATAGGACCACAAACATTCACTTTTATTTAAAAGCAAACCATTCATGAAACTAATAGGGCAAAGAGTGATTCTATTCTTGCTGCTGAGAACAGGATAAACATTAAAATAGAAACAATCCAGTTTTGTTTAGTAAAATTTGGAAAATGTATGCCTTTCATTTAATAAGGCAAATGTGTGAGACCCTGTTATTTTTTTAGATGATTTACAGATCCATCACGTACAAAAATCAGTCTACTTTCTTTCATTTAATTTTAATACAGAAAAAACATGTCAGTAAAATTCCATCATATTTGGACTGGACATAACAATCGGCTTTTCTGTCAATTGTTAACATAATGATGGTTTCTAAAATGGCATTTCAGATCAAGTTAATTCAATTCAGTTTATCTACATTGCGCAAATTTACGAATATCGTATGAAGACATTTTAAAAGACAGATCCATTACAAATCCGTAAAAGTATAATCAAGTCAGTCCAGTACAGTCCAATCAAATAGATAGATGGAAATTTCATCCAATATTTTCACAACAATAGCACAATGCAGCCATATTCAGTTTAGAATGCAAATTGGTAAAAAATAAAATAAAATAAGATGTCTAAAAAAGCCATGCCAGTGAATTGCCAGTGAATTGCATTGAGTCACTGACTTCTCTCCTAATAAGCAACCATGTGGCAACAATAGACCGTGTATTGCATCGAGTCCTTAGCCTTGCTGCAATCCTTCATCCCAAGCAACGTTTTTGTGGCAATTGAGAAAAATGACTTTTTTTTTTTTACAGGAGAAACCTGCACCAGAACCTGGTACAGCATGAGCAGTTATCTGCCATGAAGGAGGACCGTTATATGTTGAGAGGAAAGATCAGACCCTCACAAAAAAACCAGACATTCTGGTCCAAGAGTACTTTTTATGTTAATGAAAAACTGAGAACACAAAGTCTGAATATAAAGCTATTACTTTTTTCAGATTGAAGTTTTTTTAAGATAATGGATGCCAACTTTTTGTCTCCCCTATCTTAAATTAGCAGTTAGGTAGAAATAAAGATGGTACTAAAGTCATGTACTGCAGGTAAGATATTAATTTTAACCAAACCCCAATTCAAAATTTCGAAATTGTCCCTTTAAAGGTTTTCAGAAGATCTACAAGATCAGTTGAGAAATATGAAGATTTCTCTCCCTGGTTTTGACAGTATTAGCAAAGTCTCATGTTATCTGATTTGGAGAAAACTGGTATTTGTGAAAGGGATCTGCAATGTATGGTTTAGACTTGCAGGTTGTTTTTATTTTCAAACAATCAGAAGGACGCTCTCACGCAAGATAAAGGTAAAAAGATAAAGGTAAAAATAACAATAAAACACACATAAACATGTAATGTAAGCTCTGTGTTATGCAGTTTATTTTGTAGTTGCTGTAAAATAATGACCAAAGCCTTTGTTTGTAATGATTCCTAGGTATGGCTTCCTGTTCCCCAAACCTAACAATGAGCAGCATCACTGAAGCTATCAATACTTCCATATTTTATTGCTGCTAAGGTAACATAAGTTCATGTGTTTGTTTGTTTATTAACTTACATAGAATACATTTTCCTGTGTGATCTATCTGTATTCATTGCATGTACTGATTCTTTCTGTGAAAGAAAACTGTTTATAGTAGTTAAAAATGTGAAAAATGTGTTTGACAAATTCTTGCTTAAAGTAATACAAATGTAACTAAATAGAATAAAATAGATTTTGCTTTTTTATTGTTTTTATGTTTCTGGTTATGGTAAATATTAGGTCAACAGGGTGGCCTTGATGTACACAAACACTGTAATATAGGGCTGAATTCAAATGCATGATAAAAATAAAATGAAAATAAAAATAAATCAGCAAAGTAGAAGACATTTAGGACAGCAGAACAGATTCAGGTCATTTTGCCCCCTTGTTTTTTCATACTTTTGCAGTTTTGGAGTTTTTGTGTTTACATTTTTCAGGTCAGAAATGGAGTTGGTGGAAATTGGATTTCTTAATCTGGCGAATCAGTTTGCACCTTCCTTAGGATAGTAATTTTCCATAATCTTTTTATAGTCTACTGTAAGAAAATTAGGGTTTCTGACACCAATACCAAATGTATAGCATGAACTGGTGCTCAGAATACATGCTTTACAGTTATAGGAGTTTTCATGGTTTGCTATTTTTAGAACATGATATGCATTTTTATAAATACATTTTAATTCATCAAAGTACCAAGTACCAAAAAAAACTCAAATTGATAGGAAATGGCAGATAGATATGAAATGAAAGTATGAATGAATCAAGGGGTGGATAGACCAAGAGAGAATAGGCCATAAACATTTAAACAAAAACACTATGTCAACAAACATAACATGTTAACACATTTAAAATGATACAACAAAAATGTTTCCCCTTCTTTTTTTTTTTTTTGATTTGTTGAAACTTTCATTGCTTTTTAGTTGTCCTACTTCATCAACTGTGTTACCTGTTTTAAATATATTTTGCAAGATGTTGTTGTCTTCTATGTTGTATTTTTATTATTCCAGAAAATCTTTGTTCATTTTTTTATGTTTGAATTTTGTTGAATTTTGTTGTGTTTTGCTCCTGATGATATTTGTAAAGCAGATTCATAGACATTATCTGGATTGATATCAGAAGAAATACAGAATATTTATTTATCTGGGAATACCGTTGAATACTGAGATGAATATTGAAACACACAGCATCGTGTTTGCTATTTCACCTCGTCTAGTCTCTCAGCTGTGGTGAAAAGTGTAAAATCTCTATAAAACGATGTTTAATAAAACATGTTTACAGTGTAATACTACTGTTTGTCTCAGGCTTTTATTCAGCCTGGGACAAAACTGAAAATATAAATTAACAAGTATAATCAGTTTTACTTTTAAATCATTCTTAATCAACAACAGGACAACCACTATCAGTGCATGATCTGGAATTAATCATGGCATTGATTAACATACACTTTATATGTGAGCAACTGCTTGTGTGGAGAATGTGATTCTGTTCTATGTTTTTAAGTCTTTTAAATCCAAAGTTTTTGTACAAACTAGTTCTCGGATTTTATGAATTTCTAAGGTTTGATGGTTTTTTTTTATAATTATTTATTACATGCCATGTACATATTAGTGAGTAAAAGTATATATTTGCAGAAATGTGTTCTTGAAGCAGTGTTGTGACTGTAGCATTTTTACCTCATCTCTTTTTTCCCTTGACAGGTGTGATCCTAGTGCCTGTAATAGATTTCTAAATGTCAACTCTGTAACATAAAAAATAAAAAAGACTGGACTCTGTGACTTGTTTTTGAATATGAATTAATGTAGATAAGTATTTTTTACAAGACAGGCATAAAGATGAACCCCTCTTTAGGGTGAATCAGATTTCAGAAGTCACTCACTTGAGAAATTGTTGTGCCCTGCCAACGAGTGCTTACATAAATGATCCCAGCACCACTGCTTATTGTTTTAGACCTACGGATGAACTCGGCTCCCCGACTGCCACCCTCAGCAGCTCATAAGGCATCAACTACAAACCCCCATCGTGTATGAGTCCTTACATAACACACGTAAAAAAGGTAGCTGTTTTTTTATATGAGTCATAAAGGTAGTTGCCCAGAATGGTTCTTTAAAAGGGGGTGAAAAAGGTACCTTTACATACTGCAAAGAACAGAGAACGATTAGGCCATGTTTGGTGTCAATCACATTGAGCTCAGATTGAATGAAGTCCAAGCTATCCTGGGTCTGAGCACTACCTTTAGCTATGCTCAACCAGGAAATTAAAAGAAATTATGTCTTCACAAAGATAAGCTCGCCGGAGGTGCCACTCATGCCAGAACCACCTCTGCACACGGAATTGCAGAACAAGTCTAGACGTTAGGTTCAAGTGCCTTTTGAACAGAAGCTAGAGTTTTCACAAAGAACAAATACCAATATGATCTCAAGTTTTAGTTCATGGTCTCAATCAAGGATTTTTAAAATTACCAGTATTGGAGACGCTGACTGAACTCAACTCTTGATACCAGCTGCTTAAGTACTGTTTGTGATTTTATGTCAGCAACACACCCAGCAAGGTGTGTGGGCATTTTGCACAGCCGATTTAATTAAAATAAATGTCTTAGTTTTGTGTGCACGGCTTGCAAAACTGCAACGAACAATTAGGTCTGTAGAGAGGATCATCAGGGCTTACCTTTCCTCCATCCATCACTGGTACAGGTCGAGGGCCACAAAAAAGCAGCTAACATTTCTTTCGACTTCACACATCCTGATCACAAGTTGTTTGGATGCTTACCTACAAGTTGCTGCTACACAACACTAATGGCAAAAACGAGCACAGGGACACTTTATTTCCCCAGGTTGTCTCTCTGTTGAACACATTGATCACCAAAAAGCCACAGTAGGCAGCAACTCTGCTGGAAACAAATAAGCCTACATAAAAAACGTGCACACTTACACATACTGCTCCATCTCCTTATTAATTTAAGTGTTTACCTGACAAGCCAGAGAGAGATTAACATCTACTACATTTCTTAAAATATTTCTGTAATTTTTTTTTTTTCAGTTTAAATTTGGTTATTGGGGAAACTCATACATTGAAGCTGGGAAATGCCTACATGGAAAAGAGAGAGCGAGAAGTCCAGGGTCGGTTATTCTAAGATGATTGGGATTTAAACAGCTTTGAATCAGCTCCTTGCGGTTCAACAGGCAAGAGAGCTGTGAGCAGCAACTACTTACTTTGCTAATAATTATGTTAGCAAAAAGTAAAGCTATCTTTATGTTTGTAGCCGTGTAAAACAGCCCAGTAGCTCAGGCTATAACATTAGTTTCAGCATGTTTACCATTGGATTGATTTTAGGATGGCCTGCTACCTGTAGTCTTTACATCTTACGGTCCTGCCATGTATCTTTGCTCCACACCTCTGTTCCATATATCCCATCTTCTCTTTCTGCTGATGAAAAAAAATATTGACTCAGGAAGAAAGCTGGTGACCTTTGGGAGAATGTTCACCAGACATTCAGTTTCCTCCACCTCTTGCTGCATGCAAATCTTCATTAACTTAATACCTCTCAAGAAGATTGAGGCTCATTTCCAAACAACAAAAATTTTATATGATTGAATTTTATCTCCCTGTCCAGGGTGTACCCCGCCTCCTGCCCATAGACTGCTGGATATAGGCACCAGCTTCCCCGTGACCCATTATGTAAGAAGCGGTAGAAAATGACTGACTGACTGACTGAATTTTATCTCTTTATGATTTCAAACAAAATGTAGAAAAATGTAAATCAAGGTCATTGTAGTTATTTTTATAATAAAAGAGTTAACAGTTAGTCTTCGTCTAGATTTCAGTTTCAAAGAAAAGGTTCGGACAAAAATTAAGAATACCAGTTTTTACCAAACATACACTCACCGGCCACTTTATTAGGTATACCTGTCCACCTGCTCGTTAAGGCAAATTTCTAATCAGTCAATCACATGGCAGCAACTCAATGCATTTAGGCATGTAGACATGGTCAAGACGATCTGATGCAATTCAAACCGCGCATCAGAATGGGAAGAAAGGTGATTTAAGTGACTTTGAACGTGGCATGGTTGTTCGTGCCAGATGGGCTGGTCTGAGTATTTAAGAAACTGCTGATCTACTGGGATTTTCACGCACTACTATCTCTAGGGTTTACAGAGAATGATACGAAAAAGTAAAATATCCAGTGAGAGGCAGTTCTGTGGGTGCAAATGCCTTGCCTTGCCTTGCCTGATGCCAGAGGTCAGAGGAGAATGGCCAGACTGGTTCTATCTAACAGAAAGGCAACAGTAACTCAAACAACCACTCGTTACAACCAAGGCATGATGAAGAGCATCTCTGAGTGCACAACACGTCGAACCTTGAGGCGGGTGTGCTACAACAGCAGAAGACCACACCGGGTGTCACTCCTGTCAACTAACAGGAAACTGAGGCTACAATTCACACAGGCTCACCAAAATTGGACAATGGAAGATTGGAAATACGTTGCCTGGTCTGATGAGTCTCGATTTCTGCTGCAACATTTGGATGGTAGGGTCAGAATTGGTGTAATGGTGTGGAGAATATTTTCTTGGCACAATTTGGCCCCACAACTGAGCATTGTGTCAACGCAACAGCCTACCTGAGTATTGTTGCTGACCATGTCCATCCCTTTATGACCACAGTGTACCCATCTTCTAATGGTTACTTCCAGCAGGATAACGCGCCATGTCATAAAGCATGAATCATCTCAGACTGGTTTCTTGAACATGACAATGAGTTCACTGTACTCAAATGGCCTCCAAAGTCACTAGATCTAAATCCAATAGAGCACCTTTGGGATGTGGTGGAACGGGAGATTTGCATCATGGATGTGCAGCCAACAAATCGGCAGCATCTGTGTGATGCTATCATGTCAATATGGACCAAACTCTCTGAGGAATGTTTCCAGTACCTTGTTGAATCTATGCCATGAAAGACGAAGGCAGTTCTGAAGACAAAAGGGGGTCCAACCCAGTACTAGCAAGGTGGACCTAATAAACTGGCCGGTTAGTGTAGATACTTCTATATGAGCAAGCTACCAGACATACAAACTGATTTTTGTATGCCATAATGCACAAACATATGTTTGTGTTTTTTATGAGTAAAAAAGAAAGAACAAAACAAGGCTGGACTGATATTTTTACTCTACTGAGAGACTGTGTTTTATAAGAAATGACACAAAATGGAAAAAGGGGGTCTAAGCTATAAGAGTTTATAAAAAGATGAAGATTTGTTGAAAAGAAAGACCTGATCTCAAGATAGATTAGGGCCTAACTTTGAATAGAGCCCACCAGTGCTCCAGCTCAGCCGCTGGAACCCTGATTGAGTCCTGCAACAATGTCACCACCAGAGGCCAGGTCTCATTGCTATCTAACCCCATTATTACACAGAAAGATTGATACACTCCCTCCAGAGTGGAAGCACCACAAAAAGCAATACCCTTCCACTCTCGTTCATGTGGACTCATTAGTCTGCCCACCCCCCACATAAAAATGTTTAAAGCCTTCTGCCAAAATCTATTCTTTCTTTGGTAATCCAGCACATTCATAAAAATCTTGAAATATTTAAACCCTTTATAATGCCAGAGTCAAGTAACAAAAATTTGAACACCACTGCTGTGTATAAATTACTGAGACACTGCCAGGTTCAGGTTTGCTTCAGTGACTGGGAGGGTGACAACAGCTCATTCCACACTGTGACCTTTGACATTTTTCACACCACATGAATGGGTGCAAACAAGTACAAAACATGAAACAGATCACAGGATGGACAGAAACTCCGGCCCTGCAGCAACACAACGTTTTGCTGAAGGAAATGGACCCTTCCCTTTCGGCCAGACCCGCCCGCTGCAGCTTTGTCACCCAAGTGAGATTAACCTTGTTAGCAGATAGTTGCCAGAGGAGGCTACAGCGTCTCCACTAGGAGAGGTGGCATCCTGACTGTGAGAACTTTGACGCCATCAAGATGCAAGTGGCACAGCCCAATAACCATATAAATGAGGGACAATAGCCTTAATTACAATTAGTTTCTTTATTTTATGTCCTGTGTTTAACCCTTAGGTTTGTCAGACCTCTGCGTGCTTTTTTTAGAAGTCACACATTGGTTACAACCTGCTTCTGCTTTTCTCAAAATCCTTTTGAAGCTCCTGCAACACAATCCCTGGTATTAACATGAAAGACGATGATTAATGTGACATGGTTGGCTTGACTTTTTTAAAAACAAATTTAAAAACAGAATTAAATAAAAAAAGTATATATCATTGAAACTTTAACTATCTATACCTCAAGTAAAAAAAATCTTATCTAGACTGAACCGTTAAAGACTGTGATTCTCAAAGCTCCTTATTGTAGGTCATGCACTCAAGAAGTGGCAAGACTTAACTGATCTACAGAGAGGGAAGCAGTGTGTGGGCACTTCATTATGTAACTGACTTTGAAGCCAATCTTTTGATGTCAATGCGTTCTTCTGTCTAACGTCAGAACATCCCCCTCCATTTCAAAGCGCCCCCTTTAACTCTTGGAAAACACCAGATGTAGAATAGAACCAGACCTGAGATGATTGATGAATCTAAAACATTTGGAAATATTGTACCAGTTTAACTTGTAACTCTTGTTATACCACCCATTACATGAGCTGATTGGATTATAGTGAGCTCTGTGTGATTTGTAAGTGATAATGTTTCTCACTTATGGGTTCTAAATCAATAGATCTTAACATCCCTCACACCTCATCCAACACTTGAGCTGCTAAAGCTAAAATTCACAATGCTCAGACAGCTGCATGTTGATAGCAACTCCTTAAAAACCATGAATTATTTTCCTCCCACGGTATAATTATTAATTTGTGTAGGTCAATCACATAAAATCTCATTAAAATATAGTAAAGCTTGCAGTTGTAACGTGACAAAATGTGAAATAATTCAGGAGATATGACTATATTTGCAAGATAGTTCTCCGTTTTGTTTCAAAGTTAATGTTGCATTGACTTTTAAAAACTGTAAAATCTGCAGCAATGAAAGCAAGGGCCTTTTCTGTTTTACGGCCTAAAGTTTGGATTGTCTTGAGCGTGTCAGCTGTTGTGAAAAAGGATGATGGGTTATCTACAAGACTTCTAAAAAGAGCAGCTATCATGAGTAAAGATGTGACACCTGTAAAGCCTTTCCCCTTTTGAAGTGTCTGTTTGTATTGTTGGGAGCAACAAAGGAATTTTACCACGTCTGCACTTACAAGAGAGCATTAGTCAAGCTGGGGAGATAACAAAGGAGGAGGGTGATATGGGAGGCATACTAATGCGCTCCGCCCTCTACAGGTGTGTGTCAGCGCGATGTTGAATGCTCTTACTTTTCGTTTTAAAGTTCAGAGGAACCCCACGTGTTCAGGTATGCTTGGTGTAAGATCCAGCCCTGTAGTGGTGGTGATGGCAGCAGGGGGGCTGCATCTGGAAGGTTCTCAAAGGGTCATCCTCCAGATTAATGCGGTTTGGTGTTGGAGAGGGGAGGATGAGGCAGACATGATCACTCATTAGTCACCCTTTCACCTCTCTGTAGCTCCAAGCAGTTCAGCAGGAAGCATAAGAATGCATGGCTCTCCAGTGTCAGTTACGTTTCTTGCTTGCGGAGGTGTAAGGGTCACAGTTTAATCTTCATTCGCGCCAATGTTAATCCTGTTTTTCTTCACAGTTGTAGTTTAACTGCCTGTAGTGACAACGCTGGCCTCAACCTCTTGAGGGCCCTGATTATGATTCGAACCATTTTCATATGTTAAACATCATTGCAGGATGAAACCACCTTTGTGGATAAACTTTCTTGTGGAGTGTGTATTGGCCTTTATACTAAATAAAGTACAAGTACAAGATTTTCACAATTAGGTTGTGTTAAATAGTTATAAGCACTTATGATCTCCTATGCAGTACATATTTCTCTTGGCCTCTTCATTTAGTATAAATCCAGGTTAATTGGTCCGAGAGTCTAAAAGCTAATGTAAAGGTTCAAGATTAGAGTTGTTTTAAGCTGACAGAAGTCCACTGTGGTCTGTGATTTCAGGTCTACCTGCTCTGCAAGAACAGAAAAAAAGGTCTGTCTCTCTTGGTTTAAGAGTTTTGCAGCTTGTTCTTGACTTATCACCCAGAAAAAACCTTTTTTCTGTGGTGTCCGATAACTATAACAGGCAGTTACAACAGTAGGATGGAGCTCTTGTGAAGTATGACATGTCCTGGCTGAAAATAACTTTGTTCTTGTTCTTGCTACCTCAAGTAAAAGAGCAAATCTCTCTGTGCTTGCATCAGGAAACAGTCAGCTGAGCATGGCACATAGCTACATGTTGGGAGCCACAACAGTCTCCCTCATTGTCACTGTTATCACTGTTCTTGTGGAGTATGTATTGCGCTTTATACCAATAAAGATGCCAAGAGAGTTTTACTTCAGGGAAGATATTATCTGCTTATTTCATTTTACAAGATCCTCACTTTAAGAATCTTAAAATACCCATTTGAACAGAAACCTTTTGGGGCTTTCATCCCTTTTCATAACAAATAGCTGAAGTTTTGTAGCTAGAGTATTTTTATTTTTAAAGTACAGCTCCATGATTCCAGCTGGTCAAATATCTGAGGCCTTTTTTGCTGTATTTGTTTACACGATGCATAAGGAAAAGAACGTTACCCATGCCAAGTGGACCAGTGCATCTTTATTTCTAGACATATGTTGGGATTTGAACATTAAATTCAGCAGTTCGATTCATCAGCCCACAAAACATCCATTACTTTTCTAAACAATGTTTTTGAACATATGTGTTATTCAGCCCATAAAAGTGTAGCATGAAGACAACTTTCTTAAATTCTCAGAAATCACAAAGCACAAGTTTAAAAGGGAAAAGCTACCCTAGCCAAGTTAGCTACAAATACAAATTTGATATTATTATAAAGCCTAACAAACACAGTAAAATGGCAGTAATGTGATTAAATGCAAATACAATAGTAAGGATTTGTGTTAAACAGGTGGGATGTGCTTATATTCAGATGTTTAACAATCTCCAAGATGGGAGCTGTTTTCTCTCCATAGATGTTCTCTGCTGAAGATCGGTGAGAAAGATTTCACTAACTGTTTCATCACTGTTTCTGTAAACCACTGTCACAGATAATAAGGGAGCAGGTCCTTGTTTACACCATACTTTTTCTTGCATTAGACTGCACAGTAATTATTTTTTTTTACTTCTTTTCACAGTTCATTAAGCGATGTTGTTGAGTTTTATCTTCATTAAAGCCTCAGTCTTCCTCAAATGAACATAAACGCAGGGAGGACAGCTCTGTTTCTGTAACTTCAGTCTTTTTCTCATCAGTTAACTGTAAAAGTTGTACTTTCCCACTTGCCATTGTGCAAACTTTCTTAAAACATATAAACATCAATGAGAAATGCAATTTAAACATTATGATGTTTTTTTTTTTTCTACGGCTTTGAATTACTTTTGAATATAAAAAATAAAATTGTATTTGAAGCGATTAATTAAATATAAGATTCAAACTTTTTATATCTTTTTTTTTATTTTATGTTTATTATTTTATTTTCATTTAAGTTCATCACTACATTTCTTTGAAGGAAAACAGAATGTGACAGGAAGTATGCTCTACTAATTCAATGATTCATAATAACAACAGTGAGTAAGCCACATTTATTGTACGAAGCCTTTTGAAACACAGCGGACAGAAGTAAACACACAAACAGCTTAAGATGCTTCTGTCCATGCTGTGTTGTCACAAAATGTGTTAAGGTGTGGCTGAGAGAATGAACCTTGTGTAAGAACTTAAGAAATACATTGACCAATAGTCTATTTCCAAGATCCCCTTGAACATAATCTAAATTAATAGTAATTTCTTCAATGCTTTTATGCATTTAACACCAACTGTTTCAAAAATTCCTGTGTTTATTGCACACATTTTGTTCTAGTTCTTTGATTTACCAACTCAGCATAGTGACAAAAGGTGTTCGCATCATCGTGGGCATCTCCTTGGTAATTGAGACTGCGTATATCAATTACAAGGTGACTGCTAGGGGAGAGAAGAGGGCTTATCATTAGCAGGGACTGGCGCTGGCCTTTGGTAGTTCCAGTAATTACCTCACAAAGGGTGGTGCTTGCCTTCCCACTGCTTTTCCCACACTGCACTGCAGGCTCAGAATTCCTGTCGGCCCCAGACCTGCAATCTCCTTGGTTTTAGACAGCAAATTACTGACAAGTCCCATTCTTCTCCGCACTGTAATTGCTTTTTAGTGCTGTTTTTATTGAGGCAACCCTAACCCTCTTGTCCTTCCCCCAATAAAGCCGAGTGAGGGAGGGGGTGAGGGGTTAATATAGATGACATTAGTCCCTAATTGGAAGGTCTCGAACTTACAGGACATTTCATATATCTCCGTTTTCTAGGATTTTTCTTCATTTTTCTTCATTTTTCTATCAAAAACAACACAAAAATGTTTTAAAAGCTGTTAAACGGCTCTGAAGATGAATACCATAAAAGGACTGGGATTGAGGATTCGGATACCCTGTGATTTAAATCCCTATGCATTAGTCTCTCAATGTATTACTTTGTGGAAATAATTGGCCTCCATGTCAACACAAACTGCAGTTGAAGAAAACATCTCATTGCGGGACTTATATAGATCCATAGCATCCTCGGTTCTTTCAAGCTGTTTTTCATTTTTCTCCGTATAGTCTCTCTCTTTTGTTCACTGCAAGGACGAATTCTCGACGTTCCAGTGCCGGACAACCAAACAGTTGCCATTTGAAATGAAGGGGGAAAAAAGAATGAAAAATGGCAGAGGGCTTAGAGGATCTAACCAGGATAAAGGGACAGGAGATTCTTGTTGTGATCCAGTTTGGTTGGAAAGATGTAGGGTCTTAACAAGGATTTAGGACCTTAGAATGCATTGTGCCATTATTTCCATGTTGTGCAGAATCAGCTAAAGTGTTTGGTATTTTGTGTCTTTTCAGAGCCTATATGTCAGTCATCCTGTCTTTATGTATAAATTAATGCAAAATTTCAAAGATTTTCTGAATATTTCCTTTTTTAGATAAAATAGCCTGAATTCAGCTGGCAGATGAATGTCACATTCCAGATGATTTTAGCAATTTAAAACAACTCTAGCTCTAAATCTTCAACGCTATAGTGGCAAATTTTAACCTTCAACACTTTCTAAAGAGACCGTTGTTAAGTTTGTTGCTGTTTCCCAGCCAAATAACCTGTGTGGCTACTCTAAAATTATGTTGGTAGAGGCTGCCAACTGTATCAATCAGCCTGATTTGCTGTGACTAATTCGTCCACTGCAACCAAGTCCGCCATGAGTTAAATTTTCTACAGATTACAGATAATTTGTGCAATAGCAATGAAGATGGTACATTCTTGTGCTTTTCAAGGTCCACAGCACCCAACGTAACTCTAGATTAGTAACTAAGATGTTGTTTGCCTGAGAAAACACAGTGATTATTATCTGTCAATATAACATAGTAGCTCATTGAAATAAATTTAAAGTTCAGATTTTTTCAAATTAGGTATTTGAAAATATAAATAATAGTTCCCTGACCTGTAGTAGACAAATGTTGGTTCAGAGGAAGGCTAAAAGCTACTCAAATTAATTGCTTGTTTTAGCTAATTTTACCAATTACAAAGAACTCAAACTGAAAATGTTTATATCCACAGGAATGTTACAGCATCCGGACTCAGAGCAGCAACAAAATACCCTGAAGCAAAAACTTGCAAATGACTCGATCAGCGACCTTATTGATCTTTGCCTGTGTGTGTCCATCTCACTGTCACTCTTAGCAGGTTTACACCTCTGACCCCGTCAAGAGTGTCATATAGCTTGTCAGAGGCCTTCAGTGAAGCACAGTGTCAGGCCTTCTAATACATTACAGCACGAGTGACATATCTTCCCTGCCTCAAGGTAGACAGGTGCGCCGTTGAATGAGACACACAACCAAACACACACATACACACACAAACTGAGGCACTCGATCAAAACAATGACTTGACAAATGATGCATTCATTATAGACCCTGCATGCCAATTAAGTACACCTTTATTTTTATAAGATAAGTGAATAAATTAAGAGCACTTATCACCTTCCAGAGGCTTTAAGCTAAATATGTATAGTGTCAATGCAGCAGTGTTTAAAATGCATCGATTATTCAGCAAGTCATTTAACCACATTTCACAACAATAAACTATAAAAAGATTTGGGAAAAGTACTTCAAATCATCTGTTTTCCGATCATGTATGACCTCCTGGTGGGTATGGTTTGGGAAATGATTGGTAGGAAATGTTCCCTGATACATAGTTCCTTTTCGTACACTAGTTTTTTGGGAACAAAAAACTTCAAACTTCACAAAAATACTAAATGGTGAAGAAGTAAAATGACCATCACATTTTGTCACTTCCTACTAATACTTTGTGCCTATAAACCAACCATGTCTACCGTTTCAACCTTGTCTTATACATGTTCATTATGATGAGTTTTTGAAATAATAATTAATGATTAAGTTCATACAAAGCTTTAATTTCACAACTTTTAAATTACAGACACACAGACATGATGACAATGCTGGGACATCCACAAGGCAGGTAGGAAACGTCTATGAGGTGAATACAAATACTCTAGATACATTGTTCATTCAAAGCGTCCAGTGGAAAATTAGCTGCTTTTCGTGTCCAACATTTTCATCCCAAACTAGTGTTTGTACATTGAGTGCAAGGAGGATTTTTACTGGTCAGCAAACTGGCTAGGTTTACAAAGGCACTAGACATCATCTAGCTCAAACTAGTTGAAAACTGTGCCGTACTAGGTTGAGCTGGCACTAAAGGTAATTTTTTGGAACAAATTCTCCTTAATAGTTTCCGATTATGTTGACATTGATTGAATAGTATGACCTAATCTTAGACCCTGATATCCACATTAGCTGATTATTTGAAACGTTTTTGCCTTACTAGTGAACTACTGTCATTAAAAAACGTTAGCTAGTTAGCTAGTATAACTAAAATATGCACAAATGACTGCTTACTGGTTGAATGGTAACCACATTAACTAGTGGAGCCTAAAGTGCAGATTAGTTCACTGGTTTAAACTTTTTAGGCCTTACTTGTCAACTATTTATATTCTCTCACAACCCTGTCCTGTCTGACCATTTGTTAATAACCTTTGAGTTTAATTTAACTGAGTACTCCACACCTGAAAGAAAATTTCATTATAGTAGATCATTATCAGGCGATGCTGTAACAACCTTTAAAGAATCTGTTCCACTTTTAATTTCCTCATTATCACAGAAAAACACAGTGGAGGGCAATAATTCTGTTTCTGCCCCTTCACAAATTGATTCTTTTGTTCATAGTGTTTCTTCATCATTGCGTGATGCATTAGACAGTGCAGCCCCCTTGAAAAAGAAGGTAATCATTCATAGGAGGCAGGCTCCTTGGTTTAATTTAGATCTGTGTACTTTAAAGCACAATGTTAGAAAATTGGAGAGAAAATGGCGCTCTACACACCTAGAGGATTCCTACTTAATCTGGAAAAATAGCTTACTGTTGTATAAAAAGACACTTCGCCAAGCCAGAACAGCTTATTTCTCATCATTAATAGAAGAGAACAAGAATAATCCTAGGTTTCTCTTTAGTACAGTTGCTGAACTTACACAGAGTCATAGCTCAGTTGGGCCATTCATTCCCTTAGCTCTTAGCAGCCATGACTTTGTGGGATTCTTCTTAAATACAATTGATTCTATTAAAAAGAAAATCTTTGACATACTCCTGAAGATGATTACTTCATCCTCGGCAAGTGAAACAACATTGGAAATAACTGCAGAACCTGATTTGTGTTTGGACTGTTTTGATCCTGTGAAGCTTCCTGAGTTATCAGAAATATTAGTTTCATCTAAACCTTCAACTTGTATGTTAGACCCAATCCCAACCAAATTATTTAAGGAAGTGTTCCCTCTGATTACCAGCCCCATTTTAGATATGATTAATCTATTTTTAGTAAATGGATATGTACCACAGGCTTTTAAGTTAGCTGTAATTAAACTTTTACTTAAGAAACCTTTGCTTGATCGAGATGACTTGAAAAATTACAGACCTATATCCAATCTTCCATTCTTATCTAAAATTCTTGAGAAAATAATTGCTAATCAAATGTGTGAGCATTTATACAGCAATGACCTGTTTGAAGAGTTTCAGTCAGGTTTCAGAGCTCATCATAGCACTGAAACAGCTCTGCTGAAAGTCACTAATGATATTCTTATGGCCTCAGATAATGGACTTGTGTCTGTTCTGGTTCTGTTAGATCTCAGTGCTGCATTTGATACAGTCAATCATAATATTCTCTTAAAAAGGCTGGAATATGCTGTAGGGATCAGGGGAACAGCGCTAGGCTGGTTTCAATCTTATCTGTCTGACAGATTCCAGTTTGTTCATGTAAATGATAAATCATCTTTAAACTCCAGGGTTAATTGTGGAGTACCACAGGATTCAGTATTTGGGCCAATTCTCTTTATTATATATATGCTTCCAATAGATCAAATTATCAGGCAGCATGGGATACATTTTCACTGTTACGCTGATGATACTCAGCTTTACTTATCCATAAATCCTGACGAACCCAACCAGTTAGATAGACTACAAGCATGCCTTGAAGATATAAAAACCTGGATGACTTTAAATGTTTTGCTTCTAAATTCAGACAAGACAGAAGTTGTCGTCTTTGGACCGGAGTCTTTAAAAAAGAAACTGCTTAGTCAATCACTTAACCTGGATGGCATTAAATTGACCTTCGGTAATAAAGTAAAAAACCTTGGTGTTATTTTTGACCAGGACATGTTATTTAAATCCTATATTAAACAGGTTTCTAGGATTTCCTTCTTTCACCTCCGGAACATTGTCAAAATTTGAAATATCCTATCCAGGAATGACGCTGAAAAACTAGTCCATGCATTTGTTACTTCAAGGCTGGACTATTGTAATTCTTTACTATCAGGATGTCCACAAAATGCAGTTAAAAGCCTTCAGCTGATTCAAAATGCTGCAGCAAGAGTTCTGATGAAATTTAAAAAGAGAGACCATATTTTTCCTATTTTAGCTTCCCTTCATTGGCTCCCTGTTAAATTTAGAATAGAATTTAAAATTCCCCTCCTCACATATAAAGCCATTGATGATCTATCTCCATCATACATCAGAGATCTGATTGTTCCATATGTTCCTAACAGGGAACTTCATTCTCAGACTGCAGGTTTACTGGTGATTTCTAGAGTCTCTAGAAGTAGAATGGGAGGCAGATCCTTTAGTTATCAGGCTCCTCTCTTGTGGAACCAGCTCCCAGTTTTAGTCCGTGAGGCTCCCTGTCTACTTTTAAGGCTAGGCTTAAAACTTTCCTTTTTGATAAAGCTTATAGTTCGAGTGGCTTAACAGGGAGCCTTCCTCCCTCCCTGTTGGTAGAGTAAGGGGGAGTCAGATTTAGCCTAAACCGGCTCAGTTATGGTTGAGGTGCAAACACACCCTCCATTTCTGCTACCTGTATGACCCCTTCTCTTTTCCAATGGTTATAATCAGTCTGACAGAGGGAGGTATCCCAATCCTTGTGGTTTTTAGTATAACAATGGCCATCAGTGGGACCCTTTGTGGGGTTCCTTGAGACGACATTGTTGTAAATAAGCGACGTTTAACTAAATAATTTGAACTGAAACTATCTGTGTAGTCATGCTGCTATAGGCTTAGGCTGCTGGAGGACATAACGACCAATTTCACCCTCTTCGCTACATTCTCACACTACTCTCCAATTTTGCATTATTTGCTGTTTTTTCAGCTTTTAACCTTGTTCTCTCTTTTCTCTTCCTAGAAGCTACACCTGGCCTGACTCTGTGTCTACCTGTGACACCTTTCTGGAGTGGGGAATCGCCCAAGCTTCTGCTGGCAACAACTTAATTCTCACCCTCTACCGATGATCCACATAGTCCTGTCTTTTAGTGTTTAACCCTTTCTCTCTCCTAGACATGGCAATTGACTGAGCTTAACTGTAACAAACTCTATGTGCTCTCTTTCAGACTCTAACCTTGAAAACTGGCTCAGAGTTTATCTGTTCTTTCTTTCTAGGTGAAACGATTAAAGGAGCTACATCCATCAACATTTACTTTTCCTTCCCATAGAAAGTACTCCTGGATCAGTGCTTCTGTGTTCTTTTTGTGTCTCTGCTCTGTTCTCTCAAACCCCCAGTCGGTCGTGGCAGATGGCCGCTCACACTGTGCCTGGTTCTGCAGGAGGTTTCTTCCTGTTAAAAGGGAGTTTTTCCTCTCCACTGTCGCTACATGCATGCTCAGTATGAGGGATTGCTGCAAAGTCAACACCAGTGACTGTGCACTGTCTCTACATGCTCATCCAGGAGGAGGGAATGCTGCAAGTCTCTGACTGGATGCAATCTGCTGGGTTTCCTTAGACAGAAAAGCTTTTTATCCAATTTGAATAAAAAGCTAACTCCGACTGCACTGTTCAATGGTTAGGATTAATTGGAATGTATGTACCTGACTGTTGTGAAGTGCCTTGAGACAATGTGTTGTGAATTGGCGCTATATAAATAAAACTGAATTGAATTGAAGTGAATTATTACTGTTTTAAATGTGTAGTTGTTGACTAGAACATATTTTTTGCAAACCACAAGGATACAATTTTTAAAAGGGACACAAGGACCAGCGCCCGACGGAGAACGGTTGCTGGTTGTAATAAAAGCAGTACTTGATTAAAACGAGGGAGCATTTTGGGGCTGTCCCTGCAGAAAATCTCAAACAGATATTCATAATCAACCTGTCAATGTGCTATATGTCCCAGTGTAGCAGAAAGAACTTTAAAGTGTCATACAAAGAATTCAGTTTCAAAAACTAAACAAAAACTCCGAAATCCTGAGGTGGACGTGACTTTTTTTAATAACGCAACATATTTTAGTTCAGTCATGTACTCCAAAGTGCAACAGGTTCACACTATCTTTGAAGCCTCCTCCATTAGGATATAGTTGGATTAAAACAGAGAACAGGGGAGGGACAACTTGTAAAAACTTGTATACATAGCAAACATGAATCAACTTCAATAAAACCATCTAAAAGAAAGAAGAAAGTCTTTCAAAGAAATGCCTTTATCCTCTCTATTGTTTCATCTTGAAATGGCTAATCATCAGGGCCTTGGAGGATGCCTAAGGCGAGATTCATAGAAAGAGCAGCATCTCTGATATTACACCAGTTAAAATTGTCTTCTTGGTGTATTGACTGTGATGAAATATCCGGTTCAGTGAAGGTCATGAGAGGATGGTGGGAACCTGAAGAACTGGACTCTGGTAACCTCACGAACAACCAAGTCATCCTTCAGGAAATCCAGTTCTCTGGCATGGACGATGTGTTCAATGCGTACCCTTACACCTTGCCAGTATACCCGCATCCTCCAAGCCAGCAATTCCCAGTCCTAATACACTGTCCTTCACTCACCAGAAGGCCCCCCTTGCTCATTCTGAGGAAATACGTCTTTTAGGAGCTTGTCTCAACCATCTGTCACGGATGTCCCAGGACATCTACCCATCAACACAAATGGCTTGCATATATAAAATGCCAGTTGTGACTGGACAAATAAAGGAATTGCAAATAAAAAGTATTTTTTCTATCACACTATAACACAAACTTGGAGGCCAAACTGAAATTAAAACCTTGTAAAGAAAATGATAATTTGTCAAAATAGGGGATGAAGAAAGATTTCTGCGTGTTTTTTTGTTGGATTTGATAGTTTCCAATGTCAGCCTTTTATTTCTGTGTTATGATCACATGTCAAAAGGTATGATGACGCTTACAAAACTAATTCCTTTGTTCTGTGTTGTCAAAATACCAGGCAACCTTCATGTCGTAACACAAAAGCAAACATTTCTGAACGTACCCAGGGCGGAGTGCAAAATTTTATGTAAATCCCCTTAACGACCTTTTCAGGGCGCCAACAATCACCATACAAAGGTGACTGGCAGGCGACACTGGTGCACATTTATCCTTTGGCCCCAGCCCGTCTTTCTCTATAGCGCCCCCTACTGTGAGAGGCGTGGGGTAGGGTGCCCAGTGGCACTTGTTGCCAATGGAAGAAGCCAGCATGGACCCTCTCATGGCAGCGATACAGGTCGTTGTAATAATGTTCGGTTTGTTTCCTGCTTCACACCACCTTTGGGATTTGGCCCGCCCGATAATCCAGTACATGAGACGCAGAGGGAGGTATCCCATGCTTGTCCATCCGAGTTCCAGCCTTGTTTAGCCCAAACCCGCTCCTTTGTATGACTCACACAGCTGTCTATTGGTTCCCCAAGGGGCCATTTCATAATACGCTTCCATTATCACGATTATTAAGATTGCTTAAGCCATAAAATACAAACCCCAAATCCGAAAGTGGTTGTTCAACGCAATGTAATCAGTTATGAAACTACCAGAGAATATATTACAGACGCATAAAAAACTTATGCACAGGCACACACTCTTTTTCTATGGAACTGTTTGACACAGACGCACACACACCAGCGTTCCCAAGCCCCTGACTGAGTGTTTTTATCCTTGCTAGGCCTTGTCTCAGAGGGGAGTCAGGCCCCTACTGAGACCTTATCCACTTCCTCCTGCAAAGCCTGTTTTGCCCCTTTGCAGCCCTCTTCCATTCACAAACTTGCTTTAAGTATCATTACGCATAAATATACAATGATTTTGCAATATATAACTGAGGAATATTAAATATACCTTGCAGCTGATGACGTAGGTGGTTTCCCCATGTGTTAAAATGCACATGAAGGATGATTTTTCTTCCAGAAAAGTAACACTTTTTTTGAAACAACTTCCAAGACTTTTACTGTAGCCGTCCCCCATAATGCTGTGCCCCCCAGGTGGGCATAAGAGTTCTGGGAGCAACATTTAACTGGAATAAAGAGAATGTTTAAAAAAATAAACCAAAAAAAGGAAGAACAGGGTGTACATGTGTGTCACTGTGGTTGCGTTTGTGTATGTGTTGGGAAAAAAAAGTTGTTAGGCGTGTACCATCACCAGCGGTGCCATCAAAATTTGTTTGTGTGTGTGTTCTTTCAGAGGGGTGTGTGTGATATATACACCCCCTACTGTCCTATTTCCAGTCGTCTGTCCACACATCACAACTGTCAGTATCCGGCGAGATATGAAGCCGAAAACAAGGTCGACGAAGAGCAACCCCTCGAGTGGATATTACCATTGGCTTTCACGTGGAATACGGTGGATTAAGCATGACCTTAAGGATATATAGTGTACCTTCGTCTTTTGCATGGTATGTGCATATACTATAATGTTGTCAACCCAGTTAACTCAGTGTTTTGTTTGTTTAAATTTTGACCTTTTATATCTCATTTGGATTCAGTATGCTCAGCCAAGAAGATAAGAATCTCATATTGAAAGGAAAGGTTCTAAAGCAATTGATTTCAACTTGAAGTTATCGTCCTTTTCGGCATTTGTTTTTGTTTTGTTGTTTTGATTGAGAATTCGCAATATGTGGATTGGCAAAGGTCAGCAGCTAAAGATAAACCACATAGAAAATAAGATGTGAGAAATAAAGAAATAAATTAGAGAAGGATCTATGCTGTTACAACTAACTCCTGCAGCTGTACTTTATGTTCTTGTTTTTATATTATTTATTTGCTGGTGATTTGTTTGCATATCTAATGCCAATGGAACAGACCATCACTATATAGATGTGAAACCAGTCTATAGTAGAATTTGATATGACCCGTGTTAATTTCGTACTCTTTAAAAGAAACACATAAACAAATATTTAATTTAAAAGGTTTTACTGGTTAAAATTGAGAAACAAAGATACCTTAATCAGTCATTTGAATAAAATGAGTTTAAACTTTGAACTTTTTTTCAAACTATAGAAATAAATAAATTTTGCTAAACTACCATTTGTTTTCCATTTACTATAATTTATAATCTGAAATAAAGTTTTTTCACCCTGACACGCTGTTACCTAATCCATCCATCCTTTTTTATACTCACCGAATTCATGCCCTTATTCAGGGCTGGAATCTATCTCCAGCGATTCAGAGGCAAGAAGGAGGGTACACCCCGGACATTTCTTACAAAATCTTGCTTGGAAAGTAGTCTTATAAATGACATTGTTCACAGTGCAGAGAGAGAAAGAAAGATAGAGAGGGGGAGTTTTGTTATCTGAACCAGAAGAAAGTTCCACAATTATATCTCTTTGACATGAACAAAAAAACATTGCAGGACTCAAAATAAGTAGTGAACCAAAAGCAGTCAAACCACTAACTGAAACACTGCTGGATGCATCTGTGGGCAAGTAAACTTTCAGGAAGCAGTTGAAAGTATGGCCTTTACAAAAAGGCTCTGCGCTGTACATCATGGGGAATATCACAGCACAACAATCCAGTCATACTTCTAACAAACAAACAAATAGAGAGAGTGGAAATATCAGGTAAAGGTTGACCTTTTTTGTTAACCTTAGAGGGAAAAGAATTGATGGGCCAAACATTTGGGTGCAGAAAATTAAGGCAGGCTTGTAGATACGTTTTCCATTTGGGAAAGGAAAGAGAAGCTGTTGCACAGAAATATGGGGGTCTTTTATAACTGTACCCTTAATTTAACATATACATGCTGCTGCCTAAGGCGGTTATTTCAGCTTTGAGCTAAAGTTAAGCTTGTGATTGATTTTTGAGAATATAATCTGTGACTTTATTTTTATCTAACTTTAATGTAATAATCTTTATCTTTGCTTCAATTCGTCTCTTCTGTTTCTTGTATGAGTCACCCAAAAGCTGCAGCATGGTTCCTTGAAGGCACGCTTTGGTAAGATTCCCAATCTGCATTGTCTACATTGCACTGTTTGTCATAAAGTCGTTAGCTGGGTTAGCACCTTCCAAAATGGTTACTGAAGTCAGCTGAGCTGATGCTCATGGATGTACTGGGAAACACCTAAAGCTTGTGCTGTAACTTTACCTAAACTCTAGAACAGCCTTTCATTATATCCTGATTACGTTGCAACACCTTCAAACCCTGACATTGTTAGGTGTTTTTTGTGTTTCGTTATTTTTTTTCTCTGTTTTGATTATTTTTATGGGTTTTGCATTTGTTTTTGTTTGTGTGTTTGTTTTGTGTATGTATGGAACATCAGTCCACGTCTCCTTTGGTTTAAACGTGTTTGACTTAAATTGTTTAAATTCAGCCACTGGCAACAGCTGCATGAATGGTACTCTGGGCAAGAACCTCCTTCAACCCCAAGCTTTTACACTTCTCTCTGTCTAAAGTGATCCTAATGCAAGGATTGCAAACGCTGTTTTTGTTTTTGTTTTCACAAATACAAACACATACCATAAATCTGACATTGTGTTTTAAATAATTCAGGTCCTCCTTCTTGCTTTCAGTAAAAATGTCCCTGTCTGGCAAAACTTATAAAAATGTAAAGCATAATATGGCTTAGGTGAGAAAATACTTAAAATCTAATTTTGCATGACAATTCAAATACAATTATTATTGACTTCTGATTAAAAGAATCTCTCTTCCATGTAGATCAATATAGTTTAAATGAGACTATTTTTAATATTTTATATTTTGAACTATGATCAAATGCAGTTCAGATCACTTAAATAACTGATAAAGCCCTTTATTGTAGCACCAAATCAAAGGCTGTAAATGAGGAAATAATGTTACCATCAAAGCTCTTTTGTCTTCCACAGTTTACTCTTGTTTTGAAATCGGAATGCTTATATTATTTAATATTTAATTAAATAACCATCTGGTCTGTCAACTATTGTCCTGGGAATACCAGCCCAATATGCCGTTAGTATTAGGACAATAGATGAAAGAGTGATTCGAGGACTGGCATTAATGAACAACAACTCTACACACATATGGAATAAATTCAGAACACTTCTCTTTAAAATATAATAATTTATTAACAGAAACAATTCAACTCCAAGTTAAACATATTTTACTCTTAACTAGGCTAGAACAATTCAACTAAAACTACCAAGCAAAATGAAGAAAGAAAACGAATGGACTATATACAAATGAGTGAACAAAAAACCCCATGAAAATGGTTGAAAACCATAACCAATGAAATGATGCAATATTACCATTCAGTGCTATGTGTGTTTGAGAACCAAGGTTTATCTTGAGGAATCTGGAAATGAAAATAAATTGGTTTTAGAACTTAGTTCTAAAACCAATTTGTTCTGAAATTAGTCTTAGAACTAATTAAGAACAATAATCGGCATGTCTTCAAACAACCAATCATAATACAAAATCAGAAGGGTGGATAAAACATTATTTTAATAAAATAATATTTCAAAGAATGATTTGCTGAATTAGAAATCAACCTTTTTGAATCATTGATTCTTAACATTGTTTAATTTGCCATCCTTATCTTAATGAAATAATAGTAAGGAAAATATTATTTGCTGACATGACTGTTGGGTTAATTGGTCTCTCTAAATTGCCCTTAGGTATAAATGGGTGTGTGCATTTGTCCTGTATGTCTCTGTGTTGCCCTGCACTGGATTGGCGACCTGTCCAGGGTATACCCTGCCTCTCGCCCATATACTGCTGGAGATAGGCACCAGCTCCCCCGTGACCCACTATGGAATAAGTGGTAGAGAAGATGAATGAATGAATGAATGAATTAATTAATTATTTAATTATTTGCTGGATCAGAAATCCGTAATATTTTAGACAATTTATCTTAATGTTTTAACTAGCCAACACATGGGGTAATGGCCCACCAAAATGGCAGGGAGGAACATCTATTGACTCTCATAAGATGTCAACCAGTCACATGTAAATATTTGACTTTACTGGTGCTAAGGAAAGTAACTTATTTACCAACACTTTTAAGGTCAAACATGTACATTTACCACTACTAATATACATATGAATCAGCGGTGATTGCTCTAAGACTGCAAGGGAAGTTCAACTTCCCCTAAAATTTAAAAAAATAAGTGATCAAATATATACTGTTGTGTGTACATGTCATTGACTAAATATGCGTTACAATGCGCTCAACTTTTGTTCAGAATCAGCTTCTTATCACTGGTAACGACGCAGCTTTCCTCTCACTCATTCCTGCAGCTTCACAGTGCTTTAAACAATGAGTTCAAAAAAATGCTGGGCTTTGTCCCGCCCATTGGACGCTCAGCGTCTCTGGGGGTCTTTGGGGCAGTGGGCTGACCTCGGCTGGCCCAGACGCTCAGCTTCTGCATAATGATTGGATGATCTGGCTGAATCCCTTTTTGATTGACAGCGAAATGAGCGAACCAGCTATCTTGAAATTGAGCTTCCCCTCCTTGAAAGACCAGCATCCGCCACTGATATGAATGTGCGCATGAACGCTGGTGGCAAATTGTGGCCCATCTGTGTTTAAAACTACACCATAAATAAAGTTAGTATCAACTTCAAAATCAAGCCGATCTAACCTGTAACCTCAGGGTCTGTGGACTGTTAGCACTCAAATGGTTTAGCTTTTAGCACCACAAACAAAACAAAACATCATGAATTAAATTCAGACTGTTTCATTCTAAATTGATTTTCTCTTCCCAAACACCACCGTTTATGTGATATGTTCTGAAGAATGATGGGAGGTCCAAAGGGTATGGGTGGCGAAGTTGGCCTGGTCTGGCCAACGTGGTGGGCATGAACAAAGAAACGTTGCAGCTACTCTTAGTAGTAGCTATGTGCGTAGTCCTGCTGCCCGGACTGGCATGTAGGAAGATGTGTGATACTGCGATTCCGGCTGTCTCCTCTTCAGCAGGGAGGAAGGAATCTGTGTCTCTTGACGTGATTAGAGACAGAGTCTCTTCTAGGAACTCTTTGGCTCAGATGCCTTTCTGCAGAAGGCCAGAAAGCGAAGTTTCAGCACATTTTGTCTTAAACCCTTTTTGCATAAATGCTGGATTTTTCAGACAGCAGATCATAGTTAGCTTTGGTTCCTCTTGATCGGCGGGTACTTGAACGTCAGATTGTTGTCAACTCAGTTGAAAAAATTAGTCCAGCTTGCCAGCAAGTTAGACATTCAGGTGTTTCCTCCCGACTGCCCCTCTGGGAGAGTCACATGGGTAGAAAACAAGGTAGAGCGGGCAAAGTGTTTTTGAAAGTGGCTGCATGGCAACATGGGGATTCCATGCTGTGAGAAGTACAGTAGGTTAGTGTTTCTCACCCCCCATCTGTTTGTGCACAGTTCACAGTCCATGTTTTATCCATGGTTTTAGATATGGCTGAGGGCACAACACACTGTACACAACACATGGTGTTGTTCAACACCCCATTGAATCAATATTTATGTATATATCAGACATAAGAATTTAACTTAATCCATGATGGTCAGCCAAACTGATTTATGCAACTATGCAAACCAAAGACAAAAAAGAAACAAAAGACAGCGTATGATGCTAAATATGTGACTGTACAAGAAAGTAAACAATAGTTGCAATAATTGCCTTCCACTCATTTAAATATACAACAGTTGTTGAAACCAATCTTTCAGCTATTCAGCAGGGCAAAACCACAAAGTATGGTTGAGGAATGAGACAGCAGTGAGCCTTTCCTGTGTGGTCTTTCAGCCTTCTCCCCTCCTGCTGCCTTCCTCTGGCTTTCTCCCCTCTTGCTGCCCCTTCTGCTGGGGTTAGCGGCCATAGTTGACCCTGGTTAAAATTCAACTTTCTCAACAATAACATGGTTAGCTTTTTCCTTAATTACCTGGTTGTGCAGAGAAAGGGCGTTCAAGTTGTAAATTTTGAAAAAAAAATCTTAAATAACCAAAATGAGAACAAGAGTCTGGTTCATGAGGGATCAACAGTAAATATAGCATTGAAATGATTGCTTTTACGTAATCAAACCTAGAAAAGTGAAGAGGAATAATTTAAACAGATAAACTGTAGTGACAGTGCTGTGTTGCCACGTTTTATGAAGAGCAATGAATGCAGTTGGGAGCTGAAGTGATCAGTTCCTGTTATGAAATAGATATTTCTCAGGCTCGTATTATATTCTTGTTTTACTAGTTCATCAGATTCTCTATACGTAATAGCATGTTTTCAGCAAAGAAGACTGAATGCTGAAATTACACCTAAAGAGGGTTCAAAAAAGTTTCAGTATAAGGGTGTGCACACTTATTCAACCATGTTATTGCAGTTTGATTTGGATTTTCCTTTTACATAGACTAGTTTATTTTTCAAGTGGCTAAGACAGAATATTAAAGGTGGAAGACATTCTGAAATGATTTATCATGGTCTCACATTTGACATTACAAAAAGCTTGCATTTTAACAGGGTTGTTTAGTCTTTCTATGCCCAATGTACATACAACACTGTGCAAAGATCCTAAATCATCTCTTGTTTATATTTGTGTTCAAAGGAGCCAGGCTTTCTCACAATCTTGTAAAGTGGTCAGAAGCAACATTTCAAGCCTTTCTAAGTTGTTTTAGTGTTTTTCCTTTGACTTTGGCTGCTTTTTTATTTATTTTTAGTCCTGTATCTAACCATTTTAAGAGAAATGTGTCTTTGTTTGTTAAGCCACTTGCCAATTGACATATCATTCAGGCAAACAAAGTCAACTAAAATCAATTCAGTCCGTAAACTTAGCAAAGACCCAATTTTAAAGTGAATCTTTTACATCAAGGCATCTTTCATAAGACACAATCTATTCAACTTTCTTAAGTTTAATCTATGAAAAAATAACAAACATAACAGCCTATTTCACACACATAAGCAGCATTTTATCAAAGTGATTCCAAGTGTTAATAGCTGAAAACTTTGCATACTATAGCAGATTCATGGATTTGCTGAATTTTTTTAAAACCTGATTTAAGACACTCATCTGTTGTAAATATATTTTAAGGCCTGAAATTTTCTCTGTTGCTCTCTATTTGACCACTTTCCTCATCCGTTAAAGAGACTGCACAATGTGTTTTCACAATCATGTGGAAGGACTGGACAATAAATGAGTGTAAAAAAGGTCAAAATCTGAAGAAAAAATTTATAATCCTGAATAACCAGAATTAAAATACTTTAAAACAATACAAGAATTTTCAGTTGCTTGAAAGCAAAACAAAGAAATTTTTTAGGTTAACTTAAACATTTTTACACCAAATATTATGTTATTGTTAAATCATCCAAAGTGTCATAACAGATCCTGTGCCTCCAGAAACGTGCCACATTTCCATACTATGTCCTCTAATACACTCCCATACAATTAAGGATGATGCCTTTTGTATGACGCACTTAGGTCATCTTTTTTGGCCTCATGAATCAGTCAAAAAATAAACCCACTAATAATTCATTATAACACAGGAAAGCTTTCCACTTGTCATTATTACAATCAAATTAGCTCAGGTTTAGAGAAAAGTTGTGTTGATTATTAACTTGCCTAGAATACATTGAAATTGTGAGTGCATCCATTGCAAAGCTAGAGATCTTGTGTAGCTGCTATGAAAGAATTTATAAATTAACAAAGACTTTTTAATGAGCTCATGACAAAGATTAGAAACCATAACTTAATGACTGCCTGTCTAGTAGAACCCTTAGTCTGTATTTTGCAATCTGGAGGTGTCGTGTGGTTTCTGCAACCTTGATGTAGCAATAAATGACATCATTGTGGATTAGGATAACTTCCTAAAACTGCAACAAGAACTAATCTGTTTGGCATCTTAGGCTGGCAAATAACCTCATATCATTCTGTATGTTGAGTCATTCATAGGCAGCTTTTTCAGAGGATCCACAGCACTACACCTTGGAGTGGACCGCAATAAAGTGGAGGGTTGTTGCAATATTGAGGCGATAAGTGACTGACGGGACCCCAAAAATGTTTTGAGTGGTGACGTACACTGAATTATTGGGATCTGACATCCTCCAATGTTTAGAGCAAGGTTGAAGGGATTGGGCCAGTAGAGCCCCAGGGCTCTGTGCAATGACATTTATTGAATCTTTATCAAAGTACTCGTACTCGTCGTCTTCCGCTTTATCCGGGACCGGGTTGCAGGGGCAGCAGACTCAGCAGAGACGCCCAGACGTCCCTCTCCACAGACACCTCCTCCAGTTCCTCCAGGGGGAGCCCAAGGCGTTCTCAGGCCAGCCGAGAGACATAGTCCCTCCAGCCTGTCCTGGGCCGTCCCCTGGGCCTCCTCCCGGTGGGACGTGCCTGGAACACCTCCCGAGGAAGTTGTCCAGGAGGCATCCGGTATAGATGCCAGAGCCACCTCAACTGGCTCCTCTCGATGTGGAGGAGCAGCGGCTCTACTCCGAGCCCCTCCCGGATGGCCGAGCTCCTCACCCTATCTCTAAGGGAGTGCCCGGCCACCCTACGGAAGAAACTCATTTCAGCCGCTTGTATCTCGTTCTTTTGGTCATGACCCAAAGTTCATGGCCATAGGTGAAGTTAGGAACGTAGACCGACCAGTAAATCGAGAGCGTCGCTTTTCAGCTTAGGTCTCTCTTCACCACAACGGACCGACACAGCGTCCCCATTACTGTGGCAGCTGCACCAATCCGTCTGTCGATCTCCTGCTCCATTCTTCCCCCACTTGTGAACAAGACCCCGAGATACTTAAACTCCTCCACTTGAACCAGGAACTCCCCTCCAACCTGAAGAGGACAAGCCACCCTTTTCCGGTCAAGAACCATGGCCTCGGACTTGGAGGAGCTGATCTTCATCCCAGCCGCTTCACACTCGGCTGGGAACCGCCCCAGCGCATACTGTAGGTATTGCAGCAGCATCGACAATAGATGCGGAGAACATGGTCCACTCAGACTCTATGTCTCCAACATCCCCCAGAATCTGGTCAAAGCTCTCCCTAGGTGAGAGTTGAATACATCCCTGGCCAAGGGCTCTGCCAGACATTCCCAGCAGACCCTCGCTATGCGTGACGGGTGACGGGTCAGACAAAGAGTGGTTCAAGAACCCGTCATGACGACTACTAAATCGAGGTCCCACCCTGGAGCCAGGCCTGGGGTCGGGACTCGTCGGAGAGCGCCTGGTGGCTGGGTTGCTCCTCGCGGGACCCAGCCGGGCCAAGCCCGAACAAGTGACGCGAGGCCATCCCCAGTGGGCCCACCACCTGCAGGGGGAACCGTGAGGGACCAGTGCAAAGAGGATTGGGCAGTGGACGGAGGTGGAGACCTCGGCGGCTTGATCCCTGAATTCTTAGGCTGGCTCTAGGTACGTGGAATGTCGCCTCGCTGGGGGGGAAGGAGCCCGAGCTTGTGCGGGAGGTTGAGAGATATCGACTAGAAATAGTCGGGCTCGCCTCCATGCACAGCTTGGGCTCTGGAACCCATCTCCTCGAGAGGGGCTGGACTCTCTTCTACTCTGGAGTGGCCCACGGGGAGAGGCGGCGGGCTTGGGTGGGTTTGCTTGTTGCCCCCCAGCTCAGCCGTCTCGTGTTGGGGTTTACCCCAGTGGATGAGAGGGTCGCATCCCTGCGCCTTCGGGTTGGGGAAAGGTCTCTGACTCTCATTTCGGCCTACGGGCCGAGTGGTAGTGCGGAGTACCCGGCCTTCTTGGCGTCCCTGTCGGGGGTGCTGGATAGTGCCCCTCCCGGGTATTCCATTATTCTGCTGAGGGACTTCAACGCCCACGTCGGAAACGACAGTGACACCTGGAGAGGCACGATCGGGAGGAATGGCCTCCCCGATCGGAATCCGAGTGTTGTTTTGTTATTGGACTTCTGTGCTAGTCACGGATTGTCCATAATGAACACAATGTTCAAACATAAGGGTGTCCATCAGTGCACTCGGCATCCGGACACACTAGGCAGGAGGTCAATGATTGACTTTGTTGTCGTATCATCAGACCTTCGGCCGCATGTTTTGGACACTTGGGTGAAGAGAGGGGCTGAGCTGTCCACTGATCACCACCTGGTGGTGAGTTGGATCCACTGGAGGAGGAGAAAGCCGGACAGACTTGGCAGGCCCAAGCGCATAGTGAGGGTCTGCTGGGAACATCTGGCGGAGCCCTTGGCCAGGGATGTATCAAATTATTTACAATAAGTACAGAACTAAAAAGAAATAGAACTGAAGTTAGGTATTTTTAGAGAACAATCACATTGTTTCTTCAATATTCGATTAAGCCATTATAATATAACCCTCTTGTGGAGGGGATAGTAGTTGGATGACACTGGCCATGCTAAATAAGACATGCGGCATTCTTATTACTTTAAATAACAAATATGGAACATCGTCTTTGACAAAATAGGTTATAGGGTTGCTCACATGTTGCTTACCATCTTAATCGATAGTACCTCAAAACAACGAATCATTCCGTAAACTGCTGATTCTACCAAGATGCACAACAGGCAGGCTGGCACAGGAAATCAGGTATGGATGGATGACTGGATGGTGCATATGGCCACAAACATAACTAACTTGTGCTACTACCTTTTTTTCAGTATTGCTCACTTAAAATAGTGTAAAGAGAGCTTTATTTATTTATTTAGCATAGCATTGTTTCAGCTTGAATCTTTTTGATGAACTTTTTCTTTTGCTTTTCTATTACACCCATTCCTAATTCTATGTAAAATATAGATTTTTCAGTATTTAAAAAGCGAATTCAAACTCTGCAAATTTGCCTCCCCAGTATCTCTCTAGGATTAACAAAGTATTCAGATTCTAATTATGAGCTGTAGCAGAAATCTTTCCTCCCCTTTAAACTGTGCGTGCATTTTTCTCCTCGACCACAGGGGGCGATCTCTCCCGGTCTGCGCTCGCGGAAGTTTTACAGGAACCTCTGACGTGTCAAATTAACGCCATTTTCCTGTAAAAGAGGAAACGCCTTAAGGGAAGAAAACAGCGAGTGAGTAGAAACAATTTAAAACCAAACTAAATGTATAGTCTTCTGTTATTTTCCGTAATATATTTCTGTAGGTTGTAGTTGTGCAGGCAGATATGTTTACAAGCTAAATGGTGTCTTATAACTGCGGTAAAGACAGATTCAGAAGCAGTTTAACGCACTGCTAAGAGAGCTAGTTCTCGATGATTCCGTCCTTAGCTTCCTTTTTTTTTTTTTTTTTTACCCCTCACATATTGTAAGCTAGGTTGTCATTAAAACAAACGAAGGGATGTCATAAGAAATAAAGTAAATTATTTAAAATCTTGTCTAGTTGCCTTGCAGCCTCTGGTATCATTGTACCGCAGCTTGCTGTGGTCGGCGTTTGTTTACGTAGATGGGCAAGTTTCAGCACCGCACCTGAAAAGTCAGCTGTAAGAGCTGCAACAGCCTCTATAGCTTTTTAGAAGCAGAATTAATGACCCATAAATGTACCCCCAGGTTTCACATAAGCCCTACGAAGCAAGTAATGTTGTGTTTGACATGTCATATGCTTAGCCTGCTTCCACGTTAATAAGAATAGCTTCCTTCATACCTATTGCATACATTTTCATTTTACCCCAAATTTGTAGTCGGATGACCTTTTTAAAGAGCAATAAAAGCGAAAGTAAAACATACACTACAACATTGAACAAATGTGCAAATTACGAGCAAAGTTGTGTGTGCCAAAACATGTTTAGTTTGGTGCCTCTTTGCCTGTGGGGATTATTTAGCACATTTTATGCGGTGCATATTTATTGATTAGGACAAATTTACCAAATACTGACATTTTTCTACAGAAGCCTCTCTGAAATATTTGTTTATATGCCTCATGAGGAAGTAGCATGATCATATAAAGATTATCATTTAGATGAAATAACATTAAAGTTATATCGTACTGTTTATATCACCGGAGATCTTAGTATTTAAGACATTATCTTTATCAGTTGTGCAGAGGGTTGCACAACTGATAAATGCAACTTAAAACATGAATAACTAAAGTGTTGTGTTGTATTTATTTCACATCTCTAATATTTTTGGAGATTTTATGCTAATATTTTTGGTATTTTACTTCTATTTTTTAACTTTTCTTTTTTTTTTTTTTTTTACAAAACAGTTGACTTAGAGATTTCTTTCTCTAACAAAATCATCAGTTGCTGATAGAATAATTTCAGTTTTGACTGTCTTGCCAATAAATCATTGAACAGACATGTGGATTTCTACAATTCTGCTGTACAGATCGGTGTACAGCAGTGAATGGGTACATAAACTCCAGATAAGATACGACTTCAGCCTTGACAGCATTCTAAAACACAAACCAAGATGGTGAAGGATTTGATTTCAATACATTTGCCTAGATTATCAAAGTTTTAGTTTTGAATTCAGGGTTTGTGGTGTTTAAGATCTGCTAACCACCACTCATGTTTGTTTTTTGTCAAGGGACTAAATGGAGCATTGATTTGTTTATTGATGCTCATTAATTGTTTTTGCTTATCCTCAGGTTCAGGGGAATTTATTACACCGTGTTCGTCCTGAAGTGGTTTTCCCATCAGCAGCAGCCATGGGGAATATGTTTGCAGGGCTGTTTAAAATGTTTGGGAAGAAGGAGATGAGGATTCTAATGGTGGGCTTGGATGCTGCAGGAAAGACAACTATTTTGTACAAGCTTAAACTTGGAGAGATTGTGACAACCATTCCAACAATAGGTGGGTCAAAGACTGTATTTAACACTCCGCTGGACAGAATGTTTTGTCTTGCTGCTACAAATTGTGGGTTAAATGTCATTGTTTGCTTTGTTCCTAAGGTTTCAATGTAGAGACAGTAGAGTATAAGAACATCAGTTTCACAGTATGGGATGTTGGTGGTCAAGACAAAATCCGACCATTGTGGCGTCACTATTTTCAGAACACACAAGGTAATTTTTTAATCAGTTTTATATTTTAATGTTAGACTAACATCTTTGTAAAAACGGCACATCATTCTCATCTGTCTTTGTTTTTTGCACTATTCCTAGGTCTGATTTTTGTCGTGGATAGCAATGACAGGGAGCGATGTGCTGAGGCTCGGGAAGAGCTCTTGAGGATGTTGGCAGAAGACGAACTGCGTGATGCTGTGCTTTTAGTGTTTGCTAACAAACAAGTAAATAACATCCTTAAAAATCATTTGGTGCCATTTTTCTTTTTTATTCTTTTTTTCAGATGGCAGCTTTTAAAATGTTTTTGTCACTCATTTGCTTGTAGGATCTCCCAAATGCCATGAATGCTGCCGAGTTGACCGACAAGCTGAACCTTCACTCCCTGCGTAACAGAAACTGGTACATCCAGGCAACCTGTGCCACTACTGGAGACGGTCTCTATGAAGGACTTGATTGGCTGTCTAATCAGCTCAAAAACCATTAATGGCTAGAGAGATTAAGAAAAATACTCTGTTCCACCCAATCCCTCATGTTTTCTCTTTTCACCTAAGTAAAACTGAGTCAACCCCATTCTGGAAACACAGGCCAGTGGTAGGGCTGTTCTAATCTTGTAAGGCTTTTGTCAGTACGCTTTCTTATTTTATGTAAATAATTTTGGTAATAGGGATATTATTGCACTCTTTGACTCTTCTTGGCTGTTGGGTGGCTTTTACTTTGAAAAAGAACGTGAGGGAAGAAATTTACTAAAACATTTTGGCCCCAGAAACAACACAATCAAATGACATCCTTAGTTATGTACTGTAAGGAGTGGTCATGGGGGGCAGGGGTGTTTAAATAAACAGAATTATACTGACCCACTACTTGAAGTTGCTGCAGCAACATGTAACAAATCCTGAATTTAAAATGTAGAACACTGGCATTAACTATTTGTACTGACATCGCTCTCATCTGTGAACACTCACCAGCCTTTTGTATAAAACTTTGAAAATTAAAATACTGCAGTGATCGCACACTATCTGTATAATTTTGTCAGGAGGGCACTGGATCAGTTTTGATTTTTCTATTCAAGAGTCTCAGGTTGATCATATGTAGCTTTTGGAATACTTGCTAATGGTCTTTTAGAGAAAGCATGTCACCTGGGTGTTTACATCATTACCCAGAGGTGAAACGATTTGCTAACGGAGTACTTATTCCCCTAACTCTATAATCATTTCTTTGTGAGTGTATTGTGTGAACTATATTGAGCTGTTTGGTGCCATAGTTTAAGGTTCTAAGCAGCTGATTGCATGCTTGATTTTGCTCAGTGTTGGGAAAATAGCATTTTGAAAGCAATACCAAAATCAGCTGCATGAAAGCGCAACCGTCTTTGATGTAAACAAATAGCCAAATATAGGCATTTAATGCTAATATCTTTCCAAGATTTATTTCAGAAAATTGTTGGTGTTATCTGTTGTTGGTGCATTATAATTTTTTGATTTATAATTGCCTAAATGTTCTAATATTGCTTTAAGTTTGTCAATGTTTTCCTAAAAAAAATTGTTGGGGGGCGGTTACACTGCAATTAAAGTGACAAGATACAAAATGATTGTGGAAGTGAGTTTTATTGCACTATGCATTCAGAACTTGTTAGACTGTCAATAACGTTTTTTATCTTACTTACAGGATTTTATAATAATAGTCTATTTAAAAGGGACAAATCATTCAGTGAATAAAGCTTCACTTTGGCTAAAAAAAAAGGTCGGTATTGGAAGTTTTAACAGCAAATAAAAGTTACTTGGCTCAAATTTTTTTTTTTATCCCATCATGGATTAAGGGCAAATAAAGGAAGACATACACTGCATGCAAAATATTTATGTGCCTTGAACTTTTTCACATTTTGTCACTTCAAAACCACATGTTTTAATGTAATTTATTGGGATTTTGTGATAGACCAATGCAAAGAACCAAATAATTTTAAAATGTATAAAAAAGTTCAGATTTTCTTTCAATTTTAGTCCAATATGACTTAACAGAACAGGGGATGTCAACTCCCCTAAATATAATCCAGTAAAACCAACTCACATTGTGCTGTTAGTAAACAATTTTGGTATAAATACAGCTGATCTGTGAAGGTCCCAAAGGTTTTTTAGAAACATTTTTGAGCTAAGGCATAATGGAGACAGGGACAACTTCAAACCGGCTGAGGCATGGGCATCCAACTAACCTGGGAGGCCAGGCAAGGAGGGCATTAAACAGAAAGCTTGGGTTGGGAATTAGTTGACAGAGCGTCTTCCAGCAGGACAATAATCCTAAACATACAACCAGAGCTATAATGCAATGGTTTAAACCAATGAATATTCTTGTTAGAATGGCCCAGACAGACAATGCACAAACCTAAATCTAATTGAGAATCTGGCACAATCCTTGAAAATTACTTGGTTGACAGACACAACAGACTGTCTAATCTCATTTTGAGCCTTTTTGCAATTAAGAGTGGCCAAACGTTTGAGTCTCTTCATGTCCAAAGCTCGTAGACATGCCACTAAAGACTGGCTTGGGTAACTCCTGGAAATATGATTCTGCGAAGTTAGTAGGTCTGAATACAAATGCAATCATTTTCAGGTGGATATTTTTGCAAGGCACTGCAACAGATTCACTAAGAAACATTGAATTGAGGTAATTTCAATCTTATATTTTCATTATGTTTTGAACAGTTCTGAATGCTTCAAGAAGAAATGTGATAAAAAACCCTCCGAATTGTCAAATGACCCAAGAAGAAATACGGTTCCGTTAAGTGATGACCCACCCACTGTTAGGTTAAAGCAGTTAACGTGAAGAGCATATCCTGCTTTAGTGTGTGTAAGGGTGGCAGTCTAGAACAGCATTCTTGCAGGTTGATTAGGCTGCCATGGTTAATGCAGCCAAGCCTATAAAACATGGTGGGAGAGTGTGGTAGTGGTGGAAGGCGAAGTAGTTTGAGCCTCAAGTCCCTCATAGGGTGGCTTTGTCTGGCCTCTGATCCTGCTGCTTCATTAGCTTGGTTTGTGTGTGGCAGCATTACGGTACTCTGTCATAAAATAGACCAGCCTGGTATTTGGCACTCTTCTTAATGAACATCTTGCTCTTTTGTGTGTTTGTGCGTGTACCCCCCAGGTACCAGCATGCAGAATCTCCTTTCTGATCCATTCAAGCCAAATGCAAACACTACATTCTAGTAGGTGAAGAGCATTCAAGAAGTATCATGCTGCATCCAGAAGTATCAGTCTGAGCCATTTCAACTAAACGAAATTAGTTTGATTATATCCTGCTTTATTTGAGAAATAAAAAAGCTAAACTTTTTGTTGAAAGCAATAGCTTCTGCAAAATCAATGAAAGCCAAAGGGCTTTGGACAAATAAGCAAATCTACCCAGATTTGTAAATTTAATAACAAATTGCCTTGGAAATAAAAGAGTTCATCACCATACCTTAATAGAACAATAAACACCACAATCATCCCTTCCACATGACCAACTTATAGTGTAAAATAAAACATAAAACTAAGATGCATCACACAGTTTGCCTGGCTATCCATGATCCAGGAGGTCCCAGAATGCTGCGTGTGCACTATGCTTCTCTGATTTTAGTGGGGGAGTGCGGGACATTAGTCGTCCGAGTCTGTGTCATGGCGTCTCCTGTGGCTTTGTGTGGAACCAGCGGGGGCCTTCTTGTGGAAGGCAGAGTTGCTGCGAGCAGGAGACCCCCCGTCAGAAGAGTCTGTGTCGTGCCTCTGCCACCGATGATGGGGGCGGGAAGGCTGTCGCTCGGCCTTTGCTCCCTCCCTTGAATGGCTGTCATGGGGTCTGGCTCCACTCTGACTATGGTATGATGGATTATGATGATGGTGGTCCTTTCTGTGTCTGAAAAGTAAAAGGAAACAATCAATGAGTGGAGTGTGGTGGGCCATCCGATAACGTAGCTGGGGCACAAGTGACTGCCTGGTGCTTTATGGGGACATTCACAAAAAAATGGTTTGTTTTGAAACCTTTTACCAATGACTGCATATGCACCTGTCACGCTGCATGTAAAGCATATTCTCTTCTTAATCTAACAAATTACTTTCTATATCTCTCATAGGCATCCTGAACCCTAAATATTGAGAAATACCAAAACTGAAAAAAAGAAATTCTTCATGATGCAAAATGTATAACAGTGTCCTAGTGCCCTCTAGTGGCGGTGTTTTATTTTGCATCACTTGTGTTCTACAGAAAATGTAAAGACAGAACTAACAAATTGCACATAAGAGTAGAACTAAATAAAAAGCCATTGATGTCATTGCAAATGTACATTGAAATTAGAACACTGCCACTGCTAACTGTAAAAAACAACACACACAAAAACAGGCAATAAAATCAGACAGCAAAAATATTCGGGTTGCACTTGATTTTAACCTGGGGAGAGTCCAGCTTGTGACCTAAATAGAAGCAGGATTTTTGTTTTGTTTTCAATGGATATCCTCAAAATGTCTTCCTATTTGTAGCACTATGCTCAGCTGGGCATTACTTTTCAGATTAGCTGCCTATGACAGAATATTCATCCTCAAAAATGATCAAATATCTGCTAATAAAAACCATTTACTTTCAATACCTCTTTGAAGCTCTTATCCATCTGAAAGCAGCATTCATCCATCTGCTCCAGTTTTCTGTCACAACATCAATAAACTCGAAAACCTCTATGTTAGTGAAAGCCACAGGAGTTCGTGCCATCCCACTGCCTTAGATGTTTTTCAGAGAATGAGCTGTTCCAAGCTTTTCTGAAGTTTCACCAAACCCTTTTTAAAGTCTCTGTCATCAAATACATTTTTATCCGTTTCATGATGTTAAAAAGTGGCCTTCTATTTAGCAAAAGAAAAAACATTAGAAGATCTAACCATTTTTATTCTTGGGGATTATGAAATGTTGTGCTCTTTATATTTACATTAGAGTTGTCATTCCTAATAGCAAAGGCTTAACCTCTCTTTTACATGAGGAAATGTTTAACGGACGTTCAGAGCAGCAAGTGTCAAGTTGAAATGCCACAATTAGTCACAAATCAAGATCTTTTACCTGCTAAACTTGTGCAGTAATAATAAAAATACAACACCGGGGCCCAGTTGTTTTTATAAAAAGTAAAAGCTTTAATTAATAAACACTTCCACATATTTAAATGTCAAAAAACAATATAAATTTATATTTTAGCATTTATTATATATCAAGAAAATTTGCCATGGTGATATTGTTAAATATAGTGCCCTCAATATCAGTCCAAGCATGTCCAAGAGTGAAAGCAGGGAACCTCACATTTAGTAGCCTACCAAATGACGTATTCAAGCAGGCTTATATGATTATGATACTGAACATATTTAAATTGGGGTGATGGCTACGATTTGATATACTAATTATTCGATTATATCAAAAAAATTTTTTATCTAAAACAGAACGTGGCACTGCATGATCCGAAGTCTTAAGGAAAATCTCAGACAAACCTTTTCCTGTTATCATCCGAGGATGAAGACTCGGCGGACGATGAGTCTCGTCTTTTCCTTTTCTTCTTTTTTTCCTTCTTCTTTTTCTCCTTTTTGTTCTTTTTTTCTTTTTTCTTTTTGCTCTCATGCCTATTGAAATTAAACAGAAGTCAACGTTCATAATCATACTAAACAAGTCTTGTTAAAACCAGGCTCACATTTTGTGATGTCTGTTTAATGCTGAGTGTTTTGTAGATATAAAGGATTCGTAAAATTCCGCACGTTTACCTTTCTTCTGTCTCGTCTTGTTTTCCAGCACTCTCAGATGTTTTCGTTGCAGATGTTTCTTGACGACCTTCAGTTTTGTGGTGCTGCACAACAAGCATGGTTAAATTTTTTGCACTAAGGTGTAGATTATAGTAGAAAATTAATAACCAATAACTGGTGCCACCACTACTACAAGGATTTCTCATGAGCTAATCTGCATTTGACAACTGAAAAGAAAACTGAACTCACTGTAAAAATCGGCAGACCCATTTTAGCCGCTTCTTTCTCTTTTTGGGACAGTAGCATCTTCCGTGACCCCGCACTTTAAAACACAAACAGTTGAGAAAAACAAGCACTTTACATCAGACAAGGCAATTTTATTTGCATAGCACTATTTAAAACACAGGGTAATTCAGAGTGCTTTACATGAAAATAAAGGACCAGGGTTGAACAAACATTAAAAACAAATACACGACAAGAAAATGGTAACAATTTAAGCTTTAGGAAAAAGGTAAATCAGTGCAAATAAATGAATAGAAAACAATAATCAAAGTGAACTGATAAAATATTTGACGTTTACTGGAAAACCTGAAAGGTCTAGATGGTTTAGACAAGCAACCCTGAAAAGTATTAAAGCACAAGACTATTCAGGACATTTTAAAAATCGCTTTACACACAAGGACCGCACAAGCACAAGACTGCTAAAGACACCATTACAGATATCAACCTAGAGAGAATAAAAGCAGGAAACATTTCATTATGGCAAAGTTTTCGAAATGGTAGTAGAATGATTTAGTAACAGACTATACGAATGATACATTTTGGGTCTGAGATCATATGTTCACCTAGGTTTCCTACAAGCATTGTGGTTTTAGCCTCAATGAGTCTAGTTGAGTGCTGATCTCTAATCTTGTGTTTTTGGAACTAAAAATAACATCTGTCTTTTCTGAAATAAATAGGAGGAAGTTGTCACCCATTGACTCATTGACATTGTGAACACTTTGTCTTAGAGAATGTGGTCATGTAGCGACCAAAAAATATAAAGTTGTTTGTCATCAACATGGATATTCTAGGAGAGATGCTGAATAAATGTGACCCAAGAATGGAGCCTTGAGGAACCCCAAGAGATCATTGTTCACTCAGATTTCTCATTGTCAAATGACACAAAGTTGCCTCATTAAGCCAAGTAAGAGCCACGTAAGATCACAACCAATTTAGCAAAGTTCCATACAATTATGTGATGGACTGGCGACCTGTCCAGGGTGTACCCTGCCTCTCACCCATAGACTGCTGGAGATAGGCACCGGCTCCCCCGCGACCCACTGGAATAAGCGGTAGAAAATGACTGACTCCATACAATTATACCCACCTTTCCAGTCAATCAATTAATAAGTTATGATAAACTGTGTCAGACACAACACTAAGATGCTCAAAACAGAGAAAGTTTTGTATGCATCACTGCTGAGATGTACTGTCTTTCATTTAAAACTTTAACCAATGCAATCTCAGTTCTGTGGTGTGGTTGAAAACCTGACTGGACAGCTTTGAGGTGATTGTTTTTTTTAACCAAAAATAAAGATTATTTTTTGATAAACTGCTAGATCAATGATGTTTTTCAAAAATGACAGGTGAGCTATGAGCCAATAAATTCTTATGACCAAGGCATGCAGATTAGGCTTCTTTAAAAGAGGGCTTGTCGCTGATGTGCTCATCTCAATAGTAAAAAGCATTCATTTTCAAGTCATGCAGGTTACATTGTAATAACGCCCAACATGATTACCATACAAGGACTTCCATCCCAACTCAAAAGGGAACCCTTACAGTGCTAAGATGCTGGGAACCAGTGTTTACGAACCACTTGGCAGAATTTGTTTCAACATGTGAGAAAATGTCTAAACATTCATACAAAATATTTGCAATTTTGAAGGATTTTAAGATCTTCAGGCGCAACTTTTATCTTCTAAAACTCATTTATATTCTGTATATAGTTTTATATGATATGGATAATCACCTGGAACTTCCCAGGCCTGATATACGATCCACGCTCCTCTCTTCACCATCAGCCTCTTCCCTTCTACAAACCTCCACAAGATCCTGTCAAAATGTAATGAAATTGAAACCATTTGACTTTGTTGGCAGTGGAAGATTTTCAGATTTTGTTTTTGTTCACTAGCTAATCCACATACCTCTTTGGTAAGTCCAGTTGGTTGTCTCTTTATAATCTTGTGCCCTCTAAATTGAGAATGAAAATGGTAAATTAAGCGTTTTGATGCTTCAAACTTGTTGCATTAAATAAATGTGGCATATGTGAAGTCATACATACAGGGCCGCCATAAGTGCCTCCTCTTCTGCTGCCTTCACAGCAGCAACTTCGTCCTCTTTGGACAAAGGTTTGCCAGTTTTTTTGTCTTTTGCGTACCACGTTAGATCTTTCCCTTTCTGCCATCGGCCAACTGGTGCCATCAAGGAGTTTCCTTAAAAAAAATAAAAAACAACAGAGCAAGATGGTTGGAGAGAATTTAAATGTTGATGTCATAAACTGATTCGGAAGCACATCTTTTTTTCCAACTGATAACACTTTGATTTCCAAAACATATCCAATACATTCTAAAGTGTAATTAGACTGTATATAATTTCACTTTCTCTTATTTTAAACTGTTTTCTCAGAATTTGACTTTTGAGTAAGCTGAGGCAGAAATTGGCAATATGTGCGTGGGCCAGATAGAAGATATAACAAAACCACAAAAGGTTTCTGTCATATTGTTTCTACAGGTCTCTTTCTCTGGCATCTCATTGGAGATGCGAGGGAAAGTGCTGGAGTAGGTTTTCTCTTGCCTTATGGAGAATACATTAACACAGGGATGTTTCATCGTATCAAATCACATTTTGCTATAAAAAAAAAAGTAGACCAAAGTTATGGCCCAAACTCTCTGCAACAGCGCCAATTAAATTTCGATCAGCTTTAGTTTTCCCTTCAAATAATTAAAGTAGAAGGATGTTAATGATGTTTGAGAGGAAAATGGAGTAACACCCACTAACTTCTGTCAAGCCAACCTTATTCATAGAGTATATTTCATATGGCAATCCTAAGTGCTTTAAAAGAAAAAAAAAAAAATTATTGATCAACCAAAACAAATTCAATTATAAAAAAACAATAGAAATTAGTTTTTTTTTTGGCAAAGAGCTCAAGCAAAAATGTCCATAATGACTGAAAGAACCACAAGCTGATTTTGGGTTGATTCCAGGTTTGATGAGAAGACCTTTACATGAACACCTCACAGATCTGTTTGGACTTTATTCAGTGAACACTTCAAACATGGAAAAGAACCAGAACATTTAAAGAGATTATGAGATGAGGTCATATGCTCAAACCTTTTGGTTTGGTCTGGTAAATAGCCTAGCCTAGCTAGCAGCATCTTTTATCAATTTAAATGAATTGACGTCTTGCATGAGTGAGGAAAACGTGTTGCTGTAATGTAATCTACTAGAAACAAATGAATGAATTTATCTAATCCGGGTTGAGGTAGGAAGGATCTAACTTTGGATATTTTGTTTCTAAATGGACAACATGCCACCAGTAATATTTACAGGTGCATCTCAACGAATAAAAGTACCATCAAAACGTGAATTTATTTCAGTAATTCAATTCAAAAAGTGAATTGTCTTTATGTAAAAAAAAAAAACTTACCCTCTTTGTGGAGGGTGTCAATGACTGCTGAACAACCGTGAGGTCAGCAGCCCATGATTTTGTAGGCCATAACTTAATATTTCTGGAACAATTTTCATTTTAATGATCTCATGTAGCTAGCTGTAAGTGATCATCATCAAAACGAACAGAAATAAACTTGTAATCTGCATGTAATCAACATATAAGTTTCACATTTTGAGATTAATTGCTGAAATCAATCAACTTTTGATTATGTTCAAATTTACTGAGATTCACTTATGCGTTTCTGAAAATTAGGATCAAAACCAAACGGCTTTTTTTGACATGTTGAAAGGTTTAACCAGCACAGACTCGTAAATGATTATCTTTATCACCCGTTTCCAGAAGAGATACCCCCCAACATATAATCTGGCAAACAAGTTGTGCAAGGTTACTTTGGCTCTCCTTTTATGTCACATCTGTGCTGCTACGTAGCTCCTCTCTTTGGCATGCTGCTGACTAGCTGGGCAGTGGTCAGGGCACAGATTGGGGAGAGCCTATTTCTGCCGAGATAGGAGGCAATGTGAAAGTGGGGACCAGCTGTGTTCGTGGAATTAATCACGTCTGTAATAGCAAGTAAATAAAGTCGTCCAGACTCGGTGTAATGAGGGACTGCACATCAAAAGGTATGAGACTGCTGCATGTGGGGCTAACGTGTTTTTATAGCCTGCGACTGTCAGCTATCTCCCCTCGTCGCTAGCTTGCTCGCCCCGTCTGGCTAGCGCTGATAAAAGCTTGACTTGTAGGCTTCTGAACTTACCCAGATAATTCTCTCTGTGTTTATCGACTTTCACGTCGTCCCAGTTGAATTGGTCCTGACCTCCGCGTAAGCCTCCAGATCTTGACGAACCAAACATTTTTGCAGAAAAAGTCGGGGGAGGTGAGAGGGAAAAACACGCCGCTAGCGCATGCAGCTAAAGCTAGTAGCCCGAACCGTGTGATTGGCCAGGCCTTCTAGACTCATTCATCCGCGGAAGTTGAACGGTGAGTTAACTTCCCAGTATCGACAGGAGCAACCTGTTAACTTGGTGGTGTCTAATATGGGAGGTTTACGCCAGTCCAGGCGCCTGCTTATGTAGCAGCACTCACTTACAACTAGCTTATTTCACGTAGCTATGGTAACAACGCGTCCCAAACGTGTGGTTATACAGCCACTACGAAAGACTTGCTATAAGTCAGTTATTTACATACACAAATTAAACGTGTAGGTGTTGTAGAGAATTTTTTTAATTGTTCGTGGCTAAAGTTGAAAAACAAAACAAGGAACAACCCAGTTTCCGCGTTTTTCCGCGCGTGTTTTTGACGCTGAACGGTGATGTTTTGGTCCGCAGTGATGACGCAGACAGAACAGTTTTCTCTAATGGCTCTCACAACGAAAGCTCGGGTCAGTGGAGGGAGAAAATCCCCCGGAGACGGTCTCAGAGGCTTGGAATAATATAACCCCCGATGTTCCTGAGACATTTTACAAGGCTATTTTCAGGTAGGAAGGAGGATGTTTGTGTTGTACCGCTTCATTTGATCCCGGATGTCTTTATGATCTGGGAGTGCCATTCATTCCTGGAGTCGACTGTTTAACACTGTACCAGGAAAAGATGGAGTTGGAATGTAGGGAGTTTTCATCGCGGTGTAAAAGGTGGAATGCAAGATGGTTAGGTTTTTTATTGGTAGTTTTTTCCTTCAATGATTGAATTATTTATTTTGTATTTGCAGCTGAAGCAGATAATGAAGAAAGTCTTGTCATCACTGCCAGTACAAACTGAATTTTTTTTAAAGTTTTTCCTTCCACTAATTGCATCCATGTGAAGGCAGCAAGGTGGATCTGCAGCTTATAGCAGTGTCAGACCTTTTATTAACTTTACCATTTTCATTTCACTCAGTCTTTCTAAAAGCAGGTAAGATTAAGATGTGATGATTATTAAGGTGACCAATATACTTAAGAGTACGATCACAAAATCACAGTAAAAATCACAAAACATAAAAAAAAAAAACATAAAAGCAGATGCCAGGAAAATAAGAATCATAGCTAAAATGCCATCGTGCTACTTGGTATTTAAAGCCTGCCTGCCTGGAAAAAACAGGTCTTAAGCTTAGATCTAAAGATGCCTGGTCTAGTGGTGGAGCAAAGATCTAAAGGAACCTGGAGGTGCTTAATTATTGTTGCTTAATTTTCTTTTGTTGATTATGGTTGATAATTAATAACGAGTAAGATTAATCAATCAGAAATAATTACAGTCAGAACTTTAAAAATGTAAACTGAATTTGATAGAATTCCAATTTTCAAAACAAAAAACCAAAAAAACAGTCGCTTCTTCGTAAAATGCCATGTGGTGTGAACAGATTTTAACTGCACTGAAAAACATTGAGTTTAAAGTAAACTGTTGTATAAACTGTTACATGAAAAAGCTTTAAAAATGAAGTTATTAAGGAAATATGTCCAAGGTAAACGTGCATTGCATTTGCACTGTAAAACGGACACCTTTCGTTCTAATGTGCTTTGAAATCTTCCACAGCATTCAATTTTCAATTGCCAAAATATTTTAAAATTAGATGCTATGCTGTGCATTGTGGACATTGTTTTTAAATTGTCAGAAATAAAACATTTTATAAAAGCCAAGTTGCCTAAAATCATGCAGCAACTTAACACTGTGACGTGTCTTTCTTATGTACCTTTCTTTAGGATAAATCTGATTTCTGTTTTCATTTAGAACAGAAAATGAACACTATTACTGCTGCCAAATCAATTCAAAATAATAATTACTGTTATAACAATGTGTTTTTATGTTTATTAGTTATTTAGTAGTTTTTATAGACAAGAGTTCAGCAGTTAAACACTAAAATTAGTAGTAGCTTTCATAGCATTTATGCATAATATTATAAATTTTTTCTGTTCTCCTCTGTGTAGACTAAAATGTAGGATTAGTTGGTTAATTAGTCAGCTGAATGGAAGCTCCCTTAATATTTTCCAAGCAACCAAGGTTATCTCTTTTGTGCTCAAGGGAAATCTGTAATAGCCTTCTTTGAGCAAGCTGACTGGCAGTGCACAGCAAATGGTGGGGTATTAGGGCTGTTTTACTCTAGGCTTCATACAGTCGGAGAAAACCCAGACCACTCCGGCACCATTTCTGTCATCTCATTAAAGGATCTTTAAACCATAGGAATTGTGTGACAGAATATATTTGTAATTTTAACACTGTGATTATTTAAAACTGGTATACCGCTGATCTTCATAAGCCTCTTTGTCATTTGTTTTAAAATCCCATGTGATTAACAGTTTGCGTTGTCGTCTTTTCTAGTTTCTGTAAGTCCGTTTGTTTTAAATTATCATAACACTTTATGACTTGTAACTCTGAGTCAAAGTGCATTTTTCAGTGCAGTAGTGAGACTTTTGTATCTGAGTTGTTATTGTGCACAGATTGCAGACACTCATGACTCTGCATGAGGGGTTAACCGTTTGGCTGCAAAATCATCTTTGTTTAGGGCTCATTTGAACTATTCACAGTGCTGCTGTGCTGTTTTGAGCCTTCTTTGTCTCCATTGTAATAATTTCTGTATTTCAATTGTGATTCCTAAAAGTATTATTTTTCTTATTCAAAGGAAGTCATTTAGCCGATAGTTAAAAGATAACCATTATCCTGGTGAAATCATGTGCCAAACAGTCTAAAGTAGGGCCGAAACAATTAATCGGATTAATCATGATTAATCAATTATTGAAATAATTGTCAACTAATTTAGTATTTGAATAATCGTTAACTGGAGTATACAGATTCTATTTGCTTAAAGAACAACCCACTCAGAGCAGTAATTAGGCAGAAATTGTACAAAAAATATTTATATTTTGCATTTAATATGAAAAACCTTGGTCTGTAAATAGGTTTTATCCAGAACTCCTCAAGTGGCATAGTTTTAGCTTCTTCTGTAAAACAAACAAAAACAAAAACTCCTATTGAGCAGCTTTTGCCATCTGATTATTAATCGATTTATTGGGAAAAAAATAGTCGACATATTAATCGATTAGCAAAATAATCGTTAGCTGCAGCCCTGGTCTAAAGCCTAAATTTGTGTGTTTTTGTTTTTTTTGTTAAAAAGATGTAAATAATTAATAAAAAAATTACCATTAAATAAAAATCTTTTACATTTTAGCTTCGACTTGACCTCGGGCACCTTATGCAACTCAAGTGATTTAACTTTACTGCAGCCAAATGCCAGTCACATGAGGGTTAGTGCACGGGTTTCAAGTCAGTTATGGAGCTGTTCAATAAGTCTCCGCCCATGCTGGCTGTAGTCCCATGTGACTCTCATTTCTCTTCATGCGTCTCCTAATTAAGGAGGAAAGGTGGACTATCTTTGCATTAATGTCTCACTGCGTGCGTCTGTCTCACTGCGACATAAAAATAATGACATGGCAAGCTTAGATCAGAATTTTTTGCTTCTTTTTTTTTTTTTATAAACCATAAAGCATTTATCCTTTGTTAAAGCCTGTTGGTGTTGACCTTTGCTAGTAAATGTAGATTTGTTCCCCAGATCAATAGGATTACTCTAGGCAGATACCTCTGAAGCATTTATTTCTATTAGTTTTGATGATGATAGATCACAGTGCATATACTGCCTGGATGAAAATCAGCATCTCCATAAAGCTTCTCACCAACGGGAGCATAAAGCGCTCTAATATTTGCTAGTAGATGCTGCTCTGGCTTTGGACTTGATAAAACGTTGCACCAACACCAGCAGACGACAAAGCTCCCCAAATCAATGCTGCCTGTGGAAACTTCACACTTGACCTGGAGCAACTTGGATTCTGTCTCTCCGCTCTTCTTCCTGTCTCTGGCACCTTTTTATTTCTAAATTAAATGCAAAATTTACTTTTTCTTCGTTCTTTTTATGATTTTTAGTCCATGTAAGACTCCTCTGATGTTTTCTCTGGAACGTTGCATTGCATACTTGTTTGTATAAATGTATGTATATATGTATTCAGCAGGCACTACCTGTATTTCACCATGTAGTGTTTCCACAGACTTCTTTAGGTCTAGGTATGAGTCCTGTGAGGTTAGGGTTAGTGGATAGAAGACTGCTGAGGAGAATCTGGTTATGTGAGGCGAGCACATAAAACAACAGTGTGAAACAACAGAAATAAATTTGGCATAATTAACTTGAGCATGCAATATAACGACAGGGGAAACACTGTATATACTACCAGCTAAAAGTTTGGACATGCCTTTTGTCATGCAGTTGATTTTTGAAGCAAAAGCACGTAGACCTATGTGGCAAACAAAAAATAACTCAAAACAACTTTTAAAATTTTAGATTCCTCTAAATAACCTGTCTTTTCTGTGATTACTGTTTTGCACACTCTTGGCATTCTCATCAAGTACTCACCTGAACTGGTTTTCCAAAGTGCTGTACATACTTGAAATAAGTGACTCTTTGTGTAATGGGTCATTTGAGTTTCACCTTTTGAATTGAATTACCTGTTGCTACAGAAAAAAAAAACAGGCTGGGTTGAAGTGTTAGCCCCGCCCCCTTGCTTTGTCCCCTCCCTTCAGTTTCAGCTTTCATTCTCAGTTTGTTTCAATCAAACCCTCACTGTTCACTTCAGCTCCTCACCTCCTTGAGCTTTCTGTTTTGTTAAAAGGTAAGGGGACAGACCATTCTTATCTTTGTTTTAGCAGTCTAATGGAAATCATCAGTATTGGATTAGGACACTTTCTCCTTTTGTCTTTAGCTCTTTTCTAATTTCACTTTCAGGACTGAGTTCCCAGTTTTTTACTTGCCTGGTGACGTTGTTGCTCTCAAGGCAGGCAGCTCTCTCATTCCTGTGAGAGTTCATCACTTGTTTTTCTCTTTAGCATGACACGTCTCAGAAACATTTACCCATCCACGATGCAGTTTAGTGTTATTAAAGAAAAACATTTATTCTTTTTATATTTTAGACTTTGTGATGAGTCATTCTTCCTTCCCTGCCTAAATAGTCCTTTAATGAACTCCAGCCCTTTTCTCCTCTTCTATTTCAGCTATGGCTGGACCCAGGCCTGTGGTGTTCAGCGGCCCATCCGGGGCAGGAAAGAGCACCCTGCTGAAGAAACTCATGAAGGAATATGAAAATGTGTTTGGCTTCAGCGTCTCCCGTAAGTGTGCCGGGCTGTAACTTCAATAATAAAAGTTTATCTCTCGTGTTGTAGGAAGTGGTTACATTTGGTGTTCCTAAATATGATCTGTATTCAAATAAAAGTGAACTAAGGTAGTTTTTTTGAGACATGAATTTTTAGGATTTGGTTTTGTTTAATAATGTTAATTCGTTTTTGGAAAGTCAGATATTTTTATGTTTTTTGTTGCTGCTCAGTACTAGAAAAACATTGGACTCAATTATTTTTGAAATCACGATTATTATTTTTTTTAATATTCATGTACAGTATGTGTAAAACACGTTGCACTTGTTGCACAAAACCAGTCTCGAAAACTAAATTATTTTAATAATCCTTTATTGTTAGATAGATTTTTTTTTCTCATTGACTGGGAAATTGAAAATATAAACACAAATTCAGTTTTCATTTTCTTAACAAAAGAAATTCAGCTGATCTTCTGAGTGATCTGTAAGTAATGGGGTTATAAGTGTCTGAACATCAAAATTTACCAGCTTGTACCCTCCTGAACTTTACGTCTCAATAGAGGCAGCACAAGGAGACGCAGGTTTGTTAGATATTGAATCTCATCCTGTAGAGTGCTACAGGACGAGAGACGTTAATGTGTGAGATAGTGTATTCCCGACGGTTGCTCTGGGACTTGTAGGAAAGGGATTTATCAGTAATTATTGAAGGAGAGTTGGGAAGTGATTTGGAGCTTTACTGAAAATATATCTATCCATATTTGTTGTAAAGAAGTTCAGTACAGCATTGCAAAGGCTGCACATATCCCTAAGTGGCAAGCAGTCAGTTGATGTATCACTCTCTCCCCATTGTGTTAAATGCAAAACTGTAATTGGTGCATTAACCCTTTATCTTAGATCCTGTGGTACTGGGCTAAAACATTTCAGGGAAATGCATGGGAAACTAAAGAGTTGTACCTGAACCCAGTGAGTTTGGTCACAGCACATCTGAGCAGACGTATAACTACAGCAGGCAAAAAGCTTTTCAGTATTCTTACTTCCGCTGCCAGGAGGAATGCATGGTTTCAGTGGGTCAATGATATGAGCTTTTCTATCAAGAGGTAGTGTAAACTTGTGTTTGAGTGCTTTATCTAAGATTCCCTACAATTGCTTTTCATAGGAAGGTGAAACAGCCTGGCAGCCATTTCTGATTTATCTCAACTGAGTTCTGTTTGTATTTTTTGACTTTTTTTGTTGTTGTTTTGTTTAGGATGTTTTTTACTCTTCCATTTTGCTCTATGGTCATTATGATTCATGTTAAAAGCAGAAAGCTCAATAAATACATAATATACAAAGAGAAACGTATTCTGTAAGTACTGCCAAACTGGTGCAGCTCTGGAGAATGTAACACTGGTGTCATTACATCTCCCAGATACAACAAGAAACCCTCGTCCAGGAGAAGAGAACGGCAGAGGTACAGCATGTCAAAATAGCATTTCACATACTTTCTGGCTTTCCATAAAGCCATTCCCTCAATGTTCTGTTATCGGTTTATAGATTACCATTATGTTACACGGGAGGCGATGCAGGCGGCCATCAACAACGGCGAGTTCATCGAGAACGCAGAGTTTTCTGGGAACCTGTATGGCACGAGTAAAGCCGCCGTCCACACTGTCCAGGCCAAGAACCTCATCTGCATACTCGACATCGACATGCAGGGCGTGAAGAACATCAAGAAGACGGACCTCGACCCAATTTACATCTCCATCCAGCCGCCATCCATGGAAATCTTGGTGAGCACAGTGGAAACCCATGCAACCAGTTTGGGTCTGTGAGTGTTCATGCTAATAACCAGTCTCCTCTGCATTTGCAGGAGACACGATTAAGAGACAGACAAACTGAGTCGGAGGAGAGCCTTCAGAGGCGTTTCCGTGCAGCCAAGGTGGACATGGAGTTCAGTAAGTGGTTATCAATTATTCCAAAACCAGTAGACTTGATCTCCACAAGCATGCTTGAAATGAAACATTCTGTTATGATATCTCCCATTTAGGTAAAGAACCTGGTGTGTTTGATGTCGTTATTGTCAACGACAATTTGGAGGATGCTTATGGAAGGTTAAAACAAACTCTTCTTGAGGTGAGTTAACTTTGCAGCTCCTGTGTTTTCAAGCACTGAAGGAACTAAAGTTGGTTAAACCATAAAGCTGCCCAGCAGTTATATAGGAGCAGCTGTGAGGACGGAGATATGGAGACTGAAGAGGTCAAAAAGGTGCTGCTGTTTGGAGCCAAAAAAAAAAAAAAAACGATGTCAAAGCACATGTGTTCACAAATGTGGAAAACATCTCTAATAAGCGGTAGTGGTGTTAATTGGTTTCCACTCACCTCAGTCTCCATAAGGGCATGTAGAAACAAGTAGAGGCTAGCTGATAACTGCAGAGCAAGCACAGATAATTATCACTGGGGCAGATGAGAAAGTTGGCTTGTTGTCTAATAAGGGTTTTGTATCTGTAAAATCAGCAGATTCACCAGGAATTAAACATTCAAGTTGAAATGAATGTTTTATCAGATATGGTGCCTTAGAAAAATCTACATTTCCTTTTTAATTTTTCCACATGTTGTCATGTTACAACCACAAACTACAATGTGTTTTACTGGGATGTCATTTTATAGACCAGCACAAGTGGAAGGAAGATGAAAACTGGTTTTCAGATTTTCTGGTGTATCTTTGTATTCATGCCCCCTCGGTCGATACTTTAAGGAACCACCTTTCACTGAGAGCTGCAAGTCCTTATCGGCTTTACACAACTGGAGAATGAAACCTTTGCCCGCTTTTCCTTGTAAAATAGTGCAAGCTCAGTCAGAATGGATGGAGAGCATCTATAAACATTGATCTCTACTTTAACTACTTTTTTTTTTTTATAAGGCCAGGTTTCCTATAGTCTTATAATGTGCAAAAGTTTGGAATTCATTTTTTTTATATTATTGTTTTTCAAGTCTGATTACATATCAAAGAACGAAAATGTAATATGAAAAAACATTTCCAGACTTTCCATTTTATTTAAAAATCACAATTTCAGTTTTTTTTTTTTACATTGTTTCATATTTAAATACTGATCTTTATATTTGGTCTGGCAGATCACAACTTAAGTTTTAGTCCTACTCATCAATCATTTTTGTGTTTTGAGTGACTGACTGGTAAATTTAATTTAAAAAAAAAAGGGGAATTTTACAGCTTTCTTTGGCCTCTAGACCCTTTAATGTCTGGATTTGCAACAGGACCTAAGGTTCTTGAACCAGGTTCTGGATGAAATGGCTATATTTTGGACTTTTTTGAAATGGAGACCATATTGATTTAAAAGAAAATGTGATCTATCGGGTCTGTATTTAATTTAAAATAATCCAGTTCAGACTAACAGGCTTCTTTTTCTCTCTGTAGGAAATTAACAAGGTCAAGAAAACCAAGATGTCTTCGTAGAAGACTACTCAGCCTGGTACCTCATCCATCCACTCCCTATAAAACTCCAGACCTCCTTTCCTGCCATGTACATTCCTTCAGAAGGCAGTCTGTGAAACTCGGACAACAAAAATTAGTGAATCTGCAAACATGTATTTGGGGTTAACTATAGTGAAAATGTATTGTAACGAGCATTTTTAGATATGTTTTTTTTTTTGTTCTTTACGTTTGAAGAAAAGATACTTAAATGATTCTTACTTGAAGTGTGGCATGAACAGCGTGCAGGAGGGTCTCTGTACGACCGGAATGCTTGCGTTTTTGTTCACTCACTAAGCCAGAGTAGTGTGACCCATTCCATCATGTGGACAAACTAGTTTTAGGATGTAGTCAGCCAATATGAGATATTGGTTTCTGCCGCCAAACTGTGCTTGTCTTATCTTTCCATCCATCCGTTGTCTATACCCTGTCATTTGGTGAGAGGTGGGCTGCACCCTGGATAGATCAACAGTCAATCAGGACAAACAAGCATGCACACACACACTCATACCTGAGGGCAACTTGGAGAGACCAATTAACTTAACCGTCCTGTTTTTGGACTGTTGGAGGAAGAGAACCCTCATGCACAGGGAGAACATCCTAACTCCAGCCAGAAAACCCCAGGCTGGGATTTGAACCAAGGACTTTCTTGCTGCAAGGCAACAGTGCCACCAACTGCACCACTGTGCAACCTGTCTTGTCTTTCTTCGTGTGTAAAAATAGATTAATCAGCAGTTGTGGTATGTGGTATAAAATTCATATTCCTCTCCGGCCGTTTACTTTCAGGGGGTCATTCATGTCAGCCATACATTTAAAACTACATTTATTCCAGAGTTGGTGAAGTAATTTATTTTTGTTGTTTGTAGTTGTTTATGGTTTTTTTTTTATTGTATGTGTTGGCAGGATTTGTTTTATTTGGAGTTCTATTTGAATTATGTTTGGCTTGACTTAATACAATCTTTGTTAAAAAACAAATACTATATGACAGTCAGTTATTTTTATTTTTATGTTGTTGAAGAAAAGGGGGAAAAGACAGTTGACTATTTTACAATTGTAATTTTTTTTTAAAACCTTTTTTTTATTGTCGCTTGCTCATATTGTAGCTTTACATGTACAGTGAAATGAAATTCAGTGGACTTTAAAGCATCTGCAAAATTAAATGGACATGTTTAAGATTTATGTATTCCCTAAAAAACAAAACGGCAAATTTTATTTTACATTCATAATTAAAGAAAATATATGATGTATTTGTGAGCTGGCATCAGGAAGTTTCCCAGCAATACTTAAAAAGTAAAACTATTAATGGGACCTCATAAGATCCATTCGTTTGACCAAAAGTTATATATTCCTGATATTATTGTTCATTATTTAAGCTCATTCTTATTTACAGCAATAACATGTTACATGTTAAAACTTCAATAAAATGATACAACTACACAGTGCATTATTTGTGTAGTCACACATGTAACTTGGTACCATATGATCAAAAACCTTCATTAACTTAATTAAAAAACACTAAAACTAATATACATTCATTACACAAGGTAAAGTATTTTAAACATTTATTATTGAAAATCCCAAACTCTGTTGGAAAATTAAAATATTACATTAGACTAACATAAGGATTTTAAATAAGAAATGTGAATCATGGCAGTCATGAGGAAGACAGCTGACTTTACAGTGGTCCATTTAAACCCTCCAAAGGGAGAGTAAGCCACAAAAACACCTTGTAAAGAAACTGACAGTTCAGAGTGCTGTATCTAGTCAAATAAAAAAGTTAAGTGGAAGGAAAACGTACTGTGGAAAAGGAGAAGCAGCCTGCATTGAAATCCAACTGGAGTCGGTGCTTGTTGGATCTGGGGTCTCTCATTTTACTTGGTTCTGCAGTGGTTTAACATAAGGAATGTGACAGCTGCACCCCATGTCCTACATACGTCTTGTGTGGTGACGCTTAAAGTACTGACCACCTTGTGAGTCTCCGTAACTCTTTAATGGCCTTTGATTCACATTCCTCTCAAGGTTGCAGTTATCCATGTTGCTTGTACACCCTTTCTAAACCACATTTTTCTGTCCACGTAAGTTTCTAATAATATGCTTGAATACAGCCAGTTTCTCTAAAAATTACTTCTTTGTCTTATCCTCTTTCTGGAGGTTGTCTGCTTTACAGCTATCAAGTCAGTAGTCTTCTGAGTCATTGTTCAGACCAGAACATCGTTAAGATTCCTGTATAAAGGTTCTTTTTACTTGATTTGATGTAATGTTCTAATGTTCTACAAAACTAAATGTTTACATTCACAATCATACTTAACAGGAATATATGCTTGGAAAAAAAAAGAAAAAAAAAATATATATATATATATATTAATTACTCTCCATAATGATTCTATATATTTGAATTTCACTTTTCAAAATGCATTACTATGTGGGCTCCAGGGTGGTGCAGTTTGTAGCACTGTTGCCTTGCAGTGAGAAGGTTCTGGGTTCAACTCTTTCTGCATGGAGTTTGCATGTTTCCCCTGTGCATGCATGGGTTCTCACCAGGTACTCCGGCTTCCTCCCACAGTCCAAAAACAACTCTCTAAATTGCCCTTAGGTATGAATGGGTGTGTGCATCATTGTTTGTCCTATATGTCTCTGTGTTGCCGTGCGATGGATTGGCAACCTGTCCAGGGTGTACCCTGCCTCTTCCCTGTAGACTGCTGGAGATAGACACCAGCTCTCCTGTGACCCACTATGGAATAAGTGGTATAGAAAATGAATTACTCAAATGAATTTTTTTTTAATGATGCACCTAACTCAATGAGACACACCTGTATGAAGGAATGATGGAAGAAGCAGGAGTTTTTTTCTGTACATTTATTTAACACTTTGTGCTCAACCTTGTTTTGTCCAAAGTTACACATGAACGTTGCAAGCAATTACAATCTGTTATTGTAGCACACATAGTCCATACCCATTAAATGACACCTTATAACAACACTAACACTGCAAAGTCTTTCAAGAAAGCAGTAAAGTCCTAGAATTTCAGGACTATTTTCATTTAAATACAAGACAGTTATGTTTTAACACATTTGCTTTAGAAAGCAAATACATGCATCACTCAGGTAAATATGCCACAGACACATAAGGATGTCCTTGTTAAAGCCGGTGAGTTTGCTGGTAACTGCAAAGGCTCAAAATGTCTAAGAAGCTTGGTAAAAAATAAAAGAAAATTGTATATTATGGTGGGGACTTGAGTTTCAGGCACTGTGCACTTGTAAAACAGGTTGTTTGCTACTATCTACTTAGTGTTCTAGGGAATCTCACCAAGGAATTCATCCAAGTGTTTCTATAATTTTATTGCGCACCAGTGATTAAACTTAAACAACAGCAAGCAATACAGAAAGTCAAAATCTACACTGTCTTGTAAATATTGTCTGATTTCAAAACCGCTTCTGAAAAGTAAAATAAAAAAATTAGAAGCCATGACAATTCTATGTATTTGACTATCCAGAAATAAAGTCAGAGGTGTTCATTATTGTACTGCTTTGATCAGTTATTGTTGCAGAGATGATTTTATGATGGCACATCAATAAAACATATACCATCAAACTGATAAACAGTAAAATGTTAATTTATATATCCATATATCCTTGACCTCTGTCCACATAATTCAGGCTGCATGTCATACAGCAGTTGAAAATACAGAATAAGGCTGAAACCTGCTTACATGGATATATTTATCTCTTACAATTTACAGTTCCACATTCCCTAGCCTAAAGAAAACCCTGAATCCCACAACAACTGAGGATCAGACTATTTTCTGACTGGCTGCTTAACAACGGAATGGTTTGTTAAATCTAGCAAATATATATATTTTTTGATTATTTTAATCATGCAAGCAGAAATGTATCCATTTAAGACTAAGGATTTGTGTCACCAATTGAAATGTGTTTACTGGCTTTGAAAGGGTTTCTCTTTAATTTGAAGAGTGACAGGCTTCCCAACTGATGTGTAACTGTAGGTTTGAGTGGACACTTTGGTTTTAAAGCTCTGCTGCCTGCCCTCTACTCTCTGTACCTCGGAGCAATAAGAGGGCTGCACCTCCAGCTTTGCACTACTCATTTGGATTGGGATTTGTCTCTCCGTACTGGGCTGAGCTATGCTGACTTGCGGGGAGGCAGATGGGAAAAGACTGTTGGAGAGATGCTCCTTGAAGCGGCCGAAGAAGCTGCTTCTCTGCCTTGGAACGATATCAGGCCGCCCCACATTGAGAAGCACCAGCTGTCCTACTTGGGACCCCCCAATCTCCCTCTGAAGGACAGAGATCTCGCAGGGCTTCTCGTCAGAGACATGGTATGTGCTGGAGGAGCCGTAGGTTTCTCCTTCTCCTGGGATGTAATCCTCTAAGTCCTCCAGGTTTAAAGTACGATCTCCTTGTTTCAGAATCACGGGTTCAAGTTTCTCACTATCCTCATCATCTGGTTCAAAGATAACAGTTTGTTGATCATCCTGATCGTCAGTATCTTCGGCAAGTGTTAGGACAGATGACAGTTCATGTGGTTCCATCGAAGCAGAGCCACAGGCAATCTGAGGCTCGTCTTCCTCCCAGGAGATGGTCTGGTTGCTGATCTCTTCCTTCAGTTGTTCTTGTGCCTGCTCCACCAAGTTGTTGTTTGAGTTGTTAACATTCAGGTTCTCAAGGGGAGACCTCTTGGATCTAGAGGGGGTGGCTGCTCGATCGGAACCTGCAGGTGAGATCCCTCTTCTCCTGGACAGCCTTGGAGATTTATTGACCTTATACTCGATGACCTCCTCCACTTCAACCCACCTGGGCTTGCTCTCCACCGTCCTGGCTCCAGCCCCCTCAGGCTCAGTAACATAGAGGGTTGGGATGGTGGACTTTCTTGGGGTGGGCATCTTCCTTGGCCTGGTTGCAGTTGGCTCGGGGGTGGAAGTCTCAGAGCGGTGGGCTCCAGCGACAGTCAAGCCTGGAGATCTGTGTCTCCTCATGCGTGGGTTCTTCACGACTGTGGTAATTGTCTCCTCACTGGAATAAATAAATGAATGCATGAGCAGAGCTACTGGCAAGTACTTGCAAAAACACACAGTACACAATGATTGAAACTGAAAGGCTTAAATAGCCACACCTTCATGTTAATGATACACACCTTTCTGTAAAATTAATCAAACTTATTTTAGATATTGTTTATCACATATAGAACATGTCATGTTAAATGTTTCCTATTTGCTTTGTTATTCTGGTCTAAATGGTATTTAATCAAGACCAAATTCATCATCCTAAAAACAAGCTTTCACACTCACATGCTACTGGTGACATCAAGAGATAACGCCACTGATCCGAGTTTTTTGAGTACATTTATTATTTTTCTCGCTCTAGCTTTTTTTCGTTGTTCATTTAATTTTAATCAAATTCCTTAAAAGCTGCATTCTTGTGTTCTGTACTTCTGCAGCATAATGTTTAGGCTATTTGTAAGAACACTGTATGGAAATATTTGCTACAAGGCCTGAAAAAACACTGAAATGAAACTTGAATGATTCAGATTCTGTCAAAATCTGTCTAAACTTGGTTGTCTGAATAGTGTTTGATAATCCCATCTGATCAGGTTGATTCATGCACCTTATGCAATGCCATCGACCCAAATATACACAACAGAAGCAGTTGTACGATACTCATTCTATTTTCAGATAAAGGATGGAACATTGCGTCCTCAGTCATGCTTAGCAGCAGGGAACACACTAGTGGAACAAGCCACTCCTTTTTTATCATCCTTATGATAAAATATTTTAACACACAGACTTTAAATAGAAACCTATAGAACCTATAGAAAGTCATATACACAGAAATGTGCTCTAAATTCAGTTTTAGCACTGAAAAGAAAATGCTCTACAGTTACATAAAACCTATGGCTGCAAAATATTACTTCCACAAAAATCCGTAAGTTTTTGCTGCCAATAAAAAATTGCCAAGATAAATTTTATTTAAAAAATTGTCTAGAGCACAGGTGTAATAATAAGTTTAATTAACTTTAACAAATATTATATAGAAATGAGCAATGATTTATATATGGAGAGCTGAATTTTCACAGTTCGATCTGAACTTCAGCACATAAACTTCCCCACATAATGTCACAGATGGTACTAGTGATAGTTTCCTTTATTAGTCCTTTTATCTATATTATAAATATATAACATTTAGAAAACATGATATGTTATTTTTCCTCTTGACCAATTTATTTAGGAAAAGTCAGAGCAAAAACAAAATGTTGTTTAAATGTATGTTAAATGTTTCTGAGTGAAGATATGAGCAGTGCAAAAAGAAATTAAAGACTGATCACACTTACATGATGATGGTCTTCTTTGGTAGTTTAGTCTCCTGTTCGGTAACTAATACAAAAACAGAAAAAGATGCTTTTTAAAGATATGGCAGCTAAAAAAAAATATGGAATGGGCAAATATTTACGAATTGAAAAGAAGACCCAAGAAGCTCTGCTTTTACACTTATTCAGAGCTATCAAAAACATTGAAACTGTTGAAGGCAGACAAAAAAGCCCTACCTTCAATGGTGATGGCCTGCTCCCCAGTGTGGGCCACAGCAGAAGGAACAACTAAATCAGCAGCACACTTGGCACTGCCCAGGCGGTTCGACAGCTGGCAACAGCAGGAAAAATATTTTAAAGTCCTAAATATTACTTTCTAATGCTAATTGGTATCAACTAGCTTCAAATCAATTCTTAGGTGTAGAAATTAAAATAAGACCACAACCAAATATACCCTCAGACACCCTCAATGACTCAGCAGATCTAATCAAGAAGCCATTGAAGCTGTAAATCCAGCAAAACGTCCTCTGGTAAAGCACTTAAAATGATCTAAATGTTGTTGTTAATGCAAAAAAAATGTTGGTTTAATTAAATGAATAAACGTGTTTGTCCTAATAGGTTTTTAAGATATACCGGATAGGAAACATAACTATTCAAAAACAAAACAAACTTCAAAACATGAAAACAGCTGGAGTGCTAACTGATTTTACCTCACACTCATAGTGTCCAAGATCTCTCTCAGTCAGGTTTTTTATAACCAGAACCAGAACCCCACTTCGGAGCTCACTGTAGGTCTGATACTTCTCCTGGTCAGTCAGTAGTCGACCATCTTTGAACCACCTTGTACAAGTACAGATGAAAAGATAAATATGCTAAATGCAGTGCTTTGCAGAAATATTCGCACCCTTGAACTTTTTCACATTTTGTCGCATTAGAACTACACATTTTTATGTTTTTTGTTGCAATTATATTTGATAGACCAACAAAAAGTAGCACGTAATTGCAAAGTGGAAAGAAAAAAATATTAAAACATGAAAAATCTGAAAAGTGTAGTGTGCATTTGTAAACTACTACCTTTACTCTGATATCAATCCCAAATATCCCAAATCAACCAATGCAACAAACTGCCACCGGAAGCCACAACGTATAAATGCTGCTATTGTGTGAAAGCCTCAGAGGTTGGTTATAAAATGTTAGTGAATAAATATCATGATAAAAGATGTAGGATACAACGTCCTAATTCATGCCATGGTTTTCAGAATTTTATTTGTAAAAAAAAGTATCAAAACTGTCCATCATTTTCCTTCCACATTAGAATTAGCCATACACTACTTTGGTTGGTCTATGGCATACAATCCTAAAAACAAATACATTAAAGCCTGTGGTTATAATCTAAAAAATGTCAAAAAGTTAAGGGGTTATGAATACTTTTGCCAGAAACCAGAAATGTAAAAAGAGAAGAATGAGCAGCATCAAATGTACTTAAGACAGTCCTACCTTATTTTTGGGCAGGGAGCACTTTGTATCACACAGGTGAACTGAGCATCTTCACCAGCGACAAAGACAGCATTCCTCATTTTATTTAAAAAACGAGGAGGTACTACAACAAACATACAGAAATACATAACATGTTTTGGTGTTTGTAACAAAAAGCATATGTCAGTGGTGTTCTGTGAAGCAGCAAAATCCGGATGAATTAAGAGCAGTCCTCAAAACACAAAAAATAGTCTCAATATGTTTAGCAGCAAGCATGGGACGCCAACTCCGTATTGAGTGCACATATACAAAAGCAATAAGAAATCTGGTTTTTGTGTGCCCCCTTCACTAATGGTGCTCTGGGAAACTGCCCATATAGCCCATTTCAAAAACTGCCTCTGTTGAGGATATTTTTTTTAATGTCAATCTAATGCTGTTATGGTCTCTGTTTAAATTATCTGAGGTGGTTGTGTTGTATGTACTCTTAAATTTATATAAACTTTGTATAAAAACACTAGTATGAAGGTAGTATAACAGAATAAATGATAAAATCTTCCACTTTGTATCATCACTTACCTTGTACAGTGATTTTTCCAAGAGTACTCGCATTGCCTGCCGAACTTGTGGCGAAGCACATGTACTGGCCGGAATCATCTGCAGTCATGTTATCCAGGATCAGCGTGCAGGACCCATCGGGGTCCTCAATGATGATGTGATGAGGATCTGCCTCTACTGTACGGCCATCTAAAATCCAAAAGAGTTCAAATATAAATTAATTGGTAAAGAGTAATTATACGTATTATTTCATGCATACAGTATATTTTAAGGCATTGTACGGGCATGAGCACCTATAAAGGTGCAAATATGTCTTACCTTTGTACCAGGTAACTACAGGTTTGGGCACCCCAATGACTTTGCAGGCCAGTTTAACTGTTTGGCCCAACTCTGCTGTGCAGTTTGCCAAAATGTTTTCAAAATCAGGTGGACCTAGAAGAATAGTTACATCATAAAAGTCAACATTTAGACAGAAAGATAAGAACAAAGTTAAAGACCTTTACAAAATGTGAAACAGTGCTCTCACTCCATGCGGGCATGCTGTAACGCTGCTGTAGTTCCCTGAGGTCTCGCAGCCAGGAGTTTTTGATGGTAACCGTTCGGGCCTGTAAAGTGTATTTTCTCACAGAGTCCTCCCGTTCATGCCAGATCTCAAAGGCACGGTCATCGCCTTCCACCGTTTCGTTCACATCAATGTTATTCAGCTGCATTGAGATGAACAGTACAACAACAATCATGCTGAGTCTAAAACAAAATATAAAACACACATAAAATTATTGCTTACCTTCATCATGTTCTTAAACACATATGCCTGTGTATCAGTGTTGCTGTCTCTTTTGGGTTTGCAAATGATACAGTAGTTCCTAAAGAGGAAGACATGGCGGTGGTGACCCCTAGAGGACGTTCTAATTCCAGGAGCTCCCTCCCAGACTTGGAAAGGTCCCTTGAACAAGAAGAATAAAAAACTCAAACAAAGAAAACCACCAAATTGCCTATATTGCACCGTTACTGATGAAAACAATTACCTGTCTGATTGGTTCTCCGAGAACTTCCAGGGTAGCAGGATAGTTCTCGATCATGGAGACATGGTGGGTATTCTCAGAACGCTGAGGGAGTGCCGACACCATTGCATACGCCTCTTCCAAGAGGCAGCAGTTCTGGCCGTTTCTTGCCTTGTTTCGAATGAGATCCTGCAGACAGCAGGTAAAAATATCTGGAAAAGCTGCTGTAATGATGATATCTCAGAGAACTAATTGGAAATGACATACACATCTGAGAAATGCATTACCTACACATTTGCAATATTAAGAAAAAACTAAACTGAAAGGACTGTGCAGTTGTTCACTGTCAAAACTGTCACCTTAAGGAAAGCCTTGTACTTCTGAACCCTCTCTAGAGGTTGCTGCAGGTAGGCATTAATGCTTCGAACTGGGGGATCTGCAGGGCTTGCATTCGCCTGCTCTTTCTCAGTGTACTCCTGTAACAGTAAAGGATTATTAATTGAATGTGACAATTTTTCTGAGGAACAGTTTACTCCTAGTTGGGATTTTGTGCAACAGACCAACACAAATAGCGTATAATTTTGCAGTGTAAGGACACAATAAATGTTTTTCAAAGTTCTTCATAAATAAAAAACTGAAAATTGTGGCATGAATTGGTGTAGAACCACCTTTTGCTGCAGTTACATCTGCAAGTCTTTTGAAGTATATCTCTTTCAGCTTTGCGCAATAGCACATGCCCACTCAGACTGGATAAAAAAATCTGTAAACTGAAAATTTTAAGTTTTGCCACAGCTCTCAACTTGAACTTCTGGACTTCGACTGGACCATTCTAATACACAATGGCCTCTTGGCTGTTTTTGTTGTTAATGCTTGTCTTGAATGTCTGGGTAGGTTTGGGAGGAAAGCCATGTCTCCATAGGTTTGCAGTTGTACAATACTCATTCTATTTTCAGATAAAGGATGGAACAATGTTTCCTCAGATGTTTAAAGATTGGGATATTGTTTCATAACCTAACCCTGCTGTATACTACAATTACACATGGAGACCCTACTGATTAGGTGACTTCAGCAGCCTATAGCATTTAGGGATATCAGAGTAGAGGATGCTGAAAACAATTACATGCCACTCTTTTTTTTGTATATCTATCAAATAAAATCCCACCAAAGTATGTAAAAAAGTTCAGGAGACTGGAATATTTTTGCAAGGCACTACTTTTAACTATTATTGGATTTATCGACAGGAAAGTAAATAAAGGTGTCACTTATCAACTTGTACCTTAAAGAAGTGATGGACAGTCTTGTCACTAACAGCAGATTCAGCTTGGTTCTGTCCTACAAGATACTGAAGGTACTGCTCAAATCCTTCCCTGTTTTTCAGGAAGCTCATAGCTACATCATCATCTGTGTCACAGTCATGCAGCTTTGGAAGGAATGTCCTGGAAACAAATTTGGGAGACAAGGTTAATGAATAAAACACACTTATTTGATGAAGTCCTTTTTGAGATTCAACAAATATTGCTGGTAATTAAGATGTGGGCTCACTTGCAATGGAAGAACTTGATGTCATCAACGTTCCTGAAGATGGTTTCTTTCTGGCTGCAGACATCAGGTGGAGCATCCGAACTGTCGGCGTGCTTCATGTGGTGAGATGTGAAGAATTCCACCTCCTTGACAAACTCGGATTCTCCGTTTATCAGGTCCTGTATCAGCTGGCTGTTTGAATTAAACGAGATTTTGTCAGAGTGTCTTTTGTTGCACAGTTTGCTTTGTTACCTCTGATTAGTCTTCACTTACAATAACTTCCTCTTGTATTCTCCTTCAGAAACCTCTTCTGCACTTGTTTCTGGCAGATCTCCAGTATCAGCTGAGAGCTAGAACATACATTTTTAAACATCAAGTCATCAAGAAACCAAGCTGCTGTAGAGAATCACAAGATAAAAGAAAACATGCAGATGTGTTAACCTGAAGACATACTTTTAGTTTTTTGTCCAAGTAGGCAGGTGACACCCAGCCTTGTCGTGATGGTGTTGATTTGGTGGGCTTGGTCCGAACCAACCATTTAAGAGGATGAGCTGAGTCCAAAACCTCAACATACTGTCCCTCTTTGAGAGAGATGGAGTCTTTGCATGCAATGGTGGGGTTGTAGTCCGCCGATGCCACATAAATGTCGAACATCTACGGCAATATGACAGTGCAGAGGGTCTTTCATTGGTGATGTAAATCATAAGAACCTTAAATATGATTTTGTTGCTAACTCTTTTTTTTCCATTTTCATTCCACGTTTACACTGCTTTCATTAAGATTTGATCACAAATGAACACTTGTCTTAAATCGTTTGCTATTTTATGCCTGTTGCTTATAAAATGTATGTTGCAGATAAGTTACTTTTTAATTTCAAGTTTTCAGAACTGTGTTTTTCAATGTTTCTACTGTCATTAAATTCTTACTCCATAATATATGTATTGTCAAAATTCTGCATTTAATGAGCCCTTAAAATGTTGGAGTTGTCTCTACATACAAATAACTTAAGAACTACTCTTAAAAGAAATGTTAGTAAAAATATAATTTTAACTAGAATTGCGCAAAGAAATCAGCTGGTGACCTCAATTAGATGATTTCCAGCTTGACTGGGCCTGACAAGTGACTGGCCGAGCAGAAACTCAAAAAATTTAACTCTTTTTGTTCTGTGAATGCACCATAAATTAGAGCTAACAGGTCGTGCAAATAGCAACACTTCTGTTAGGGAAAGTAGTCGTCTTGCAATCTGAAGTTGTAGGTTCGATTCCAGCTACCTCCTGTTACATGTCGATGTACCTCCAGGCAAGGCAATTAACCTCAAGTTGCCTACTGATCTGCATGTTGGTGTGTGCATGGTTGTGAATGTGGCTCAAAAGTGCTTTGAGTGGATGGTATGACTGTAAAGCTCTATACACAATACTGTGCAAAGGTTTTTGGCAGGTGTAAAAAAAAGGCTATAAACAAACACTGCTTTCAAAAATGGAAGTGTTAATCATTTATTTTCATCAATCAACAAAATGCAGTCAATGAAAAAAAGAGAAATCTAAATCAAATCAATATTTGGTGTGACCACCCTTTGCCTTCAAAACAGCATCAATTCTTCTAGGTACGCTTGCACACAGTTTTTGAAGGAACTCGGCTGGTAGGTTGTTTCAAACATCTTGGAGAACTAACCACAGATCTTCTGTGGATGTAGGCTTTCTCACATCCTTCTGTCTCTTCATGTAATCCCAGACACACTCCATGATGTTGAGATCAGGGCTCTGTGGGGGCCAGACCATCACTTCCAGTGAGTCTTGTTCTTCTTTATGCTGAAGATATTTCTTAACGACTTTGGCTGTATGTTTGCGTTCGCTCACTTAGCATTTTGTAAACTGATAAAAATAAACAATCATCATTTATATTTCTGAAAGCATTCTTTGTTAACAGCATTTTTTCACTCCTGCCTAAAACCTTTGCACAGTACTGTAGATTTAGACCATTTAAAATAAGAAAAATTATGAAGAAAAATTTATTCTCTACAGAGGCATTTTGGCTGTTCATTCAGGCTGCTATTCAGATAATGAGAGGAATTGATAGTTATCAGTGGGGTGCCTGGAAAGAGAGAGAGGCAGTATCTGTTTTCACTCCAGTGGCTCAGTTGTTTTGTAAAAAATGGCAAACTCTAGATAGACCTAAAGGTTCCTGGAAGTTAGCCTCTTGTGATTCTTTTGAGATCATTTTTGTTGATAAACTTTGCACAATTTGCACTTTTCTTGTAGCGCAGCTAAATTAATCCTATCTGAGAAGTTCTTTGTAACAGGAAGTATTTTCTGCAAACTTTTTTTTTATTTGGACCTTTCAACCCATAAACATAGAAGAGTAGAAGCCACACTGGCAGGCTCTAGCTAGCTATCAGGAGATTTTGGAGCACTTCATGCTTCCATCTGCTGAAAAGCTTTATGGAGATGAAGATTTCATTTTTCAGCACGACCTGGCACCTGCTCACAGTGCCAAAACCACTGGTAAATGGTTTACTGACCATGGTATCACTGTGCTCAATTGGCCTGCCAACTCTCCTGACCTGAACCCCATAGAGAATCTGTGGGATATTGTGAAGAGAACGTTGAGAGACTCAAGACCCAACACTCTGGATGAGCTAAAGGCCGCTATCGAAGCATCCTGGGCCTCCATAAGACCTCAGCAGTGCAAGTATTGAGTGCATAACTGTACATGATTATTTGAAGGTTGACGTTTTTTGTATTAAAAACACTTTTCTTTTATTGGTCGGATGAAATATGCTAATTTTGTGAGATAGGAATTTTGGGTTTTCATGAGCTGTATGCCAAAATCATCCATATTAAAACAATAAAAGACCTGAAATATGTTAGTTAGTGTGCAATGAATCTAAAATATATGAATGTTAAATTTTCATCATGACATTATGGAAAATAATGAACTTTATCACAATATGCTAATATTTTGAGAAGGACCTGTATTTATTTACTCACTTTCTGAGTTATTTTTAACACGTTAAGTCCTCGTACCTAAAAGTCCAGTATCAAACTACTGAAATTAAAATTTAGATAGTCTGTGACAACTATTTTGATACAAACATTTAGTAAAAATCCCCTCTAGGGAGCCAGATTTAGCGACTGCGACAACCAAGCAGTGTGACAACCAACCCCGTTCTCCTCTAGTCTTGCTCTAAAATGTGTCTTAAACTCACCATACCTTACCAAGGTTATAATAATTGAGCTGTATTTAGTTTAACACATTTTTTAGCCTAATATTAATATTTAAGCAGGGATGTGAGAAACATCAAGCCCCTTTTTAGAAATTAAACATTTATTTCTAGGAAAATAAAAAGATTATTTTTGTTATTAGTAGAATATTTAATATTAAATAAATTACCTAAATACTACTGATAATGAATATGCTACTAATACTAATAGTACCAATAACAATAAAAGTAATTGTATTTTATTGTAGAATTTCTTTTTAAATTGCAGTAACATATTTATTTTTTTATCGATTTGTTTACTATCTAATTTGAAACAAAAGAGCCTTGTGCAGGGCTGCACGGTGGCACAGTTGGTAGCACTGTTGCCTTGCAGCAAGAAGGTCCTGGGTTAGATTCCCAGCCAGGGGTCTTTCTGCATGGAGTTTGCATGTTTGCAGTCCAAAGACATGCCTGTAAGGTTAATTGGTCTCTCTAAATTGCCCTTAGGTGTATGAATGAGTGTGTGCATGGTTGTTTGTGTGTTGCCCTGCGATGGACTGGTGATCTGTCCAGGGTGTACCCTGCCTCTCGCCCATAGACTGCTGGAGATAGGCACCAGCACCCCACGACCAAATAAGCGGTAGAAAATGACTGACTGACTGAGCCTTGTGCAATTTCCTAAAGGCTGCCATGGCCAAAGTTCACTAAAGGTAAGGACTAGCATTCTCAGCCAAACACATAGACAGAGGTTTGCACTTTCTAAAGCTAACCGCTCTGATCATGCTAATCGCTAATATTAGATGCTAAATACGAGTTTAAATGTCAACTCAATGAACTTATGAGTCAAATCATTCTCCAATAATTTAAAATTATGGCTCCTGGATAATCAATTGTGTAGTCACTGATTATGGGATGCTCATATCAAATCTACATATTATATATTGTACTCTATTCTAATTAATTATTTTCAGTGTTTTATGCTTTTTTTTTCAAGTGTACTACATGATAAGTTTTTTTTACTTGTATGTACTGTATTTATATTGTGTTTTATATGGTACCCTGAGGGACCACAGATGCAAACTAACCTTCATGGCTAATTATGGCATGTTTTGTAATGTGCATTGTCCCTTTTAAATGTAACATCATTCATTCAATACTCTGTCTTTGTTTTAAAACTACAACAAAACCCTGTTTTACAGTGACTGCTTGCTAACATACCAATTTTGAATGCTGTTAGTTATAGTTCTTGGAGACCAAAATCTGTTTTGCACAAGCAGATCAGAAATTGTTCCCAAAATTCTGATTGGTGCATCTCTAATTATTACAGTTGGCTTCAGTTTAATTGTTGATGTGTATATTTGTTTAGTAACTCATTGAGTTTTATCCACAAAATATAAACATTGCTTTAAGGCTTCCTCCCCTATTTATATGTGTAAATTAAAATTTAAACTAAACTCCTTTCAGACAACAAATAAAATGTATTTCCACTGCTCCTACCTCTCCTCTGGCATCTCCTTCATCCGACTCTGAGGAGGAATCTGTGATGAGGGAAGGTGGACGAGAGCGACCATGATGGGGAGATGGAGAAGGAGTTTTGGTCTCATCATCACTGTCGACACCTGGTACTCGTAATGAAGCTGGGACAACATGGGTAACAAAGCAGTTAGAGTAAAGATTATCATACAGGGAAGGCCCTCTCAGTGTTGTCTGTTAAAAAAATTATCAATGTTCTGTAATATAAATTAAATTATAAAATCTTATCTCAAACATATAGGTTGTTGGCTTTAATGTTTGTGCCAGTTCTTAATACTTAATTCAATCAGTTTAATCAAAGCAATCAGTTAGAATTCACATTTCAACCAATAACTCAAAGCTTGAGTATCCAGTTGTTGGATTTATATGGTAATTAGAAGACCCTGATGATTTTGTTTTACTTAGGACAGCTAGCTGTTTTTTTTTACTGAAACACTGAAAAAGATCTGCAATAATCAATTTATTCTATTGCTAATTGATGCATTTCTACTGCGTTAGTGGCAACATGCAAATACATACATGCCTGTCAATGAGCTTGTATCCCAGCTGTAAGCTGAGTGTCACAATAAATTTTGTTTGAATAGATTAGAACATTTACTTATGTAAGTTGAAATAATTAAAGGGGAGCCGACATAAAAGAAAAGTAAGATTTCAACCGTAACTATGAAAGGAAAAAAAGAGGAAATTGCTGGAAATCCATGTAAACCAGAATTGTGTTTTTGTTTCTGTGAGGCAAAATTGTTTAAATGCATCTACTGTTATAAATATGTCTTAAAGATATGTCTTGTAGAGTAATTGTGTTGCTGATGCATTTGGTATACATACTGGCAGATTTGGGCCAAGATTTCATCCACTGGAGCACTTCGTGATTCTGTAAACTGTCTGAATAACAAATTAATTATTGGGTGAACATTTAAATGGGGAACTGATTAAAGAAATCAGTGTTGAAAGTGGTTAAGGAAATGTTGTCTGTGTGAAGTTGTGAGAGATTTGTTTTATTTATTTATTGACAAAGCATGCAGAGAAAGGGTGATAAAGGTTAGAGGGAAAAGGGGGGAAGGGAAAAAAACACTTTTGTCAGATTTGGTGACAGTTCTTAATAAATATGAGTTTTAGAAGTTTTAGAAAGCAAAGCATTAACAGAAAATGTTTATTTCCACAGAATTCGTGGATTGGCAAAAGAAAATGAGTGAACTCAACCAAACCTGACTGGAGGACCAAAGCATTTAGCAAATAACAGCAGAGGAGGGAGAGGGACAGCCAAACATCAGATGTTTTTTTTCTAAACACAGGGAATGTTGGTAAATTTATAGGAGCTCCCTCCTGTGTGATGTCCGGAGAAAAATAAAGCTACGTATGGACAGAGCAATAGATATTTTAGGAGTCATGGCACTTTGCCAACATAAAGATCATATTTTGCATACATGCTGTATGCATGGTGACATTAACTTTAAATGTTGGACTTGCAATAAAACAGCAAACCACATATTAGATGTACATGCAAACTACATCCACGTTAAACTAAAACATCCTATCTTATTATGCTGTTTATATTCTAAACTAGTAGAGCATGACCTTTGACTAGTCATTTTACAAACTAAAATTTTAAAGTGAATATCCAAATGCTCAAAACATTTTTGGCTGGTATCAAATTCTTACCTTGGGTGATCCTTGCTGAAACCATTTCAGTGATCTGAGAAGTGAGTTTCATGAGGAATTCCTCTGTGCCAACTTCACTTAAATAGGCTATTCTACCCTCTAATATTACGGAAAAAAGCATGAGAAAAAAACACAGTAAATGTAGCAGTAATTTGTATTACCTGACAAAAATGTAAAGCAAGCATGAGGCATAAATACTTTTCCGAGGCACTTTAATGACAACAAACATTTAATTTGCTGCTTCTTATTTTTTTTACCACTTCCTCTGCCAGCCTCATCTTCTGGGGGACTAACTGTAATCCCAAGGACTCTAAAAAGAATTAAATGTCTCAAATGCATTTATGTGTAGTATAATGCATTTCTATGCATGTATTTGCAAATTATTCTTCATCTCTATTTATGTTTATACTTACTCTGAAGCTGCTGTGTTTTTCTTTGGTTGTGGTGCTGCGAAAAAGGAGGGCAGGATACACACGTTTATAGTTACAAACGCTAAGCAGCCTTCTGTAAGTTTACTAAAGGTCTGCTTGTTTCTTTTGTATTGTGAAGATATATGCATTAATCATTTTATTTTAAGATAAAGTGGAAAAAGAAACTTACTGTCATCCACCTCAAGCTGAGCAGAGCAGAGCGACTGCCCTGCTCTATTTGTGGCAATGCAGGTGTAGATGCCAGAATACTCCTTGTCTACATCCATCAGTATTAGGCTGTGCTGGCGACCAGAGCTTGCTATTTTGTATCCCTTAGTATCAAGTTTAATCCACAAGACATCCTCTGGTGATTTCTCTTTCAGCCAGGAGACCATGGGAGTAGGAGATCCTAAAAGAGCATAGTTGGACAACCTTTACCAAAATCTGCATGAGAGAATGTCTGGGGGAAAGGGTGTTTGAATATGTTTAAAAAGGGATGTTAGCTGACCTTCAACCTTGACAGAGAGTGTGATGCTTGCACCTTGTTTCACCTTCCTGTTACTGAACCTCTCAAGAAAGCGGGGCGGCACCAGTGGCTCCTTCAAATCTTTGCAAAATTATTGCAAAGGAAATTCAGAAATACTCATGGTTTACAGTCTAACTGCCTGCTGCAATTTATAGGATAAATTGTAGTTTACCTTTTTTATCCTGTGGCATAATCTCCCCAGGACCTGGTACAAAATCCAAATATTACTATACTTGTTAACATCTTGACCTCAACATTGAAGTACTGTATCATACAGAGAGTGGTGCATATGCAGCTTGTGCATTAATTGTATTCTTAACAAGTTAAGTCTTTGCATACATACTCAGTACTATCAGGCGAGCAGAGGAGTAAGCAGAACCGGCTGCATTGCTGATGTAAGCAGAGTACTCCCCCATGTCCTCTCTCTTCACTTCAAGGATCTCCACAGAATGAACATCTCTCTCTGCTGACAGCTGAATCCTTTTTGATGGTCGGAGAGGCTGGCCATCTTTGAACCAGTACACTCTAGGTTTAGGGAACCCTGAAAAACAGAAATATGTAGGAACGTTTTCACGCTGTTCCTATAATGCTATCATGCAGGATTGTTGTGGAGAAAAAGATCAAATGTTTCTACATTGGATCAACACTGCAGAATAATAAGAGAAATTATGTATAAAAAATAAAAATTACAAAAGTATAAAAATGTAATAAAAATACTGTCAAATATAAAAAAATTGCCCCAAGATATTTGAACTCCTCCACTTGGGGCAGGAATTCCCCTCCAACCCTGGGGGCAAGGCACCCTTTTCCAGTCGAGAACCATGGCCTCGGACTTGGAGGAGCTGATCCTCATATCCTTAATCCACTTCACACTTGGCCTTGAACCACCCAGGTACATTCTGTAGGTCTTGGCTAGAGAGGGCCAGCAGGACCACATCATCTGCGAAAAGGACAGATGAAATCCACTGGTCCACAAAGCAGACCCTCTCCCGCACTTGGCTGTGCCTAGAACTCCTGTCCAAGAAAGTTATAACCAGGACCAGTGACAAAGCCCTTCCAGAGTCCATCATGCACCCAGAACAGGTCCAACTTAATCCCAGCAATGTGAACCAAACTACTGCTCTGCTTGTACAGAGATTATTAGATCCCAAATAAAAAGAAGAGAGAGCTGGGCCGAAAGGCGAAGCTCTCACTTTACCAGTTGGTGTATGTTCCTACCCTCACCTATGGGCATGAACTTTGGATAATGATCGAAAAAATGAGATGCAGGATACAAGCGGCTGAAATGAGCTTCCTCTGCAGGGTGGCCGGGCACTCCCTTAGAGATAGGATGAGAAGCTCGGGCGTCCGAGAGGAGCTTGGAGTAGAGCTGCAGCTCCTCCACAACAAGAGGAGTCAGCTGAGGTGGCTTGGGCCTCCATTTAAGATGCCCTCTGGACGTCTTGCTCGGGAGGTCTTCCAGGCATGTCCCACTGTGAGGAGGCCCAGTGGACAGGCCAGGACACGCTGGAGGGACTATGTCTCTCGGCTGGCCTGGAAACACCTCAGGCTTCCCCCTGAGGAGCTGGAGGATGTGTCTGGGGAGAGGGAAGTCTGGGCGTCTCTGCTTAGACTGCTGACCCTGCCCCGACCTGGTCAAGGATGAAGACTAGTGCGAGTACAAGTACATTGCAACACACTCATTGCAGAGGGAAGGATCCTAATATGAAATGGAAGCTTCATTAAATGAAATAGTTCTGACCTTTGATATTTTTCAAAACCTGCAACCTGCAACCAGAAGACCTGAGTGTTAGAGGTCTCATGCAATAAAATAAATATATATCAGATAAATAAGTGCTCTCTTTCTGTTTTTGTTAATATAACTGCAGCTGTGTTTTACGGCATCTACCACTGAGAAATTATTTCCTTTTTTTAGGAAGACCAGACCAGCAACATTGCAAAAATCCAGTCGGCAGGTAATAAAATCATTGATTAATGTTTATGTGCTGGCTTGAGATAGAAAACATATTACTTATTATCTTTCAGATGATAAAAACAAGTTTTAGCTACAGGTTTAATGAGAATCTTGAAACCTTATACCTCTATTTGATGTATGCTGAACCATGTTAAAAACTGCCTATCAGAAAGATGTTAATTAAACTATTACATAGAAAAAACAATTAGACTGAATAGGTTTTAGTCTTTGAAAAGGGATGAATTCCTCTACAGTGGGAAAAGCTAAACATATGTCTGGGCTTACCTTTTACTTTGAGTTGCAGTTTAGCAATAGGAGAACCTGGACTGACATGAACATCATGAAGTTCATCTACAACCTGTGGTAGCTGATCATCTTCACTTACGGATTCAAAGGTTTCAGTTTCCCTACTGGAGGAGTATCAAAAGTGAACATCTGTGTGTAAATGAGTATGTAAATGTCAAATATTCTGATCTATTAAATATAAAACATTGCACTTACCTGGACACATAACCTTTGGCACTGACATAAGAGGAGGTCTCAGTGGCATCTGCAGCAGTGTCATAATCTGAGCTGCACGACACTACAGAAATAATAATATACTTTAATCAGCAATGTTCTCTGAAAAGGCATGGACTTGAATAAAGATTGCTTTATTTTTTTTCATTCACTTTTCTTACTGTCAACTCTAAGTTCAGCTTTAGTGGCGGCAATCCCACTGCTGTTTTCAGCTGTGCAACGATAAACGCCCATATCAGTGGGCAACACAGAGGTGATGATGAGCTGGTGGCAACCCTCTTGGTCCTCATTGATCATATAATGGTCATTTTCCTCCAACAGCTTGCCATCTTTATACCAGCGGACAGTTGGAGGGGGCTTGGCAATCACAACGCAGTCAAAGCTGACCGGATAGCCATCCGGAACATCCTGACTTTGTAGCTCTGTCAAGAACACTGGGGGAGCTGGGCAACAAAAGGGAATGGACTAATAAATTAACAAACACTGACTCCTTGGCAGACTGAAAACTTTAATTACAACTACAAATAATTTGGGGTATGCCCCAACAGCTTTGCACATTTAGAGGAAGAACGTTTGATCATTGTTTGAAAAATATCTTAAACCCAGTCAGTTTGGATGCGTAGCTTTTGTAAATGTGAAATAGTTCAAGGAGTATACATACTTTCGCAAGGCACTGTATGCTGGTTATGTAGAAAGTTCTGGATAGTAAAATAATCCTAACTATGATTCTTACCTGGAGCTCCAGTCAATATAGCAGGACGCTGTCGATCTTGTGTTGGGGTCTGTGTGCCATCCTGGATGTAGCCCATCTTTCTAATTCGCAGCTCCACTCTGTGAACACCTGCTGCTATGATGGCGGTCTCTACAGGCACTCCATGGACTGTGAACATCTCCTGGAATCTCTTAGACGCCACCTCAGCATCTGCTTGGGAATCAAAGCGAATGTAGATGTAATTTTCATCCTCACGGTAAGAGTGAGGGTCCGGGGGGCAGAAGTCGCCTTCGTCTGCACTGATAAATGGTTCTTCCTCAACATCGGGTGGGAGGCGTGTGCGCAGAAGGCGCCTGAGTCGCCTACTTGCCTGCCTCAGTGACTCATCCATCTCACTACCGGAGGAGCTCTCGGGCTCACTGTCGGCACTGTAACCTATGGTCAGGGGTCGTCTGCCTGATGATTCCCTTATTGTTCCTACTGTCACCTTAGCACTGTGGGACGTCACTCCAAACTTGTTGGTGACCTCACAGGTGTAAACCCCAGTGTCTTTTGTGGTGATGGCAGTAATGACCAGAGAGCAGGTGCCATCATTGTAGATATCTATATGATGATGTTTGCCATCCATCAGCGGTTCTCCATCCTTCAGCCAGCGCACCTTATCTGGTTTACCTTCTGTCACACATTCAAGATGTATGGTGTCATTAGGTTCTTTGGTTTGGTCTTTGAAGACCTCCTTGAAGATGGGACGCATGTCCTTGCGAGCCTTGTAACCCTTGAAGGCAGCTTGAATCTTGATGACAGCATCTGTAAGCTCAGGCTCTTCCTCTTTTGTGAATTCCATGATGCTGGTTTCCTGTGTAGACAGCTGTTTTTCATCTGTTTTCTGAATTATTGTTGCTTTTGTTTCGGTCTGCTGCACTGTTTTCTGCTCTACCATCTGGAAATGAGCAAAGAACCTCTCGGCCGTTAGAGTCTCTGCCTCACTGGTTGCTGTTGCTTCAGTCTTGCTGCTCTTCTTGAGGTAAGACACGAGTGACGAGCCCCCAGAAATGATCTCTTCCTCAGAACTGACGGACTGGACAGATTCTGTCTGTTTCTTGGGCACAACAGCCTGCTTCTTTTCAGCTGCTCTGATTTCCATTTTTTCTGATGAGACAGACTCTTTCTGTTGTTTTTTGCCACCTTTACCATTCTCCTCAGGTTGTTCTGAGATGGAGTCCAGAGTGGGCTCTCTGCTCATGCGCCGTTTCTTTGCAGATGCGTCCCACAGGTCATGGAGTTCCCCTTCCTCAGCAGCCTCAGGAGGAAGACTGGGCTGTTCCATTACTTCTGCCTGTTTTGCATCTGTAAATAGATGAGCCAAACTGTGTCAATGCATTACATAGTTTGGGATTCAGACCAGTGATTCCATTCAAAAATTGGACCTCATATCCAGAATCACAATACAAAGAGTGAAAGATTTCAAGTGTTATCTCAATAGTTATGGATTACAGCTAATTGAAACACAAAATGCTGCTTTGAAAATGTGAATATTACAGAAAAGAAATAATACCATGATCCCATGATACCACGATCATTAATCCTGGTATTTATACCTTTGGCAGCATTGGCAGGTGCCAAGCCCTGCTGAAAAATGAAATAAGCATCCCCATAAAGCTTGTCAATAGAGGAACACATGAATTGCTCTCAAGTTTCCAGTAGACAGCGGTGCTGACTTTAGACTTGATAAAACATTGGACCAATCCCAGCCGATGGAATGATTCCACAAATCAGTAATGGCTCTAAAAATTTCATACTGGACCTCAAACAACTTGTGCCTCTCTGCTCTTCCTCCAGACTCAGGGGCCATGGAGAAGAAATGCAAAATTTGCTTTCATCTGTCAAGCAGACTTTGGACAACTGAACAAAATCCTGCTCTCTTTCTTCATAGCCCAGGTGAGGCACTTCTGATGTAGTCCGTTGTTCAGGAGAGGCTTAATACAAGGATATTTTAGTTGTTTATTATTGCCATTAAGGTATTTCCGTAAAGTGTAGGGTTACTTCCTCTATTATGTGTGTCGTTCTCTGTGTGCTTTGGTTCAGACTCTTATGTCAGCATTAGTATTTTGCTACACAGTTCTCCAAAGCTGCAGTTATCCCTGTTGCGTCTGCACATTTTTCTACTACACTTTTTTCTTCCACTTAACTTTTCATAAATATGCTTGGATGCTACAATGCTCCCTGGGATGGTGTAGGCCATAATATGATAACAGCATTTCTGTATTTTTTTTATTGGTCTTATGTAACAGTCTAATTTCCTGAATTTTACATTTTCATTAGCTGTAAGCTATCATCATCAAAATAAATACTTGAAATATATCACTCTGTGCATAATGAATCTATATAATACAAGCATCACTTTTTCAGTAGAATTACTGAAACAGATGAACTTTAAGATTATGTACATAAATTAAAACCCTTGGATTTCAATGTTGTGTACAAAACATTATGGAATCAATAAACTTGGAGTTTCACCCTACATACTCCCTATAAAAACTTAGATTTAATACAGTACATTCTTTAAGGTTTTTGATTTATTTTGGATAAGCTCAAAAGAGATATTCTTAATAGAGCTTATTAATATGAAAAAAGATTTTATTTTATTTAAATGTTAAAAATATCTTATTATCCTTCATTTCATATTTGTTATAATGAAGGCAGCTTTTATGCCATACAAAACAGGTACTATGAATAATAAGCAAATAGCTATGACTATACCAAGCTGCACTGTCAGAGGAAGTTCAACAGGCTCTCCAGTCCCAGCTTTGTTCATTGCTGCTACTCTGAACCTGTAGCCACTCCCAGGGACCAGTTTTTCCACGACAAATTCTGTGTTGCAAACAGGCCCAGAATGACATGGAAGCCAGAGGGCGCTGTCCACCAGTCGCATTTCTACTCTGTAGCCAATGATAGGACTCCCTCCATCATGAAGAGGAGTAAACCAGGAGAGAGCGACAGAGTCTGTAGTTTTACTAAGGACTTCTGGATCCTCTGGCGGGTCAGGTACAGCTGTTTGTGTAAAAACAATGAAAAACAGAAGGTTAAAAATACACAAAAAATAACTACAGACATCAGTGCATGTTGTCCATCAAAGTCTTACTGATGATGGTAAGCTTGGCCAAAGAGAGAGCATCCCTAGCTGCAAAGGTAATTTCCTGTTGGGACATGAGCGGGGCCTGTCTCAGGATGAGGCGATAAGAACTACCATCAACCCTCATGGCCCAGAGGTTGCTGGGTTTGAGTTCAACTCCATTAGCATACCAGGCCACTTCTGTTGCAGGGACAGCTTCGGTAAGCTTAACACAAAACTCAACCTTCTCTCCCACAGCAGCCACTATGTCCTCCAAACCCTGCACAATGTCCAGCTTCCAACCTTAAATAGAAAGAAAATCACAAAGGAATGCTAAAAATCTTGCTGATTAATGCTTATCAAACTGACAAGTTCCTACACATTCTTTATGTAAAAATTCCAGACTTTTAGAGACTTAGTTAATACAGCTAGAAACCACCAGTCAGCCACCAGTCAGGCTCAAAACCTGGGTGTAGTAATGGGCTCAGACCTGAACCTTCAGAGGCACATAAAGACAGTAACAAGATCGGCCTTCTATCACCTAAAAAACATCTCCAGGATTAAAGGACTAATATCTCAGCAGGACCTTGAAAAACTAATTCATGCGTTCATCTTTAGTAGAATTAATTACTGCAACGGTGTCTTCACAGGTCTGCCTAAAACGTCGATCAGACAGCTGCAGTTGATCCAGAACGCTGCTGCCCGCGTCCTCACTAGAACTAAGAAAGTGGAGCACATCACCCTGGTTCTAAAGTCCCTACACTGGCTCCCTGTAGCTCAGAGAATAGACTTTAAAATACTTCTGTTAGTCTATAAATCACTGAATGGTTTAGCACCAAAATACATTACAGACTTGTTGTCAGTATATCAACCAGCCAGACCTCTCAGGTCTTCTGGACCTACTCTGCATACCCAGAACCAGAACCAAACATGGAGAAGCAGCTTTTAGTTCTTATGCTCCACTAATCTGGAATAAACTCCCAGAAAACTGTAAAAGCACCAAAACCCTAAGTTGCTTTAAATCAAGATTAAAAACTTATTTATTAAGAGTGGCCTTTGAATGTGTTATCTAAACACTATTAAAGTTTTCAGTCCATTTTTTTAAAATTACCTGTGTTGTTTGATTTTCGGTATCATTGTAAAGTTTTTCCTTATGTACAACGCCTTGAGTGCCTTGTTGCTGAAAATTTACCTTTCATCCAACAGTAGCCAAGGAAGGAAGGAAGGAAGGAAAGAAGGAAGGAAAGAAGGAAGGAAGAATGATTGGAGGTAGGTCAAAAGTATGAAAGGACAGAAGGAAAGACAATAAGGGAAAGATGTAATAGCACAAGGAAAGGAAAGACGGAAGGACATAAGGGTAAGAATAAATGAAGGAGAGAAAATGGGGAACAAAGTACCAAAGGAAGGAAGGAAGAGCACGAGGAAGAAGAGAAGGACAGAAGAAAGGACACAGGGAGGAAATTAAAGAAACAAGAAAGGACATAAGGGTGTTAAGAAGTAAGTACAGAAGGAGGAACATGAGAAAAGAAAGGAAGGACAAAGAAGAAAAGATGGGAGGAAAGGCACAACATTTTGACAATGAAACAGAGAATAAAGTCTGGAAAGATAAATAATTTACCATACTTATTTACCATACAATTCTGGTAAACACTGAAATCAAATTCCAGACTTCTCCAGCCTGCATAGGGACCCTGTCTAGAAATGCACAGTTCAAGCAAGTCAATGTGTCTCTTTTAGCTTGGAAGACCCACCTTTGACAGTGAGCTGGGCAGAGGAGGTAGCTGTACCAGCTTTAAATGTCACTGTGCAACTGTCTTTGTCATGCAGATCTTTCAACAGAAGCAGATGGCGACGACCACTTTCAAAAGACACAATCTCTGCTTTAGGTGATTCCTTTACTGGTTTCCCATCAAGAAGCCAGTGGCAGTCTTTGCTCTCAGGACGAGATAGGGCACACTCAAACAATGCTTCGCCCCCATCAAACGTTTCAACGTTTTCCATGGCTTGAACGATGTTAATAGGTTTGGCTGGAGAAATGGAAAGACAACAATATAATTTTAAATAAATAAAAGAAGACAATCAAAATATATTTTAACCTACAATGCTGTAAAAGTCAGATAATTAAAGGTTTTGATGACAAAGGCTTTAAATTTTGTAAAGAATTGCAAAAGATGTAAGAGTATGACCAAGAAAAGGTGGTTCCTTAAAGTCTGGTACACTTTCTATGTTGAGGGAAGCTCACCTTCCACATGAAGTGAAGCGACCCCACAGGTACCCTCTGCCTCACAGGAATACGTCCCCATGTCATCATTAGACACGCGATTAATGTACAAGCGAGCAACACTCCAGTCCTGCTCCACTACCACCCTTCGGCCATCAGGCTGCAAAAGCTGCCCATCTTTCCTCCACCGAGCTTTGACTGGCCTGGAGAACTGGCAGATGAACTCAGCCGGTTGGTTTTCAACCACCCAGAGGTCCTCCATATCGTTCACCACCTCAACTGTGGGATCTGTGGTCGGGGCAAGGGGTTTGTGGGCGGTTGAAGGAGATCAGGACTTAGCCATGAATGATATGATTGGGGCATGCCAAATGAAATATGGGCTTTGTAATCCCCCCCACAAGCAAGTTCTTATGTTATTACATTTTATTAGTTTGCTTTAAATATTACTTTACTAATGCACTTAAGTAAATATATAGATATACTGATGGGGATTAAAAAGTCCAACAGTGCTGGTAGTTGAAAAGAGAGGAGGGGCTGACAAATGGACAGAATGCCAGTGCTGAACTCATGGGAGTCGTAGGAGAGTTAGAGGTTTTAGTGCTCAAATGTTAGGGCCAGTGATAGAACGGGGTAGGTGAATGAGAGCATCTAGCCAGTCTGGATGGGTGGAGCAGCACTTTTTCTGTTCTTAGCTGAATCTATAATGCAAATCAAATTTGAACTTAGCACATTAAAAAAACTTATAGTATATTTTTGCTGGATCTAAACACCAAACAGAAATCATTCACTTTTTAGGGATTCTTATGGTTTGGGCTGCACCAACTTTATAACAATCATGATCACATATTTCTTCTGTCTTTCTACAAAAAATAAACCTTATATTATACATTGCTTCTCTGCAACACTTTACTAGTCACAGTTCCTTTTTTTTTTGCTGTTATCCATGAGGCTATATTAATCACATAGTTACTCTATAGAAGGTTTATCCACTATTTCACAACAGAGCAGCTGTGAAGTAAGTGATGAAGGATTAAGTGACCCTAGATTAATTAGCAAATTCAAATGTAAATGAATCATGTAGGATTATTTTCTAACCGATAAGAAAACTATCTAGATGGTATACCCAAATTAGAGAGGCACAGAAGTCAGCTTTTGACTGGCTTCATTTCATTTTGATCCATTATCAAAAATCCAGTCTTTTAATGAATAGGCAAAGCTATTTTCAGTATCGGTGAGACGTTATAAATAAAATCAGATGAAGCAAACTGATGAAAGTAGATATTGAAAATGAAATAGAGACAGAATAGAGAGAAAGAGCAGGATTTCCAGTAGATAACAGGAAGGCTAAATGGAGCACAACAAAGCTGCTCTGTTTTTACCTTTTAAGTTTCAAAACTTTGTCTTCATGGACATGGTCGATTTCAAATTGGCAGGGTTTAGTAAATCTCAGACAAAGCTCCACATATGTCCAGAATATACACATGGAGACCACCTACTGGGCTAACAGTGATAATTGATAATTTATGATACTAAAGCCAGTTTAAAATGTTCCATAACTATATTTTGTCTTTGTTTTAAGATATTACTAATACTCTCTTTTACAGCAACTGTTCCCTCACCAACCAGGATGGCACCTCCTCTCCTCCTTATATAAATAATCTTGACCTCTCATGAGGGGAGTTCTAAAAGAAAATATGCCCAATGCTTTACTTACAGTACATAAATAAAAAAACTGAATCAGCTAAAGATGGCTTTGGCAGGTCAAAGTTTTACAGAAACTGGAGACTGGAAATTGGACACACATTTCTGATCATTACTGAAATATATGAAACCCAATGAAAACAATTTTGTCTTTTTTCATTTTTCCAAATGAGTAGCTGTGTTATTTGGCAGACTGATTAATAGAAATATAATTTTAGCTTAAAAGCTGGTACTGGCTGCAGATTGGCCAGTCAGTATCATAAAACTAAAAAAGATGCATTGTTCTTTTTACTTTTTATTGAGATGTTTAGGTTTTGATTCTTTAAATACATCACTTTATTTCACACATCTTTCATTTTCTCACATCTTATTTTAGCTTTAAGATCTCTTCACCTCTGTTTCGGTGTGATGTGCAAATTTAAAAGCACAACATAATTCCACAAAACAGCTATATTCTGAAAAATCACGTTCACAATCGTGATTATCGGTTTTCCAATTCAGCTACCCGAAATACAGCACTTATCCAGAACATAATACAAATGAAAAGCAGCAGTTTATTTGCAATAAGGTTTTTAAGGGGCTATCAGTATTTAAATGGCTACAGAGCTACTCTGAGCGGTTGTGTTTACAGCTCAGCTGTGGTGCTGCACCCAGTTGAACGTTTTAATGTTATCAAAGCACACAGCATGAAACTCTAAGTGAAATTATTACTAGAAATTAAAACAATCTGGCTCATGCATGACGATGTACAAAAATTGTAAAGATATCTGATATAGATATTTTTTTTAAAGAAACCTACAGAAAAATGTCACAAAAAGTAACAATAGTTATTTGTTTTTTTTGTAGTGCACCAATATTTATTCAATTCTTGAATAAATATTGCCTGTTATTTTGTATACCACTGACAGCAATGTCAAATGTGCAATCCCAAAAGTGCCACAATGCATAAATAACATAAATTATTAAATAAATATGTAAAATGTCAAAATGAATATACAGTACTGTGCAAAAGTTTTAGGCAGGTGTGAAAAAATACTGTAAACAAACACTGCGGCCCTGCGATGGACTGGCGACCTGTCCAGGGTGTACCCTGCCTCTCGCCCATAGACTGCTGGAGATAGGCGCCAGCTTCCCCGCAACCCACTATGGAATAAGCGGTAGAAAATGACTGACTGACAAACACTGCGTTCAAAAATGGAAGCGTTAATTATTTATTTTCATCAATGAACAAAATGCAGTGAACAAACAAAAGAAAAATCTATATCAAATCAATATTTGGTGTGACCACCCTTTGCCTTCAAAACAGCATCAATTCTTCTAGGTACGCTTGCACACAATTTTTGAAGGAACTCGGCTGGCAGGTTGTCTCAAAAATCTTGGAGAACTAACCACAGATCTTCTGTAGATGTAGGCTTTCTCACATCCTTCTGTCTCTTCATGTAATCCCAGACATGTTATGATTCTGGCCCGTCTGCCTGCTCTGTCTTCATGTAATCAGATAATCTGCTTCACCTGTCTGCTGCTGCACTGGAGTGCAATCAGTCATGCCATGCACCTGTTTTTCTGCAGTTAGTCAAAATATTAGCATATTGTGATAAAGTTAATTATTTTCAATAATGTAATGATGAAAATTTAACATTCATATATTTTATATTCATTGCACACTAACTGAAATATTTCAGGTCTTTTATTGTCTTAATACGGATGATTTTGGCATACAGCTCATGAAAACCCAAAATTCCTATCTCACAAAATTAGCATATCATTAAAAGGGTCTCTAAACGAGCTATGAACCTAATCATCTGAATCAACGAGTTAACTCTAAACACCTGCAAAAGATTCCTGAGGCCTTTAAAACTCCCAGCCTGGTTCATCACTCAAAACCCCAATCATGGGTAAGACTGCCGACCTGACTGCTGTCCAGAAGGCCACTATTGACACCCTCAAGCAAGAGGGTAAGACACAGAAAGAAATTTCTGAACGAATAGGCTGTTCCCAGAGTGCTGTATCAAGGCACCTCAGTGGGAAGTCTGTGGGAAGGAAAACGTGTGGCAGAAAACGCTGCACAACGAGAAGAGGTGACCGGACCCTGAGGAAGATTGTGGAGAAGGGCCGATTCCAGACCTTGGGGGACCTGCGGAAGCAGTGGACTGAGTCTGGAGTAGAAACATCCAGAGCCACCGTGCACAGGCGTGTGCAGGAAATGGGCTACAGGTGCCGCATTCCCCAGGTCAAGCCACTTTTGAACCAGAAACAGCGGCAGAAGCGCCTGACCTGGGCTACAGAGAAGCAGCACTGGACTGTTGCTCAGTGGTCCAAAGTACTTTTTTCGGATGAAAGCAAATTCTGCATGTCATTCGGAAATCAAGGTGCCAGAGTCTGGAGGAAGACTGGGGAGAAGGAAATGCCAAAATGCCAGAAGTCCAGTGTCAAGTTCCCACAGTCAGTGATGGTCTGGGGTGCCGTGTCAGCTGCTGGTGTTGGTCCACTGTGTTTTATCAAGGGCAGGGTCAATGCAGCTAGCTATCAGGAGATTTTGGAGCACTTCATGCTTCCATCTGCTGAAAAGCTTTATGGAGATGAAGATTTCATTTTTCAGCACGACCTGGCACCTGCTCACAGTGCCAAAACCACTGGTAAATGGTTTACTGACCATGGTATCACTGTGCTCAATTGGCCTGCTAACTCTCCTGACCTGAACCCCATAGAGAATCTGTGGGATATTGTGAAGATAACGTTGAGAGACTCAAGACCCAACACTCTGGATGAGCTAAAGGCCGCTATCGAAGCATCCTGGGCTTCCATAAGACCTCAGCAGTGCCACAGGCTGATTGCCTCCATGCCACGCCGCATTGAAGCAGTCATTTCTGCCAAAGGATTCCCGACCAAGTATTGAGTGCATAACTGTACATGATTATTTGAAGGTTGACGTTTTTTGTATTAAAAACACTTTTCTTTTATTGGTCGGATGAAATATGCTAATTTTGTGAGATAGGAATTTTGGGTTTTCATGAGCTGTATGCCAAAATCATCCGTATTAAGACAATAAAATACCTGAAATATTTCAGTTAGTGTGCAATGAATCTAAAATATATGAATGTTAAATTTTCATCATTACATTATGGAAAATAATGAACTTTATCACAATATGCTAATATTTTGAGAAGGACCTGTATATTCAGCCCTCAGACAGGCAGACAGTGCCAGATTTTCGAAAACCTACCAGTTAGTAGATGTCCAGCATTCCTTCCTGCCTGACCACATTTTTGACCACTTTTTGCGTCTTGGATTTCCCTGCCTTGCCTGACCCTCATTGGATGTCTCTCGCCTCTGGATCACGACCTTGTTTCTGCCTCTCGACCAAAGCCTCCTGCCTCACCCCTGGATTTGTCTGCCTGAGTCTGCCTCCCTGGTTTCGCCCCCCCCTGATCACCGAGCTTTGGCGTGTTCTGCACCGATCCTCCCGGTCTGGAGACTGCCAGGACCGCACCCCGCAAAGGAGCCTATTCTGATTCCTCTGCCCTACACGGACTCTGTAAAGTGATCCCGGGTTCCCGCCGGCTGGTGGAGTCCTGAGTATCTGTGCTCCGTCCTGACGGAGTATCCTCCGTCCTGAACCTTATAAGACACACTTAATTATGTTGAGATCAGGGCTCTGTGGGGGCCATACCGTCACTTCCAGTAAGTCTTGTTCTTTTTTACATTGAAGATAGTTCTTAATGACTTTGCCTGTATGTTTGGATTTGCTCACTTAGCATTTTGTAAATTGATAAACACAATCATCATTTATTCTTCTGAAATCATCCTTTGTTTACAGCATTTTTTCACACCTGCCTAAAACTCTGTGTATTTATATATATGATAATTATTTAAATATGTCTAAAATTTACTTGATACATAATTAAATAATCAAGTTTGAAAATACTTGAATGCCAACGATGCAATAAATACAACACTTAAATCTATGTATATAGGTCTTGGTATGAATAATTTTAGGAAATACATTTTGAAGATAAATAAATGTATCTACAATCTTTTAAATATGTCAATAATTTATTAAATACTTGAGATAATTAAATGTCAAATTTGTTACTCAAACTATGACGTCACATTTTAAAACAATGTTTAATGATTTGAATGTTTTTGCTCCCTATTGAATAATAGAAGCCAGCAGTTCCCTAATAGCTGGCTTCATTTTAGAAAATAAAATCCATGGACCGTGAAAAGATCTTAAGATGGGTTTGTGACAATAGGAAGCACCTTAACAAACTACTATGTGCAGGGACACAAGCTGCTCTCCCTGCTACCTGCCTGCTGTGTGTCTTTGTACATGTCAAGCACACCGAGAGAACAGATGGGTGTTATGAAGAGGATTCAGCTTTTCAAAACAAGATATTTTTCAGAGTATGACTGTCAATAAGATAGATATAAAACAACTTAATTTATTCTTTTTCCGCCACCTGCTCTAAAAGACCTGAGTGGACAGGGACCACTAGTTTAAATTGTCAATGTTGCTCACCATATAGACCTCAACATCTGTCTAGTTAACCTGCACAACAAATCAATTTCAGAATAATGAAACTGACAAATGTAGTTTTAGCCTCACCCACTGACAAAAATGCTTTGCTGCTGCATACAATAATGGAATAATTAAATGCTAAAATAGTAACTTTTATTTACCCTATTATTAATTTTCTATTAATTTGCTTCCAGTTCTAATTCTTGAATGACACATTTAAATACAAAGTTCATGAATATGTTTTCTTGAATTTAGGCACTTTTGGAACTCTACACATAATGCAAAACAGGAATATTCTTGGTTTAAATTCTGCAAGACTGAGACCCTTAACAGAATACCTTTGACTAAGAGCTTGGCTGATGAGGTTAAGCTGCCCGCTTTGAAGGTGACAGTGCCTGAGTCATCTGTAGCCAGGTTCTTAAAGGTGAGTGTGTGGATAAAGCCTTGTTGCACTCCTATTTGAATACTGGGGCTGTTCTCCAGCAAGGTGCCATCCAGCCACCACTGCACCTTACCAGGCGCCCTACCAGACAGCTGGCAGGAGAAGGTTGCCCATTCCCCAACAAAGACATCAGTGGTCTTAAGACCAGCAACTATGAAGACTTCTTTCACTGTTGAGTGAAAAATACACAAATCCATACACTGAGCTTTAAACAAACTCATTATCAGCATTGTGCCGGTTTGACTAACAAAACATTTTAGCAGACAGACTATAAACAATCAAGACAGACATAGAAGGAACATCAGGGAGGCTACCTTGCACTGCCAAAGAAGCTGTAGTGAGCTGCTCTCCTGCATCACAGGTGTAGTAACCACTGTCTTCAGGTTCCAGGCTGTGAATACAGAGCTCTTGAATGCACCTCTCCTGCTTCATTTCATACTTCTTACCAGGCTGGAGGACAATGCCTCCTTTCCTCCACTCAACACGAACACCTGGCTTAGACACCTCACACTGCAGCATGACATCATCGCCCTCTATGGCGTCTTGGTTCTTAAGCTCTTTCGGGAAGAACACTGGAGCACCTGGCAAGTTAGTAAAATACATCACTTGGAGAAGATGATGCCAGAAACTTGCATAAAGATTTTATAGAAAGTTTTTTTTTTTTTTTTGTGTGTGTTGCCAAACTAGGTAAGGTACTATCTTGGTTTAATTTTCAGTATAAAGCGAAACATATCCGTTTTACCTTGCACAGTCAAAGTCACTTCACAGTGGGCATCTCCAGTGTCACAGATGTATATTCCTGAATCCTCGGGCACCAGGTTGTGGATTCGAAGCTGACGTAATGCTCCGTTCTTCCTCAGGTCATACTTGAGTCCGGCTTGGATTGGCACATTGTTTCTCATCCAGGTGACAGAGGCATTAGAGTCGGAGATGCAGCAACTAAGTGTGACCGTTTCTCCCTCTACTGAGGCAGTGTCATGGGGTTTCTCTAATATTATCACTGTAAATATGGGAAACAAGGATTTTTTGCAGTGTTTCATTTTTTTTTTTTTTTTACAGCTCTGGTTTTAACTTTCACCTGTCTTACTCCATAATAACATCTTAACTTTAAACATGCATGAGTACCTGGCCTAATTTCCAGAGGTGGGATCAAGTCATTGTTTTGCAAGTCATTGTTCCTAAGTAAAGGCATGAAAGTCCCAAGTCCAGTCCAATGTCAAGGAAAACAAGTCTCGGGTTAAGTTTAAGTCCTGAACACCTTATTAAAAGGTGTTTTTGTTCGCCAGAACAACAAGCAAGAGGAAGTGAAATTGTTAGAAATCAGTGCTGATGTTGCTTTTTCCAGTAAATATTAAACTTAACAAACAAAATATCCATTAAATTTTGTAAATAAACATCCCACTGACATTTAAATAAAAATAAATTACTGGATTTAAACCGGATTTTATAACAAAAAATATATTTCCATGTTAACCAACTGCAACAGTAAAAACTTGTTTTTACATTATTGTATGAGAAATGTCCGATTATTAAAATAATTAATTATTTATACAACAGTATACAAATGAATTTTGTAATTAGGTTGATTCATTAAGACAAGATTATGTTGCCGCTATCTGCTAGCTTGGATGCACTAACGTTTGTGGTCCAGGCTCAAAGTGTCTAATATTCTTTATGAAAGTACATAGACTCTCTGTTGTTTTAAGTCAGGCCAGCTTTCTGGGCAATCAAGCACAACATGCACAACATGGAAAAGGGCTATACCCTGCTGGAAAATCAAATTTGTATCTCTATTATAACATGAAGCAGAGGAAAGCATTGCACTGACTTTAGAAAACAGTGGATCAATACCAACAGATCACATGGCTTCCTAAAATATCCCTGACTGTGAAATCTTCATACTTTGCATACTAAACAACTTGGCCTTTTCTCCTCAGTCCTTTTTAAGACTCTTATGAAATTGTGTCTGCTCCAGTAGTTGTACCACAATTCTACCACACTTTTTCCTTCCATCAAACTTTCTATTAAAATGCTTGAGATCAAACTGTGAGCAGCCAGTTTCTTTGGCAATGAACATTTGGGACTTGCCCTCTTTGTGGAGGGTTTCACTGATGCTTGCTGTACGGCTGTCAAGTCAGCAGTGTTCCCCGTGCTGGTGCAGGCTGACTTTTTTTTTCTTTATAAGAAATTCCTATTTTATTTGTCTTTTGTAACATTCAAATTTCATTAGTTGTTCGTCATCATTCAAACTTACCATCAAAATATATCCTTCTGTGTGAAAATGACTCTATATAGCATGTGAGTTTCATTTTTTGAATTTAATTACTTAAATAAATTACCTTTTTAATCCACCTTTTTATAGGGTAACAAATTGCTTAATAGTATTCTGAGATTTTAAAACATAAAAAGCTTTCTCTAAATCTAAAACAATAGAAATGACATATTGTGAACAACATTGCTTTGTGATTTTGAGTTTACATTTAGGTCATGTCTTAAGTTCAAATTTTTTTCAGTGTTTAGTTGACATTACTTTTAATACTATGAGTTAAAACAAATAAGTTTTGTGAGTGATAACATAATAAAGTGATTTACATAAAAAAATCTGTTTTGTTTTTGATGGAGTTGGATTTCAGCAATAAAACTCTGCATGCACTCTATTTTACCTTTGGGTTTCTCCTCGACCAGAAGGCAAGCCACACTCTTCTCCTTCCCAACGACAAAGGCAACATCTCCTGATTCATCTGTGGTTACCATCTTCAGAACCAGTCGGTGAACTCTGCCCTGAACGCTCATTTGATTCAGATCGTTATTTTGAAGGAGGTTGTCTCCAAGCCACCATTCCCCATTGGTGACGCCTGGGTGTGACAGCTCAACCTCAAACATGGCCTCCTGGCCGGTGGTCAAAGTAACATCGAGGAGCTCACGGACAATGCGGACATGCTCTGAGAGTGGATTAAAAGTGAGAAGTAAGAACGAAGCAGATCTTCCAGAAAGCATCACTTTAAGAGTTTATTCATCCTCATCAGTACATCTAAAAAGTGTACACACCCCTGTAACTTTGTAAGTTTTTAAAGATATAAAAATGAGACCATAATAAATAATTTCAAAACTTTTTATGTCTATTGTCAAGCACTCCTTTATTCTGCTGAATGCCATTTTCTGTAAACGCTACACTCCTGCCCATTGAGTACAGGAAGTCCCTGTTTTACTTGTAATTGACCTGTGATGTACATACCAACTTCAAACTATGTAAAATACCAGATAACAAATTGAAATTGCTACACAGACTGTGAAAAATCTGACTTTTCTCTGAAGGCTGTGTGTATGGCTATGGCAAAGCAAATTTTAACGTCTCCTGTCTCTCTCAGGTTCAGAGTGCAGGTTGGTGCCAATTCGCCTTGATTGGCTTGAGGGAGCCGATCGGGCAGCTCTACATAAATTGGTCACCTGTAGGGCTGGGGGTGTGGCTTCACCTGGCTGGCTTTTTGGCACATGCTTTGTTCTCTAGCATTGTTTGAAGGTTTGTGGTGGGAGTTTGTGGGCTATGTAAGTTTGGGGTACCCTGTACATTTCCATCACATAGTTTTTCTCTGTTATACACACTAGGTAAGTAGGTTGGTGCCACCCATGTAATGTTTTGAGCTTGTTTTGTTACAATAGAATAGCAGAGCTTTCTTTTCCTTAATTTCTTCTGGCTTAGTTTAGGTGACAGTTAGGGCCTGTTTTGTTTTATTTATTTCTTTGAATTGGCACAACCTAACCGCCCCTTTCTCAAGTAATAAGCTCCAAAACCTACTTTCACAGAGGCCTCTGAAATTTGGTATATTCTTAGGTCAGAACCTACAAACAATGCAAATAAAACACTGGTTGGACCAATTGCCCAAATCCTACAGGAAGCCAGCCATTCTAGATAACATTTTAGCCTAAGAAAAAAAAAAAAAAAAACATTAAAGTCTTAAAGCTTTCAGGGATCATTATAATAGAGAAAGTCAAAGTCCTACTTAAGAGAGTATCTGAATTTGCATACGAGACGGATGCAAAGTGCATCCTCTGGGTCATTTAGGTTCCTCTGGGTCATTTGGGTTTCGTTAGAACAGTTAGAAATAAATAGTAAATAAGATGGCAGATAAAAAGGCTTCAAGAAGTTAATCCAGTTTACTTCTATTCAAACATGTAGGATTACTATGACCCTCAGGAATCTGTGGTGACTTATTACTAATATTTGTAATATTTGTGCTTTTTCTGCAATAGTTGCTGACACTGAGAATATGATTGGTTAATCTAGTGTATTTGATCAGCATCGCCAATCACTATTTACATGGTTAATTTATATGGAATCAGTAAGGGCTCGTTCAGTTTCACGTACTCTGTTTATGACCAGTTCATTATATATATATACAGTATATGTATACAGTACAGACCAAAAGTTTGGACACACCTCATTCAAAGAGTTGTCTTTATTTTTATGACTATGAATATTGTAGCTTCACACTGAAGGCATCAAAACTATGAATTAACACATGTGGAATTATATAATGAACAAAAAAGTGTGAAACAACTGAAAATATGTCTTATATTCTAGGTTCTTCAAAGTAGCCAACTTTTGCTTTGATTACTGCTCCACACACTCTTGGCATTCTGTTGATGAGCTTCAAGAGGTAGTCACCTGAAATGGTTTTCCAACAGTCTTGAAGGAGTTCCCAGAGATGCTTAGCACTTGTTGGGTTCAGGTCCGGTGACTGTGGAGGCCAGGTCATCTGGTGCACCCCATCACTCTCCTTCTTGGTCAAATAGCCCTTACACAGCCTGGAGGTGTGTTTGGGGTCGTTGTCCTGTTGAAACATAAATGATGGTCCAACTAAACGCAAACCGGATGGAATAGCATGCCGCTGCAAGATGCTGTGGTAGCCATGCTGGTTCAGTATGCCTTCAATTTTGAATAAATCCCCAACAGTGTCACCAGCAAAGCACCCCCACACCATCACACCTCCTCCTCCATGCTTCACGGTGGGAAGCAGGCATGTAGAGTCCATCCGTTCACCTCTTCTGCGCCACACAAAGACATGGTGGTTGGAACCAAAGATCTCAAACTTGGACTCATCAGACCAAAGCACAGATTTCCACTGGTCTAATGTCCATTCCTTGTGTTCTTTAGCCCAAACAAGTCTCTTCTGCTTGTTGCCAGTCCTCAGCAGTGGTTTCCTAGCAGCTATTTTATCATGAAGGCCTGATTCACACAGTATCCTCTTAACAGTTGTTGTAGAGATGTGTCTGCTGCTAGAACTCTGTGTGGCATTGACCTGTTCTCTAATCTGAGCTGCTGTTAACCTGCGATTTCTGAGGCTGGTGACTCGGATGAACTTATCGTCCGCAGCAGAGGTGACTCTTGGTCTTCCTTTCCTGGGGCGGTCCTCATGTGGGCCAGTTTCTTTGTAGCAATTGATGGTTTTTGCAACTGCACTTGGGGACACTTTCAAAGTTTTCCCAATTGTTCGGACTGACTGACCTTCATTTCTTAAATCAGAATCAGAATCAGAATCAGAATCAGAAAAGCTTTATTGCCAAGTACGTTTTTGGACATACAAGGAATTTGTTTTGGCGTAGTCGGTGCAATACAATACAAATTAAACAGTATAAACATATCTACAATATAATATAAATATAAGTGCACAGTTTTAAGTGAGTGAGAGTAAATATAGAGCAGTATAAGATGCAAGAGCAATACAACAGTGCAGATGATCATTGTGCAAGTAAAGCAGTGCAAGTAAGCAGGAGTCCAAGCTGAGCGTTAATGTAACGCATAGAGTAATGATGGCCACTCATTTTTCTTTACTTAGCTGCTTTTTTCTTGCCATAATACAAATTCTAACAGTCTATTCAGTAGGACTATCAGCTGTGTACTGTATCCACCTCCTGCACAACACAACTGATGGTCCCAACCCCATTTATAAGGCTTGAAATCCCACTTATTAAACCTGACAGGGCACACCTGTGAAGTGAAAACCATTTCAGGTAACTACCTCTTGAAGCTCATCAACAGAATGCCAAGAGTGTGCGGAGCAGTAATCAAAGCAAAAGGTGGCTACTTTGAAGAACCTAGAATATAAGACATATTTTCAGTTGTTTCACATTTTTTATTCAGTATATAATTCCACATGTGTTAATTCATAGTTTTGATGCCTTCAGTGTGAAGCTACAATATTCATAGTCATGAAAATAAAGAAAACTATTTGAATGAGAAGGTGTGTCCAAACTTTTGGTCTGTACAATATATATATATATATATATATATATATATATATATATATATATATAGATAGATAGATAGAGATATATCTATAATCTATATCTATATATATCTCTCTATCGATATCTCTCTATTGATATATATATATCTGATGTTGCGTTTGAGCCAATATTAGGACCTGGAAGGGACCAGTTTATTTTAGGTCATGACCAGATTGGTAAAAACTTTAAATTGAAATAGATTTGGTATATCCTTTTTTCATGTAATTCCAAGAAGATTTGATTATTTTTTGTGATCAGATGGTTTTGTAAAAAAACTAAGGAAGAAGGCAGGTGGATAAAGAAGCAGTTACCTTTTACAGTCAGCGTAGCAGTGCTTTTCTTGTCTCCTGTATCGCAGGTATATTCACCACTATCTTCCTTGACCAACTTATGTATCACCAGGCTGTTAGTGGTTGCTCTCTGCTGAATGGTGTACTTCTTTCCCTGAGAAAGGACAGTTGAGCCCTTCCACCAGGTCACCTTACAGTCAAGGCTGGATGTCTCACAGGACAGTGTGGTCTCTCCTCCCTCTGTGGCCTCTTGGCTTTCCAGCTCCTTTTTAAAGGATATTGGGGCTGTTGCCAGGAGAAACAGTTAAAAAAGATGAGAAATATAAACTATAAACTATTTAGAAAATAGAATTTAGGAGTTTAGGAGGTGAATATTGCCTCTACATAAGACCCTGTGAATAAATATGATGTTGACTATACACTAAAAGCAACATACAACATGCATAACATACAGCATAACATAACACGCCATCAAGACAGAACATGAGATCTAAAGGACTTTGGTCTATGACAAAAAACTTCCTTGTTTAGAAGGGAACCTTAACCGGGTGGAAAGGACCATGATCTATAATGTGATTGTGTTTGAGCATCATAAAAGAAGCTAAAATATTTAAAAATCAATTATTTGACAGAAAACTGTACAGACATTTCATGGAAAAAAGAGAAATGTAGGCCTTCATTGTCAGAGGTGTAACTTCACAAATGTTGTAGTAATCTCTAGAGATGCACTGAAAAAAACCTCTCTTCCAAATTCTGATAAACAATTTATTAAAATCAGTTTCTGGACGTCAAAACGTACAAATACAAAAATAGGCCCCAAACGTCTCAGGTTGGTGCATCTTTCATAAATACTATACAGTCAGTGTATTACATGCTGAAGGCATAAAGCTCCACTAAAACTATAATGGCACTATGTAAAACAAGGAACAACTTCTTACTTACAATGAAGAAAAGGTTTGGAATAAAATAGTGAACAACAACATATAGCGGAGAAAAACACAACATATTAATCCAATACAAGCAATATGTAATTTTAATGATATACTAAAAGCAAACAGGGATGTATTGCAGTTTTAATAGAAAGTTGATGCTAAACATGGCATTACCTGTGGGGATATTGATCTACGTAAAACTCTTAATATTTCACAAATATGAAAAGAAGTAGATATCAAGGAGAACAATTTAGATTCAAGTTTAAGTGTTGTATTGATACATCTACATTATCTCTCACAAGGATAAAGAAAGAGAGAGAAGCAGGAAAAGTCCAAATAATAATGTTGGAGGAAATGGCTTCAGACTACTTCTACCTTTCTTACCTCGGACTGTGAGAGAAGCAGTGGAGGTGTGATTTCCCACAGTGAAAGTGACTGTACCAGAGTCAGCTGCTGTGACACCTCGAAGTACGAGGCTGTGCACCCGGCCCTCAGACTTTATCAGATTCATTTCGTTATTTTGCAGCAGGACGTCCTGGAGTTTCCACTGGATCTGTGGAGTCTCCTCATGAGAAAGCTGACATTCAAAGTGGACGTCTTCCCCCTCATAAACAACGCAGCTTTCCAAGAACTTTAGGATGAGAACTTCAACGGCTGCAGAGACATTGCAGCAGCACACAGATAATGAAAAGCTCAGGTTGTGCAGATTTTAATAAACTCTAAAACGTTCTGCTAGGCTGATATTGTGAGCACCAAGTGAGGAAAAACATTTTGGTGAGTTAATACTTAGGAAGGATGGGAGACCAGAAAAAGTGAGATCAGTGTTCAAGCTCAATATCTAAGTGGGCAAAGAGCTGGAGGAGATGTTAGGCAATGTGCAAAAATAAAAAATTTAGAAACATGAAAATGGATCTCGAAAAGGGCTTTCAGTTGAAGGTTTTAAAATGGTTTCTAATCATGCTCAAGTGTTTCTTGGTGAGAAACTGGCAAACAAGACAACACGATAGGGGATGTGAAGGTGGGTCTCCAAGTGATGCATGAAAATAAATCCTACCATTTACAGTAAGGATCGCAGAAGTCCTCTGAAAGCCTGTATCACAGGAGTAGTCTCCTGCATCGCTTCCCTGCAGTTTATAGATAACAAGCTCGACCACAGTCCCTTCCTGTTTCAGCTGATATTTGCTACTGGCTGTCAGGACCTTGTCGCCACACCTCCAGACCACACTGGCTCCTGGTTTGGTAATCTCACAGCGAAAGCTGACACACTCTCCTGCTTGTCTTTCCAGGTTTTGTAGTTTGGTTTTAATAAGGACAGGTTTGGCTGTGGGAAATTAAAGAAATTATCAAAGTTTAGGAGAAATAAGAGTACAAGTATGATCTGTATTTTAGTGCCACATGAACATAAAACCAATAAAAGAATCTTGTGAAAGTGTTCAAAATCTTACACCTTTTTAACATTTTGTCACTTTACAACTGCGAACACCTGTGTATTTTTTGGGGCTTTTATGAGATAAAACTTGATCTTTGGTCTTGATGCAAAATGCCATAAGTTATAGAAAAGTAAAACTACAAATCATTCTAAACAAAGCATCCCCATAGACAAATATGGTAATGGCAGCATCATGCTGTGGGCATCCAGTTTGAGTGAGAATGAAGTCTTTTGCAAAGAGGAATGAGCAAAAACGTCAGCTGAAATGCAAAATCTGGCGGAGATATAACCCTAGAGACTTGCAGCAAAAGTTAGGTTGAATACATATCTATGCCACATGTTTCAGGTCTTTATTAGTTAAAAAAAAAAACAGTCTTTAAAAACCATGTGTCATTTTCCTTCTGCCTCACAAAGATTATTGCTTTGTTTTGGCCTACCACAGGGGCCTTCAACCTGTGGCTCTGGAACCACATGTGTCTCTTTAGGCCCTTCTCATTGGCTCTAATAACTTAAATTATATGAAAGTGGACAGTTATATCAAGTTTGAAAGTAATGGGAAAGACTAGTCAAATAATTTTTTTAAGAATTGTCATCCAATATCTGCATACAATTTTCACAAGAGAATGACACCAATTGGTACAGGAAGTGTTTTTGTCATTAGGCATCAAACCAAAACACACAATTGTCTGTTGATAAAATGGAAAACATTCTCTTTCTAAAAAAGTTAGATTTGTCTCGTTTTAAAATGTATTAGGAATAAAATTTTAAATGGGATATTTTTAAATACAACATAGCCTACTTAAAAAAATTAGTTTAGCTATCTTTTCCAAAGGGCCATATAGGCTTTAAAGCCCGAGAAGAGGAGAATAATAATAGAACCGAAGACAAAAATGGCAGTTTTGATTGTTAAGTTTGTTGACCCCTTTTCTATCACATAATACCAATATAATACACTGAAGTTTGTGGTTTCACTGTGACAAAATGTGCAAAAGTTCAAGGGATATTAATACTTTTTATAGCACTAAAGAATATGAAAAGGTAAGTAAAGCAGGACCAGAGACAGCATCTCACAAAAGTCCTGATTTTGAGTTTAGATCCTGATTGATTCAATCTTACGCGGACAAACGATGATCCTACTCAAGCATTTTGGCAACAGTAGATTGTGGGAAGCATACCCTTCACAGCTAGCATTGCAGTGCTTTGACATTCACCAGTGTCACACGTGTAACTTCCAGAGTCCTCTGGTTCTACATTATGGATTATTAGTGTAGCCAGGTTCTCTGTTTGTCTAATGTCGTATTTGGCACACGGACAAAGGCCAAGTTCTCCTTTCCTCCACTCCAAAGAAAGGCTTGACTTGGAAAGCTCACAGTGTAATGTGGCACTCTGTCCTTCTTCCAATATTAGATTTTCCAATTCTTTTGTGAAAAACACTGGGGATGCTGAAGAACAATAAGACATAAGTGATTATTTGAAAGTAAAGAACACAAGTTATGAGGTAGAGTGATGGGAAACGTAATTAATGTGGATGTAAAATGACAGACTTGATGGGTGGAAAACAAGATGGTCTTCACCGTACCGTTTACTACAAGAGATGCAGAGCTTAATGTGTCCTCTGAACAGCATGAATAGGTCCCTGTGTCATGAGGTGTCAAATCAAGGATTTGTAGCTTGTAACATAATCCTGTTTGCTTCATCTGATACTTTTCTCCACAACTCAGGACTTCAGTCCCTTTCTTCCACTGTACAGGGACTCCAGGTTTGGAAAGTTCACAATGCAGAGTGATGCTTGCTCCCTCCTCTGATACTTGGCTTTCCAGGTCTTTAGTGCATATGATGGGAACAACTGAGGAATCAATTATTTAAATACAATATTGAGTTTAATGCTCTAATACCATATTTAAAAATTTACAAACACAAACCAGTCTTTTACATTAGCTATCCTATCAAGATCACGGCTTGCGTTTTGAAAACAGCCCTTTTTTGTTAAATAAAAAATGGCCCTTAAACACAAATACACACACGTACAATTGATAAACCTTTGTACATTAAGCAAACTTGGCTTTCATAGGTTATACCAAAAAGATCACAGACAATCCACACAAACATCTAATTAGAAAACACAGTGATGAGAAAGAAACACTGCACAGACTCCACAGAAAACATCCCTTACCATTTCAGCTTTAAAGGCTGACATCAGGATGACAGTACCCGCTTTGACCACTAAGTGTCACTACCACACATATTTTGAAAGTGCCCATTCAACTAACACCACAGAAATGTGTTTTTTACCACATCACGGAGAGCAAAATCGTTTTTGAAGACAACATTTAGACAAGCGTGTTAGATTTGAAAAGGAGTAAGATGTGGAGTGGGATGAAGTGGCATATTTAATACTTTCAAGTTTCAAGTGTTTCATTGCCAAAAAGACAGATGAGGGATAAGATGCCAGAGTGCAAGTTCAAACTCAATATCCACCAAAAACAAATAGTATTAAAATAGTAAAAATTAAATGAAACAGAAAAGACACATGAAAGTACTGTAATGAGAGCCTTTGTGCTGAAACATTACTTGAGTGTAGGCGTACTTGAGTGGCTCTTCATATTTCTTCTGCTGCATTAGGACACAGCAAAGCTTTCTGGCACACAACTGGGTGGCATCACATCGGGCATTTTTACAGGGATGTTTGAGTCTGACTTTGCCAGGGTACAACCTGACCTTAAACATTGTTTTGACTAGCCAGGATCATTTTCATGTCACTTACACATTTTTTACAGAGTGAGGTCACATTATCACCAGAGTGCCTTACGTAAAATTATAGTATACCCCTTGGATTTTTGGCTTGGGAGGAAAATGAGATATGGTTTTTACAATTACAAAAGTAGGGCATGTTTATGTATTAAACCCCTTTCATTGGGATACCTCAAAACAAAATCCAGTGCGACCAACTCCTGTCAGAAGTCGTCTGATAAGTAAAGTGTCCAACTGTGTGTAATTTCATCTCGGCATAAATCCAACTGTTCTGTTGAGGCCTCAGAGGTTTATTAGAGAACATTACCGCGCAGGGACGTGCACAAATAGACGCTAGGTGGTTCTAGCACCTGTCCTTTTATCCTTTGGAGAAAAAAGTGCCCTCCTGAAATCTTTTTTTTAATTTTTTATTACAGTGTATAGTGTGTGGCCCAAGGTAAAATTTCTGAATTTAAAGGCCTATAATACAAGTGCCCCACGTTTTGAAATCCCCCCCTCGCCAACACACATACGTGTCCCGCCTCGTGTGTCTCTCAGCGGAGACAGGCTGCGAGCAGAGCGGAGAGGTGGACGTGCGCTGGTCCAGCTTACCTCTTCTCTCCTCCCCTCCGCCGTCAGATAGAGCCCTGCCCTGCCGACAGGCCGGCTAACCATCCAGGAAACAAACAAAACGAATATACTTGCTTCCTAAACTTCAGATGAAAAAGTTAAAACTTCACCTGCCACCATTTTATCTAAACAGAACAGGCCAATCAATGGCATACCTTTACCCGCTATGTCTTCTATGGCCGCCACCAGGCGCCAGGAGGATGTCTACGATTTAACTCTTAGATTAAATCAGAAGAAAAAAATAAATTCAAATATATCTCATAGATGTCGGTATTACATTTGCTATAATGGTCCATGATGACTTCTGTTTGACTCATGTTTTTTTTATTTTTTTTATTGCAAATACGGCCAAATCAGCTGGTTAACATTACAATTCATACACTACTAAAATACCTTTAATAAAGTTTTGTAAATGTGGGGCATGTAGGCTAAGTTGTATTTTCTACTTCTGTGTGTGTAAAAATGATGATGTGATCAGAATATTTTATTTTCTAAATAGCAGACATCTTATCAGTTCTCAAGACTTGTAATCTCATAAATTTTTATTCTCTGAGAATAATTTCTGTTATATATTACACTGGCTACATGCAGAAGTATAGATGATTCTTCTTATGATCATGTTCTCTGATGTTGGTTTCATTTTGACTATAAAGATTTTATAACTCATTTTCTGGGTATAGTTGATTTACACTGTAGAATGGTCACTGGTTACTCACATTTCTGAAGATAACTCATTTAGTGTGACCTACCTGGTAAATTTGGCAGTGTAACCTGCTTTGCTACAACATAAAGTTATTTGGTGCAGAAGACATTTTGTGATAAAAGTACAGAACGATATAGTCAAGACAAACACTGTGCTCAGTGTGTAAAAAGAAAAAAAAAGAAGGATAACGTAAGTTTCAAATTTGACTCAGGAAGTTCAGGTTGTGAATCGGTAATCTAACTTTAAATCGGTCTACGATAATTTTGTTGCCTTATTAATCTTAATAAGGGTGGTCATTTCCCTTCAACCCACAGGACAGTTTGTTTTGGGGGTGCTTAGTAATACATATAAATTATGTTCATGTTGTGCCTGTAATAAATCTCACACTACAAAGGCAAACGACAGCTCCATGTGCCGCACAAGGTGCCCTTTTTTTCCACTTGAGCACCTGCCCCCCAAAATATCTGTGCACGCCACTGTTACCGCGTCATGAAGACCAAGGAACATAGCAGACAGTTCAGTGAAACACTTGTGCAGAGATTTAAAGCAGGGTGAAGTTGGAAAACCATCTCTGAAGCTTTGAACCTGTCACAGAGCAGTGTTATTCATCACTATCACTATTCATCATCTAAAACTGAGAGTTTTACTGTAGACAATGAGAGTATGGTGCAATTACATTCTACAAAGACATTGCTAAAAACAAATGTCTGTAATACCAAATTAATATTATATATTATTATATATTATGATTAATAATTATTATTAATATATATATATTAATAATTAGATGTCTACTGAAGTACAATTGACTGCAATGCATTTTATTGAGAGGTATCAAAATAAATAGGCTAAATCCAAATGTAGGTCATAGTTTCGAGGTTTTCATTTGTAAAAACTGTATCTAACTATGTATCATTTTGTCCCACTTTACACTACTATGCATTGTTCTATCACATAAAATAGCAATAAATAGCAAAAAGTTTGCTATTGTAAAATAAATCAATGCGTATTAGTATATGACCCATATGCTCTGATGCAAAGAAGTTGTGTTTCACTGTCCTCCCTTGACACAAGGCATTCCCAAACCATACTGTTTTCACCTGCTTTTTTACACCTGCTGACATCTCAGTATGGTAGGCTTCATCCACCTTCCCTAATTTCACACTAAGAAGCCTTACAATAGCACTTTTCTGCACCTGTACTGTTATCTAAATACACTGATCCTAACTCAATTAATGCTATTGTGCCAAAGCTTGACCGCTGTTTCTCACTTGTGAGCTTAATCAAAGACAAATACCTTTGACACCTAATAAAAAACAAACTTATTTAACTTTAAAGCTACAGAAAGAAGAACTTGTCCAGGATTAAATGGACTTTTAGATCTATTACAAAATAAATGTCTATTATTTGAAACTAATATCAATAAAAGTCAATGCAAATGCTAAGACGTATACAATGTGTGGTGTAAGATATTATTCAAATGCTAAACTCCTTAGAAATGCATGAGTACGCTGAGTAGTACCTACTCAATAATAAGTAGGTTTTACAAAGTAGTTGAAAACCTTTTTTTCTTAAACCATTTATTATGTATTAATAAAACACTTGTCCCCTATGATCACACACCAAACATGCTGAGGGCTACATGGTGGTTCAGTGTCTTAGCAGTGAACAAAGCAACATGTAAAGGGTGCAAGAGACTTTCCGACCAGTTTACCTGCCCCAAAAGCCACTCTTTTAGATGGGATGAAACAAAATGTTGACCTGTGAAGATCTGCTCTCTAACCAGATGGCAACAACTAATCAGAGCCAAGTGATAACGCTCATAATCACAAATTAAACACACTTTACTACTCCTTGCTCACAACCCCTATGGCTAAATTTTGCCGTTTATTGTCCTCGTGCTACAATAGATAAACATGGACAGATAGATACCACAGTATCAAAAAACACCTCATATTACCTTCACCTCGCACTTCGACTGCTGAACCTCTCTGAATATCATGCTTGAGTTGCTCCTCTTTATAAACGTTTCTAACTATTGGTGGTGTTGCAACTATGTTGATTGAACACAGAAATGTGACAAAGGAACCGATCATCCACATATGAAACTCATGTTAAGAGAAATACACAACTGAAGGGAACAAAATGTTAAGTCTTTTTACGCACATCAAGTGCATACAACAAAAGTAACTCAGAATGTAAAGAAATGATGTAGGGGCCAAAGTTCATTTCTTCCACATAAGTAGCAAAAACTGCAAACTACAAAATAACTTTTGATCAAACACACATAAAGCCTAAGACCCAACAGCACAACAAGACAACACCCAACAAGTTTCAATTTAAGAACTCTAGGCTACCGTTTCTGCAAGTAGTTTCATGTCACAAAAAGAAAACAGTTTTGTTTTTTTTAGAAGAGTGCTCCATTGATCTCATTATGCATGAAATGTAAATATAATTAAGCTACATACAATTTATAAAAACATCATTAAAACTTATCTCTGTTTGCTGCATAGATGAATGGAGAATTATGTGCACTTGTAACAGAGCATGAAAAATGATAAACTCTTTTTTAATTTTTTAAGCTATAAGATAGAACAGAGGCCATGGTAGCAGCCTTGATTCAGCTTTGAGTCTTTTGTTTAACAGTGGTGCCCTTTAACTTTGGTTCCTAGTGAAGGAAAAAATAACTTAATAATAATGATAAAAAAAAAAAAAAACTGCCTGAAAGATTTGGTTCACATTATACATATTCATTTGCTTATTTTATTCTAAACCAAATTTAAAAAGTACCATTTGTGAGCATCAGTCTGTATAATAGTGCTGGACTAAAATATGCTGGCAGTTCTCGACTGAGTGCCCGATGAGAAACTAAGAGATTGTATCTTATAGCTGATTGGATGATGGATCTGACATCCATGAATGAAGTCATAATAACTTTAGTAATCCAGAATATAGATTAAACATGACATATCTTCAGTACAATATTTATAGTTTTTCTTTTTCTATAATTCTTTACACTTTAGGATTTCCTCAAACAATTTAATAACAATCCGGAAATGTGAAAGCAGAGCTTTTTTTTTCTTTTTTGCTCATGGAGCTAATCAAGTAAAAGTATGTTGCTTCAATCAATGTATAATTGATTTACCGCAGTATATACAAGAAAAAAATCATGACTTTTAAAACTTTACAAACACCAAAGCCAGGCTAGGGCCAAATATGTATCATATATCTGGACGCTTAAAAACAAAAAGGAAGCGACAGCATTAGATTGAGAACACCCTTTACGTGGCAAAACACAGACTGGCAGCAAACTATGGTGTGGAGATGTGAGTCAGAAGCTACCTTGTGCTTGGAATTTGGCCCCGTTACTCTGAGCGGCTTGTTTGACAGCTGTTCCAGTAACAGTTTCTCAGCTAGGGCTAAATACATCATTAGCATCACAATCTTACAGAGATGAGCAAACTTATCACATTACCTTCATGGTCTTTTTCAAACTCTTTTGAACTTCTCTGACTCTCCTCTTTTAGAAGCTGCTGTTTAGGGGCTTCGCCAGTAGTCTGCAGGATGACAGCTACAATATTTTGGCACAACTGTGATTTAAAATAATAAAACCTCAGCTGCATGAAGCACTTAAGTTAGGTCATCAGAGAAACAAAGCTCCTGGGTGCAAATCGTTATTCAGATTAACCGTCAGCCTCCATACAGCAAACAAAACAACCCAGAGAGCACAGAGACTTGCAGATGTCCAAGCTGCAAACATGAAATACAGCCCAGGTATTTGAAAATGAGCTATTCAAAAGCCTGGAAACATGACGCCATGCTAAACAGCCAGCTAACAACCCAACAGGTTGTAGTTTGAACATTTAGAACATTACTAAAAAGACAACAAACAAGGTGAAAATCTTGAGAAAGTTACCTTTTACAGTTTCATTTATCTCCTGCTTCTTCTGCTCAATGCTTTTAACTTCACCCATCTTGACTGAAATGCAAGTACAACAGAAACAGTCACACTAGAAAAGTCCTTTAAACTGCTGCTTTCCATTAGACAACGCTTCTACCAAATAAAATCACAGAACAACAGAGCAGAAACATCAATATAAACATTAGTTAAGGTTTTAGATGCCTTAACCTGGCATCAGCAATACTATTCTGCTGTTATCAGTGGCCTGTTTATGAAGCATGTACCGGAATGCAACTTTATTTGCACTTAACACCGGACACAGCCAATGAACTTTAAACAATTAAAACTAGGGAAACATACATTTATCTTAATTTGTACATACATCTATCATAAACAGCACAGACAAGACAAAAGCAAAATTTAAAGGAAGACTCAGCATAGGAACAGAGACGTAACTACCCAACTAGACGAACATAAAGCTCACAATAACCCTAACCATCCTTTCTTCCTACCTTTAGTTTTTTCTCTGGTCTCCTGCGTGCTGGGTTCTGGTTTAGCAGCTGAAGGAGGCGGAGAGAGATTCACAGCTGAGCAAAAATAATGCAAACTCAGTGTGCCATAACTTGTCAGATCATTCAAACAATTTTATGAACTAAAACCAACATATCAACTGGAAAACATTCGAAAAGAAAATGCAAACTGTTTGCTACTTCAACAACATGACAGAGAACCGAAAGGACTAGCTTGATTGCACAAAAACCTAGAAAGAAGCAACAAGAAACAAGCTTTGCATAAATACCAAACAACAAGTAACGGAAGCAAAATAAAATGCTTTGTTTCTGGAATTTCTGAACCCGAGAAACGTAATGCCCTAGAAGGAATGCACAATGTTTCAGACAAAATAAAACCATTCAAAATGTCACAATGGTGAGCTTACCACAGTGAAACATTCCACACAACGACCGTTAATCAAACAATAAATAAGTGAACGCTATCATGAATTTGATGTCAGGCACACATAACAGGAACATTAGATGAGCAAGGAAAACACAACAACACAACCAAACACAAGAGCAAATAGCAAACTTCAGATAAAATAGCAAACTACAGTGCAAATTCAAAACATAGACCATATTTATCTAACAAAAAGAATCCCCTATCAATGAAACTTGGGTTTTCCAAGTGGCTAATTTATGTTGTAGTAACAAAAGATTTTGTACATTGTAGTGTTTCATATAAATCCTCTTCCTACCCTTGATTCTGAGGCTGGCTGTGGTCTTCTGGTCTCCAAATACACAGCTGTAGTCTCCACTGTCTTCTGGCCCCACTTTGGTAATAATGAGATCATTCACAGAGGCCTTCTGCTTCATTTGGTACTTTTCTCCAGACTTCAGGATCTGTGTTCCCTTCTTCCACTCCACAGGGACTTCAGGTTTGGAAAGTTCACAACGCAAAGTAACACTGGCTCCTTCTTCAGCCTCCAGGTTCTCCAACTTCTGTTTGAAGGTCACTGGTTGGGCTGAATGGTTATTATTTGGTACATAGTCAATGCTATGCCACAACAAATAGTAAATAAATGTACATGAAGCAAACCTAAACTGAAAACTGTAACCAGGCCTCAAGCTGACAGTTTGCACACATTTATGACAAAAACGTTGATGGCAGACAGGCTTTATAACACACAGGCTTAAATATAGCAATGAAAAGAAAGTTACATTGAACTGATTACAAATTCTCTTCCTACCCTTGATCTTGAGGCTGGCTGTGGTCTTCTGGTCTCCAAATACACAGCTGTAGTCTCCACTGTCTTCTGCTACCACTTTGGTAATAATGAGTTCATTCACAGAGGCCTTCTGCTTCATCTGGTACTTCTCTCCAGATTTCAGGACCTGTGTTCCCTTCTTCCACTCCACAGGGACTTCAAGTTTGGAGAGCTCACAATGCAAAGTAACACTGGCTCCTTCTTCAGCCTCCTGGCTCTCCAACTTCTGTTTGAAGGTCGCTGGTTGGGCTGCGTAGTTATTATTTGGTTCTTAGTCAATGCTATGCCACAACAAATAGTACATAAACTAATACAAAGTACAATTAAACTGGATAACCAGGTTTAAAACTGACAATTTGCACACTTTGATGACAAACAGGATCTACAACAAACAGGCTTAAATACATACATGAAGAACAGACAATCAAAAAAAACTGGTTAAAATGAACTGATCATAAATCCTCCTCCTACCCTTGATCTTGAGGCTGGCTGTGGTCTTCTGGTCTCCAAAGACACAGCTGTAGTCTCCACTGTCTTCTGGCACCACTTTGGTAATAATGAGTTCATTCACAGAGGCCTTCTGCTTCATCTGGTACTTCTCTCCAGACTTCAGGACCTGTGTTCCCTTCTTCCAATCCACAGGGACTCCAGGTTTGGAAAGTTCACAATGCAAAGTAGCACTGGCTCCTTCGTCAGCCTCCAGGTTCTCCAACTTCTGTTTGAAGGTCACTGGTTGGGCTGCATGGTTATTATTTGGTACATTGTCAGTGGGATGCCACAAATGTTACCGTGCCTTAAAACAGTATCCATGCCCCTTAAAAATTTTACATTTTGTCTTCATACAACCACAAACTATAATATACTTAATTGAAATTTTATGTAATAGGGAAAAACAATGGAAAGTGACCCTCTGCCCCAACCTTAAAGGGGCATATCATGCTTTTAAATCCTTCCTTTTCACACTTAAATCATTCAGTTGTGGTCTATATAAAGTGAAGCTGCAATGCTTTGGTCTGTTAATGTAACTCCATAGGCCCCTCCTAGATTTCCATGAAAAATTCAATTTAACTAGACACTTCGAAAATGTTCTGATGCTGGGGTTCTGTGTAATGAATTGTGTGGGTTAATACACCTAACAACCGAACCGAACTTATCCTCTTTCAGCATGAGCATACTTGAGCTTGGACTACAAAATAGCAGTGAGGAATAAATATGGTGGATACGTGAAATTGATCAACCGAGGTCCATGACCTTATTTAGCTGTTCCGCTGTAAATACTGTGATGTAACAGTTGGAAAAACGTAACAGATGATAGAGAAAACTGAACCGACTGAAAAATATGACCCAAACAGAATATACACTACCGGGCAATAGTTTTAGATACAGTTTCTCACTTAATGGGTCTCTGTATTTTCATGACTATTTACATTGTTGATTCTCACCAAAGGGAACAATACTGTGAATGAACACACGTGGACTTATATAGTAAACAAAATGTGACATGTGACAATGTAACCATTTTTATATTATAGATTGTTCAAAATAGGCACCCTTTGCTCTGATTACTGCTTTGCTCTCTTGGCATTCTCTCCATGAGCTTCATCAGGTAGCCACCTGAAATGTGTTTTCCAAAGAGTTTTGAAAGAACTTCCCAGAGGGTAATTGAGAGGCAGCCAAAGGTTAATATTTCACACAGTACAGCAAAGGGTAGCTACTTTAAGAAATCTAAAAGATATATATTTCAAGTTCTTTTACAAATTTTTATTTGCTACATATATCCATATATGTTCAATCAGAGTTTTGATGCCTTCAGTGAGAATCTATGTGCAATGTAAATAGTCATAAACTTAAAGAAAACTATTAAAGGAGAAAGTGTGTAAAACCTTAGACCGGTAGTGTAAAGATATCTCCACAACACCTGGAGAGGCTAAACTCAACTTTTCTGCACTCCTACAGACACCAAGTACACAACAAAATGTATTAAAAGGCTGAAAAGTGAATTTTGCATGATATGTCCCCTTTAAATCTTTTGTAGCCTCTAACAATTTTTCTTCCAGGATTGCCCTGTAGCTCCATCACTCTACCAATCAACTGTGACAAGCTTTCTGGTTCCTATTGAGGAAAACCACCCCACAGCTTGATGCTGCCACCACCATGCTTCATCATGGAGATAGCAGTCATAATTTTCAGCCAGACATTGTATTCTGCATCTAGGCAGAAAAGTGATGTTATGGTCTCATGCAACTAGAGCACCTTCTCCCTCATGTTTGCTGTGCTACGTATATAGATTGTGCCAAACTGAAAACTGAAAATATTATGGCTTTTTTCTATGGCCAGCTTTGGTGAGTGCATGAGATTGTTTTCCTGCGGACAGATGATTCGACCTAGGCTTTGGATGCCTGCAGCTTCTCCAAAGTTACAGTGAGCCTATTGGCTGGTTTGGTGTTTATTGTTCCTCCTACCCAGCTTGTCAATTTAAGATTATGGCCATTTATTGGTAGGTCTGTTATTGTGTTCATACTATATCTATTTCCAGATGATGGACTGAACAGTCATCCATGAGATGACCAAAGATTTGGATATTGTCTTATAACCTAACCCTGCTTTAAATTCTCCTCAATGTTATCCCTATTTGTTTTTTGCTCTCTATATAAAACCTCTAAGGCTTTCACAAAATAGCTGTATTTATACTGAGTTCAAATTATGCACAGGTGAACTCTATTTCTCTATTTACTAACTTGGTGGCTTCTGAAGGCAGTTGGTTGCACTGGGTTTTATTAAGGGCTATCAGAGTAACAGGGGAATTCAAATGCCAGCCAGAGTTTTCAGATTTGTATTTGTAAACATTTTCAAAGAGGTTGCAGAATTTACCTTCCAATTCCCAGTTAGCTACACATACACACTCAATAAAATATATGAAAGGTTGTGTTTGCAATGTCACAAAATGTGGAAATGTTTAAGAGGTGTGAATGTTTTTGATAAGATATTGTACATACACAAAGTACAACTTAGCTGAACACGCTAGACACACAAACGTTGTTGAAAGACAGGCTTCATAACAAACAGGCTTAAATACTGAAATGAAAAGAAAGTTACAATGGACTGATTATAAATCCTCCTCCTACCCTTGATCTTGAGGCTGGCTGTGGTCTTTTGGTCTCCAAACACACAGCTGTAGTCTCCACTGTCTTCTGGCACCACTTTGGTAATAACGAGTTCATTCACAGAGGCCTTCTGCTTCATCTGGTACTTCTCTCCAGACTTCAGGATCTGTGTTCCCTTCTTCCAATCCACAGGGACTCCAGGTTTGGAAAGTTCACAACGCAAAGTAACACTGGCTCCTTCTTCAGCCTCCAGGTTCTCCAACTTCTGTTTGAAGGTCACTGGTTGGGCTGAAAGGTTATTATTTGGTACATAGTCAATGCTATGCCACAACAAATAGTAAATAAACGTACATGAAGCAAACCTAAACTGAAAACTGTAACCAGGCCTCAAGCTGACAGTTTGCACACATTTATGACACAAAACGTTGATGGCAGACAGGCTTTATAACACACAGGCTTAAATACAGCAATGAAAAGAAAGTTACATTGAACTGATTACAAATTCTCTTCCTACCCTTGATCTTGAGGCTGGCTGTGGTCTTCTGGTCTCCAAATACACAGATGTAGTCTCCACTGTCTTCTGGCACCACTTTGGTAATAACGAGTTCATTCACAGAGGCCTTCTGCTTCATCTGGTACTTCTCTCCAGACTTCAGGACCTGTGTTCCCTTCTTCCACTCCACAGGGACTTCAGGTTTGGAGAGCTCACAATGCAAAGTAACACTGGCTCCTTCTTCAGCCTCCTGGCTCTCCAACTTCTGTTTGAAGGTCACTGGTTGGGCTGCGTAGTTATTATTTGGTTCTTAGTCAATGCTATGCCACAACAAATAGTACATAAACTAATACAAAGTACATTTAAACTGAATAGTCAGGTTTAAAACTGACAGCTTGCACACTTTGATGACAAACAGGATCTACAACAAACAGGCTTAAATACATACATGAAGAAAAGACAATCAAAAAAACTGGTTACAATGAACTGATTACAAATTCTCTTCCTACCCTTGATCTTGAGGCTGGCTGTGGTCTTCTGGTCTCCAAACACACAGCTGTAGTCTCCACTGTCTTCTGGCACCACTTTGGTAATAACGAGTTCATTCACAGAGGCCTTCTGCTTCATCTGGTACTTCTCTCCAGACTTCAGGACCTGTGTTCCCTTCTTCCACTCCACAGGGACTCCAGGTTTGGAGAGCTCACAATGCAAAGTAACACTGGCTCCTTCTTCAACCTCCTGGCTCTCCAACATTTTTACAAATGTTGTCAGCAATGCTGCACAAGTAGGTTTTATATTACATCAAAATTAGACACAAAATCTAAAGAAACTTCAGAAGTTTAGGTTTTTTAAATTACGAAACAATACATTGTCTCTAAACTTTTGATAAAAAAGACATGAATTCATAATATTGACTCTTATGTTAGTAGACAATGTCTGGTCCCCACAAACACAAGAATATTCTCCTCTATTCTCAACATTACAGTTATCATCTGAACTATACAGAAGGTATATTTAAGTCATTATTTCTCCTGATTTAAGCATTTCTGCTCCTTTACGCCACTGAATGTTGCCTGTAGGTTTTAATAGTGCACAGCAAAGGATCGCTGAGCTCTCCTTCATTTCTGGTTTCAGTCGCTTCTCAATGAAACTGGCTGATAGGAAACGTTAAATAATTATAGGTAATAATGATGTATTATTTGGTGTGTTCCAATAATGCAACACTAATCTTAAAGGTCAAATATAATTTAAATTTGACTGATGTTTTCACTGATTACCTAGAACATGTCATTTTTGGGCTCTACTTATAGTTCTACAGAGCAAAATCTAAATTAAACTGCAAAAATAAATAAATAGATCTATGTCACGTGGAATAATTAAAAACATGTAAATGAAAGATGTTTGGAGTTTGTGCTCGGCAAACAATCACCCAGCCCCAAGACAAAGTGGGAGGAAATGGCACCTAACATAAAAGTATAGCATGTTTTCTGCAGCACATACAATATAGGAAAATTTGTAAATTTCTAATATGCAAAAGTTTCACTCTGGTGAAAGCTGTAGGATTTTTTTTTTTATTGAGACAAAGTATAAGAAAAATTTCTACTTCAAAACAACAGCAAATAATACGTTGCAACACCATTAATTTTAACAAGTGCAAGAAATAAATGACTAAATTGCAAAACAAAATAAAATAAAAGAATCAAAATAGATTAGAGGAATCATCCAATGTGACTTCAGAGGGGATGCCATGATTGCTTTATTAAATTTATGTTTGGGGAAGAAGTAAATGTCAAGGTTTCAGTTCCTAACACATGTCTAATTTCTCACCTTTCACGGTCACCTTCGCCATGCTCTTAGCAGTGCCCACATCACACGTGTAGATGTCAGTGTCCTTCTCCTCCAGCTGTTTAATGATGAGAGTTAGGACCCTCTCCTTCTGGAACATCTCGTATTGACCTCCAGCCCTTAGCTCTGTGTGGCCTTTCAACCACGTCACTGTGGATGGAGATTGTGCTGTTTCGCAATGCAAAGTCACAGAGCTTTTCTCATCTGCTTGGATGTCCTCAAGCACTTTGGTAAATTTATGGATCGGTTCTGGTAAGAAGCAGAATTGTTACAGTTTTAGAAAATTAGGATTATCTCGCAACCCCTTTGTATGTTATATATTATGGGGAACCCAAAGGAGACAATCTAACGTCAGACTAATATTCAGTCATTGGAGTCATCCATTCTGGTCAAACAGACCAACTAGGCTGCACAGTACGACATGCTCAACAGATGTCGCTGTTCTGATGTCGCCTGAGATTATAAAACCTGCGGAAAATAAACTTTCGTTGTCATTTCCAGTGTGTCTCACAGAACGACGCAAAGGAGGCACATATCTGGAGAGACAAAAGCTCGCAAGCAAACTTTTCCTCCACCCCCCGTTTTCTTCTGACCTGACCCATCCTCAACAGGTGGAGAAAAGAAATCAATGCCAAAGTAATTTCGTTTTTTTTATGTTAAATCGGATAGGTGCATTTAGAGGTCTGGGCAGGATGAGGCATAGTTAAGGTGATTTAGAATCACCAGTAGTTAATCCAAAGTATCAAGTTTTTGAATGCAATATTGATTGAAATGTTTTATGCTGAGCTGTTTTGATTTCCTGTGCAAGGTGCGTGTTCATGCTTTTGCCTGGCTGATCCCAAATCAGCCGGGAGTTAGAAGTTGGACTTTTAAGGTTTTTCATTCAAAGAAACTGCAGTCTGGGCCTTGTGGCCTGATGACTCCTTTGTTCCAGTTTTATTACTGGAGTTTTTCCACTGAGTTCCCTCCTCAGAGTTTTACGACTCTTTGTTCTAGATTTGGGGCAATCCGCTGCCAGTAGCTAAGGGCGCGGCCCCACCGTTTTACCAGATGATGGCTGCAATTGAGACATCAGCACACCAGGAGGGCTTCTTTTTAGAAGCGAACCCAAAATGCACATTTTGTCCATAAAACTGCTGGTTTGATCTTCATAGACACTCAATGCGCATATATTTTCTTATATTATTATTGTTAGGTAGTCATTTTTATCCCCTTTGTGTAGAATACTGCTTGTTGGTTAGGTGAAGGTTTTTGGACCAGAATAGAAGTATATCAGGGCTATATGGCTTCAATAAATCTTCACATATATATTTAAGAGAAGTGTTTGTGTTTGTTTTGTGCATGGGGGATTTATCTGTCAAAATAAGGTCAAAGTTCCCCCACCTTCGGTGAAGCGGTTGATTAAACAGTGACATCTAGTGTGGTTTTGGTTCATATTTATCAATTATTAATAATAATTTACTAAACGTAATTATTAAGGGCTTTGAGCCCATAATCACAACACCAGAGGACATCTATGATTTCTATTCGTAAGTAATGATTTTGGTTAAGAAATAATGTTTCTGAATTATGATTTTTAATTATAATTTTTGATAAATATTACTTAATTAATAATCAGAATCCTTACATCAGCACTATGTTAAAGTGAATGTACAAAATAATCTTAACAGTTAAATGAAGGATAAAACATTTAAATATGTTTAATTGCAATTTTTTTAACACAGAGGAAAATGTTTGGTAAGAAAAGACAAGAACCTGAACATTGAATGTTTAATTATTTAGAGCTTCCTGTGGATTTTTTAAGTGGTTTATTATGAATATTTCTTCTTATATCATTTTCAGAGGATTTGATTCTTCAGCCTTCACTGTGTAAAAATGTATGAATGCATGTTTGGATTTTGAGGAATATATTTGACAAGTTGTATTTAACTACTATTATCATTATTGTTGGATCTTACTTTTTATTTGCCTTTTTTATTAAATGTAATTTCCAGTTTTAAATAAATCTATAATATATTGGCCAGCTGTAGCCAGATATGCAAGAAGAAAATTTATACAGTGTTTATATTTCATCCCTACCCTTAATTTCCAGCTTGGCTCTTGTAGTTGCACCTCCAACGATTTCACAGCTGTACTCTCCAGAATCTTCAGCAGACACGTTGTGAATGGTCAGCTTCATGACCTTCTGCTGTTGACTGATCTCATACTTCTTGCTCGTCCTGATGGCTTTGCCATCCTTGGCCCACTTTACAGTAGAGCTAGCCTGTGTCACCTCACAGGTAAAAATACCATCTTCACCACAAACAGCAGAAACGTTCTGAAGCCCGTTTGATATAGATGAAGCCTTTCCTGTGCCATAGAAACACAAATGTTTAACTGTAGACCTAATTTTGATATACAGGTCCTTCTCAAAAAATTAGCATATTGTGATAAAGTTAATTATTTTCCATAATGTCATGATGAAAATTTAACATTCATATATTTTAGATTCATTGCACACTAACTGAAATATTTCAGGTCTTTTATTGTCTTAATACGGATGATTTTGGCATACAGCTCATGAAAACCCAAAATTCCTATCTCACAAAATTAGCATATCATTAAAAGGGTCTCTAAACGAGCTATGAACCTAATCATCTGAATCAACGAGTTAACTCTAAACACCTGCAAAAGATTCCTGAGACCTTTAAAACTCCCAGCCTGGTTCATCACTCAAAACCCCAATCATGGGTAAGACTGCCGACCTGACTGCTGTCCAGAAGGCCACTATTGACACCCTCAAGCAAGAGGGTAAGACACAGAAAGAAATTTCTGAACGAATAGGCTGTTCCCAGAGTGCTGTATCAAGGCACTTCAGTGGGAAGTCTGTGGGAAGGAAAAAGTGTGGCAGAAAACGCTGCACAACGAGAAGAGGTGACCGGACCCTGAGGAAGATTGTGGAGAAGGGCCGATTCCAGACCTTGGGGGACCTGCGGAAGCAGTGGACTGAGTCTGGAGTAGAAACATCCAGAGCCACCGTGCACAGGCGTGTGCAGGAAATGGGCTACAGGTGCCGCGTTCCCCAGACCTGGGCTACAGAGAAGCAGCACTGGACTGTTGCTCAGTGGTCCAAAGTACTTTTTTCGGATGAAAGCAAATTCTGCAGGTCATTCGGAAATCAAGGTGCCAGAGTCTGGAGGAAGACTGGGGAGAAGGAAATGCCAAAATGCCAGACGTCCAGTGTCAAGTACCCACAGTCAGTGATGGTCTGGGGTGCCGTGTCAGCTGCTGGTGTTGGTCCACTGTGTTTTATCAAGGGCAGGGTCAATGCAGCTAGCTATCAGGAGATTTTGGAGCACTTCATGCTTCCATCTGCTGAAAAGCTTTATGGAGATGAAGATTTCATTTTTCAGCACGACCTGGCACCTGCTCACAGTGCCAAAACAACTGGTAAATGGTTTACTGACCATGGTATCACTGTGCTCAATTGGCCTGCCAACTCTCCTGACCTGAACCCCATAGAGAATCTGTGGGATATTGTGAAGAGAACGTTGAGAGACTCAAGACCCAACACTCTGGATGAGCTAAAGGCTGCTATCGAAGCATCCTGGGCCTCCATAAGACCTCAGCAGTGCCACAGGCTGATTGCCTCCATGCCACGCCGCATTGAAGCAGTCATTTCTGCAAAAGGATTCCCGACCAAGTATTGAGTGCATAACTGTACATGATTATTTGAAGGTTGACGTTTTTTGTATTAAAAACACTTTTCTTTTATTGGTCGGATGAAATATGCTAATTTTGTGAGATAGGAATTTTGGGTTTTCATGAGCTGTATGCCAAAATCATCCGTATTAAGACAATGAAAGACCTGAAATATTTCAGTTAGTGTGCAATGAATCTAAAATATATGAATATCAAATTTTCATCATTACATTATAGAAAATAATGAACTTTATCATAATATGCTAATTTTTTGAGAAGGACCTGTACATGCCTCTATTTTAATTGCAAACTGTGAAATGCAATCTAACACAGATGGAGCCTAGTTTTTATTGTGTTAAAACTAAGAAAACTTGCATTTTAGTCCAGGTCATCATTATATCACATCACAGCCAATTAGAAACCCAGATCTGATTAAATATGTTTAACTGATCGTTAAAAGCTTAGAGTAGGTTTGTTAGAGCAGATTATATTATATTAGTTCATTACACACCCTAAAAACACAAGAGAGAAGTATTTTGATTTGCTGAATACATTCAAGACGTGCCATGTGGCTTACCTTCAACTTTCAGCGTTGCTTTGGAGCTCAGGTCTTTAATGCTGAAAACCACCTCACCAGAATCAGCAGGGGTGACATCCTTCACAATCAACATGTACTTGCGTCCCTGACTGGAGATCTTAAAGCGACCTTCGTTTTTAACCGTTTTGCCGTTAACAGACCACGAGCAGTCATCAATGTTCTCACGTGACAGAATGCATTCAAAGCTACACGTGTCTCCTTCATTCACCTCAACGGATTTCAGTTTTTTCGTGATGCCAATACCAATTTCTAGTGTAGAAAACAAGAGCTACATTAACAAAGTATTAGTTCTTATCTGGAAGACTGTATTAATGCTTAACTACAAGGGTACTCACCTCTTACAGTGACCTTTGCCTTAGTGACCTCTGTGCCAAGATCACAACTGTACTCTCCACTGTCTTCTTTGGTGACATCCTTAATGATGAGTCCCAAAGACTTGCCTGTGTGAAGGAGCTCATATTTTGTCCCGGCCTTTAAGACTTTATCCTCTTTTCTCCATATTGGAGAAACTCTTGGTTTGTTTGCTTCACATATCAAAGTTATCATGGCTTTCTCCTCTCCTGTGACATCATCTAGCGACTTGAGGAACACAGCACGTTTCTCTGCAAGGCATTAAACAAAGACAGGAGAAACAAACAGCAATAATTTATTTCTGTCTACACCAAATGAAGGTTAAGTCCAAAAAATAGTATTTATGTACACTAAATACATACAGTGCCCTGCAAAAGCATTCACACCCGTTTACTTTTTTTTGCATTTCATTACCTTACAACCACAAACCTCAATATTTATCAACAAAGAGAAAGCAGGTGTTACATTCTTTTAAATGTTTTTTTTAAGATAGAAATCTAGAAAGTGCAGCAAGCAATTGTATTCAGCTTCTAGTCAAACATTTGTAGAGCTACATGTGGATGTAGGTACAGTTCTTTGGAGTATGTCTCTATCAGCTTTGGAAAGTGAATGTTTTGCCTGTTCTTTTTACAAAGCAGTTCAACCTCAGTCAGGTTAGATGAAGAGCACCTGTAAACAGTATTTTAAATATTGCCACATACTTTAAATTTGATCTATGCTTGGACTTTTAGTAGGTAATGGTAAATGGACTGAACTTATATAGCGCTTTTCCAGTCATACAGACCGCTCAAAGCGCTTTACACTAGAGCCACATTCACCCAATCGCACTCACGAACGCTCACACATTCATACACCGATCGGTAGGTAACTTGAGGTTAAGTGCCTTGCCCAGGGGCACATTGACATATGTAAGGAGGAAGCTGGAATCAAACCCACAGCCTTCTGATTGCAAGACGACTACTCTTCCTACTGAGCCACAGTCGCCTAGTAGGCCATTCTCACACATGATGTGCTTTGATCTAAATCATTCCATTGTTGCTCTAGGTGGACACGTCCATCCCTCTCTCATAGCAAATGTGCAAATGACTTTCTTTCAACACTGGCTTTTGTCTTGCCATTCTCCCATAAAGACTAGAGTTTGGCATGTAACAGTGTTAGTTGTCCAGATTTTCCCACCTGACCTTTAGATCTTTACAGCTCCTCCAGAGTTACCATGGGCTACTTCTTCACAATGCTTTCCTGATTGGCCTTGTTTGGCAGGTCAGTTTAGGTAGACAGCCATATTTAAGTAAGTGCCATACAGTTTCTATTGTCAAAATGGATTAAACAGAGCTCCATAATACATATATTCAAAGCTTGGGATGTTGTTTTGGTTTTCATCCCTATTGTCCTTATTGGCTGTTTGCGCTCCTAGGTTTTCTAACAAACCTGTGAGGGTCTCAAAGACCAGCTATATTTATACTGAGATTAAATTACACACTGGTTGATATTATTTTCCACTCTGGTGGCCTCTAAGGGACAATGGTTGAATTGGAATTTATTTAGGGATACTAGAGTGAAGGGGCCTAACTAGAAAAACACACAAAACGTTTATGACCTTTTGTAAAAAAAAAAAGGAAAACTATGTCGTCATAGTTTTTTGCTTTCACTTCAGAATCAGGCACCATTTTGTGTTGATCTATCAAATAAAATCCAAAGAAAAAACATTCAGATTTGTGGTTGCAACATGACAAAATGTAGAAAAGTTCAAAGTGTATGAATACTTTGGCAAGGCGCTGCAATTATATTTGAGTTTTAGAAATGTGAATAGCAGTCCTTACCCTTAACCTTAAGTGTGACAGATTCTTTCACTTTGCGTACTTGCAAGGTGATAGTTCCCCCATCCTGAGGAGCCAAGTTCTTCAGGGTGAGCCTGTGGACCTTACCCTCATGTGTGATGGTGTTCACTTCATTGGTGAACAGCACCTTTTCATTCAGAAGCCACAGTGCATCTTCATCAGCGTAGTTGATCTCACATGTGAAAATTGCATCGCTGTCTTCATCAACCTCTGTGTCAGCCAGGTGCTTGGTAATCTTTATTTCTCGGACTAAGACGTTGAAACAAGAAAGCAGTTTTAGTATGAAGATGAACTCTGTGAGTACATAATTTTCTAAATGCTGTAAATTATACCTTCAACAGTTAGAGTCCCTTTGGTTTCAGCAGGACCTGATTGACAGCGGTACTCTCCACTGTCTTCTTCAGTCAATCTTTGAATAGTAAGTTGACCCCTCGTAGCATCTTGCTTTAAGTTGTATTTATCTGATGCTGCCAGAAGAACAGGACCTTTGAACCATTTCACCTCTTTAGGTGTGGCAGAAAATTTGCACATAAGCGTTGCAGTGCTTTTTTCCTTTGCCTTTACATCTTTGATATGCTCTGCAATCTCAAGCGGACGCTCTAAACATACAGAAAAAAATATGATAACAACTGTATTATTACAGAAAACTAAAGGTACCCAGTTGTTCTGTGAACCTGAAACAAAAGTTCACCTTTGACTGTGAGCTGAGCAAAAGATTTGCTCTTCCCTGCAGTGAACTGCACAGGTCCAGTCATTGATGCTTTGGTCTTTTTAAAGGTGAGACGGTGCATAGTGCCTTCTTTCTCCATCTCAACATCAGCACCCTCCTGCACAGGAACTCCATTCAAAGTCCAAATCGGAGGCTTCACCAATTCCATACTAACTTCAACTTCAAAAACAGCTGCAAAGGGCTCTGTCACTTCAACTGAACTGAGTTCCCGTACAATATTGATGGACTGTTCTGTATGGATCACAGAAAGATCAAGACTGGCTAAGTCAGACTTAATTCCAAAATGCAAATAGCATACATTTTGAAGGTTACAGATATATATAGTTTATATAATAGTTTATTAAATATATAACCCGAGAGTATGGAGGACCATTCCTGCCATAATTAAAAATAAGTACAGAAATAAATAAAATGACTCAATAAAATAATTACTGGGTCAAAAGGTTGCAAGACATATAATCATTGAGCCATTAAATGCAACAAAATAATAAAAAAGAGAGGTTTATTCAATAGTTGATACATTTACCAGAAATAAATATTTATTTCTATGTTAATCTTTAACTGTTGGAATTTATCTTTCCTATTATGCTTATTTTTTATTTAAACAAGTAATTTTCAATCATACCTTTTTCTTGAACTCTATATATTTTCCATTGTTTATTTAATACAGCTGATTTGTTTTTTGCTGTTTTACTTTTACAATTACAAAATCGACCATCAATGTTTGATCCAAGTTGGCCTTTTACGAAGTCACCCTTATGGATAAACGTTGTTATGATCCTTAGGTGATAGATTTTGGTTCTCATTCGTGTTTGTTGCCATTCTTTCCCTGTACATTTTCATTTCTTCCCCTTGGATTGGTATTTGTCCATTCCACTTAATTTAGTGTTTATTTATATCTCTGTTTAGCTCCTGTGTAAATTAATCTCTCTTCCTCAGTCTTCCCACTTACCTTTAGCTGTAGCTAAAGATAAGCATATTTAAACACCAACGTCCTATGTCATTTCCACATCTTCCTCAGCATATAAGCTCTATTCTTTTCATTGTTTTCCGTAGGTAGCCCAACATTACTCTACCCGTTTTCATGCTCATATTTCCTGTTTAACTCCACGATGTGCCGTGACTCTTCCCGTGTTCCTCATCCTGTTTTCCTTGTGCCCTCTTGTAAGCTCTCTGTCCTTGTTTAAATAAATGGTATGTTCATCAAACTCCTGTGTGCTCCTGTCTGCACCTGGGTTCTCCTCCTCATCCAATCAACATGACAACCTTGTGATTAAACATGTTGTTCTTTATGAACAATACATTCCAACTGCAGACATTCAATCAAATACCAACTGGATTTAGAACAGGGAGGCAATTTCTCCCAATTAAACACCTCCTGGTGATTCCATCAGTCTCCGCAAAGGCATCAAAGGCCCCCAGGAGCACAGCAAAATTCCCAGTTGGTACCCTGTCCAAGAAACCATCAAGAGACTTCAAGTACACCAAATAATCTGGAGTTCAGTGCATAGGCACATACAACAGTCAGAGCCTTCCTCTTGCCACTGGAAACCACAAAGAACTGACACTCGCAATACCAGAGTTGGATAAAGTCCAGCATCTTTCCAGGAGAAAGGTTCTAAACATCACACTGTGTGCAGAGACAAATCCAACTATACGTTATTGCCCAACATTACACACCAGCTCCAGCTCTTTTCCGGCCAGTGAAGCAGAATTTCGTCGCCCAGAAGTTAGATAATAAAACCACAAATTAGAGGGACTGGACCTTTACCCTTACCTGGCACTTGACCTTGACTTCTCTGGTGGTGGGCCCAGGTGGAGCAGGCTACCTATTGTCTTTTTGGCATGAGCCCGACTGAGCACCAGGAGCCAAGGCTTGACATCAGGAGCTCATCATGGAGTAGCAATGTTTGGTAATAACCGTGGTCTTCCTTTATCAACATCTTTATATGTTTGAATCTTTCATCTTTTAATAATATTTTACTATTATCACAAGTAATTTAGAGCAAACAAAAACTTATAAATTAAGTGCAAGTCATTTTCTTGTACAATTTCACTTAGACTAATAAAACTCTATGGTTTTACCACTATTTGTCATGAGCCCAATCACTCAGACAAATGCCTGCATAGATTTTAACAGCAGCAGAACTTGTAATTTGGCTTATAGGACAAATAATGTCTGATCTTAATAAATTAGTAGGTGAGATTGGTTACAAAAAGATACAAAATAGAGATTGGTAAATGTTCAAGTATATCCCATTAGTTGATTATTTCAAACTGATAAACATATCTATGCCTCATTGACTCACAGTCTGATGGCTTGTTTTGTGGGTGTATCTATCAACAACAACGCTAGGATTAAAAGTGATTGTTCTCATCTTCTGTTTTACCTTCCACAAGCAGTTTACAGGATGTCTTGTCATCAGTTGCATCACAGGTATACATGTCTTCATCACCAGAGTCCACATCGTTGATGGTGAGCTTTCGGTACACATCTTCACTTTTGGTGTCATATTTTTTGCTGGGTTTGATCTCCATTTTGTTTTTGAACCACTTCACCTTCGCACTGGCACGCGACACTTGGCATTCAAGATGAGCACGGTGCTTATACATCGCTATCTTATCCCTGAGTTTCTTCACAAACTTGACAGGCAGCTCTATAGTAACATGAACATAGTGTGATTGAAGACTAGTAATTGAGTCACAAAAAGGCCTATCAGTGCAAAAGGCCTCAATAAAGCTCTCACTAAAGCACATGAAAGGGAGGACATTGCCCAATGTTTAATTATGCCAAAGCCAGAGAAAGCAGAGCTAAAATATTATAGCAATGGAACATAAAAGCAAAACTCTGGCTTGAAAGTACAATATAAAGTTCACAAATTCATGCAATTCAAAGAAACTTTGACTTTATGCCGCTATCTACCTTAGAACTGAATAGTTTTTGCATATGCAATGTGATCATTGACAGCAACAAGTCAAAATTACTAGATAATGACACAAATAGTTGCCTTCATCAAATCAGAAAAATCATTATGCCAAAGCCCCTAGCAAAAAATGAATCTTGATGCACAAAACACTAAGTTTGGTTCCTGTTGAGAAATATTGGGGGTGCCATCAGGCTTCAATGAGGAGTAAAAACAAAATTAAAAAATTGAAAGTTGCAAATGGATAGTCGATCCAAACTAAAAACAGTTAGAATGATGCAAGGTATTTGTTCTTTTTAGATAAATATTACATCTAATGATAAGGTAAATATTTATATTTATACAACCAATTCATTTGTGAAAAGGTAAGATTAAGATTAAGAAAGAAATAAAATTGATGAAGCCAGTATGTTTAGGTTTAAAGTAAGCAAACATTTAAAATATGGAGTAGGTGAAAGCATTAATTCTAACAGTTTTCACATAATGAATAAGTGTTATCCATCTGCAACACTGTTAAACAGTATGACACAATTGTTAATGACTTCATGCCATTCTCCATATAACATCAGATTTTTTTTTTAAATGTCTATTTGCAAATATTGCTTACCTTTCACTTTAAGTTTTGCAGTTGAAGAAGCTTTTTCAGCTGTAAATTTAATGTCACCCATGTCTTCAGGGTTTACAGACTTAAATAGCAGTACATGCTTTCTCCCTGGAAGAGAAATAAATCTCATCATCTTGTAACAAAACATAATTGCAAGTCACATTAATAACATTTTTTGAAAGCCTTACCCTCCTGTCTAATCTTGATGTTCTCACTGGCTTTAATTTTGGTATTTCCTTTGAACCACTGGTATTCTACATCATCATGAGAGAGTTCACAGATAAACGAAGCACTCTCCTTTTCCACCACCTCCACATCTTTCAGATTCTTAACAATCTTGATATCTCTAGCTGCAGGGACCATTATTAAAAATCAATTTTATTAAGATAACCAAATAAGCACATTACGACTGGTTTGTTAAGTTTGCAGCTCAATAATCACCATGAACAGTGAGCTTTGCAGAGGTGTTATCATCAGCTGTGCGACAGATATAAGTGCCTCCATCTTCAGGTGTGCATTTGCTGATGACTAATGTGCGCTTTCGGCCCAAGGAATGAATGGCAACATTCTTTGCCGGCTTCAGCTCAACATCATCCTGCAGACACGTTGTTTCAAAATGTTATTTGCTACATTCTTTGAATGAATTTTGTTTTGTATGTAGACACTGACTGAACAAGTAACTATTCACCTTGAACCATTTAACTTCTGCATTGTTTCTAGACACTTCACATTCGATAGTTGCCTTTTCCTTCTCAGGAACATTAATGTCCGCAGTGGGTTTGGAGATCATAGCAGGAGATTCTGTAGGATAAGCACATTTAAGTCAAGAAGTGGCAATGACTGAATAGGCAGAGTTCCCTAGTGGGATTAAGCGGCAGCAGAATCTACCTGTGACAATCAGTTTGCTTGAGGTATGGACTCCCTCTGCTTGGAAAGAAATAGTCCCAGCATCCTCCCTCTTCAGATTGGAAAGCGTCAGGGTATGCTTCTTCCCCAGGGTGGTGATGTGGCAGTTAGCCCCTGGCTTTAACTTGGCCCCATCTCTGCCCCACGAGCCTTCAACATCAGCTTGATTTAGCTCCACTTCAAGTGTTACTGTTTCCATTTCATGAGCTTCTGTTTCTTTCAGAGCTTTTATTACCTGAATCTTCTTCACTGAAGGAGAAAACAGCATTTTGTGATCAACATACAGGGAAAAAGTGAAAACGTTTGGAGAATGACAAAAATAGTTTTTCATAAACTTTACTGCATTTGTGTTAGTTCTTGTCACGTGTCTATGATAAACTGAAGTTCACTAGTGCATAAAACGTTTTTAAAGCCTTATTGAGAAATATTTTAAGCTGAGTATTTGCATGTAGATCAATCTTTTTCAAGACATTAACCCAGACATACTGGATATCATCATCTGGGCCAATTGACATGCTGCTCACTTTTTGAGAATGTACTACTGTTTCTTTATGGGACTGAGGTCTGGGGAGTTTTTTTTGCTAAGGAATCTACAGGGGTTGGACAATGAAACTGAAACACCTGGTTTTAGACCACAATAATTTATTAGTATTTATTAGTATGGTGTAGGGCCAATACAGCGTCAATTCGTCTTGGGAATGACATATACAAGTCCTGCACAGTGGTCAGAGGGATTTTAAGCCGTTCTTCTTGCAGGATAGTGGCCAGGTCACTACGTGATACTGGTGGAGGAAAACGTTTCCTGACTCGCTCCTCCAAAACATCCCAAAGTGGCTCAATAATATTTAGATCTGGTGACTGTGCAGGCCATGGGTGATGTTCAACTTCACTTTCATGTTCATCAAACCAATCTTTCACCAGTCTTGCTGTGTATATTGGTGCATTGTCATCCTGATACACGGCACCGCGCCTTCAGGATACAATGTTTGAACCATTGGATGCACATGTACTCGTACTCGTACTCGTCGTCTTCCGCTTATCCGGGACCGGGTCGCGGGGGCAGCAGTCTCAGCAGAGACGCCCAGACGTCCCTCTTTCCAGACACCTCCTCCAGCTCCTCCAGGGGGAGCCCAAGGCGTTCCCACGCCAGCCGGGAGACATAGTCCCTCCAGCGTGTCCTGGGCTGTCCCCTGGGCCTCCCCCCGGTGGGACGTGCCTGGAGCACCTCCCGAGGAAGGCGTCCAGGAGGCATTCGGTATAGATGCCCGAGACACCTCAACTGGCTCCTCTCGATGTGGAGGAGCAGCGGCTCTACTCCAAGCCCCTCCCGGATGGCCGAGCTCCTCACCCTATCTCTAAGGGAGTGCCCGGCAACCCTACGGAGGAAGCTCATTTCAGCCGCTTGTATCCGGGATCTCGTTCTTTCGGTCATGACCCAAAGTTCATGGCCATAGGTGAGGGTAGGAACATAGACGGACCGGTAAATTGAGAGCTTTGCTTTTCGGCTCATCTCTCTCTTCACCACAACGGACCGGCACAGTGCCCCCATTACTGTGGCAGCCGCACTGATCCGTCTGTCGATCTCCCGCTCCATTCTTCCCTCACTCGTGAACAAGACCCCGAGATACTTAAACTCCTCCACTTGAGGCAGGAACTCCCCACCAACCTGAAGAGGACAAGCCACCCTTTTCCGGTCGAGTACCATGGCCTCGGACTTGGAGGAGCTGATCCTCATCCCAGCCGCGTCACACTCGGCTGCGAACCGCCACAGCGCATGCTGTAGGTCTTGGCTAGAGGGGGCCAGCAGGACCACGTTATCCGCAAAAAGAAAAGACGAAATCCACTGGTCCCCAAACCAGACCCCCTCCGGCCCTTGGCTGCGTCTAGAAATCCTGTCCATAAAAGTTATGAACAGGACCGGTGACAAAGGGCAACCCTGCCAGAGTCCAACATGCACCGGGAAAAGGTCCGACTTAGTGCCGGCAATGCGGACCAAACTCCCGCTCCGCTCGTACAGGGACCGGATGGCCCCTAATAAAGGGCCCCCGATTCCATACTCCTGGAGCACCCCCCACAGGGCATCACGAGGGACACAGTTGAATGCCTTCTCCAGGTCCACAAAACACATGTGAACCGGTTGGGCAAACTCCCATGAACCCTCGAGCAGCCTGTAGAGGGTATAGAGCTGGTCCAGTGTTCCACGGCCGGGACGAAAACCACACTGCTCCTCCTGAAGCCGAGGTTCGACTATCGGTCGGACTCTCCTCTCCAATACCCTGGCGTAGGCCTTACCAGGGAGGCTGAGGAGTGTGATCCCCCTGCAGTTGGAACACACCCTCCGGTCACCCTTCTTTTGTAGGGGGACCACCACCCCAGTCTGCCAGTCCAGAGGCACTGTTCCTGACCGCCACGCAATGTTGAAGAAGCTTGTCAACCATGACAGCCCTACAACATCCAGAGACTTGAGGTACTCAGGGCGGATCTCATCCACCCCCGAAGCCTTGCCACCGCGGAGCTTTTTAACAACCTCGGTGACTTCAGCCTGGGTGATGAAATAGTCCAACCCCGAGTCCCCAGCCTCTGTTTCCACCACGGAATGCGTGATGGCAGGATTGAGGAGATTATCGAAGTACTCCTTCCACCGCCCGATAATGTCTCCTTCCACAGCCCGGGCCGCAGCATGCTTGGCCTCACGGTACCCGTCAGCCGCCTCAGGAGTCCCACAAGCCAACCACAGCCGAAAGGACTCCTTCTTCAGCTTGACAGCATCCCTTACTGCCGGTGTCCACCACCGGCAGTAAGTTTGTCTGGCTTTCTCCTCCTCCAGCGGATCCAATTCACCACCAGGTGGTGATCAGTGGACAGCTCAGCCCCTCTCTTCACCCGAGTGTCCAAAACATGCGGCCGAAGGTCTGAGGATACGACAACAAAGTCGATCATCGACCTCCTGCCTAGGGTGTCCTGGTGCCAAGTGCACTGATGGACACCCTTATGTTTGAACAAGGTGTTCGTTATGGACAATCCGTGACTAGCACAGAAGTCCAATAACAAAACACCACTCGGATTCAGATCGGGGAGGCCATTCCTCCCGATCACGCCTCTCCAGGTGTCACTGTCGTTCCCCACGTGGGCGTTGAAGTCCCCCAGCAGAATAATGGAGTCCCCGGGAGGGGCACTATCCAGCACCCCCGACAGGGACGCCAAGAAGGATGGGTACTCTGCACTACCACTCGGCCCGTAGGCTGAAATGATAGTCAGAGACCTCTCCCCAACCCGAAGGCACAGGGATACGACCCTCTCATCCACTGGGGTAAACCCCAACACGAGACGGCTGAGCTGGGGGGCAACAAGCAAACCCACACCAGCCCCCCGCCTCTCCCCATGGGCCACTCCAGAGTAGAAGAGAGTCCAACCCCTCTCAAGGAGATGGGTTCCAGAGCCCACGCTGTGCGTGGAGGCGAGCCCGACTATTTCTAGTCAATATCTCTCGACCTCCCGCACCAGCTCAGGCTCCTTCCCCCCCAGCGGTGTGACATTCCACATCCCTAGAGCCAGCCTAAGCATCCGGGGATCAGGCCGCCAAGGTCTCCACCTTCGTCCGCCACCCAATCCTCTTTGCACCGGTCCCTCAAGGTTCCCCCTGCAGGTGGTGGGCCCACTGGGGGATGGCCTCGCATCTCTCGTTCGGGCTTGGCCCGGCCGGGTCCCGCGAGGAGCAACCCGGCCACCAGGCACTCTCCAACGAGTCCCAACCCCAGGCCTGGCTCCAGGGTGGGACCCCGGCTCCGCCGTACCGGGCGACGTCACGTGCCTCGATATTTTGGTCCTCATGAGGGATTCTTGAACCACTCTTTGTCTGACCCATCACCTAGAGCCTGTTTGCCATGGGACACCCTACCAGGGGCATTTAGGCCCCAGACAACATAGTCTCTAGGATCATTTGAGCACTCAAACCCCTCCACCACGTTAAGGTGGCGGTTCAAGGAGGGGTTGGATGCACATGGTCCTCAAGAATGGTTCGGTAGTCCTTCGCAGTGACACGTCCATCTAGCACAAGTATTGGGCCAAGGGAATGCCATGATATGGCAGCCCAAACCATCACTGATCCACCCTCATGCTTCACTCTGGGCATGCAACAGTCTGCGTGGTACGCTTCTTTGGGGCTTCTCCACACCGTAACTCTCTCAGATGTGGGGAAAACAGTAAAGGTGGACTCATCAGAGAACAATACATGTTTCATATTGTCCACAGCCCAAGATTTGTGCTCCTTGCACCATTGAAACCGACGTTTGGCATTGGCATGAGTGACCAAAGGTTTGGCTATAGCAGCCCGGCCGTGTATTTTGACCCTGTGGAGCTCCCGACGGACAGTTCTGGTGGAAACAGGAGAGTTGAGGTGCACATTTAATTCTGCCGTGACTTGGGCAGCCATGGTTTTATGTTTTTTGGATACAATCCGGGTTAGCACCCGAACATCCCTTTCAGACAGCTTCCTCTTGCATCCACAGTTAATCCTGTTGGATGTGGTTCGTCCTTCTTGGTGGTATGCTGACATTACCCTGGATACCGTGGCTCTTGATACATCACAAAGACTTGCTGTCTTGGTCACAGATGCGCCAGCAAGATGTGCACCAACAATTTGCCCTCTTTTGAACTCTGGTATGTCACCCATAATGTTGTGCGCATTTCAATATTTTGAGCAAAACTGTGCTCTTACCCTGCTAATTGAACCTTCACACTCTGCTCTTACTGGTGCAATGTGCAATAAATGAAGATTGGCTACCAGGCTGGTCCAATTTAGCCATGAAATCTCCCACACTAAAATGACAGGTCTTTCAGTTTAATTGTCCAACCCATGTAAATTTCAATACTTTGGTCCTTTACAGAATGTTAGTCTGTTTTTGATGTTTTCGTAGCAGAGAACCCGTTTCTTTGATGTGTTTTTTCACAAAGTCAGCATCCAAAAACATCTACCTCACTGTGCATCGAGACAAACAAATATTGAGCTCTGCCATTCCTTACAAGCTTTGCCACCAGTGCCTAGCTAGTGATGAGTTGAATTTTCTGCATGAGATGGTCCTCTGATTTTCTGGATTGTCTTGGACACCCCAAAGCTTGATAAGCCCTTTTGATGCAAAGTCATGATGACTGCAGATGTTTCCTTGGACATAATCGTGTTTGACAAGAGAATAATGATTTCAAGCCGCACTCTCTTCAAAATCAACCATCTGTTCTGCTAATTCAATCAGAATGGCAAATCAATATCTGATGCCCTTAACTAAGACTTTCCCCTGAATTAATCATAAGATCACTGAAAGAATGATAGAAGGTAATTTTGTGTAAAGGCTAATGGCAATCAACATTTCTTCTCATCATTCTACATAGCAACCTAGACTGAATGGAAATTGCCACCATAAAAGATTAAGCTGTAAAGTTAGTGAAAAACAACATTTCTGTCACTCTCAAAACGTTTGATCATGACTGTTTAAGCCTAAGTGAAGAAAATCATGTGATTTGTAAATGCAAAACAATCCTCTATATACACATTTTGGGAAAACAGCATCACTTTTCTGTGGTGAAAAAGTTGTTGTATGACCAGATATATATATATATATATTATCATTCTCAATAAAAATCTTATTGGGGACTATTCTTACTCTCAACAGTGAGCTTTGCTTGGGTCTTGTCATCCAGAGTCTCACAAGAGTAAATGCCCCGGTCAGAATAAGTTACTCTTTTGAAAAGCAGGGCCTGCATTGCTCCTTCAACTCGAATCTCTATGTTTCCTGCAGGCTGCAGCACCACACTGTTCTTCATCCACTTGACTTCATCTGAGGGCTTGCTGAGCACCACCTCCAGTTTTACTTCACTCGCTTCCTCCACTGCCAGGTTTTCAAGCTTTTTCTTAAACGTGACAGGTTCACCTGGAAGAGGCAGACGTAGGGATTTACATGTATTTTTGGAAACAAAAAATGTTACAAATAAATGCAGCTATTTCAACAATAATTTCCAATCTTACGCTGCACTTGAAGAGTTGCTTTACAGCTTTTGCCTTCTGCATCAACACTAACTTCTCCTGCATCTTTCTGGTTGACTGAGGTGATAGTAAGTGAGTGGCTCCCGCCTCCATGCTCAGAATTGTACTTGGGCCCAGCAGTGACGGTTATATTATTGTGGAACCACCTAACGTTGACATCAATCGGGGTGACTGCACATTTGAAAATGGCATCCTTTCCCTCCATTGCGGCGACATTGTTCAGTTTAGAGGTAAACCTCACAAGTCTTGGTGCTGAAAAGAATAAAGCCTGTTTTAGAGATGCTCTCCAGTGGTATATTTTTTCACTAACAATTGTATACTGACAATAAAAACACAAAATGGAACAAAAAATATGGATTTCACAGCACCATTTCCAAAAAGATCAAGACCTCACAAGAGGTGCAATAACAATATTGATCTGCTGGTGTTAGTAAACATTAAGGTGGAAAAGTGTCTTTTTATAGATTTTAACAGAATTGGAACCATTCGAGTTTCATTCTAGTCTGCCCTGGTTCCTTTCACAAAAGGCAAAAAAACACTTTAAACACAAAAACGTTTTCATGTGTTTTATGATTGACAAATGTTCCTAAAATCCAAGCAGTGTTCTCATATATGGTGGTATAGTTGTACAGAATACAAGAAACCATTTAAAATGTGTTTAAAACATGTAAACACTGAGGAAAAAAACAAGAAATAGGTATGAAGGTAGTGAGAAGAACTCTGACTGGTTGCCTAAGGCCTTGTGTGATGTCACCAGTGGCTTATGCATCTGGAAGGTCAGTTTTAGGAGGGTGAATGTTATCAACTAAATAGCACTTTGAAACAAAATGGAAAAAATAAGAAACAACTGACTATAGCATATTGTTCTATAAATAACAAACCATTTGCAAAGTGTCAGAAAACTCTGATGTGCATCTTTAAATGAACTTAGTCTTGAACAGTGAGCTTTCAGTTTCAATTAGTTAATTACCTTTAGATGTTACTTTAGCAGAGGTCTTGTCATTTTTACACACACAGCTGTATTCCCCTTCATCTTCTTTAGTCACTGCTGTTACAGTGAGGACTCTTTTAGCTCCATCTGTTCTGACACAGTGCCTGTTTCCAGGTTTAATTTCACGCCCCTCGTGCTGCCAGACAACATTCCCTGAGGCCTGGTTTAGCTCACAAATTAAGCTTAGTGTTCCTCCTAACTCCACCATAGCAGGTTTCAAAGGAACAACGAACTTCAAAGCTAAGTCTGAAATAAAAGCATAAGGTAGCAGGTGAAAAGAAAATTAGACATTTGCAGAGGCAGGTGCAGAAGTAGTTTCATATGACCTACCTTTAACCTGTAATTTGAATTCCACTTTGTCATCGGGAGTTTGACAGGAGTATGTTCCACAGTCTTTGGTCTCTGCCGATTTCACTGTCAAAGTGCGAGAAAGCCCATCTTTTCGTATTTCACACTTGCTGCTGTCCTTTAGCTCCACACCATCTCTGAACCACTTCACACTACAAGCTTCTGTGGTCACTTCAGTAGTTAAAACAACATTTTCACTTGCTTCAACAATAAATGTATCCTTGGCAGGCTTCTTCTTGAACTTGACAGCCAAATCTACAAAACAGAACATTTTTAAGTGTTTTGTTGCAGAACATTATCCTCCAGTTGAAACTTTATGTATACAGGTCCTTCTCAAAATATTAGCATATTGTGATAAAGTTCATTATTTTCCATAATGTCATAATGAAAATCTAACATTCATATATTTTAGATTCATTGCACACTAACTGAAATATTTCAGGTCTTTTATTGTCTTAATACGGATGATTTTGGCATACAGCTCATGAAAACCCAAAATTCCTATCTCACAAAATTAGCATATCATTAAAAGGGTCTCTAAACGAGCTATGAACCTAATCATCTGAATCAACGAGTTAACTCTAAACACCTGCAAAAGATTCCTGGGGCCTTTAAAACTCCCAGCCTGGTTCATCACTCAAACCCCAATCATGGATAAGACTGCCGACCTGACTGCTGTCCAGAAGGCCACTATTGACACCCTCAAGCAAGAGGGTAAGACACAGAAAGACATTTCTGAACGAATAAGCTGTTCCCAGAGTGCTGTATCAAGGCACCTCAGTGGGAAGTCTGTGGGAAGGAAAAAGTGTGGCAGAAAACGCTGCACAACGAGAAGAGGTGACCGGACCCTGAGGGAGATTGTGGAGAAGGGCCAATTCCAGACCTTGGGGGACCTGCGGAAGCAGTGGACTGAGTCTGGAGTAGAAACATCCAGAGCCACCGTGCACAGGCGTGTGCAGGAAATGGGCTACAGGTGCCGCATTCCCCAGGTCAAGCCACTTTTGAACCAGAAACAGCGGCAGAAGCGCCTGACCTGGGCTACAGAGAAGCAGCACTGGACTGTTGCTCAGTGGTCCAAAGTACATTTTTCGGATGAAAGCAAATTCTGCATGTCATTCGGAAATCAAGGTGCCAGAGTCTGGAGGAAGACTGGGGAGAAGGAAATGCCAAAATGCCAGAAGTCCAGTGTCAAGTACCCACAGTCAGTGGTGGTCTGGGGTGCCGTGTCAGCTGCTGGTGTTGGTCCACTGTGTTTTATCAAGGGCAGGGTCAATGCAGCTAGCTATCAGGAGATTTTGGAGCACTTCATGCTTCCATCTGCTGAAAAGCTTTATGGAGATGAAGATTTCATTTTTCAGCACGACCTGGCACCTGCTCGCAGTGCCAAAACCACTGGTAAATGGTTTACTGACCATGGTATCACTGTGCTCAATTGGCCTGCCAACTCTCCTGACCTGAACCCCATAGAGAATCTGTGGGATATTGTGAAGAGAACGTTGAGAGACTCAAGACCCAACACTCTGGATGAGCTAAAGGCCGCTATCGAAGCATCCTGGGCCTCCATAAGACCTCAGCAGTGCCACAGGCTGATTGCCTCCATGCCACGCCGCATTGAAGCAGTCATTTCTGCAAAAGGATTCCCGACCAAGTATTGAGTGCATAACTGTACATGATTATTTGAAGGTTGACGTTTTTTGTATTAAAAACACTTTTCTTTTATTGGTCGGATGAAATATGCTAATTTTGTGAGATAGAAATTTTGGGTTTTCATGAGCTGTATGCCACAATCATCCGTATTAAGACAATAAAAGACCTGAAATATTTCAGTTAGTGTGCAATGAATCTAAAATATATGAATGTTAAATTTTCATCATGACATTATGGAAAATAATGAACTTTATCACAATATGCTAATATTTTGAGAAGGACCTGAATTTGTAATATACTGGTACCTGTCAACTGCAGCTTAAATCCCAGCTTCTCGCTTCCAGCTTCACAGGTGTATTCCCCAGCATCTTTCTTCTCCATTCTTTCTATCACCAGCTCACGGGTCTTTCCCTTTGACTCTATGTGGGTCCCCTTACTGGAAGCCAGAAGCTTTCCATCCTTGAACCACTTCACCTCCATCTTGGAGTCTGAAACTTCACAATTCAGAGTGGCTTTCTGGGAGAGAGCAGCTTTCACTTCTCTTTGGACTGATTCCTTGTTAGAAAAGCCAGCTAGAGGTTCTAGAATGCAATGAGAAAGTGTAAATATTTCAGGTAACCTAAAAATGCTAACATTGGAAGTATCTTTCAGCTGGAAACACACGGAGAAACCAGCTGGTAAATGGCATCGGACAAATTTTCAGCTTATATGGCCATGACTGGTGGCCAGTTGGTCGGGAAGTGCAATATGTAATCTTTTCCAAAGGTATCAACAACACTCTTCTGTGTGGACTCCGTTACTGAGCAAAGAAGATTCAGAGTTAACTATCTTTAGTATCAGGGAGTCAGAGGAAGTACAGAGATGTAAGCAGCTATATAAAATGAAACTTTCTTTGACATGTCTGCAACTCATTCAGACTGCAAGAACGTCAGAGTGAGACTTTCAGGAAGTAACTGGAAGGCTAAACAGGTACAGCTGCTGCTTTGTTTTATCCACCTTAGCTTTCAACGTCTCTCTCTCGTGGCTCATGCTGCATTTGGAAATGTTGGTAGGATTTTAAATATCTCAGAGTTAAAGTAAGGATGTACATTCTCTACATAATATATACGTCGACTAAGTTTTGTAATGCTGTGTGCTAATCAAGCTAATTGCTAAAAGTAAGATGCTAAAGATGATCTATACTTTTCTAATCCATACCAACTTTCTCTTTGATTTTAAGCAGTTAAATGCTGCTTCAGGGTGATTGCTGTCTAACACACATGATTGATGTCGCTGCCTCAGAATTCGGCATCAAAAGGCTATTTTACTTATTTCTATTTTTTTATACTTGTCTTTCCTGATATAGTCCATTCTTTATGTTCTCTATCTTTTATGTTGTACCCTTCATAGTAAAAACATAAAAAAAAAACTGTTAACAAAAGGAGAAAAGGCAATTGAATGTTTTAGAAAAGCAAAGCTGTAGAAATAAATTCAGTATAATGTTATACTCCAACGTGGTATATTTTCTTTCTCCTACCTGCCACATGAATTTTAAAAGCCAACTTCTCAGTGCCAGCCTCACAGATGTATTCTCCAGCGTCTTTCCTCTCTGCATTGTCAATCACCAGCTGGCGACTCTTGCCCTTTGACTCTGCACATATGGACTTGCTGGATGTCAGCAGCTTACCATCCTTGTACCATTTCACCTCCGTCTTTGCATCTGCAACCTCACAGCTCAGTGTGGCTTTCTGGGACAAAGAAGCATTCACCTCCTTTTGGACAGACTCCTTGTTGAAGAAGGCAGACTTAAGTTGGGTCTCTGTAAAAATAATAAAGAAAAACATGTTGAAGTTTCATCTTTGTTGTGATCCAACCCAAAGCTAGCTGGAACAATTATATTTTATGGTTATGTGCTAACTGAATAATGTGAGCAGTTTTGTTTATGCTATAAATGAAGATTTAAAATAATTAAAAAACAGATGTGAATGTGGAGTAATATCAGCAGCTAAATAGCTTGCATATTAGTATCAAGTTGAAATTAAGCAGTTTGATTTTAAAGATTAAAAGACCTATAAGATTTATTCATCTGAGATTACAAGTATGAAAAACTCCTTACCTTCAACATGTATCTTAAAGGCCAACTTTTCAACCCCAGCCTCACAGAAGTACTCTCCAGCATCTTTTCTCTCCACACTGTCAACCACCAGTTGGCGGCTCTTGCCTTTTGAATCGGTGTGGACTCTTTTGCTGGAGGTTAAAAGCTTGTCATCTTTGTACCATTTCACCTCTGTCTTCATGTCATTTACCTCACAGCTCAGAGTGGCTTTCTGGGACAGAGTGGCTTTCACTTCTTTCTGCACAGACTCCTTGTTGACAAAGGCCAACTTGGGTTGGATCTCTACAGATAATAAAGAAAATCCTCATGCTCCATCTTGATATTAAAATAATTACTTACTAATGGTGTGATGTGAGCAAGTTTTAGCCAGGGGTGCTATATCTTACATCTAAAGGTAATGGAAAATGATATAATACAACTAAAACTGTATGCATGTAATTAGGAGGGGAGCTGTCAAAAACATGAAAATACTTAAGATATACTGAAACAATAAAACAGTAACAAAAATGAAACCTTTACTTGAGCTTGTTTTTCATCTTTCTTGTATTTAGTTTAGTTTACACATTTAGTGTTGGCTTTAAAAAGTAAAAAACACACAGGGCTGCAAGGTGCAATGCTATTTCTTATGTGAAGAAAGGATGCTAAACATTTAAAATTTCCAGCCAAAAAATAAATACTGAAAAATACAAATGACAAATTTGTAGAGAACTTTGTGGAGGGAGCAAAAAAGTGACAGAAAGAAAGCATTCCAACATCATCAAAATCCTGAGGGAAACATCCAAAAAAGCTGTTCAGCAATTATAAAAAAGGTATTATTGCTGTAAGGCCAGTAAACATTTTTTCATTTGTTACTGAGAACAGTGTGAAACACTCTTGACAATAATTAATTTGAAAATTGATAGATCCATCAAATCTAATCTATCAGATTACTATATTGGGTATGAAAAACTCCTTACCTTCAACATGTATCTTAAAAGCCAGCTTTTCAGACCCAGCCTCACAGAAGTACTCCCCAGCATCTTTCCTCTCCACGCTGTCAATCACCAGCTGGCGGTTCTTGCCTTTTGATTCAGTGTGGATTGTTTTGCTGGAGGTCAGCAACTTGCCATCCTTGTACCATTTCACCTCTGTCTTGTTGTCAGCAAGGTCACAGCTTAGGGTGGCCTTCTGGGAAAGAGTGGCTTTCACTTCTTTTTGCACAGACTCCTTTTTGAAGAAGGCAGACTGGGCCTGCAGTTCTGTGGAGATTAAGTATGTATGACTTTCATATCAATAATCTATTTTTCAGTATCATTACCTGCAGTATCTGTGGAATATATTGACCATCTCAGTTTAGTTTTGGATCCTACCTTCTACTTGAAGTTTGAAGGCAAGCTTTTCTGTACCAGCCTCACAGATGTACTCTCCGGCATCTTTCTTCTCCAGGCTCTCTATCACCACCTGGCGACTTCTGCCTTTTGACTCTGTGTGTACCGTCTTACTAGACGTGAGAAGCTTGCCATCTTTGTACCATTTAACCTCTGTCTTGGTATTAGACACCTCACAGCTAAGTGTAGCTTTCTGGGACACAGTGGCTTTAAAATCCTTCTGGACCGACTCCTTGTTGGAGAAGACTGACTGGGCTTCTGATAAAACGGTCATGAAAGAAAATACATTAGTTACATCTTACTAAAATTAACTTCATTTCATTGCATAGCCTTTGTTGACACTGTAGATCATTAAAAAGCATTACACATACAATAAAATAAAATACAAGAAGTTTTAAAAAAGTTTGGCTGTGGCCATGGCAGTGGCCCATGTACGGAGGCTAGAGCCCTGGACGCAGCCATCACGGGTTTGAATCCAGGCCCGTTGACCTTTGCTGCATGTCTTCCCCTCTCTCTCTCCACCCCACTTCCTGTCAGTCGGCTTACAAAATAAAGGCCACTAGTGCCACAAAAGTTGAAACAATAGGGTTAAAAATATTATGCATGAAGTGCTGCATAAAGTGCAGTGCTATCTTAATTTGTAAGTTTAATTGCACTTGGATAAACACTTTAAAAATCTGGAGGTGAGGGCCTTGATAGATCTACGTCTTCCTGATAGCAGCAACTTCACAGATCATGTCCTGGATGAAAACAATCCTGATTCTCTTTGCTCGGCACAGGCATCTGATGTTATAAAGGTCAGACAGTGTTTGGAAGTGGTGCCTTTAATGTCCCAGACTGACTTCCATACTCTCTCAAGAGCCTTCCTGTCAGTTGAGGTGCAGTTTGCACACCACACCAAGATATCTTGAATGATGACGCTTTCAACAGCACATTTATAAGAAGACAGCAGCAGCTCCTGGGACAACTTTCCATGATGACCTCAAAAGTACATTCTGCTGTGCTTTTTTCACAAGAGCAGTGATGTTGACAGTCCACATAAAAGCCTGATGAATATGTACCGAACACTTTGACCTGCTACATGGATCTGATAAATCCACTAAATCTAATAATATAACTTTACTATATTTGGTATGAAAAACTGCTTACCTTCAACATGTATCTTAAAAGCCAGCTTTTCAGCCCCAGCCTCACAGAAGTACTCCCCAGCATCTTTCTTCTCCACACTGTCAATCACCAGCTGGCGGCTCTTGCCTTTTGATTCAGTATGGATTGTTTTGCTCGAAATCAGCAGCTTGCCATCCTTGTACCATTTCACCTCTGTCTTCGTGTCCGCTACTTCGCAGCTCAGGGTGGTTTTCTGTGAGAGAGTGGTCTTCACCTCACTCTGTATTAACTCCTTGTTGCAGAAAGTAGACAGAGTCTCTGAAAGTAAAGTCAGTAAGAAATACGGTGTTGGTAAGAACAATAAATACAGTTTCAAAAGACTAAAACTAAATAGAGATAATTGAATTATTCTTCAACACCAGCAAGTGATGACCTTTAGAACATCAGGTAACGTTGCATGAAATCATTATGATCAAATAAATAATCAAATAAAAACGACAATGATTGCGGACATTGTAATAATGCACAAACACATTTCTAATGAGTTTACCCAGAGTCCTAACTTTTATTAGATGATTTAAAGTTTTATAAAAAAAAATTAGGTATTAAAGGATGTTTGAATTAAACTAAGTTTGTAATATGTTTGGGGGGATTTTATAATACAACACACTATAAATAGCTATACAGCATTATTGAGACAGAAGAGTGCTTGATGTTAAAACTACTGAAACTGATCTTCAGACATGTACTTGGTTCTGTTGCAGAAGGAGACATGGCAGGCTTTCTGGCAAACTGACAGACACAATGATTTATGTGACTATTTTCAAATGAATCTAGATATAATAATTTATATATCATTTAAATATGGTTTCATTGTGTTTATTTTTACATTTACGCAGTGCTACAACCTTTTTGGGAACAAGCAGTGTTGCCTATGAACTAGTTTAACTCATTTTATTGAGAACCTTGAACTAAACAATGCTGTTTTTTGACGTGATGAATTTGAGCAAAGCCCTAATTTAAGAAAATCGTTCAGAGGTTAAATTAATATTAATAGCTTTAAACTTCATTATAATGCCTCTGACTGCAATTCAAAAGTAAAAATATTAACTGAAGGCTCAAGTTCTAACTATTAAAACTAGTAATAATATTGCATATGCGTATGAGTGGTAGATACACAAAGAGAACTAAGGACACTGCAGCTGCATTGCAATTCTAACTTTTGTCTCAAACCATTGTACAGATAGGTATACTCGAAATAATGACATAGATTTTATCTATAATATACATCATTGAAGATTTTCTCAGCTAATGTGCTTAAAACTAATCACGATCAATTTAAAGAGACATATTTTAAAAGTTACACCAAATAAAATAAACGTAGTTTAAACAGACAACTTTTCATATCTATATATATATATATATATGTATATATATATATATATATATATATATATATATATATATATGGTTAACAGCAGCTCAGATTAGAGAACAGATCAATGCCACACAGAGTTCTAGCAGCAGACACATCTCTAGAACAACTGTTAAGAGGAAACTGTGTGAATCAGGCCTTCATGGTAAAATAGCTGCTAGGAAACCACTGCTGAGGACAGGCAACAAGCAGAAGAGACTTGTTTGGGCTAAAGAACACAACGAATGGACATTAGACCAGTGGAAATCTGTGCTTTGGTCTGATGAGTCCAAGTTTGAGATCTTTGTTTCAAACCATCGTGTCTTTGTGCGGCGCAGAAGAGGTGAACGGATGGACTCTACATGCCTGGTTCCCACCGTGAAGCATGGAGGAGGAGGTGTCATGGTGTGGGGGTGCTTTGCTGGTGACACTGTTGGGGATTTATTCAAAATTGAAGGCATACTGAACCAGCATGGCTACCACAGCATCTTGCAGCAGCATGCTATTCCATCCGGTTTGCGTTTAGTTGGACCATCATTTATTTTTCAACAGGACAATGACCCCAAACACACCTCCAGGCTGTGTAAGGGCTATTTGACCAAGAAGGAGAGTGATGGGGTGCTGCGCCAGATGACCTGGCCTTCACAGTCACCGGACCTGAACCCAATCGAGATGGTTTGGGGTGAGCTGGACCGCAGAGTGAAGGCAAAAGGGCCAACAAGTGCTAAGCATCTCTGGGAACTCCTTCAAGACTGTTGGAAAACCATTTCAGGTGACTACCTCTTGAAGCTCATCAACAGAATACCAAGAGTGTGTGGAGCAGTAATCAAAGCAAAAGGTGGCTACTTTGAAGAACCTAGAATATAAAACATATTTTCAGTTGTTTCACACTTTTTTGTTCAGCATATAATTCCATATGTGTTAATTTATAGTTTTGATACCTTCAGTGTGAAGCTACAATATTCAAAGTCATGAAAATAAAGAAAACTCTATGCTGACAAAAGTTTTGGTTCAGTCCACCTTTCTTTGTCCACTGTAGCTGCAACAAAAACCTTAATGTTCTAAAATAACAGAGTTTAATGATAGTTTGGAATCCTTCCTGTTTTGTTTTGGTGTCATGTTTGAAAGTTAAAGTTGCTACAGAATCTTGCATTGTACACATAGTCCCACGCATAAACATTCTGGATGTGTTCAGAATAAAACAATGCAAAATATATATTTATATACATATATATATATATATGTATATATATATATTTTTTTTTTCTTTTGGTACATTTGCATCCCTAACTGTTCGGGATACTTTTGGTATGAACTGAATTTTCACAGGAGAGCTATGGAGAGGGCAGCTGACACACTAGTCATTCAATTTTATGAAGTTCAAAAGAAACAATTTACATAGCAGCAGAACAGCTTATTTCTGTTAGTTTTACTGGCATTCAATCAGCTAGGTATCAGCAAACACCTGTTGTTAAAAGATAAAACATCCTGATCAGGACAACCTTAATATGAACCATATTTCAAACTCACTGATCTGGCATTCCTACCTGATACAAATATTTTGAAGACCAGTTTATCCCCTCCAGCTTCACACCTGTATTCTCCAGCATCACTCTTCTCTATATTTTCAATCACCAGCTGACGGGTGGCACCCTTTGCCTCCAAGTATATTCTCCCAAATGACTCCAGCAACGTTCCATCTTTGTACCATTTCACCTCCGTCTTGGTGTCTAAAACATCGCAGCTAAGTGTTGCTTTCTGGGTGAGGATGGCTTTGACCTCTCTCTGAACTGACTCCTTATTGAAGAATGCAGCTGCTGCTTGGGATTCTTAGAATAAAAACAGAATTTGCTAGCTTTTATAGCATCCACATGACAACAAAATAAATAATATTACTTGCAGCAATATTAGTTTTACCTTTAATCTTGACATGGAATGTGACTTTATCAGCTGCTGTCTCACACGAATAATATCCTTCATCATTTTTCTTGGCGCTCTTAATGATGAGTTTCCTTTGGGTCCCTTTGGAGATGATGGTTGTTCTTTGGTCCTCACTAATCTCCACCTTATCCTTTCTCCACATAACAGCGGCACTCGCCGAAGACACCTCACAGCTCAGCTCAAGATCTCCTTTAAGGGATGATGACAATCCCATGGGGCCTCTGGCTTTATTGAGAAACTTGGCGGGCTCATCTAAGCAGAAGTTGATTTAAGGGAAATTATTCCCAGTGAATGAGATCAATATCTTGCAAAACAAGGTTTCTAACACAGGACATTATGTGTGCATTAGTGCAATTTTAAAAGTGTTTCTTAAGGTTCAAATTTACTCACCTTTCAATGTAAGCTGAATTGGCATCCTATCCTCAGCTAAGACACACTCATAAAGGCCCACATCTTCTTCTGTAACATTATGAACCATCAGGATTCTCTTCCGATCTCTTATAACAGATTCATACTTCTTCCCCATCTTCACCTCTCGCCCATTCCTCATCCAAGCCACCTGAAAAACCAAACAGTACAGTTTACCAAAATATACATAATCTTATTTTAAGATTCCCAACAACACTGGCAAAAACCCTGCATTAGCCTTGTTTTCCCATTAACCCTGACCAGGATCCGCATCCCTGCTAAAGAAAAGCCTTCCACAACATGTGGGAATGTAGTATTAGTTTTTTGCATCAGATAGTGTCTTGTCTTGTATGTCAGCCAAAATGTTAAAATCCAGTGCACAGCTAATATTTGTCATGTCAACAAATTTTTCCACCTGAGCTGTGAATGTCTGCAGTACCTCTAGATTTACTGTGAGCCTCTTGGCTCCTTCTGTGGTCAGTGTTCTTCTAAGCCAGCCTGTCGTGTTAGATCGAAGGACATGCCTTGGTACCTTTGCAATTGTTATAGTATGTCCATTTTCTAATAATGGTTTTGAACTGTTCTTTATCAGATGTAAAAAACTTGGGATGTTGTTTTCTAACCCTCTCCGGCTTTAAAATTATCTAGAGCTTTATCCTTCACCAGTCAGTGTGTTGCTTGGTCTTTGTAATGCTCTTTGAAGCCTCATTAAAGCTAAAATATATACATGGTGGATTCTATTTAGTAATTAGGTGACGTATGAGGGATATTGGTTGTACTGGATTTTCCTTTTGGGTATTAGAGTAAAGGGGGCTGAATACATTTGCAAACCACACCTTTCAGATTTCTCTCTCTCTCTCTCTCTCTCTCTCTCTTTCTCTCTCTCTGTATATATATATATATATATATATATATATATATATATAGGGGTTGGACAATGAAACTGAAAGACCTCTCATTTTAGTGTGGGAGGTTTCATGGCTAAATTGGACCAGCCTGGTAGCCAGTCTTCATTGATTGCACATTGCACCAGTAAGAGCAGAGTGTGAAGGTTCAATTAGCAGGGTAAGAGCACAGTTGTGCTCAAAATATTGAAATGCACACAACATTATGGGTGACACACCAGAGTTCAAAAGAGGACAAATTGTTGGTGCACGTCTTGCTGGCACATCTGTGACCAAGACAGCAAGTCTTTGTGATGTATCAAGAGCCACGGTATCCAGGGTAATGTCAGCATACCACCAAGAAGGACGAACCACATCCAACAGGATTAACTGTGGACGCAAGAGGAAGCTGTCTGAAAGGGATGTTCGGGTGCTAACCCGGATTATATCCAAAAAACATAAAACCATGGCTGCCCAAATCCCGGCAGAATTAAATGTGCACCTCAACTCTCCTGTTTCCACCAGAACTGTCCGTCAGGAGCTCCACAGGGTCAATATACACGGCCGGGCTGCTTTAGCCAAACCTTTGGTCACTCGTGCCAATGCCAAACGTTGGTTTCAATGGTGCAAGGAGCACAAATCTTGGACTATGGACAATGTGAAACATGTATTGTTCTCTGATGAGTCCTTTACTGTTTTCCCCACATCCAGGAGAGTTACGGTGCGGAGAAGCCCCAAAGAAGCGTACCACCTAGACTGTTGCATGCCCAAAGTGAAGCATGGGGGTGGATCAGTGATGGTTTGGGCTGCCATATCATGGCATTCCCTTGGCCCAATACTTGTGCTAGATGGGCGCGTCACTTCCAAGGACTACTGAACCATTCTTGAGGACCATGTGCATCCAATGGTTCAAATATTGTATCCTGAAGGCGGTGCCGTGTATCAGGATGACAATGCACCAAAACACACAGCAAGACTGGTGAAAGATTGGTTTGATGAACATGAAAGTGAAGTTGAACATCTCCCATGGCCTGCACAGTCACCAGATCTAAATATTATTGAGCCACTTTGGGATGTTTTGGAGGAGCAAGTCAGGAAACGTTTTCCTCCACCAGTATCACGTAGTGACCTGGCCACTATCCTGCAAGAAGAATGGCTTAAAATCCCTCTGACCACTGTGCAGGACTTGTATATGTCATTCCCAAGTCGAATTGACGCTGTATTGGCCGCAAAAGGAGGCCCTACACCATACTTATAAATTATTGTGGTCTAAAACCAGGTGTTTCAGTTTCATTGTCCAACCCCTGTATATATATATATATATATATATATATATATATATATATAGTCATAGAAGGGGGTTTGTGTGGACCAAAGTGCTAAGACAGGTGAGGAGACGGCATGGCGAGCACAACAGTGATTTATTTAAGTCCAAACTCTGGCTAAACAGAAGGCAGGCAGGCAGGGTGTATCAGAGAGTTAACAGAAGTACAGGTCTAGGAAGTCCAGGAACTTGAATAACAGCAAATAAAATAATAATCATAATCATAGGAATTCAATTTCAATTCAATTCAATTCAGTTTATTTATATAGCACCAATTCACAACACATGTCGTCTCAAGGCACTTCACAAAAGTCAGTTACATACGTTCCAATTAATCCTAACCATTGAACAGTGCAGTCAAAGTTAGCTATTTATTCAAATTGGATTAAAAGTATTTCTGTCTAAGGAAACCCAGCAGATTGCATCCAGTCAGCGACTTGCAGCATTCCCTCCTCCCAGATGAGCATGTAGCGACAGTGGAGAGGAAAAACTCCCTTTTAACAGGAAGAAACCTCCAGCAGAAACAGGCTCAGTGTGAGCGGCCTTCTGCCACGACCGACTGGGGGTTTGAGAGAACAGAGCAGAGACACAAAGAGAACAAAGAAGCACTGATCCAGGAGTCTTTCTACGGGAAGGAAAAGTAAATGTTAATGGATGTAGCTCCTTTAGTCGTATCACCTAGAAAGAAAGAACAGATAAACTCTGAGCCACTTTTCAAGGTTAGAGTCTGAAAGAGAGCACACAGTTAGTTAGTTACAGTTAAGCTCAGTCAATTGCCATGTCTAGGAGAGAGAAAGGGTTAAACACTGAAAGACAGGGCCATGTGGATCATCGATAGAGGGTGATCCTTAAGTTGTTGCCAGCAGAAGTTGGACGATGCCCCTGTTCAGAAAGGTTTCACAGGTAGACACAAAGTCAGGCCAGGTGTAGCTTCTAGGAAGAGGAAAGAGAGAGAACAAAGTTGAGAGCTGAAATAACAGCAAATAATGCAAAATTGGTAGAGTAGTGTGAGAATGTAGCGAAGAGGGTGAAAGTGGTCATTATGTCCTCCAGCAGCCTAAGCCTATAGCAGCATAACTAAAGAGATAGCTCAGGATAACCTAAGCCACTCTAACTATAAGCTTTGTCAAAAAGGAAAGTTTTAAGCCTAGCCTTAAAAGCAGACAGTTTGTCCATCTAGAGCCCACTGATGGTCATTGTTATACTAAAAACCACAAGGATTGGGATACCTCTCTCTGTCAGACTGATTATAACCATTGGAAAAGAGAAGGGGTCATACAGGTAGCAGAAATGGAGGGTGTGTTTGCACCTCAACCATAACTGAGCCGGTTTAGGCTAAACCTGACTCCCCTTTACTCCATCCAACAGGGAGGGAGGAAGGCTCCCTCCGTGATAAACTAAGCCACTCGAACTATAAGCTTTATCAAAAAGGAAAGTTTTAAGCCTAGCCTTAAAAGTAGACAGGGTGTCTGCCTCACGGACTAAAACTGGGAGCTGGTTCCACAGGAGAGGAGCCTGATAACTAAAGGATCTGCCTCCCATTCTACTTCTAGAGACTCTAGAAACCACCAGTAAACCTGCAGTCTGAGAACGAAGTGCTCTGTTAGGAACATAGGGAACAATCAAATCTCTAATGTATGATGGAGCTAGATCATTAAGGGCTTTATATGTGAGGAGGAGAATTTTAAATTCTATTCTGAATTTAACAGGGAGCCAATGAAGGGAAGCTAAAGTAGAAGAAATATGATCTCTCTTTTTAATTTTCATCAGAACTCTTGCTGCAGCATTTTGAATCAGCTGAAGGCTTTCAACAGCATTTTGTGGACATCCTGATAGTAACAAATTTCAATAGTCCAGCCTTGAAGTAACAAATGCATGGACTAGTTTTTCAGCGTCACTCCTAGATAGGATATTTCTAATTTTGGCAATGTTCCGGAGATGAAAGAAGGAAATCCTAGAAACCTGTTTAATATGGGATTTAAATGACATGTCCTGGTCAAAAATAACACCAAGGTTTTTTACTTTATTATCGGAGGTCAATTTTATGCCATCCAGGTTAAGTGATTGACTAAACAGTTTCTTTTTTAAAGACTCCGGTCCAAAGACGACAAGTTGAAGGTTTAGATGAAGCTAATATTTCTGATAACTCAGGAAGCTCCACAGGATCAAAGCAGTCCAAACACAAATCAGGTTCTACAGTTACTTCCAATGTTGTCTCACTTGCTGAGGATGAAGTAATCATCTTCGGGAGTATGTCAAAGATTTTCTTTTTAATAGAATCAATTTTATTTAAGAAGAATCCCATAAAGTCATGACTGCTGAGAGCTAAGGGAATGGATGGCTCAACAGAGCTATGACTCTGTGTGAGTTTAGCAACTGTACTAAAGAGAAACCTAGGATTATTCTTGTTCTCTTCTATTAATGATGAAAAATAAGCTGTTCTGGCTTGGCGAATTGTCTTTTTAAACAAAAGTAGGTTATTTTTCCAGATTAAGCAGGAATCCTCTAGGTGTGTAGAGCGCCATTTTCTCTCACATTTTCTAACATTGTGCTTTAAAGTATGCAGCTCTGAATTAAACCAAGCAGCTAGCCTCCTATGAATAATTAACTCCTTTTTCAAGGGGGCTGCATTGTGTAATGCACCACGCAATGATGAAGTAACACTCTGAACAAGAGAATCAATTTGTGAAGGGCCAGAAACAAAATTATTGCCATCCACTGTGTTTTTCTGTGATAATGAGGAAATCAAAAGTGGAACAGATTCTTTAAAGGTTGTTACAGCATTGTCTGATAATGATCTACTATAATGAAATTTTCTTACAGGTGAGGAGTAATCGGTTAAATTAAACTCAAAGGTTATTAAAAAATGGTCAGACAGGACAGGGTTATGAGAAAATATTGTTATGTCTTTACACTCAAAGCCATATGTCAGCACAACATCCAGAGAATGAAGACAAAAGTGGGTAGGTTTGTTAATGTTTTGAGCAAAGCCAATTGAGTCTAAGATAGCATTAAAGGCTATATTTAAGCTATCACTTTCAGTGTCAACATGAATATTAAAATCCCCAACTAAAATAACCTTATCTGTATTTAACACTAACTCACATAAAAAGTCTGAAAACTGATCTAAAAATTGAGAGTAAGGGCCTGGTGGACGGTACAAAACAACAAACAGAAGAAAACCATAACAAGTAAAGCAACACCAAGGGAACAAGGGCGAGAGGAAACCAAAACTGTCAGGAGAACGAAGGCAATAAAACAACATGAATATAAACCACAAACAAGAACATCTAAGTAAAGTAAACAAAACACAAAACCGCAAACAAAAGTCCAAACCCTGACATATATAGGTGGTAAAATAAGTTCTAGTACCAACCTGAGTCTCATAGTCCGAGACTTCGGCACTCAGCTGAGCTGTCTCTTGGACACTGCAGGTCACAACCTCTGGATGGTCAGACTTGTTGGTGAACCTGATAGGGGGTGCTAAAACACATTTTTGTGCTTTGAATGTATGATTCGTCTGCTCCAAACAAAATAAAGCTTGAGAAAAAAAGATTATTTTGATAAGTAACGTGCAAAAAATATATTTCTAATTTTTAAACTACATACCCTTCACAGATAGGATGCAACTGCTCTGAGAACCTCCACCTACAAACTTTATTTCGGCTCCATTCATTTCCATGGTCACAACACGAATGAGCAACGTGTGTATGTTCTTGGACCTAGAGATGAGGTATTCTGATCCACTCCGCAGGAGGCGTCCATTTAACGACCAGAAGCCTGAGCACACAGCTGACAGCTCCACAGAGATGGAGAACTCCTCTCCAGATACTGCAGCGCTGTTCATCAGACCTTTCCTGATTTCTGCAGTGGGTTCTGAATAATAAAAGACAAACAAGACATTTAAAAAAGCAAAACAAAGAAAACAAAGATGATTTAAAAAATATTAGAGACTTACCAAGGTAGAAGGTTCCAGGTACTTCCAGATAGGAACTCTGTCCAAAGTCGTTTGTGGCAGTGATACGAAACTGGTAACTAGCTTCCTCTGCAAAACTGCTTATGGTGATCTCTGTTGTTTTGAGGATTTCTCCAGCATTGCACCTCTGCCAGGTGGAAGCACCAACCTTCCTCTTCTCCACGACGTACCCTTTAATGGGTACAGGACGGTTGCTATCAGGGGGAGACCACTGAATGGTGATGGACGAGTCAGTCTTGTTCTGCACCACAGCATCGACCGGGGGATCTGGGGGATGTTTCCTGGGAGCTGCAGTGGAATAAAATGTTGGAGATGTTCCAGTATTTTACGGGAGGTTTTTACAAGACACAGAAACTAAAAAAGTATGATATAAAGTTGGTAAATAAAAAGAAAATGTTTATTTTCTTTGCATAGATGTTTACAAATTAGTTTGTAGGCTAGACATGCTGCCGGTGCGAGGATTAAAGTATAGTGCTTTCTGAGGATGTGGATGCAAAACTAGGGGCTCACCCAGGGCAACGTTCATGCAATAACCACCCTGGACCATGTTGCAAAATTCACCTTATATGAGAAAGGTTTGTGAAAAAGATTTGACTCACCAGTGACAGAGAATTGTGTTGAAGTCTTGCAGTCTCCAGCCACGAAGGCCACCTCTCCTGAATCATCTGCCTGGCAGTCTTTAATTGTTAGCATGTACTGTCTAAGTACACAGGCAATTGAAGTGCGAGAATCTTCCTTCAGCTTCTCGCCATTGCGAGTCCAAAAGACGCCTGGACAAGGATGCTCCAGCTCAACACAGAAGATGACGGTGTCACTGACAGGAACAACGGTCCTCCGAGGAAGCTTCTTTGTTATATTACCTGGAACATGGGGGTAAGATTTCAGATAGCAACATTTGCTACACTAAAAATAGAATATCAACCCTTTAAACAGTTGTCGGTATTCATCGTAACTTTTGTAAACCAGTGGCGTCACATAAACAGCTCCACTTAGGAAACTTATTTTAATATATCTCTTTAAAATTACAACAAAGATGCCTTAAATGTCAAGAAAAGCAGTTTCCCCTACCCAGGACAGTGAGCTCAGCCACAGTACGACTGCCCTCTTTCATCTCGCAGATGTAAACTCCATCATCATTCGTGTTGACATTATGTATGGTGAGGCGACGCAGCATCCCGTCCTCGTCCATGCGATATTTGGTGTTTTGCTCCAGCCTCGTTTCCTCCATGAACCAGTTGGTCTGCGTGGCGATGAGAGGCACCTCACACATGAGTGTGGCAGAGGTCTTTTCTTGTACCTCCACATCATGTAGCTTCCTCTTGAATGGCACCTTTGGCTCTGAGTAAAACAAAAACAACAAAATGTGCAAATTATAAAATTGTATACATTGTTACAATTTGAATTATTGGATGTGAAATGCAGCACATTCATTCTTTAGAATCCAGTAAAGTATTCAATTATATTAGAAAAGTTTGACAATAATTGAATGAAATCAATTATTAAATGCTGTGTTAAGATGATCAGATTGTCTTGGAAGTCTAAGTGGGTCTTTTATTTTCTAGTAATTCCTTGTTTTGGCCTGTTTTAAGTCCATTTTATCATATTTGTTTGTTCGGAAACAACTGGAACTCCCTTTGAACGCTTATTTTAGGACGGCAATGCATGTGCATAAAGCTACAGGCTACAGTTTCACATGCTTGTGCAAGCATTGAATTCTGGTTTAAGTTTAAGTGTTATGATTTTTCTGAATCCCTCATGGGACCAAGAGTGAAAAATAAAATTTGCAAACATTGTAAATGTATTGTTATTTATCTCAAAATAATCAATTGTTGTCACTGTATATTGTTTTGTGCTGCATAAAGACAATATGACATCACCTACACCTACTTTGGGTTTGTTTAATAGATTTATTTTTAACAAATTGTTTAAAACATGCTTTAATTATCATTTTTCTTGCAGCTTTAATAAACGGTTAATTGTCTGTTGTTCCCTTATCATCAGATTGCATGGAGGTTCTGAACCAACACAAATCTACTAGTCTACAGTTTAAGACTCTGAGCCAATTTTCTTCCCGGAGAAAGTGTCACTTGCAGTGTGTCAGTGTGGCTCAGAAAGGGCGAGTCCATCTGAGATACTGTGGACTACTCATCACCAGCAGAAAATAGATGAAACACAACACCTTCTTCCAAAGGGTCAAGATGAATTTAACTGTGTACTTTATGGCCATTGACATTTAGATAAATCTTAGGGGATATTACATAGGTTTAATGTGGTAATCACAGTTGTAGAACATTACTTTTGATAGTAACTAAGCATCACAAGTATGAGTCTCTACACAGTGTCAAGACTGCTGAGTAAAATGAACTTAATCACCAGCATACTGAGCAAATTATCCACTATCACAGCCTGTTTAAATATTCCCTAGTGTTGCAAATTTGTAGTGATCTGTAGCTCACGGTTCCTTTCAACAATTAGGGCCTACAATTGAATCTACAATGTGTTTATCATAATCCTTGAGTGTTTGGGTTTGGTTCTTGTTTGTGTTTTTTATATTATTGTTTGTTTCCTTATTCTGCTATAGTCAGTATTCTTTATCATTAGTTAGATGTTACTTTCTTAGTTATCCCTTGTGCTTAGTTCCTTAGTTTATCCCATGTATATTTTAGTTTATTCCCCTTAGGGTTAGATTTGTCTTTTCCATCTTTATTTAGTCTCCTGTTCATGTCTAGTCTCGGTCTCCTCCTTCAGATGCCTTCTGTTACTTAATTTTTCTCATCCTATTCCAGAGCTTCCACCCTCACTTGCTTGTACGAGACAACTTTTGAAAGTTATTTGCTTATTTTTATAATGAAAGCATTCATCCTGCATATGCCTCCTCTGCATTTGAGCCCCCTGTAACCAAATCATGACAGTGTCAGCTTTAAGAAAATAATCCATCTTTATCATTTTACAGTACACGTAGGTCCATGGTTCCTTATGCATTAGTACAAGCACTACTGGTGATACTTGGGCTGCCTTTAGTGGTAAAGAGGACAAAATCTTAAATTTAATTATTATAATGGTAAATCTAAATGTACGACAATAATGAACTATGAAAATTGCTGATGGCCACAAACACACCTTTTCATTTAACCCTAAAATCCAAACCTGGAAATTAGAAGCAACAGCAGCCAAAAAAACAAAACAAAAAAAACAAGTCTTTATTTTAGATTTTTAAATAAAAACATTCAATTCACATGCAAGCATTTTCTACCTTTTTGTGGTCAAAAGTAGAAATCCCCTTGAATTTAAAAATTGTTTTTTTTTATCGTTTTTTATCTTTAAAAGAATGAAAACCTAAATTCATCAACAAACATAGGTAAAAGCTGGCTTTTTTTCTCATATTCTGGCACCATTTTACTTGCAATGTATTCTTCACCTATAATGTCAATCATCATATTCTGTACAGGTGAGTGTCTTTTAATCTATATTTGTTATTAGGCGGGTGGGGGGGGGTGGGGGGGGGTGGGGGATGTGTAGAACAAAAGAAACAGCTAGTTGAATGTTAAGGAAAATGAAAAAAAACAGGCCAAGTTTTTGCCCGTGTCATAATTTTAAAATTGTATATATTTTAAAAATGTACTCCAACCAAGGTCAAATTTCTGGTCTGTTTATGATTACAAAATAAAAAAAATTAGAATTTCAGATTTTGTCTTAAAACAAACACACAAAAAATAATCACTTGTTTTGTTTTGTTTTAGTACTGGATTCTGATAAGAAAACACAATTTCCAAAACATGGATCGACTAGGTGACATAGCTGTTAGCACTGCTGCCTTGCAGCAATAGGATCCTGGGTTTAAATCCTAACCTGGGGTCCCTCTGCATAGAGTTTGCATGTTCTCCCTGTGCCAACTATGGCTTTCTCCCACAGTCCAAAAACGTGACTGCACATGACTGCACTAAATTACCTGTAGGTATGTATGTGTGTATGCGCGGTTGTTTGTTCTTTGTGTCTGTGTTGGCCAATGATGGACTGTAAACTATTCAGCAGTTGTTTGTCTCTCACCAAATGACTGCTGAAGATGGGCACCATTAACCCTGCAACGATAAGCAGGTGTAGACAATGAATACATGGAGCCATGGACTGGGGTTGTTGAGAAGCTTTGGTTAATTTTATTCATTTCTTGATTTTTATTCCCAAATTTATGACTTTTAGGTACTTTTCCATTAATTTTCCCCACTATAAACGTTGGCTTTAAAACTTTTAAGTAAAATTGAACACATAAATAATCAACATCATTAAACCAATAGTGCAATGTCAACAAATAAAAAAGTTGTTTTTGTGTGTTTTTATAATATTGTTCAACAAACTGGAAAAGTCACAGTCCTGCTGAACTACAGCTCTAAAAACCTTATAAAGATAGCGGTACTTGGAAAGCTTAGTATCCACTGAAGTGGTGGTTGTTATAAAAAGTTTAAAAAACATTGATGTAGGTAATAGAGCAGCATCTTTTAAGGTGTTGCTAGCATTGTAAAGGGGTCTTTAAAATGTGATCTAGGGGACATCTGCGGCCATCTGAATGATTTTGTGTGGCCCATGACCACAGTTCAAGAATGGTACAAATTTGGCCTGCTGATGCAGAAAGAAAAATTTGAACAAATTTTAGGGTACATTCTTAATAGATCTGAGGCCTTTATAAAAAGATGCAGACAAAATATTTCTAAATCCTAGCTAAAATAGAAAGTATTCATTTTTTATTTACCACATTTTTTGCTTTCAATTCATTTCACAGTTAACAGGACCACACATCCAGTGATTTATTCAAAAGTAGGTTTAGGAGCACCCATTCATCAAACTTGGCTAAATAAAACAATGGTTTTGGAAGAAAGTGGCTAAACCTAAAAACAGATATATCATTTTCTAGACCAAAGAAAACTGAAAACAATCAATCAAAAAAGTGGGACCTTGCGTGCCTTTCTTTAAATTGGGCAATCCCGTTTTTTCATTACATAATTCCAACTGCTTTTGTCTGTTTCATCAGAATATTGTTTATTTAGTTTTTTGTGGAGCAGCTAAAGATTTAAAATCTTACAATAAATTTTCTTTTGCAATTTTAATTTTTAAAAACATTAGACTGTTGGCCTGTGTGTAACACAAAATGTGAACATCACTGTATTAGTGGATACATATGTGTTCTCAGATAGATAGTCCCAAAATACAGATGCATAGAAAGGTTGTTCCCAATGAATGAGCATTTTAAAACCTTACCTTTGACTGTAACCAGTACAGCACTGTAGGTCTGCCCTGCCATATTGGTTGCATTGCATGTATAGAGACCATTATCACTCTGCTTGCAGTACAGGATCTTGAGGATGAAGTTCTCAGCTTGGTCCTCATAAATGGCATGCCTGCGGCCCTCGCTGATGTTTGTTCCGTCCTTCCTCCAGATAATGTGTGGTTTGGGGTGACCCGTCACAAAGCAGCTGAGTTTGGCATGTTTGCCCTCAGTTACTGTGCAGGTGCGGGTGAATACACCTTTAGGTAGACTTGCCAGCGCAGACACCCTCAGCTCATGCTCCAGGCCCAGAGAACTCAGGGAATCAGTCATGTTACCTTTGGAGAAGGAGATATTTTCCTCAGTGCGATAGATGGAGATGTCCTTCTTCATTTCCTCTTTGCGCTTTTGCATGTGGGAGAGGAGGGAGGTGCTCTTGTCTGCAGACATGTGGCAAACATCCTGAGCATCCACCACCAAGGCTGCAGCAGCCTGGGAGCGACCCACAGGGTTCTGGGCCCTGCAGATATACGTGCCGCTGTCCAGGTTGCGCACACCTTGGATCTTTAAGGTGCTGCTGTCGCTGTCGGACATAATTTTGATGCGGTTTGTCTCACCCAGGTACCGCCCGTCCTTCTCCCACTCAAAGTTGGCTTTAGGGTGAGCCAAAATACGGCAGTGAAAAACAACATCTCCTCCTAAAGCCACACGTGTGGAAGTAGGCTTTACCGTGAAAACTGGAACCCTCTGAGACATCTCTGTTGGGAGGGCCACCTTCAGGGTCACAGCGGCATAAGCTTCCCCAACATTGTTTTTGGCTCGACACATGTACTGGCCACTGTCCTCCAGCGTGAGATCATAGATGGTGAGACAGTAGATGTCTCCATCCTCCACAGTCTTAAAGCGGCCCCCGGATGGGAGCTTGAGCTTGTCCTTTTCCCAGGTGATTATTGGAGTTGGGTTGCCAACAACAGTGCAGCTGAGAGTGGCATCCTTGCCCACACCCACTGTGAAAGCCTTCGGGCGGGTGAGAAACCTGGGGGCTCCTCCAAACAAGTTTTGATCCATATTTTACTCCTGTGATGAATAAGGCAAATATAATGATATTATTACCACTACGAAAATCAATAACATGAATGACTAATCTAGTGACAACTTAATTTAGGTATGACCAGTGAATATCAGGGTCAGACAGAAGAACTTATTTTGTTTCCATTCCTGGAACCTGAGCATGGCAGCATCTTGAGCAATGTGTTTGAAAATAAGGAAACTGCACAAGAGGGTGACAACAGAACATGTGCAAGCCTGAAATAACTCTCTACAGCAGATGACCAGTATCTGAAAGTGTCTTATCTTTAAGAAATACTATTAAAATACAGCAAAGACCTGACAGAGGACCGTAGAGATGTAACACCCTTCAATTATTTCATTGGTATATCAATGTCTACTCCACTAATTCCTTAGGAATCGCCTTGTTAATGCACAAAAACCGTGAGTTTCAATTGTGCTACACCAAAGCTTAGTTTTCCAGAACTGTATCACCCTGAACCCACATTTTCCCCTGAGCTGTTTGCTTTTTGCATTTTTTCTGAAACTTGAGCTCCAGCAGTTATTACAATCTCTACAGACATGACTTCTGAGTTCTAAAATTGTGACACTTTGGAAGTACTTTGGAAATACATTAAAAACTCATAAGAAATGTGTGACATAAATAGATATTCATTCAATTAAACCAGAAGTGCTTCAAATGGGCAATGACACATACAGTAGCAGCTTGTTTTATTAAAAATTCAAATATGTTGAGAATTCACTTTCCCAGGGGGGGTTGTGATTGTTTTAGTTGTGCCTTGGATCATAAACTTAGTAAAACATTTCAACATAAAATATTTCTTTGACTGGATGATTTACTCCTTTTGTCTTCACAGATAAACCAAACAAGATTTTTGGATCCACTTAAGGTACGTAAATACATATGGCATTTAAGTGATCTAATGTAGTTTTGGATGTAGTTTTGCTGTAGGCTAAATTCTGCATTTACTTTTATGGAGAAGCTTGAAATGGAGCAAGGTATTTAAGATTCTAATTGTATAAAACAACTCTAAAACTAAATATTTATTATGATATATTATTATGTATACTTTTAGGGAATATTGTTGATTAATATCCTAAGTCAGAAGGGCTAGCTATACACCACTGTTTTCATACAAGGTAATTAATATTCAAATGTTTTAATTCATTTAAAATACTTTGAAATTTTAAAATAAATGACAAAAAAGTAAAGTTTGCTAAAACACAGGTAAATGCAATGGCTCAATGAGCAGATATATTTGATGGTAACTCTATCACATTTAATTTAAGTATAATAGATATGTTTCAGAGCCACAATTTCATAATAGGGGAATAAATTGTTACAAATAATGGTAATAAAAAAATGATCACTCAATAAAAGTCAAGAAATGAATTAAATTAACTAAAGCCAGATGAAACACAATGCATTCTACAGTTTGCTATGTGCACTCTACAGATATTTTTGTGCAATGAAAAGGCATAAAACCATAGTTAAGATTGGCATATTTATAGCTGGTGGCTCCTGTAACATTATACAGCCTCCTGTTCTGCCTCTGCAAACATTCATCAAGCCAACCACATAAAGCAACACAGCCTGTTCAATAGTTTATTACCACAACAACAACAACGTATTCCCGTGTAACAAGGTCATATGGAGAAGATAGGTGCCTTTCAAAGACTGCCATTTGCCAGCTTTGTCACCTCTGTCACTCGGACTGCCGGTACCAAAAATAACCTCAGCTGTCAGAGCCCGTCTCTGTACATTGCCATTTGTAGAAACGAAGGGCTGTTTGATAAAGCTCCTACTTCAGAAACGTGCTTTATTTCTAGCAGACCATTTTCAAACGTCACAATGGTCCTAAATAAACAAAAGGTGGTAGGTAACATTTCTGAAAACTTAGCAAATACTGTCTCCATGAGCAATTTTTCTTCAGTACAAAAAATTGATGTAACTAAAGCCAAAACTGGAAGTTAATATTAATTATAGCATCCAGTTGTCAAAGTACAACAATTAATTAAGCATAGAGAGTGAAGATATGATTATAAAAACTGATTATTTTAGATTTCTGTAATTAAATAACTTATTTACCTTTGAATCTTCAGCAACTCAGGTAAACCAGCAGCTGAGTCATGTGAACGTTAGCTGTTACTAAGATTCCCAGGTTAAGAACCAAGTCCAGTAAGAGAGTTTAGTAATCCCACCAAAGAAAATGTTTGTCTTCTTTGTGCACAAATATCCATGAAATGATAGTAAATCCAAAAAGATGGATGTCCCCCAGTCTCCAGTGGTGGGCGGTTGACTAGACTCCTTTTTCTTTTCTTCTCCGGGGGCTCATAATGCCAAATAGCTGACGTGCCGAGTTTGGCGCGGCCTCCTTTCCAAAATAGATCCTGTCATTTGCAGTGGAGATAGGAGATGGCCTCTGTTGGACAGGCTGGGTAAAGGGGACAGAGACACCGGCCTCTGCTGGGATGGTCACTGCTGCAAGCTACACCCAGTTAAACAAATCACACAGAATATACAGAGAGAAATGTCATAATTATGGCCAAATTTAAAAGGATGTGTGCCTTTGGGCCGGGGCCAGTTTAAGAGCCCCACCCACACATGTTTCTGTTCCAATTGCAAACGACAGTAGATTGATAGGTACAAATCAGCTTCAAGGATCTTAGGCCTTGTTCACAGAAAAATCGTTTTTCCTCAAGCGATCTATGCAATTTTCCTGTTAAGGAAGTTCCTTTTAAACATGGCCTTATTTGTGGAAATATCATCAACAATATAAAAATTGACCGAAAATGTTAAAGTTATTATGGGCCAGACGTGTTGGTGCAACACTGTCACTTAAATACACAAAAAACAAAAAAGAAGGAGGCGTGCTGCATGAGCTTAAAGCTTGCTGCTGTTATGTCTGATGTGCTTGGGGTCAAGGGTTAGATTTGTGTTTGTGACATCATTGTTTTCAGAAAGTTGCATACAGAAAAAAGGATTAAAATTCCACACGGTGATATGTGTTTACAATTTTTATTTTGAACTTGTAAAATAGTGTGTTTATAAATTAATCTATTAAAAAAAGTAAAATAAACATAAATACATTTTGGGGGCCCCATAATCTTTGGGCCTTGCGCTACTGCCATGCTAAAGTCTTGGTTTTGTCTGGCCAAGACCATAACTGTCTTAAATGTAATTTATTACCATAGCAATTATTACTGATATAATATTATATAATCTCCAAGAGTAAACAACATTTAATTTCATGTATACTTTTAGAGTTTCTTTTACACCAGAGATCTAACAATAGTAGGTGAACAAAAATAGTAATTGAATCCCTGACAAAAAGAAAACAATTTGCTTATTTCAGCTTATTTCACTGGCTAATACTAATTAGATACTCAATATGATGTGTTCGTCAGTGTGTTTTGGTCCAGTGAAGGTAAAGCAGATAGAAGATAAAATAAAAATCCATATTTTAATCAATTTTCTTTACCAGCGTAATTCTGTTCAGTGTCACTGGCAAATGATACTGACCAGTGAAAACAAAAAAAGTAAAACTCTTAAGATACGAGTGTCAAGGCTTAAATAACATGTTAGGAATGGAACTAGTTTTTCTATCAACTTGTTTAAAGCAACAAATCTAGACAAAGATAAGAAGATATAAATGCAAAAAAAAATAAAGTTACATACAACTCAGGCAATCTCACCTGAATGTGTGACTGCTCCCATAAAAGCTGTTGATTTGAGGTACAACTAAAGACTGTAGGTCCTCAATCTTCATCATTCTACTCAGCTTGTTAAAGGCATTAGCATTGTTTGCACCAAAACACAGGCAAAGCATGAGGCAGCCATCACTGTGCTTGACAGTTGGGACAGCGTTTCTATGTTTAAAAACCTTGCTTTAAACCTCAGAATGTTCTTCTTGTCATTGTAGCAAAACTGATATATTCCCTATTGTTTGCCTCCTGTTTTTACAGCCTAATTCTCAGTTACAGAATTTACTGGTATATAATTGTGTTGTTGTTACAGGGAGGCTGTGGCATGCTGTTTTCCCACAGTTACTGTTGTGACAGCTGCAGCCTAAGCATCAGACCTCTAATTTAAGTATGACCTTATAATGAATAAGGGCCTGAAATTAATAAATATTACAGGTTTACAATCTGTTGCATCTTTAACATGATGGATTTACTATGAAAGCATAGCAGAAACTTGAAGTTGAACTTGAACTTTAGGATCCTCACAAATAACCTCTGCTCCATCACAGAGCAAAAAAAGAAAAAAACTTCTCAGTTGCTTGGATGATTCATTTTGATTAATCTGTTTAGGATTGATTTATGCCTATTCTTTCAATGTAAGACAGTATTCCTATGCTTCTGCTTTATAATATTGAAGTGTGGGCTTTCCCCCCCGAGTTCCAATGACTGACAGCAGCAGGATGCCTGGACCCTCATTTAACCTCTTCGAAACCTTAGCAGACACTAATCCACTGTTGCTGCTTGTCTCTACCTCATCCTGTTCTGGCCACTGTCTTTGGTTTCCATGCCACAGAAGGAACATATATGACCTGCCAGAACTGATCAATGATTCTATAGCTGTTGAAAGCTTTAGGGTTATTCATTGTCATCACATAAAGCAGTAAAATAGAAAATGATTTATGAAAACCTATATTATTCGACATTTGTGACAGGATTTTTTTTTACCCAAAAATTCTAGTAGGTCTGCATAATATATGGTATATTTTCAGAGCCAGTGGTAGATGTTTAAACCTCCCTCTTCAACACACCAGGGAATAGAACAGCTTCACACTGCCTATTTCTGCATTTCTGTGATGAGTTGGGGGCGAAAATTTGACGCAATGTTTGCCTTCCCATGTGAACTACATAGCCCTCCATCCGACCGCCCAGTCATTTCAAAGACTAAGGTCATGGATGTATCATGTATCATCAGACCCAAACATTCATGTTACCTCAAGAACATTTGCATGCCAGGTGAAAGTCGAGGCCAATGTTACAGCAAAAACAGCAGATGGTGCACATGTTCTCCAGAAGTAAAAGGTTCAGATTCAATTTAACAGACTGAGAGCTGAGAACATAAAAACTAGGGAGGAAAAAGCTATTGGCTGTTAATTCATACATTTTCACAGTACAAACAGGCATCACATGAGGAACACTACAAGGAAGCAATAAAACAATTTATTAAAATGCCCTACAATAAAAACCCTACAAATTCTGAAGATTTACAAAATTAGCAATGGATCTATGGAGGAAATGTCAGAACATTTCATGAAAAACCTTAACAAGGTACAAATCAGCCTTAGTTTCCTTTACATTAATGGAGAAAACAAAGAGGGAGGCCAAGTTAATGGGAAGAATGTCAATCTTGACATTATACTCATTAAGACTCATGTGGTTTCTCCAAGGTACTTATTACATAACCATTTGCTGCACTACATTTATAGCTATTATACATCCCAACAAACCAACACAGAGAAATCTGTTGGCACACTTTATAAAAAAGTAAAACAAAAGTGACTACAGTTGCATAATTTCACTATAAACATTGTAGAAAAATCACATCTTTAATTTGTGAACATTTTTTCAGTTAGGGGAAAATATTCTATGTTAGAAAACAACTGTTTTTAATAAATTAACCAATGGCACAATAATAAATACCCCTAGCAATACCTTGAAAATGAATGCATTTAAAAAACCTTTGAATCTATGCTTTACTTTTTTAAGTTAATCAGTTTATAGACAATTCCATTGAGTTTCTGTTTTGCTGGAGTATGAATATGACAGGACTCAGAAGCCTATATATTTCACTAGGCTGGATTACGATCAATAATTCTTTCCATCACTGTAAAAGAAGTTCAGAAAAGAAAGCAGGGCAAGGCAAGTTTTTTTATATAGCACATTTTACCAACAAGACAATTCAAAGTGCTTTGTAGATATTATTTATAGAAGCAAATATTTATTATGTTGGCTTCTTAAGATCTGCTTTAATACAATCTGCAACAGCAGATCTTTCCTGTCCACATCCATAACCAGCTACAATGACTCTTTAAAGAAACTCGAATAATAAGAGTTACTACATCTAATTTTCTTTCGGTGGTAACTTTTTTTTAAGTGAATTAAATTTAAAATCTTTTATGAAAGAGTTTCATTGACATCTTCAAACAAAAGTAAATCTAGTACAAAAAACTTCTTCTTTAGGCACAATTTAGTAACTATTGATGAACAAAAACCAAAACAGGGAAAATTGAAAACTTTTATTTCAAGAACACATTTCAACATCACACACACATCAAATGATTAAATATACTCAAAATTGAATTTATTAGTCTATAATCACAAACAGGGAACAACATGTATAGTAAAGCTGTGCAGAAAACAAGTTATTTTGGCATGTTTCCTTTGTCAGATAATGCCTAATTTACAGAACTAAACAAAACCAAAAACTTTGTAAGAAACAACCTATTTGAAAACATAATATTCACCATCTTTGGATGAAAACTTAGCACCGTGTTCCAGTCTCTGCGATATTTTGACTGGTGTGTAGTGGATACAAAAGAATGGTATGAGGTTTGCCCATTAGGAAATGATCAAACAAAAGACAAATTTCTGCCTCTGTAGGTTATTAAACCCATACATCATGACAAGAAGCAGCATGCTGCCAGATAGAAAAGACTGACTGACACACGGGCTAATTATACGAGCAACATCCACAACTTAGTAGACGCTATATCCACATGTGATCTGCTGATCAGAAAATACTGTACATCGTATGTGCTGCTAAGTCTATAAAAGTAGATTTGATGGTTCAGATGTGACGTCTTTCTAAAAGAGCAAATACTAATCCGTAACACTAAGGCACTGCTTAGGATATAAATGGCTAAAGAATAATTGGAGACAGTATTAATTCTGTACACAGCTCACGTCCAGTGTGTCTTGAACAAAAAAATTACAACATGTGGAAAAAAAATAAAATTTCAAATTTACTTTGAATGCAAAACACATGCAGGTGCATATCACAAGCGACCTAAACTGATTGGGACAGTGTTTTCCTTGCTGTAGGGGATAACAATACATCACATGCTGAGGTTTTATACAAAAATCATCATTGCCTTTAACATCATGCAGGTGGGCTTGCTGTTTTATGAGGACAATAAAATCCAGATGAATGATCTAAATTAATTGTCTAAATATTTGTTTTATAAATAATAAATGTATGATTTCATAATTTAAATATTTGGGGAAAGAAAAGTAATAAATATTCTTAAAGCTAATAACTGAGAGATCTTTTTTTTATTGGGACTTTACTTTGAAACAACAAAGTTTAAGAGGAATTGTAAAACATTAAGATTTCAGATTAAGATTCAGCCCCTCTGACAACATTACATATATATGCAACAATTCTGGGAAGACTAATATTGATTAAAAAAAAACTAACCTAACGAAGATTTGCAAAAGCAAAACATCCCAATCTTTAAAAGAAATATTAAAGCTCATCTTATCTGCTTGGTAAAAATTGAAAAAAGAAATGTACCTCTTACAATTTAAATGTGCATTTAAAATCTAAATGCAGCTGAGAGATGCATTTGTGCAGTGCCAAAATATTTCCACTGCAGAGGTATTGACTGCGGCTTAAATTCATCTTCACTGCCACTGAGGTAATACAGAGAAGAGGTATTTAAATACTCATTTAAAACACATAAATAAGCAATAAAGCTGACTAGTGGTCAGCCTAAATGGACCTAACAGGCATTTTCTGTCTGCATTGGGATTTTAATGGCAAGAATCCTCGATGCTCATTTCTATAGAAAAAACAAAATGTTATTAGAACACCTAAACTGGTAATACTGAGCAAAATGTTGTTTAGGCCCAATGAACATGGACAGCAGCATGAAAGCATTTGAATATGAAGTCTGAAGATGTCTTATATTCTATTATCAAAGGGTATCATAGTCAGCATTTCATCAAATAAATACTTGGTAGCTTTTTAGTGATTAGATCTGGTATTTCAAAAATATGACTTTTTAAAAGATGAGTTAGATGCTACATGTCACAAGGGTTCACACCAAACATATTGAAATGTTTTTCAGATGGTGAAGTTCACACCATTCTAAAAATGTTTGTGATGCGCACGTATTTGAAAAACTGTGCACAAAGAATGAAAGCAGAGGTTGGGATGAGCCTTTTTTTAACGTCGCCTTAAGTCGTTTAAATCCACTATCACGCAAACTATACACTTCCGAATGAGTTTTGTACAAGTTAATGATAAAACCATGATAAAAAGGATGGAAGACAGATGCCATAGACTCCCTGATATGACACAATGAGGTGTAGAGGTGCAAAAACAGTGGTTATTCATCGGCAGACCCCGTCCCATGACAAACGCTGAATGCTGTTTTAAAGGTCTGCGCTAAACTCTATGAAGATCATATAAGGCCACAATGTTCAGCAAAGAAAGAAAAATGTAAACACTGTAAAAAAAAAAGAGAGAGATTATTAAAGTAATATAGTCTTACAGGTTATAGCACCACATATCATACTACAGAGCTGAAATTGGACCATGTACCTTATGACAAAGGCACTTCATGAACTGATTGGCGTGGCCTTTTTTGGAGTAGATCCACTGTTGATCTCCTGATCATCTTCATCCTCTTCTTCCTCTTCTTTCCAGCCACCAAGGTGGGCAGGAGCTAGCATGGAAATGTTGGAACTTTGACAACCATGAGAATGAAAACCTAGAAAAACAAGACAACAAGCTGATTATTGCAGAATTTGTAGGTAAATGCATTGGGGTAAATTTGTATTCTCATTGGTTTCATCTCAAATTTTAGATTTATAATTTTATTGATCTTTATAAAAATAATCATAATAAAACCAACTAAAAAATTGGAGCAGGTCTTAACTCACAACTAGCCTTTGTTTTTCAAAGCGGGTAAGTAATTTTAATTAGCATTTTTCTGAAACCAAAAGAACCTTACGAGTCAGGACACTAAAACAGAAAGGCATATATGGATGTTAATGTAGCATCTTGTATAAAATCAGGTTACAAAACTGTCTTTTACAGTGGTTTTTGCTTTTAATCTGTTCTTTGTCACTAAAAAACATCTGCTAATGTTAGCAAATCACATTAAATCAATAATGTCTCTTCAAACAACCCTAGTGCATGTTTAGCCATGATAATTAGCTTTAGCTGAGAATGTTTCTTTTCTCCATGTCTGAGCCAAATGAATAAGAGCATTTACTGCACCTGCTTTCTGTATTCTAGGTTCGCTTACACCCACCACATGTGTAGCCTTAACATAAAGTGACTTTTAAGGTCACTCAAGCTCACTGGGTTGATTAGTTGTCAACCCATAAAGTTGTGGGTTTGATTCCAGCTTTGTCCTGTTACATGTTTATGTGCCCCTAGAGTAGGCACTTAACCCTAAGTTGCCTACTGATTTGTGTATCAGTGTCTGAATGTGTGTGCGTTTGTAAGTGAGTTGAACATGTATAAGAACATTTTAAACTGGCATAAGCATTTTATATTAGTAATTAGCTCAGCTAGAGTAAGTAAAAACAGCAGTCTCTCAAATCCAGCATGTTCCATGACAGACAGAAAATGAAAGCTCAAAAGTATAAAACTGAGTAACTTTCCTGTAATACATTTGGCCTTACTGTTATCTGTTCTCTTTCCCTTGTCTGGATGAACAGCAGGCATGTCTCACAGGTTGTAGAAAACCTGCTTTCCTTTTAAGTAGCTTCTTAGATCTCTGTGGTTCCTATAACTTTATTTGTAAACACCTTACTGATACTTAAGTTTCTGACCAGCAGGCCACCAGTCAGGACCCACCAAGCAGAAAATCAGCCGATTTTGGTCACTAGTTGATTTCTCCGGGCATCTCCTAAAAACATCTTATCACCTGTGTTTGTGTGAAGATCTCGCATTGGTACTGAACTCTGCCACTGTCCTGACGTCCTCTGTGGGTGGGAGCTATGCTGATGGAGCTACACAGACAAACACTTGTCAGAGTACAACAAAAAATAAGATCATTTTTAAACACAAAATAAAACAGTCAGTCAGTCAGTCATTTTCTACCGCTTATTCCATAGTGGGTCACGGGGAAGCTGGTGCCTATCTCCAGCAGTCTATGGGCGAGAGGCGGGGTACACCCTGGACAGGTTGCCAGTCCATCATAGGGCAACACACAAACAACCATGCACACACTCATTCATACACCTAAGGGCAATTTAGAGTGACCAATTAACCTAACTGGCATGTCTTTGGACTGTGGGAGGAAGCCAGAGTACCCGGTGAGAACTCACGCATGCACGGGGAGAACATGCAAACTCCATGCAGAAAGACCCCCGGCCGGGAATTGAACCCTGGACCTTCTTGCTGCAAGGCAACAGTGCTACCAACTGCGCCACCGTGCAGCCCCTCAAAATAAAACAACTGATCAATTTTTAAATCTGATAACTAACATGCAGTGCAGCAACTGTGCTACATGAGGGAACAATTTCCACAGGTTTTAAACCTTCACAGTAAAACTTGTGATCAAAAAATTACCTCATGCATGTAAATGGCATGGAGGCTCATCTCTGCTGAGGCAAACTCTGAGTGCAGCGCATTGCTCCGGATGCGAGAGTCACTGTTGGACATGCTGTAAAAGAATAGCAGAGCTGATGTTTGACATTTGCATTTGTGTTTGAGTTTCAGTTAAACCTGCTCTAGTTAAGGTCACCCTATTGCAACATTAGATCTCAGGTCTTAAAGTACCTGTTAATGATAGTGTGATCACTGCGGTACATGGTGGTCTCAGGGTAGACGGAGGAGGGCAGAAGGCCGTGGGGGCGACTTCGACTTGGCTGTGCATGATGGGATGTCGACAAAGAGGCCAGGACACTGGCTGCGGCAGAAGCAGCAGAGCTTGGTGGGACGAAGCGGTGGTCTCTCCCTTGTAGTCCAGATGCGGTGAGGATGGGGTGGGCCAGGACACTTGCTAAAAGATTTTCAGGCTGGAAACGACCACATACATGAAAAGGTTTTAAGGATATTTGCCTATTTTTATGGAAGGTACATAACTGACATGAACATCAGGCTTCCTACCCCGGTGCCAGACTCGTTGGAGTGCAGCGAAGTGCACAGAGGGGCCTCTGAGAGCAGCAGCTGAGTTGAAGGTCCACCCTGTGCATCATGCTGCACCTTCTCTTTTAAGTGGCTGATGAACAATGAGCTCTCCTGAGGCGGCTGCCAACGGGGGTTCTTTATGGTGAAATGCATGAGGGACAACTCTGTCTTGCCATTCTCAGCCTGATGATAAAGAGATGCCTCTGTCTGGCCCTCTGACATCCACTGCAAAAAATAGGAGTGTGAACAAATAGTTCTCCTAAATATACTAGCCTCATTCCTGCCATATAAGTTTAATAAGTCTTACTGTTGGATTTCCATGCCGCCTAATGTCCATCTGAGCAAAGGAGCAGATATCCCCAACTCCAACCACTTCCACACTGAAGTTCCTGAAGAAGTCAATGATTTCTAGGGATTTGTTTCTCAGGTGGAATATGAGGATGAAGGGAGTAACAATGGGGCTTAACAGCTCCTCCAAAATGAAAACCTAAGGTAAACACAGACACACATCAATTAACGGCACCAATGATGCCATTTTAGATGGAATGATCATATGATAAATCTTAGGCAACACTCAAGAAAAATGACTAATTTAATTTAAGAGTGGTTAATGTTTTCCTATCTACTGATGTTCTGTTCTCCCCACCGCTTTGTATTGGAACAGCTGTGCCACCTCGTCACGGGTCTCGCTTTTGTTTGCGTTCCCCCTCCAGTGGTCTGGCATGTAGTGGATATGAGCCAGCACGCACTGCAGAAGCTGCTCCGGACACCAAACCATATGTTCGTCCGGGATGAAAGACCTCGTGCAGAACAAGCACAAAAATGTTAAAATAACTGATCTGAACAGTATTCATACTTTCACGTTACAACCACAAACATCAGTGTATTATATTGGGATATTATGCAATAGGCCACAACAGAGTATAACAGTATTGGGTAATGGGAGGAAAAGGAAACATGGTTTTCTTTATTTTTTTCCTTTTACAAAATAAAAAAATGTATGATTAAAAAAAGTCTGGTGTGCATTGGCATTTAATCCTTGTCAATCCTTTGTAGAACCATCTTTCACTGTAATTACCACACCCAGCATGTCTCTGTAAGATACATATAGAATGAAAGAAATTACCAAGCTCAGTCAAATTGGATAGAGTAGGTTTGGGAACAGCAATTTTCAAGACTTGTTACAAGTTCCCAGTTGGATTTAGGTCGGGACTATAACTAGGTGTTTCTCACAGATAATTACCATTTGATATAAACCTGCCCACTGTTACTCTGGCTGTACGTTTAGGGTTATGGTCCTTCTGGAAGGTGAACCTCAGTTCCAGTCTCAATTATTTTATAGCCAGAAAGCATCTCCACAGCATCTTTTACCACTATCGTTTACCTTGGAGATAGAGCACTCAGGGTGCAAGGTTAACCTTAGGCCACACATCACAGAACACACCTTAGTGAGCTGCTTAAAGCTTGAGATTCTGCTTTATAACCGATCTACAACTAATTCCCTGACCTGTCTGGTGTTCATGTAATGTTCTCCAACAATCTTCCGAGGCCTTCATAGAACAGCTGGATTTATACTTATAGTAAATGACTATTTACTAATTAGGTAGGCAGTTGATCACATTGAATTTTATTACGGGTCATTAAAGTAAAGGGTGCTGGATTCAAACTAAACATTTTTAGTTCTCTCCTCTTCACACGTTTGTCTATCACCTAAAATCCCAATAAAATAAAATGAAGGTTTAAGAAGTATGAATATTTCTGCAAGTCAATGTAAGTGAATTGAGATAACTGAAGTTTGAAAATGTATCAATCTATATATCTAAACTACGTAAATTATCTCACTTGCACACACAAAACATAACTCAATATACAAAATGAAGTGTTAAGTATGTATGTTTGTACATACATATAGTACAGACCAAAGGTTTGGACACACCTTCTCATTCAAAGAGTTTTCTTTATTTTCATGACAATGAATATTGTAGCTTCACACTGAAGGCATCAAGACTATGAATTAACACATGTGGAATTATATACTGAACAAAAAAGTGTGAAACAACTGAAAATATGTCTTATATTCTAGGTTCTTGAAAGTAGCCACCTTTTGCTTTGATTACTGCTCCGCACACTCTTGGTATTCTGTTGATGAGCTTCAAGAGGTAGTCACCTGAAATGGTTTTCACTTCACAGGTGTGCCCTGTCAGGTTTAATAAATGGGATTTCAAGCCTTATAAATGGGGTTGGGACCATCAGTTGTGTTGTGCAGGAGATGGATGCAGTACACAGCTGATAGTCCTACTGAATAGACTGTTAGAATTTGTATTATGGCAAGAAAAAAGCAACTAAGTAAAGAAAAATGAGTGGCCATCATTACTTTAAGAAATGAAGGTCAGTCAGTCTGAACAATTGGGAAAACTTTGAAAGTGTCCCCAAGTGCAGTCGCAAAAACCACCAAGCGCTACAAAGAAACTGGCTCACGTGAGGACCTCCCCAGGAAAGGAAGACCAAGAGTCACCTCTGCTGCGGACGATAAGTTCATCCAAGTCACCAGCCTCAGAAATCGCAGGTTAACAGCAGCTCAGATTAGAGAACAGGTCAATGCCACACAGAGTTCTAGCAGCAGACACATCTCTAGAACAACTGTTAAGAGGAGACTGTGTGAATCAGGCCTTTGTGGTAAAATAGCTGCTAGGAAACCACTGCTGAGGACAGACAACAAGCAGAAGAGACTTGTTTGGGCTAAAGAACACAAGGAATGGACATTAGACCAGTGGAAATCTGTGCTTTGGTCTGATGAGTCCAAGTTTGAGATCTTTGGTTCCAACCACTGTGCCTTTGTGCGGCGCAGAAGAGGTGAACAGATGGACTCTACATGCCTGGTTCCCACCGTGAAGCATGGAGGAGGAGGTGTGATGGTGTGGGGGAGCTTTGCTGGTGACACTGTTGGGGATTTATTCAAAATTGAAGGCATACTGAACCAGCATGGCTACCACAGCATCTTGCAGCGGCATGCTATTCCACCTGATTTGCATTTAGTTGGACCATCATTTATTTTTCTACAGGACAATGACCCCAAACACACCTCCAGGCTGTGTAAGGGCTATTTGACCAAGGAGAGTGATGGGCTGCTGCGCCAGATGACCTGGCCTCCACAGTCACCGGATCTGAACCCAATGGAGATGGTTTGGGGCGAGCTGGACCGCAGAGTGAAGGCAAAAGGGCCAACAAGTGCTAAGCATCTCTGGGAACTCCTTCAAGACTGTTGGAACCTTGCTGTTAACCTGCGATTTCTGAGGCTGGTGACTCGGATGAACTTATCGTCCTCAGCAGAGGTGACTCTTGGTCTTCCTTTCCTGGAGCGGTCCTCATGTGAGCCAGTTTCTTTGTAGCGCTTGATGGTTTTTGTGACTGCACTTGGGGACACTTTCAAAGTTTTCCCAATTGTTCGGACTGACTGACCATCATTTCTTAAAGTAATGATGGCCACTCGTTTTTCTTTACTTGGCTGCTTTTTTCTTGCCATAATACAAATTCTAACACTCTATTCAGTAGGACTATCAGCTGTGTACTGTATCCACCTCCTGCACAACACAACTGATGGTCCCAACCTCATTTATAAGGCTTGAAATCCCACTTATTAAACCTGACAGGGCACACCTGTGAAGTGAAAAACATTTCAGGTGACTACCTCTTGAAGCTCATCAATAGAATGCCAAGAGTGTGCGGAGCAGTAATCAAAGCAAAACGTGGCTACTTTGAAGAACCTAGAATATAAGACATATTTTCAGTTGTTTCACACTTTTTTGTTCAGTATATAATTCCACGTGTTAATTCATAGTTTTGATGCCTTCAGTGTGAAGCTACAATATTCATAGTCATGAAAATAAAGACAACTCTTTGAATGAGAAGGTGTGTCCAAACTTTTGGTCTGTACTGTATGTATACAGTATATATGATATAAACAGCAAGTATTTTTAATGTCCTTTTCCAAGTTTTATGCCTGACAGTGATTCTGCATCCATAAAAAAGAAGAAGTGGTGGCAACAACTCACCTGGTTATAGTGATAACCACACCCAGCACTGTGATAACAGTCAGAATGTGCTGCACTGTAAGAACATCCTCATCATAAACAGTCAGTGCAATAAGAACAGCCAGCACCGACCCTGAGAAAAAAGCAACGTTCTTAGCAAGCACAGTCAGTAGCGGCGATGTGAACGAGTTCATGTACTTCGAAGTGGGTTTGTAGCCACGACCCAATCGCCCATGCAGCTCGTGGTTCAGCTCGTTGAAGTGGCGCAGGTATAAACGGCCGAACAGGGACCAGCGGCGTGCGCCCAAACTTCCAGGTTCTCTGCGGATAACTTCAGTATAACTGAAAAAAGCATAAAGCACCTGCCACACCAGGATGAAAGGACATAGCAGCAAATTGGCCAGGCCTATCAGCAGGATCACTCTGCTTAGCTTCTGGGCCAGCTCAAGGCGATTTCCACTGCGCTTGTACTTGGGGTGCAGGTTCCATTTGTTCTGAAACAGAGAGCCGGGACCCCAGAAAAGGATAAGCTCAAAGTTGTACTTGAGGCCTTGGGTTAAGAAGACCACATTGCCCAGCAGGGGGAGCTGCAGATGCACTGGCAGCAGCGATTTGTTTATCATCGCCACCATGTAGTTCTTAAAGCGCAGAATGCGATGATAGATGTCAAGTTCTGTCAGCTCCTTCTTGTGAATGCACATCTGCTGTTCCCTCTGCAAACTGATGAGCCGATCCTGGACTTCCTGCCATGTGAAGTTGCATAGTTCATCCTAACAAGAAGGAAGAAAACAAGTAAAGAAAGTGATAAGAAGAACAACACATTGCTTATTTGCTGTAGTAGATCGTAATACAGGTCACCAGGTGAAGCACGTGCCATTTTAATCTTCAGTGCTTTGATGTAGAACTGCCTGATCTCCCAGTAGCTCAAAACGTTGCAGAAGACTTTAACAAGACGGTAGATCCAGAAGATGGCAGCCATGATAAGAAGGAATATGATCCAGCTGTTCTCTTGTATCCTAAAAGAAAAGAAAAAACACTTTCAGACTCCCAGTCTTTACATATTTCTATCAAAACATAGTTTTTCCATTAAAATGCTAATGCAAAACTAAATAAAGGGACTTTTTCCCAGAGAAATGACAAGTTATCTATAAAAAAATATAAACAAACTACAACAAAAGGATTTAAAATGGCATAAAAAGGTGTTTAACAGAGAGGCTAGTGGTCTCAGGTTGGTGTTACGTTTACTTTGTATCGGCATCACACCCAGGCTTGCCGGGACATGTATACTTGCCACTTGTCATCTGTACTAAAAATATTACAGATGCACATATGAAGTTAGACAAATAAGGAATCTGCAGGTCGAAGGACTATAAAGCATAATGAAAAAACTATAGGTTCTCTGATAAAGGTAGAATTACAAGCCAATTTAAGCTATAAAGCACGTGTCCTCAACCTTTACCTGTTCTTTTATTACTAACTGAAAAAAGTGAATCAAGTAAATATCGTTTATTAGTGCATTTATAGATCAAAAATATGGGGGTGGTTATAGATTAGAGCCGATCAGGGAAATATTTGTCTAAGTTCCGATCTGAACTGACTGGTGCATCTTTTAAAAAATATGGTCTTTCTTGTGTTTACACTGTTGTCGGTCATTTTGCTTTGCCATGGCTTTGTGGAGACAAAGTTGCCTGCATGGATGAATATTATGTTATAACCAAAGCAGTTGCTGCCATCCCTTATTTTACTGTTGAATCTTGCTTCCTGTATCTGCTAACCTCTGCTACTGTTCTCCAATTACACGTGACCGGGCAAAGGCTTTGTATAATCACAGAGGGGGTGACATGTTGCTTGATTCTAACCAAAGTTGTTTTGATTGCTTTTGTTTAGCTGACCCCATGTAATCCTTTACTCTACATCAGGTGACAGCTACACAGATCCAAATCTGTGCTTAAGACTTAGTGCAGAGTGACAAACATCAACAGTGAGAATCTAAAGGCACACAAGCATTTGACCTTGATTCATCCGTTAATATGACAACACCTTAACATGGTTTGTTGACCCTCAAGCATGTTCTAATCTATCACCTGTAAGGCTACAACTAATGATTACTTTGCTAATTATTTAACCTGCTGACTATTTTTTCGATTAACCGATCAATAAGCAGATAGCAAAAGGTGCCTAACAGGAGATTTTTTACATGTGAACCAGGTGAAGCTAAGACTACGTTACTCAAGGAGTTCTGGATAGAGAATAACAAAGAAGGTGTTTCATTTTAAAATGCAAAATGTTCATATTTTATACAGTTTTGGCTTAATAACTGCTCTGAGTGGGTTTTGCTTTCTGGAAATGGTGTGTTTTAGAGTTTGTATACTTCAGTTAATGCTTATTTGATAACTAAATTAGTTGTCAATTATTTCAATAATTGATTAAAGTTAATCATCCAAAACTGAGAAAGCTTAGGGATATTCCCAGGTAGTCATAAGCCAGTTCCTGGTATAGAGGAATGTGAATGATTCAAAAAGTTACCGTTTCTTAACTGCAATAATTTTTCATCTTACCTTTCCTTCAGTTTAAAGTCCTTTTATTTAGACACCAGATAAAGTGATGAAGCGAGTTTTCTATGGTTTTATGGAGCACAGAATAGAAATATAATATTTACAGTGGCATGAAGAATCATTATTTCCTTGAAATCATAATTTAAGCTACTGTACGAACTAAAATAAAAACACAACAAATAGCGGCAACAACAGCAATAATAATTGTACATATTATATCCAGTGATTGCCATATGCTTATATGATGATTTGAATTGTTTTATATTTGGACATTTATTTAATCATCCAATTGTTCCACAATTTAACTCCACATATTGATACTGGAGTGTTTTCTAGTGGTTCTGAATTGTGCATGTTTTAAACTGAGATTCAGCCCTTAACTTATACAATCCCTCCCTAGTCCTGAACAGAAGTTGAATGCTTCTTGGTAAATATGAGCTTATTAAAAAAAAATAAAAAAGTTACGATTTTCTGTGCATCAAGTACTTAAAAACTAATAAATTTTCATTGTTTATCAAAATCAAAGCAAACAAAAAAATGCATTATCTCATTTTAAACAGAAAAGCAACAGTTATTCCTCCTACTGCTAAAGTAAATAACATTATTCCAATTGTAATATGTTTTCTAAACCATTTATTTATTGTTGACATTTCTGATACCTTTATACCTTTTTTCAAATTTTTACTGAAGGCTATCTTATCAGGAGAGTGTCCTGCCTACTTTACAGTATAAACAAAGAGGTCATATTAGTGCTATTGTCAAACGTTTTGATGCTATATGATGTCACCCAAGGTCACTTTGTTGAAGAAATGATCTGTAATAATGTCCTCAGTACACGTGTGCGTTAAAGTTCTTCAAATGTGAAATTAGATAGGAGTTATGAAGAGGACATAGAGACTCCAAACTGTAGGACAAGCTGTTCTCAAACTAGAGTACTGTTCCGGTTCGACGTCATTGACTCTGATGTAAACAACTTTTGAGCTGGAGTTAGACTGAAATTTAAACAATGACAAGGAGCTCCGTAAGCCATGAAGAAGAAAGCAGGCTAAGTTAAAGCTACATGGAAAAAATGTGACAGCACAGCTTCGGGGGTTGGGAGTTGCTGGTGGTGGTGGGAGCTCTTTTAAAGCAAGGTAGCAATGTGTCATATGTTAGTCAGCTTGTCAGTATCTCAGACAGCCAGCTGCACCACACACCAAAGATATCAGTTACACTGGCTGCTGCTCTGAATCCAGTCTGAGCAGTTTACACAAACATCTTCCTCGAACAAACCATAACTTACAAGAATGTTCCAACTTCAAGCTGCCAAACTTACAATAAACAACAGAAGTTGTTAGCTAAAATCTTAGCTTCACTTTGTTGGCAGTACATTAAAGAACTCGCTGACAAGCCTTACAGGCAAAAGAATAAAACCAACTCCTTTTGAGTCCAGCTAAATAAGTGCCTGTTCAATATTACTACCCTGAGAAATCAACCGTATCTTGCAGGCTACAGCCAGATCTAGTTCAGCCCCATAAGAAATAAAGTCACTTTTTTAATTGTAACTATATTAGACTGGGCAGCTGTATAAAGTCTGACAAATGGAATCGCTCTAAAGGCAGGTCTCTAATCCTGCACTCAGCACGAGAACAAAGCATCTTATCAGACTGGCTCGAGTGAGAGGACAGCCACAGCAGTGACAGATTAAACTCATTTTATCTGTACCTCTGTTTGCACTGCTGGCTTGGTAAGATGGCATCCGGAAGGGTTACTTTGCTTCTTTCCGATGGGTTCTGGCCTTGCCCGGTGTGGTTCACTGCTCGATTGGCAAACAGGACATCATACTCCACACAGTTGACAAGGAAAGTAGTGAATGTGACAACGAACAGAAACTGACTGGAAGGATAAAAAAGGACAATGTCTTTATGTTTCATACTGTACTCTAATTTCTAACTATTACAAGGCCACAACAACAGGTGATTAATGAGTAATACTGTAGGAGGAGGGGTAAACATCTTGACAAAATTTGTTCTGGATATCATTTAGCAAACAGACCGTGAGCGTCCAGTTAAGCATCTGTGGAACGCTGGACTAACACAAAGATTTGATTAAGAAATCACATGATAAAGTATACTGCACCTGTTGCAGTTATTGTCACCCATGGCAATGATGAGAAAAAAAACTTAACATTTTAATTATAGCATAATCCCATGCAATAAAATTATCTGACAGTGATCCTTGGAGATTTGTTTCCCGTCTTTTCCATCCTCCTGACCGTTGGGTCCTTATCCAACCTTGTTTGTCACAGTTCCAGTTATTTGACACATTTTAATTATTGACTGTAGATATGGCTAAGTTTCAGCAAGTAGCTATTTTCTTGTAGCCATTTTCTGAAATTTGAAGATCAACTTGTCTTTCCCATTCTTAACAGTAGCTAAGAGAAATTGGCCTCAGTGTCACATTATATGTATATGCCAGGTAAACAGGAATAACTAATTAAACGTTCCCAGAAAACTCTGATCAGCCTAATAAAGTACAAACAAAAGAAGCTTTAATTACATTTACTGCAACAAAAGATAATTATTTCAAGGCTTTCTACCATGTGGAGGGTCCTGTCTCTGGATAAATGCTGAAATAATAAATACATGCTAACTTACACCTTAAAAAGGGAACTTTTCTCAGAATCATGTGTAAGACTGATCTTGTTCTCACAGAAGCATGTGACAGTCACTTCTCATAAAATAACTGAACATCAGCGCCACAAAATGGCTTCCAGCTAAACTTAAAACAAGCATGCTCTTTTTAATAAAAAGTGTGACAAATACAAATTTATACTTACATGAGTTCAAAGAATTCTGACAACATCATACAGGCGAAGCCATTTTTTTGATGATAGTGATAGATGTGAACAGACCGGTTAAGGAAAATCTGAAATGGTAATCTACAATAAAAATATAAATAGGGTGACTTATCAAGCAATAAAATACAAGATAAACACAATATTCATATATATAAATTTAGGACAGAAATTCATTGTTTGGTTCTTTCTAGCAGTGTTACAAATAGAGATAGACTGATCAGGCTTTTCCTTGCCAATACCAAACTCCACCTGTCTTTGAAGTCTGACATCTAATTCCACTTGACGGATGATGAATTATTTTTCCATAGGCCTTTATCACATAGCAGAGAAAAATATAATACATGTTCTTTGATAGGTGTACCCCAACAGAAAATGAAGGAAAACAAAATTATCCCTACTGCACTGAATCATATGCTTCAGTGCAGTAGGGCTAACTTTTATAAGGTTTTTATTCAATTCAAGAAAGTGCAAAGTGCATGCAGTCAGCTCATGCATTTATATACTGAAAATAGGAGAGTTTTCAGCGTTTTAACTTGTTGATTACTGATTAGGGTAATCGGGGAAAAATGGCTGATTCCAAACTGAAAAACATTGTACAATAAAAGGTTAAAAGAAACAAGCACAAGGAGATAAATGCATTAAAAATGTGGGGAACAAAATATGGCTCATAATGAGCGAAGGCACAAGAATACTTCAAACGAAAATGAAAAACAACTCAAATGCATAAAAAGACACCAAAACAATAGAAATATAATTTAAAAAACAACCACAAAGAAATAAAAAAACATCTATAATTAACAGAGGAGATAAACAAAACCTATAATTTTAGACTACTTGGCTTGTGGTTGATCTGTGTTTTTAGTCCTCTGTAGTGCAGAGCATGTTACGTTTTGGGTGCAGAGTAGTCAACTGGCCCAAAAGAGGATCAGAACCAAAATTAATGGAGAAGGGTGTAATACAATGTATTTAGTAAATAATGTATGATTGAATAAAATTCTATGTAAGAATGTAGCATTTTTAGGCTAACATAGTAGGTAAGCAGTAAGTAAAGAAAAACTGCTAGGTGATAGTTTTGGGTAAGAAGAAGTAAGAAGGGTCAAACTGATAATGCATAGAAACGGAGGTATGAATACAACCACATCCAAAATAACCCAAAGGCATGACAATTGTACAAACATAAAATAATAGAAATATAACCAACCGAATTTGAAAACAACAACAACAACAAAAAACATTGCCAGATGTAGAGGGGACAAACAAAAGGGGGTTTATTTGTTTTTTAGTCCTCTGTAGGGTAGAGCACTTTACCTTCTCATATCTATTCCATGTGGCAACTTGTTTTGCAATCTGTCAGAGGTAAACATTGCACAACTTAACACTTCCACTGCAAGCACTGATTTAATTCAGTTTGTGTTAGCAAGACATGATTTCAAAGGATATTCTTGTAAAGAAGTTATCCAAGTTCTTGATATGGTGCCATGAGTCTGTAACAACATTTGAGAGATTGGTTATCCTCAGTGGAACAACTATGACACAGCGGCATCCATTCACTTTAGATGACTAAGATAGCACATTGCGATTGAACTAGTTTTATGTCCAATCGGCATTAATAGAAATATGTTTACCTTTCAAACTTTCTGGGACATGCACCAGTAGGTCTTCTTCCCCTGGAGGAGAGTCTTCCTCGAAGTCCTCAATCCTCTGATATTGTTGGTAGGCTTCAAAGTTAGCCATTGTGCTTCATTTTTCAATCAACCCAAACTGTTTATAGCAAACACTTTACGAAACGAGCAAAGACTGGGAACCCAGGCTACATTTTGTATCTAATAAGCAGCTCAAGAAAATAAGGGTAGGAAAAGCTAACATTACATTGCTAACTAGCTAGTCTGACCGACGCGCTTGTATAACCCTAAATCACCACGTAAATGCGTAAAATACTGCGTCCGAGTTAGGAATTCAGTGCGCGTTGCCAGTATTAGCTTACTACTCAATGTTAGTTACGTTTAGAAAAGATTACAAGTGGGAGCCGGTTAGCTTGTAAATGATTCAGCCTGTGTGTAGTCAGGGTGACACGGTTTGTTTTGTTCCCGACTTGCTCTGATCCCGATCTTCTTTCAGGCTTGCTTTGAGACTAGTCTTTGTATGAGCTCTTTTAAAACCCTCATGCGTGTTTTAATAACTATTTTCGCTCTCCCGTCCTCCCGTTAGTTGATTCCCAACAAATATAAGCGACCCGATACGAGTGCCGAATGCTTTTTGTCTTTCACAAACAAATGTCAACAAAATATAATTGTCGTCACTTCCGTTTGGCGTCAGGTCATTTCCGTTTGTAGGTTGTAGTTTTGATACAATTTCCAGATTAAAACCCTTCTATTCGCTCCTACAGATTTTAATTTATCAGCTAAAAATACCAAGGCATTTCAAAGATTTATAGTGATACAGTGTTTTAGATTCACAAACATTTCAGGCTCGCTGAGGCAATGTGGATATATATCTAACCCTTCAAAACCCCTGTTTTAAAAAAATAATGACAATAAAAATAGTGATAATAATGACAATAATAGTAAAATGCTATTATTCTAATCACCATTGTTAATTATTAAGTAGTTTTGTTATAGCTAAAACTCCTGTGTAAAAAAAACAAAACATGCCACTCACAATATGGCAGTATCGTCGACGTACTATCCGAACTCTCTACTTCCCTGCGTCGCTGTGGATCACCGGCGTCAGTATGGCAGCCTGCAGGGAGCCGTGAGATTATTATTGAGCTTCACATTTAAGTTTTATCTTTTCAGTTATTTTTTGGCGAAAGAAGCATAAAACATGTCCCAGCTGCTGTGCTCTAGACTGTACATAACTGCATCCTCGCGTTCACTGTCTTTTTACTCACAGTTCCGTAAAACAGGAGACAAATGGAAGCTCTCACGGTAGGTTAAAGAGCCCAGTTGCTAGATTAGCTAACGAGAGATTTGTATTAGGCTAACTGTGTTGCACGTCAAAGAGGTAATACTGACCCATGTCATTTTGATATGGGTCAGTATTACCTAAAACGTACTGTTTTGAGTTTATAATCCAGGCAGGGGAAGATTATTAACTAATAATTACCCGACTATTGGCATATTTGATATGATTTGTCCTTCAAACTATATAAAGGCCAAAGTGTCAGTGCGTGAGATAAACCTTGAAAAAAATACATGATGGTAAACCAACCCTCCGTATTACGGATAAGTGATAAAGTGATGAATCACTAGATATTATAAAAATTATTATAAATCCATCAAGCCACGATACTGTTTCTAAAGTAGAAAGAGTGCCACATGTAGTTAGTCTGAGAGAGATAAGTAGTTTTTAAATCTAAATATTGTCATAAAATGTATATGTATTGCAGTTTCTAAATGTCTTAGTTTAAATGCTGTTTAAAATATTAGCTATGTGTCTGATGTTCTACATGTTTGCAGTGTTTTTCTCTAGTAAATTATTCAAACAAATGTCTTGTTTGTGTAACAGTTGATTTAGTAAAAAATCCGATTCATCCTAAATGCAAATTTTTTTCTCAAAATGTAAATAGCAAATTAAACCAATGTAATACTGTGTAATTTGATCAGGTTAGTTAAGCAGAGTTTTGTAAAGAGCTAAAATGCTTCTAAAGTGCACGAAAAACACCGCAAATTGCAACCACTACCATCACCGCTAAATTGAGAAAATAATCCTTGATTTGCGGGTACACAAGTGCTAGTTTGACTACTTAGATAAATAATTCAAACACCATAAAACACATGTTAAAATTTGCAGGTTAATAGATATATTTTCCCTCTGGTTCAGATGAGTCAAAACTGTATTTATTATGTCTTTTGATACAGGTGGTATACTGCTCATTATTCTCATGGACCTAGCTCCACACAGCAGCCTAGCAGTGCTTTGCACCGTATTTGGTACCTGGCACAAAGAGCCATCCGCCATTCTCCCTCCCGGACATCCAAATCACCAGGTTTGAAATTCATCCTGGGACCTGCGGTCCTTACTGTCTCAGCACGCCTGTTCTGCTGTGTAGCCCACTGTGAGGCAGACATCAATAACAACACTCTAGGGGAAGTTATCACCAAAGACCCAGTGCCTGAGTTCAAATGGCATATCCTGTGGGAATTTGTCAAACCTCAGCTGTTTGCTCTCATCTGTGCTGTTGTGGTAAGCTTCAAGTGGTTCATTTAAAGTAGAGAGCAAAGATGCAAACTTAACAATCTCCTGCAATGAATGTCTTTTTTTCTTTTCAGCTGGCTTTTGGTTCAGCTATGCTGAACATTCAAATCCCATTAATGCTTGGGGACTTGGTGAATGTTGTGGCACGCTACCTCAGAGAACATTCAGGTAACTACGTCAGTGAGATAAAAGGTCCTGCCATGAAACTTCTTGGACTGTATGGCATCCAGGTATGTACACAGAACAACTTTAAATGCATAACAGCGTTTAAGAATTTCAAGTCAAAGTTCTTTAGAAATATTAGGTACAGCTGTACTGTTATAGGCAGTAAGCATTACGTGTATGCATATAAACACAGAGCTTTGCAAAAGTATTTCTACCCCTTTAACCTTTTCGCATTATGTCACACTAAAACTGTAAGCTTTATTGTGTTTTATTAAATAAAAAATTTCCATGTAATTTTCTAACAAGTATTACTAAATGCATTACAGGCATAAAGGGTAAGGATTCTTGGTACCTAAATAATTAGCTTACATTTATTGGAGACTTAGTAGTTTTTCACAATATGTATATTGTGTACAGTGATATTGCAATTACAATACATATATTGTGCAGCCCTAATGTAGAGACTACAACGTTTGCACTTTCTTTGCAAAAAATAATAGGTTTCGGTCAGCTTAAGCTTTAATAGAAAGTCTGTGAACAGCAATTTTCAAGTTCTCTAAAAGATTCTAAATTATATTTAAGTCTGATCTTTGACTAGGCCATTCTAACACATGAATATGCTTTGATCTAAACCATTCGATTGTAGCTCTACCTCTATATTGAGGGTTGTTGTTCTGCTGAAAGGCGAACCTCTCCCTCAGTCATAAGTATTTCGCAGCCTTTAACAGATCTTCTTCCTCCCCCTGTATTCAGGTTCATCCATCATCCCATCAACTCTGAATAGCTTCCTTGTACCTGTTGAAGAAAGGCATCCCCACAGCATAATGCTGCCACTACCATGTTTCACCATTGGGGTGGTGTCTTCAGAAAGTCTGTGTTAAATATTACATAAAATGCACTGAATTTGTGGTTGTAATGTGACAAAATATGAAAAGGTTCAAGGGGTATGAACTCCTTTGCAAGGACCTGCATACAGGTTCCAAAATGTCTGTGCAAAGTTTTGCCAAAATATGCATGCAAAACATGAACTGTCCCAGTTTTAAAATGTTCATTGGTCTGGTGTTCTGGTCATTAATCAACTATTTTGTGCAGGGCCTCCTAACAACTGGATACATCATCTTACTGTCAAAGGTGGGGGAAAGAGTGGCCGCAGACATGAGGAAAACCCTGTTTGCTTCCCTGTTAAGGTACACACTCGCCACAATGTTGTCTCTGAGTAATGCATTAAAATACAATCAAACAAGTTCACTTTTTAAACTTAAGTTCTACTACCATTCTTTTTTTCCATCAGGCAAGATGTTGCTTTCTTTGATGCCAATAAAACCGGGCAGCTTGTAAATCGTTTGACTGCTGACATTCAGGAGTTCAAGTCATCCTTTAAATTGGTTATTTCTCAGGTACTACCACAAGCATGAGTCAGCATTTTAATGACATGTTGCTAAAAAAAAATATCGCATCATGCTGCACTTCTTGTATGTTTTCAGGGTCTGCGGAGCATCACGCAGGCAGTCGGTTGTTTGGTGTCTCTCTATGTCATCTCCCCAAAGCTTACAGGCTTGACAGTGGTTGTCCTCCCATGTCTTGTGGGAGCAGGAGCTCTCATTGGTTCATTTCTGCGCAAACTATCTCGTCTGGCTCAAGAACAGGTGATGAGCTATATTTAATTTAGAATTGTAAAGAAAATTTACAGAAATACAAAATATTCATATCATTTGATTTTGTGGTTGTAACATTTTGTAATGTTACAATCACAAACGTCAATGTATTTAATTGGGATTTTATGTGAAAGACCAACACAAAGTAATAAAGCCGAAAGACAAGGATACAGGATTTTCATATTTTCAACAAATAAAATGGAAAATGCTATGTTGGTTTAACACTGTACATCACTATAAACAAACATTGCTCACATTGAAACAGTGGTGGCAGCATCCTGTTGTGGAGAGGCTTTACTTCAACAGGGATGGAGCTAAATATAGGGAAATACTGAAAGAAAACCTGTTAGAGGCTAAAAAAGGCTTGAGTAGAGGTTCACCTTCCAGCAGGACAACTTGCCCCCAAAAAACAGCCAGAGCAACAAAACAGTGTTTTACCTCAAAGTATATTTGTGTCTTAGAATGGCCTAGTCAGACCAGACAGCTCCAGACCTAAATCCAATTGAGAATCTGTGGAAAGACTTGAAAAGTGATCAAGACAGACTCAATCCGCTGCATCCAATACCTCTGAACAGTCTGAGATGCAACCAAGAAAGACAAACGGTGGTTCTGCATAGTATTGACGAAGCAGGGCTAAATACAAATGCACATCAGCCTGTTTAGATTTTTTTTCTAAAGAATTTGAAAACCACTTATCATTGTCCTTTCGCTTTACAATTATGCACCGCATTGTGTTGGTCTGTCACATAAAATACTTTCCACTTTGTGATTATAATGTGACAAAATCGGAAAAAGTTCAAAGGGTATGAATATTTCTGCAGGGCAATGAATGTTGATGCTTGCTCTCAAAATCAGCAGTAAAAAAAGCACATTGAATGATTAATGATTTTTTTCTCAAACTTTCGTGCCTGACTGGCTGTTGCCATTGTTGAAATCAAGGTAGCAAAAGCAACAGGGGTGGCAGACGAGGCTCTGGGTAATGTCCGGACAGTGAAAGCTTTTGCTATGGAGGAACGAGAGCTCCAGTGAGTTAAAGTACATTGTGAAATCATTGTTAATATTTGAGTATATGCAATCTTTTATGGTGCTTTTCCCTTAGATTATATGCATATGAGGTGGACAAATCATGCGAAATGAATGAAAATCTTGGTGGAGGGATAGCAGTTTTCCAAGGCTTGTCAAACGTGGCACTGAACTGTGAGTATTTACATTGTTGTTGCTGTTGGAGACGATGTTTGTCAGACCTTCAGTAATGCTAATGTTCTGGTACTCTTCAAACAGGCATTGTCCTTGGAACTATTTTTGCTGGAGGGACTTTAATTTCAAGCAATGAGATGTCGCCCGGAGACCTCATGTCATTCTTGGTTGCATCTCAGACTGTTCAGAGGTATTGGATGCAGCATTGTCCCCAATTTTTTTTTATCCGTTTCACAATAAGAAAGTTCATACATTTGCTGAAAATCAGCTGATTTCAGTAATGCATAATACATATGTTTATGCTCAGGTCCTTGGCCAGTATTTCCATCCTTTTCGGACAGGTGAGTAAAAGTCAAATGTTTATACTGTGCCTTGGAAAAATGTTTACAAATAGAAAAACTGAAAGGTGTGGCTGGCATTTTATGCACCACCCTCCCAAGTCAGTCCAGTGTAGAACCATCTTTCACTTTAAATACAACTGCAGGTTCCTTTTTTGCCCATTATTTGTAAAACAGTGACAGTGAATATCAATTTTAAAGTCCTCCCATAGACTCTCAACTTGATTTAGGTCTGGACTTTGATTGATTCATTCTAACGCATGAATATTCTTGAAATGAACCATTCCATTATAGCTCTGGTGTTATGTTTAAGGTCATTATCCTGCTGGAAAATGAACTGCCACCATAGAATCATGTCCTCTAGACTTTAACAAGTCTTCATCCATGACTGTCCTGTATTTAGCTCCCTCCATCTTCTGTCAGCTCTAACCAGCTTTGCTGTCCCTGCTAAAAGTAAGCCTCCCTACTGCATGAGGCAGCCACAGTTATGTTTCAAACAATATTTTGCATATACGCCAAAAGTTCAATTGTCAAATTAATTGCATTTACAAACTACGTGACCTGCTAAGGCAGTTAGTTGCACTAGATTTTATTGAAGGGCATCAAAGTGAAAGGGGCAGAGCACAATTCACAGGGCAATTTTCAAACTTTTATTTGTAAAAATAACTTTTAAAACCAGGTTTTATTTTCATTTCATATCACCTTTATGCACTACATTGTGCTGGTCTAGCACATAAAATCCCTATAAAATACATCAAGGGTTTTTGTTTGTATTGTGACAAAAATGCAAAAAAGTTCAAGGATTAAATACTTTTGCAAGGCACTGTACTTCACACTGTATTTTGTTTAAATTCTTAAGTTGTTATTTGTGCATATCTTTTATCTGAAATGATACAATCTGAACTTCCTGCAGGTGGTGAGAGGTATAAGCTCTGGGGCTCGGGTTTTTGAATACCTGTCTTTGCAGCCGACCATTCCTCTCTCTGGGGGAGGACGCATCCCTTACCACTCTCTGATAGGAAGAGTGGACTTCATGAACATTTCATTCAGGTTTAAAACATCTAAAATCAACTGTTACGCTTTATGCATAAGAAAAAGAAAGAAAAAAAAAGAATTTTCAGAGAATATATGAAATAAAGGTTGATTCTTGTGTATCAATAGTTATCCAACGAGACCCGGCCATGAAGTCCTGAAGAAGTTCAATTTAACGCTGCCACCTTGTAAAACTATTGCTATTGTTGGTGAATCTGGAGGAGGTATTCTGACACAAAATCTTATTTTATGACCTGTAAAGGATTTCGAGGTGAACTCATAAAAGTTAAACCCTGTAGGGAAGTCCACAGTGGCGTCCTTATTGGAGCGATTCTACGATCCAACCAGCGGTGTGGTCATGCTCGACGGACTTGATATTCGAACGTTGGATTTGGCCTGGATCAGGGGCCAAGTCATTGGATTTATTAATCAGGTAGAGACTGTTCATTTTGTTTTTTATGGACCCTTAATAATACACACATGAATTCTTGGTGTGCTTAATTGACATTTTAATTGTCAATTTAGATTTGAATTTAGGTTTTAGTGCATTTTTTGTTCTGTTTGAAGGAGCCAGTTTTGTTTGGATCATCTATCCTGGAGAACATCCGCTTCGGGAAGCCTGATGCCACAGATGCTGAGGTCATTAGTGCAGCGAAGCAAGCCAATGCTCACCGCTTCATTACGAGCTTCCCAGATGGCTATAACACCATGGTTGGTATGTACTCTCATTTAGGCTTCATCGCTTTTTAAACACTGTGTTGCACATAAATTCTTAACTTCTGGGTTTCTATATCTAGGTGAGCGAGGCGTGACGCTATCGGGGGGCCAGAAGCAGCGCATTGCCATCGCCCGAGCTTTGATCAAGAACCCTAGCATCCTGGTGCTCGATGAAGCCACCAGCGCCCTCGATGCAGAATCAGAGCGGGTGGTGCAGGAAGCTCTGGACAGGGCCACAAAGGGTCGCACTGTGCTCATCATCGCCCACAGGCTTAGCACCATCCAAGGGGCCGATCTAATCTGTGTCATGAGCAATGGCCGCATTGTGGAGGTGAGAATGTGGAGAAGTGCGGGCTCTCCAATTAAATGTCTTGGTTTATTAAGCAGAACGCTTTGAAAGTTAAAGAAAGCAAAATGACATTTTATTTAATCTTTAAAAATGTAAATGAAATATTTGATCATTTCCATCTTATTGTTACAGTTCTCCAACACATATTCCATTGAATCTAACAGCTTGCTCTTTTCACACAGGCTGGGACACATTTGGAACTGCTGAGCAAAGGAGGACTTTATTCTGATCTGATCTGCAGACAAAGAGCCGAGGGGCAGAAATAAAGATTTACAAACTTTTCAGCAGCACAATGAAAAATTACAGATTTTAATTGATGGATTACATCAAATGGGTTAGAAAATGAACATGGATGTGGTTAGTTTTGTAGAAAAATCAAACATTTGTAAATGTATGCATCAGTGGACCAACTGGATTAAAATGTGATGATTTAAAAAAAACACTACTGTATTGAGCTTACAACACAAATTAAATGACAAAGTACTGTTTTTGCAAAATAAAATCTGTTTGAGAAGAGAAATATATCCTTTTAGATTGGATCCTTCAATAATTCCTGTTTAGCACAGATGCCTTCTTAGTTTTGCTTTTAAAAAAACAACTATTAGGTCGTTTAAACTCATATCTACCTCTGTATACAAGATTTTCTTTATTTTGAAACAAATATTTTGACTCAGGAACCATTCAGGCACAACCTTTAGACATTGCAGTATTAGCAGCTGCTATTTTTGAATTGATCTATGCATTCCAAGTGTTGATACCAAGCCTTTGTTGTTGGTAAATTCTCCATAAATATTGGGTTAATTGAATTACTGTCTTGCCAGTGGAATCAAAGCAACGACTTTCAAATAGGTTTACACAGATAAGTAATAAATTTGGCCTGTGGGAAATATTTTTGAAAAGTCCAAATGTAGGCACCTATCCTTTACCGTCACCTGCTTGGCAAACTGGTGCTCCTTTAGGTTGTACGCCACGACTACCTGTGTTTTTTGCAGCTGTAAAGAACACAGGCACCTCGAAACTTCCAATTTTGTCTTTCATGTAAGCAAAGGTAAGGCGTGAGAGTGCTCTTTCTGCGAGCTGACCAGCAGCATTCATCTACACTTGTGGTGACGGGCAGTGGTGCGCTTACTCTAGCCTATGGTACAGCTTGAGAAAACTGGTGACTCTCTTTGTCTTCTCATTAAAATGAATTTAAACTTAAAAAAAATTTACAATACAAAGCTTTATTTAGTTGTAAAACTGACCTTTTAGAACCTTGGTATATGTCAATACCAGCCACCGGCACATGCCGCGACCTAACTGACATCCTTTTTAAAAGTAAAAAACAAAAACAGTGATGTAACTAGATCATTTAACAACCTTTTAAAGTGGTTCCAGGATACAGTCATCTGCTTCTAATAGTTTTTAGTTTCTGATATCTTTGCAGCAGTGACGTCAAAGTTTGCTTCTACAGGTCTGGAAAGTATATGAAGTTGCACTGAACAGTGTTTGAATGTTAACACATGAAATATTTTTGCAAACTAAAGATCACCTGAACAAAAAATTACTATTTTTCATCAGAACTTTATTTTTCCTCTATTGTTTCATTCAAACTGAACTGAATAGTGTTCCAGTTAATCAATAAACATTGCTTGTAGAGCACTTTGTTAAACAAATAGGTGTAACACAAAGTGTAGACAGAATGAAAACAAATCGGGCAAAAAAAAAAAAAAAGCGATAGAAATGGCCAAACAAAGTAAATCTAACAATTATAGACAATGATGAACGGAGGAAATATAATCTTGCACACCATATGTAATGGGACACACACACTTCAAAGAGTTCACATTTTTTACAGAATTTTTCCCAAAGTCTTGAAGATCAAGATGATTTCTGGCAAATATGAGATGGGCCTTGGTGGTTTTTTGGTCAGCAAGAGGTTTTCACCTGGGAGCTCTACCACAGGTTCTATTTCGGCCCAGTTTCTTTCTCATTGTGAATCGTAAACAATGACCTGAACCGAGGCATGTAAGTTTTGCAATGCTTTAGATGTTCTGTTTGGATGAATCCACCTCTCCTGGGAAGGTTCACAAGTGTTCCAAATTTTCGTTCATTTTTGGATAATGGCTTCAGTTCTCATCTACTCTTGTATTACTTTCGATTGAGGAATTATATGTTTCATTCTCCCCCTATTACAAATTATTCTAATTTGAAAACGTCTTTTGCATTTACTCAGAATCTCTATATTTGTTTGATGGCCTAAAGCATTTAAACATGACAAAAAAGCAAAAATGAGAAATCTGTAAGAGGCCAAATGCACTTTAAGCAGGCTCATTGAAAATTCTTGTGACATTCAGAGTAGTAAATTTGACTTTCAGTAATTGTATTTCTTCTTTCTTGCACCCAAGGTAAAATAAGAATTACTTAATGAAACTACTTGATATTTTATGCTTATTCTGAAGCCCTTCGGGAAAAATAGGATAAAAAGTTACTTGGTGTCACATTAGCCACGTTCACCTTTCAGCCTCTAGGTGGCCAACAACACTATTTGTACTCCAGCAATCGGGCTTAAAGCAGAAAGTGCAGCCAGATTTAGCTAGCGTCTGTAGATACCGTTTCATTCTGTCTACACCGTTGCGGGGGGTTTGTCGGTCGTTGGGTTGCTAGCTAGCTCAAAGCTGGCTTCACTGACCAAACATGCAGAAATATGAAAAGCTTGAAAAAATTGGAGAAGGTAAGTTTTCATGAAAAACAGGGTAACAGCAGTTAGCCGAAGCTAATGCCAACTTAGCAATGGTTGTGTATGGCTTAGCGATTTAAACTAGGCTGTCAGATTTGTGCTTGTGTTAACTGGAAATTACATGCAGCCTTTTATGTACCCTTTAAATGAAATCTGACATGAGTTTGTTATAGTTATAATATCCTTAAATTATAACTTCAGGATGTTAAGTCCAGCTAACGATAGGAAGGTTGCTAGCTTGAGTTGCTATGCCATTCGTCGATTGTGTTATATGTGGTTAAATAAGGCCTTGTTTATTCTGTAGGTACATATGGGACTGTTTTCAAAGCTAAAAACAGAGAAACTCACGAAATTGTGGCTTTAAAACGGGTCAGACTGGATGACGACGACGAGGTTTGGACACATTGTTGACAGTTGTACTGTTTAGTAGTTGCCCTTAAGCAGGCTAGTGCTAAATCAGACTGGATTATATTTGTTTCAGGGGGTGCCGAGTTCTGCTTTAAGAGAAATCTGTCTTCTTAAGGAACTAAAGCATAAAAACATTGTCAGGTAAGCCTGCTGCTTGTTCCTTATTTTTTTCTATACTTATATATTTTATGTGATTTACTTGCATTGATGCCCTGGTAACAGTAAATGCCCATTGAAAATAGTTTTTATTTATTTATTTATTTTTAGACTACACGATGTGTTGCACAGTGACAAGAAGTTAACATTGGTTTTTGAATATTGTGATCAGGTGAGTTTCTCAGCCAGCCTAAATGTACCTATACCTTGATTACTGTAGTCTAAGGCTAAAATATGTTTCTGATCCAATGCAGGATTTGAAGAAATATTTTGACAGCTGTAATGGGGATCTAGATCCTGAAACTGTGAAGGTGAGACATAAGAACACAGCATCAGATAAAAATCCTGCTGTATCTATTGTTTTTTTGTTAAGACAACAAAATGTTTGACATTTTCATCATCACATTTGATACAGCTTTTAAAAGATAATTTTATCTTTTCTGGCGTTTTGTCTGCAGTCGTTCATGTACCAACTGTTGAAAGGCCTCGCTTTCTGTCACAGTCGAAATGTTCTTCACAGAGATCTGAAACCACAAAATCTTCTCATCAACAGAGTAAGTGTTGGACCATGACCTATGGTAAACATTGGCTCCAGTATGAGCCAGTCAGTTTGCTCCTATTGATATAGTTGGAACTAGCAGAAATACAATGTGAATGTTAGATGTGTATACTGCCTTTGTGATTTTTTTAGTCCTTTTTTCTCCATCTGTAGAATGGGGAATTGAAGCTTGCTGACTTTGGGTTGGCTCGAGCTTTTGGCATTCCTGTTAGGTGTTATTCGGCAGAGGTAAGCTGTGCATAATTAATATTGCATGTACTTTTTACTTCCAGTCAGGAAAATATGGCTAAGGATGAACAGCATTCTTGGCTCCTTTGGGCAGTGTAACAGAAACCGAATCAGAGACTGATTCATCAGCTTACTGGCTGCTAGATTTACAAATCTGGAGATTAACAATGTTTTTATTGTGTAAATGCACATTTTATTTTTTATGCTCTAGAACTTTGAGGGTGAGATGACAATCTCTAAAAATCCATATCAGTTGCATTGCAAAATATTACCATCTAACCATTTAACTATTATGTCACACACAGTCAATAGACTGAAAATTTAAAGGGGAATTGAGTTTAGAGCACTGGGAGTTTGAAATCAGAACATTTCCAAAAATTATTTTATACTTGGCCATATTGGCAGGAGATGCTCCGGGGTTCTCAGAGGAAAGAAATGATTCTAAAACTGTTTAATGTAATGCTAATAAACGTTTTAATTATTACAAAAGCTAATCTGTGCCAAGATCCCTGAAGGTTTAGATGGGAGCAGGTTTGTGTTAAATATGTGTTGGAAGAGAAGGTTTTTTTTGTTTACTTTTTATTCTATTGTTGGTGTTTTCTAAGCAGAAATCACTATAAATAAATCACTCATTGGGACTCAACTACAGGAACAAATACGGTCCACTCAAGAAACTTCACAAAGTACTTTGTCAGTTTTGAACTAGCTTATAGGAGTTGGCTCTGTGGGGACTCGGTCTCTAAACTATTCTTTCTAAATCTGGTGTCATAATCCAGGTCATGCTCCATTTTGCATAAATGCATGAGAGAATTGAATTTTGGGGACTTTTGAAGATTAACCAAAGTGCCAACCAAAGTACAAATTCCATTTCTAATATAATTTACTCCCTTCAATTAACAGACTTGCTGTATTGCTTAATGACAGGATTAATTGATGCTTTGTAGCTCAGTTTCGTTGAATAATGTTGCGGGAATAGCTGGAAAAAGTGTTTCTGAAGAGCAAAACAAAGTTGACCTTTTTTTGCCAATTATAGGAACCGCTGTGAAGCTCCTCTGTTCAATCTAAATGTGTGCTCTAAAGGGCAGTCATCTCACACATTTCTTTAAGCATTTAGTTTATCTGCCCAGGAACACAGTGACATATTAATCTATGCAAATAATAAATTACCCTTTAAAATGGGGCCATTTTTTTTCCAACATTCGATTTTTTAAATTTTGTTATTTTGTTCATCTCGAAACACTGTCTGATTTCAAGGAAAGTTTGCTGTCTGAAAATGCTCTGATCCTGGAATAGGGGGAAAAACTCTGACAAGGATCATCATATGGTGTTAAACAGTCCTCCTTTGCTGCAGAAAAGTGTTCTTTCTTCTCCAGAAATAGTGTCATTGCTGTCTCATTATGATATTTTGTAGGCCAAGGTTTATCATTTGAACCTGTTGAGTAAGCCTGATGGTAAAAACATATTTTCCTTTTAGGTCTCTCAATTGTGTTACACGTTAAAGTTTCTTAACTTAAGGGACATTTCATCCTGTGTCAGAGTTAGGGATGGGTACCTTTCACATTTGAACCGATACCGTACCGATACTCGGTACCTTGGGAATCGATACCAGTACTCAACGGTACCAGTTTTTGGTACTTTTTCTGTCTGTTTATGTAAATGTTAATTCGTTTAACAATAAAATCTCAAACATTTTCAATTTAACATATTTATTTCTCAATATATAAACTTTAATGAATATATCAAAATGACATCCAGCTGTTTGTATTTTAACATCTCAGTTGTTTCAAACATTTCTTCAACATTAAAACCCTTAACCGACTACGCTGTGTAATGCACAAATTAAAACCCAGCCACGTTGCTGGCTGCAGAGGTCAGAAGTCGCTAACGAATGCAGGCATGCTAACGGTGCTGAATGCAGAAGTTGTAGCCGTAGTTCTGAGGCTGACGGAAATTGTCTCTTTAGCCTTGACAAAAATCTTGTGCTCAACCAGGTCAGTGTATATAAACACACACACACACACACTCAGAAGAGTATAAAAATGGCTGGGTCCATGGTTTCCTCTGACTGGAGCCTCTTTAAGCTGTCTATATAATAGACAGAACATTCTTATGGAAAAAAAAAAACTGAAATGTTTATCTTCTACCCACTGTGTTTATATATTATGTCTATATCTTTTTTCTATATCTTTAACTGTCTCCATCTTTCTGTCTTTTTGTCACATCTTTCATCTCTTTCCATCTTTCTGTGTCTCTTTTCTCTGTCTATCTATCATGTATGTATTTAATTACCACGCTCAGTCTTATAGATCCAAGGGGATAATTTCACCTTCGACAGACAAGCCAGGTCAAAAACTTTTACTCGGTGGTGACTGGACTTCTGCTGCACGTCAGGGGCATGGCATTACACAACTGGTCTATTTTGTGTCCTTTTACCTTCGCCATATGTACCAGGAGTAGGAGAGTTAGCCCTGCTGCCATCAAAACTAAATTTGGCGCTTTTTAAAACCGCAGATATCCTTGCCTGCTTTCTAGGTTTTAGCGTCATGTTTTTCTGTCCGCTGTCAGGGGCGTGTGTTCACCTGCGTGCGAGTGCACTTACCTCAGTGTGTCAGCGTCCGCGTTGGTGACACAGAGTATGAGGAGTGTGTTTTCGTCCAGCTTTTGTCAAGTTTGGCCATAGACAGTAGAGTAGCGACAACGCAGGAGACGTGATCTATTAAAACGAATGACATTAACTATTAAAACATTCTATTACTATATGGCGTGATCCTCTTGGGGGCGGGCGGTCTGGTTGGTGGGGTGGGGCGCCCCCCTTGAATAGTGGTGGGGAAGCGCGGCAGGAGCTTCCTCAGATTAGAAGTATTCTCGCCACTGGTCTTGCACACTGCATTGCAAATATTGCAGCGAGCGTAATCTGCACCGCATTTTGAAAAGTGGAGCCATACTTTTTCGAGCGCTTTCTATCAGCCATGCTTGCTTTGTTGACGGTACCAGCGGCTACTGACGTCATTACGCTCTTGTGCGTGCAATGCTGTGTTCGTGTCCAGCATGGAAAATCGCCCACTGTTCCACTCCCTCAGTGTCACAATGATGCGTTTAGGTACTGAAACGTGGTACCGTTTGATTCTACGTGAATCGGTACTTGGTAGTACCGACGGAATTAAGTCGATACCTATAAAAGTACCGAATTCGGTACCCATCCCTAGTCAGAATAAGCAACCACAAAATTAACTTTTTTTTTTTTTCTCTCTTAAGAACCTAAACAAAAACAAAAAAAACTTTCAGCAGCCACTGGTCACACCATTAGCATCTGCCCTGAAAGAAGAGGTACTTTTTAGGCTTGAAAACAGCCAGCTTAGGCATGCCAAAGGGAACAGAACCTTTTAGTATTTGCATTATAGTTTAGTCTTTTGCTACACAGTTTTTGTCTGTTTTTTAAGACCTGGAAGAATATGTGACACAGCTGGAAAACAAGAAGTTTGTTGAATACAAATTATTTTTGTTTTTCCATGAAATCAACAAATTGTTTTAACGTAGTTCTGTATGTATTGTAATTCTTTCATTATGGTTTTGTTTCTCTGCAGGTTGTGACATTATGGTACCGACCTCCAGATGTGTTGTTTGGTGCTAAACTCTATTCTACCTCTATTGACATGTGGTCGGCTGGATGCATATTTGCAGGTTTGTTTGTCTTTATTACCAAGATAAACATTATAAATCACTGTGTAATTGTCTGTTTAGGTTTGCTCTAGTTTGAAAATATAAAATACTGCTGCAGGATTAACACTGCATAATTCGTTTATATAAGCACAGAGCTTATTTAATTGCAGGAATTAATTACTGCAGTCAGGACTCTTGTCTCCTGATGCTCATAAAAGCTGAAATGGTCAAACGTGAGAGAAAGTCAAGCTGTTTTATTTATTTAAAAAAATGCTACACATTAAATGGAAAGAGTAAAAGCAAATATACTAAACAATTGGATGATTAGTGTAACATATTATTCTAAATGTTTATTTTAAATTTTAAGATCATCCAAATAACATTTAGATGTGTTTGTTAGACTCAATGCTATCATCTACTTAAAATGAATTTCAATTGTTGAAATATTTTGCCTGATGAAGGCCCTGTCACCAATATGTTATTTATTCTGCTGGTTCACATTTGTTTGTTCTTTTCCTGCGCGCCTGTTTTACAAACTTGTTTTGCATTTAAGTTCTAACGACCCCAAAGTATTACGTATTACATTATTATTCAGTATTACGTTTGTAGCTCTGTAAGAATAATCCTGCCAGTGCAGGTGATGCAGTTACATCGCTTTTTGTCTATTGACAGAGATACTTGCCACTACCTGAAGAATAACAACACTATAAAATACTGATTCCTAGTTTTCTTTGAAAGCTGACCAGCCGACTATGACTATGGATGAATGCATTTTAATTAGTTGGTTTTAATTTAACAGTTCAATGTAGAAAACATTGCCTATCAGAGAAAAACTGTCCTGCAATGGTCCTCCATTATCTGGTTCTTACTCAACTCAAAATACACACATTTTAAAAAAAACATGCTGAATGTGTTTGATGATTTGTAAAAAAAAAAAAAAAAAAGGTGCTTTTATGGTTTTGATAAATTTAGAAGTGAAATAAAATCAAAATGTTCAGTATTTGACCTACAGAGCCAATTCAAGGACTGTTAGATGATTCTTAATCAGTGGCCAACTGATTGCATTACTACTATTTCACAAAAACCAATTAAATTCTCAAATGATTTATTTATTCTTTTAGTTTTTTTAACTACGTTTGTGAAAATATACAAATCAACTCTGTACAACTATTGTGCTGCAGTTCAAGCAGTAGTTTGCAGCAAAGTGCTGTTAGGTCAGAAATAAGGAGACTGATTATGGAAGATTTGTTTTCTTTGTTGACTAATTTATTACTTATTTCTAATCATTTGTGTGAAACCTAATATAATATAAATATATATATAATATAAAACATGTCAGCAAATTGTTGAATTTAGCCTTGTGTAATTATTTTTACTATGTGATTTTTGTGTAAATAGGTTATGTGAGTGAGAATTGCATTGTTGGGAATTTACCCATATAGAAGTGTTTTAGGTGACCAGAGAATATGAACAAAGATAAACTGGTGCTCTCCTTCCTATTATTATTTTTTCTCATTGCCATAAAACAAAACAATTTTCATACTTACAAGTCAAGTTTATTTATACAGCGCTTTTCAGTAACAAGGCACTCAAAGCACTGTACACGAGGAAAAATAATACAATGATACAGAAAATCAAACACAGAAAAACAAATCAAATGACATTAAAAATCCTTGGGGGTTTACTGGTAAGAGCTGGTTCTAATCCAATCTTTCTAATAGAGGTAATTAGCTAATTAAGTCCTCTGTGGTAAGGAATTCACCTGTGCTAGAAGAAAAAATATAATATTTTTCAATGTCACTTACATTGCCTTCAAAAATAATAACATAAATACTTTTTTTTTTTTTTTTTTCAAATACTCGAATGGATCAAGTTCATGATACTTCAATGTGTTCATCCTTACAGCAGCTATCTGCATTTAGCATGCTTTACTGCAATAATGTCAGGAAAACAGGCCTTAGATAGACAAAGATCAATGGCTAACAGGGTAAAGGCTCATTACACAGTGAAGAATGTGGATCTTTGCTGTTCAAGGTGATCAGTTTACCACCTGGGGGCACTGCTTACTCCCATTTGGATGTCATAGGGTTGTTTAGACCTGAATGACTTGTTACTAATAGAGATGTTGAAGAAATTTCATTTGGAACACTAGGGTTTCACGTTTTGATAAATACTAAAAAAAGATCATGTCTGAAATTTGCCTTTTAATGTTGGGAGAAAATGTTAGTTTATTTGACGTCTGCAATGACCAGGAAAGTTTTTCTGTGGTACATTTTATTTTGTACTAAATCAGTTTGTTTTGACCTTATCTATTGTTTTAGAGCTGGCTAATGCTGGAAGGCCGCTATTCCCTGGCAATGATGTGGATGACCAGTTGAAAAGAATCTTCAGATATCCTTTCTGACTTAAGTTGCTTCAGTATGGGCAAGAAGAAGTCACCATTGTCAATAATTTGCTTTCACACTGTGTTTGAAACGGTCTTTAACCATTTTGTACATTGTTGGGTACACCGACTGAGGAACAGTGGCCAACAATGACAAAACTTCCTGATTATAAGGTACATTTCTTATCAAGCTCTCAAAGATTGGAACTCTTCACTTTACACACATGCCTCTCAATTACAGTATATAGAACATAATTGAAAAGTCAGTTTATTTCAATAATTCAATTCAAAAGTGAAACCCATTATGTAGACGTACTACATGCAGGGACATATATTTCAAGCGTTTATTTCAGCTAATTGTGAGGATTTAAAAAAAAGGTTTTTAATGAAAACCTAAAATTAATTTTCACCACATATTAGAATAATACATGGGACCAAAGAAAATTCATTTTAAGTACAGGAATGTTATCTTGAGGCCTACATGGTCATGAGAAAGATGGTTGATGTCCAGCAGACAGTCACTGACACACATCGATAAGGGCAGGCTACAAAAGAACATTTATAAAGAACCTGGCTGTACGGAGAGCTGTATTCAAGCATATTAATGGAAAGTTGAATGGAAGGAAAAACTGTGGTAGAAAAAAGGTACACAAGCAGCAGAAATAATTGCAGGCTTGAGTAGACAAAGAAGCAAAGCCCATTTAGGAGCTTAGTGGAGATTCACAAGGCATGGACTAAAGCTGAAAACATTGCTTCAGGAGCACAATAGATAGATGGGTAAAGGAACAAAAAGAAAACTAGATTTTAGGTTTTTAACTGTATGCCACGATTTTAAAATTGAATACCAATAAATAGAATAGAAACATCTGTTACTGCCCCTCAGTGTTGAACACAGGGAAGCATGCAGAGCAAATTTACAACACAAGGAAATAAAAGTAAATGGAGTTGATAAAAGGCATGAAATATATCAGTGTTCTTAAATTTAGGAGATTCACTTTTTGAAAGTGCTGGAATAAATTAACTTGAAATTATATTCTGATTTATTGGGGCACACCTGTTTACCTGCAGACAGCTAATAAAGTGTTTTTTTTTTCCTCCAGCCATATCCCATGTATCCAGCCACCACCTCCCTTGTAAATGTGGTTCCTAAGCTAAGTAGCACAGGAAGGGATCTACTGCAGGTACTGTAAACATTTACCTATTAGCTATTTTGCTCTTATTATTCAGCAACACTCAACTAAGACTGTTTTTAAGATTTCTTTTTAAACTTTTTTTTTTTTCCTAATTGTGCAAATTGTTCAGCTGCTGCAGCAAACTTATGCAAAGATGTTGCTGATTTACATTTTTGCTTGCTTGAAACGGTGTTGTTGACTCATTAAAATGATTTTGTTTCACCCGACCCAGAACCTGTTGAAGTGTAATCCTGTTCAGAGGATTTCAGCTGAAGAGGCCTTGCAGCACCCCTACTTCGCCGATTTCTGCCCACCCTAAAATGCTAAAATGCCTGTCACTGAGCCACAGCCGCAGGAATCAATCATCCTTCACTCTGTTCGGTCATTAGGAGCGATTCCCAACAAGGCAAATCCCTCGCTGGTATCCAGACACTCCCATGCAGTTCATTCTGTTGTGCCTCTGTGTGGAACAAAGCCCCAGTGGCTCCACTAAGCTTTATAGTCATTTAAGTTCAAAGCCTGTTTAATTTCGTTCAAACACGCCTCCAAGTTAATTAGCACAAATAAGGACGGGTGTTATATTCAATACATTTTATAGTCATAGGTTGTCTTTTTTTCCCAGTTTGCATTGAATAGTTAAAGCAACAAACTGTTTTAGATTTAAAAAAATAATGTTTCATTGTAATCTCTGGTCTGATCTAATTTGATAAATATCTTCAGATGCCTGCGAATCAAAGTTATTGTACTTAGTGCATCAGTCACTCACACGCCTTGTTTAGATGTAGTTTTTATTCCTGATGGATTGTGTTTTTCTAAGTAGTTTTTGCCAGTTTTCTGTTACTAATACAGGTCTTGACACCTGTAGAGACAGACGCTGGTGTTTGGCCTGATATTTATAGTTGCCGGTTTGGAAAAACAGTCAAAGGTAAACCAGCTTCGAACAACTAGTTTAGGAACCTTTATGCCTGATATGTGTACACTTCCAGTTTGGAGTTTATATAAACTTACCATTGATATGATGTTTTAATTTGGGGCTGTTGATGAATTATCTAAGCTATTTTCCAGGATGGATTGCTTATGGAATAAAAAAGTAAATTTTCAAAAATAAAAAAAAAAGAACCAAGGGCACAAATAAGAATTTATTGTGGGTTAATAACTAATCAACACAGGATGAAAATTAAACTTACAGACTCCTGTAACCTTGTAGTAAATTGCACCAGGATCACAAGCTTTTTTGTTTTCCTCAACAAATTTCTGGGAAATATCCTGGCAGATTGTTGTTCATTTAAAGTGCTTGGTCTTCTGGCACTGACTCAGCTCTTCAGCATACTTCACAAATATGAAATATAATCAGGGTTTTCCAAAAGCCTAATGTTGAGTAAGCTTTATCCAATTCAAAACCAGCTTTGATGTTTGTTTGAATCACTGTCCTGTTGGAAAGGGTTTTAACCAGTTAGCTGTTGGGTTGAGGTGAAGTTAAAGATCTCTTTTATTATTCTATCCGCTTTTGACAATGCAGCAAAAAGCCCCACAGTAAGATGCTGCCCACACTGTGCTTGACAATTAGTACAGTTTTCTCAAGTGTTAAAACCCATTAACATCTTGCTATTGAGGTCAAACAGCTCAATCTTTGTCTTGTCTGACCACAAGACCTTTTCACCTGAAGGTATTGGACCTGTTTATGTTTTTAATTCTGCCAAGCATAGTTGTCCAAATTACAGCCAAGATTATGCCCCAAGGTTGTTGGTGGCAACAAAAGCGTGTGGTTTATCTGCTTGCTATCATGCATTATATTAGTTGGGAGGTATATGTAAATATGTGAGCTTTTATTTATAACTTTGATTCTGTGTGAAGGAAATCCAATGATAGATTCAACGCACTCAATGCTTGGTTTTTAAAAACCCTTTTAGTTTTGTTTGCATTTCATGCTTGAAAAACAAATGTTTTTTTTAGGTTCTAATGCATCATTAAGGGTCCAAAATAAATTAGATTAATGTCCATGATGAGCGTTTGTAAACTTTCAAACAGAACTGTGTCTGGATAGACAAAGGCACTATATATAAATTATTTTGCACTTTGTTTATGCCTTATTAGTGTTCTTGTGAAGCTGTTCCTGTTCCACTTTGGTAATTTAGAGTTTACATCCAGGCAGCTTAGCTTGCTTCAATTACCAGCCTTGTTTATTAGTATGCTACATGCACTGTCCCCACTTTACATTGATGCTGACTGCTTACAACCTTTTAACGAACCTCATAAATCTGGACTATCCCATTTTAATAGATATGCATGGAAGGGATTAACATACATACACTAATCAGCTATAACACAAATGGACCACCTGCCTTACCAAATAGGAAGGTGGTCCATTTGTAAACCTAATATCCACAGTAAAAGCCAAGCCAGATTTTTTTTTTGTTAAAACCCTATAATCTGTGTTTATTCAGTTTACATCTCAGTGGTCTTGTTTGATTTGGATACTTTTCTCCCTTTTGTTACTTATTACCAGTAAAACTGTTTCTAATATGTTGGTTCCCTTGTTAGCCAATACAGTCCACCATAGTGTTAACTAATTTATCAGAAACTCTGTAGATGTCTGCTAATGCTTCCCCCCTATTGTGTCAGTTTTACTTGTTTTTTATCAAATAGGCTCCCAGGAAGTAAGGATTTCATTCAGTACTTATCACAGGGAAGCAGTCACCTTCCTTCTCCAAACTGCTACAGTAAATTGCAGGATTTAATTACTTTTGTCCAGGTTTAAGGTGGGTTTTTTTCCCCCCTCGAGATGTTCTTGTTTACCCGGATGTCACTGCTACCAAATAAACTATTTCCCAAGAAGAAAAATGCAGAGAAGGATGAAAAAGACCACAAGCTATTTTTACTGCTAGGACTTTACACGTGTACCATTTCTTGTGTTTTAAATGCTGATTCAGAAGTGTTTGTTCCACTGCCCATTGCAAGATTGTATATTAGCATGAAAAGCAACTTTATTAATATAATTTTTTATTCTCAGGCTTTTTATTTCCATCATTGTATTTATATTTGTGCACTTTGTCACAAGTTATAATTATTACATGTTAACACTGACATTTAGAATAATACAGTTATCAATAAATAGACCAATATTTACATGATAGCGACCATTTGTGAAACATTTGCTGTTTTGACACTTTTTGTCTGCAATGCTTTTTTATGGTTTTCTACTAGTTTAAAAGGAAAAAAACATATTCTGTAAGCCATTGTTTTGCACCATGAGCTTTTTCTGTTTTAGTAATTGCTATATCAACAGCTCACTGCTTTATTTCACTCAACAAAGCCAACATATTGAGTGGTATCTAAAGCAACTGTCTCACTGGGAAAATCAATTTTTTTTCCCTCTAATTTTAATTATGTAAAATAGTTAATGGGTGCATGTATTTATTAAACATGGAATGTCTGTTTTTCATAAAGATGTAGCAAAACTTTTATTTGGGACTGAAACATACTCTTTGTAGTTACTTAGAAATGTTGCATTTTAGTAGCATTTAAGCTTTTAAAATGTATGGACGATGTGTGCTTTTGAGTTAAATTATAAAGAGAAAAACCAAAAGCATTTGCTTTTAGTGTTTCATTGTTTTGTGCATTGCAGCAGCAATAAGAAACCACTTTTCAAAACTTTGTTTGAATGAAGGGTGGGTTTTGCTTTTGCTGGTAAAACTTAGGACAAATATTGTGACTGTATGTTAAAGCTACTAAGACTCCATACTCAGTAAAATCAACATGGACACACCTTTTGCTTTTCTTTGAGAAATCATTTGCTGCTGGATCATTCCGTACTTTAAAACTTTGCAGAATATAGGAAGGGTGAAGTCAGCCTAATTTATTTTAGATAAATACTTATATGGATATGATAAATTAAAATTCAACCATGCCAGTTTTTTAATGCTTTTATCCATACAACAAATATTAAAGATTTATGGCACCTTTTTAAATATAATCTTCACTAGATTTCAATTGCTTATATGTAAGGATATTGTGCTTTATGATACTCAGGCTCCATTCTACACAGATACTTTAAAATGTCACAGATGAGCTTTGGTAACACAGACGTTTGGGAAACAGTTTAAGCGATTTGGCTTTGTGCTGTCAAAACATTTATGCTTTAACAATTATACAGTCAGTTTTTCTATGTGCTATGTTTTTGACAACATAAACCCTCACAGTTGTGAATATTTAAGTTAAAGTGACATTCATAGCATATCGAATAGCACTGAATCTATCTGATGTTGTGCTGTCTTCAAGTTTAAAAACGTTTAGTCCTGAGAATAAATTACAGTAATGTGAGAACATTAGGACATATGGCAGCCATGGTAAATTATTAACACATTTTGACATGGATATTCACTATAAATTAAAAAACTACAAAAAATAAAAAATGTCAAGTAATATAAATAATTTCTGGTGGAGAAAAAAGTATGGACAGGACACGCCTGACATTTATTTCCCATACATAAAGGCAAAATTATACGCAGACGTGTCACATCTGGTGCACCTAATTTTGGTACTCAGAACTCGGCATTTTGAAAGCGATTTTCCCTTTTTTACAAGTGGACGACATTGAAAACTACCATCTTGTCCAAGCAAGTTCAAACTGAAAGCAGACCGCAAAAGAAAAACCTAAAATGTCGTCACAGGACCAACCACAGGCTCTTGCTACTGTTGCTATTATATGGCCATGCCTGTACAATGAGAAATGTGTTATACAGCTCCTATTAGAAAATATGAAACACCCACTTTTAAATAAGTTTGTAAAAAAAAAAAAAAAAAAGCAAGACATGAGACATAACTTTTAACCACTGAACATTCTGCCTTTGTGAAGTAAACCTTAACAAGTTAAATGTTTGGATTAGTGGCATGTTCAATCATTTAAAAATAACTATTTTCTTAATCAGGTTCCAACATCCTTGTATAGCAGCTGACGGCTAATTTTTTGCAGGATGAAGCCTTGCTCTATCTGCAAGGTTCTCTTTTACAGCTTCCCATTTTATATGGGCTGGTTCCAAATTTCAGACACAGCCAACTGGGAATAACCAACATCTTTGGTCACCATTAACTTCTCGAATGTTTATGTCAACTAACAACTCTAGTTTGGACCGGTTTTCCTAACTAACAGGTGCAGAAACATAAGGTCTGCTAGCACTTCTTTTGAGAATTAGACTTGTGCTGGGATTTATTTTGGATATGTAAATGAGAGGATATTCCTTTTGATAATCCATTATGCGTTCTCCTACTTAACTCCAAAGTTCGTATCTTTGGTTAACATGTATTGTTGTTTTAATCAAATTGTGACAGCCTCCCTCAACTATTGTCAGTGTAACTTTTCTCCATGGTGCTCTTTTTATTTTCTAACATTTTGATTGTCTGACTGCTCCAAAATGGCACAAAGTGTCATCTGTCAGTCAACAGAGTTAAAATGCCAGAATTTTTTTTTATTTATAAACAACAACGCAGGTAAGTGTGTAATAACTATTTAATGTACAGTTCAGAGTTAAAATCACATATCTACAGTAAAATACACATAGCGCACGTAGAGCCAGATGAAACAACTAAAAGTCTCCAGGTATTTGTGTATGTATGTCTTGATGGGTAAAACAATAATACCTGTAAGAATCAGTCTTAAAGGCACATTTTAGCTTTACTTTAAGCTGCGCTATATTTAAATAAGTTTTGCTAAAATATCTTAGAGGATCTTTCCTGTGTATTACTGTCAAACAGATTTCATAAAGATGTGGAGAAAACCATTTTTGATTCATCTGACTCCAGAAATACACCTCAAACAATACAAAGTGAACAGCATAGCTATCATTACATTGATAGATCTGATATATTAGGTATAGATAATGATCATGCAAGGAAAAACTGTGATTTGGTGCAAAATATTAGCATAAAATAGTTGAAAGTGTAGAATACTTGTATTTTGACCAAAGCTATGCAGTAAATATCAATTTCATGAAGTTGCTAGCTCAGGTACACTCTGCTGTTCTTGCACACGTAATAAGGCAGGGCTTCGGGATAGAGGTAAAAACCTCGGACATTCTAACAAAGCCCTCATCTAAAATCTCCACAGTGTGCAGTAATCTGGTCTTTTTTTTTTTTTTTACCTAATAACTTCCACCCAAAGTCATCACGGCAATGCAGCATCATCAGAGCAGCATCATAGTGTAACAACAGTTGGCACCTCTGTGTGTCTAATTTCGATGGTGATGGTATTTATACAATGGCCACCTTCATACATTTGTGTTGCAGCTGGTAGCTTTACTGTTTACACCATTTCCAACTGTTTAATACAAAGGGATCTCAATACTTTAGAATGTAATTAAAGTATTTCAGTAATTCAATTCAAACAGTAAAACTCACCTATTACAAAGAGTTAATTGACACGGTTTAATATACAAACATTTACTTCTGGTAACTTTGATGATTATGATTTTCAGCTAATGAAAATACAAAATTCAGTTTCTCATTAAATTAGGATATCATATAAGACCAATAAAATGGATGTTTAATACAAAAATGTTAGCCCACTGAAAGGTATGTCCATGTACTGCACTCAATACTTGGTGGGGACTCCTCTTAAATGTCTTACCGTTGTAAGATAAAATCAACATCCCTATTAAGATTTATCAGCAGAGGGAGCCATGGAATGCTCTAAAATGTCCTGATATTTGGGCTTGATAAAATGCAGTGGACCAACACTAGTAAATGACATGGCTCCCCAAATCATCACTGACTATGGGAACTTCACGTTGGCCCTCAAGCAATTTGGATTCTGTGCCGCTCCACTTTTCTTTTATTCTATGGGACATTGATTTCCAAATTAAGTGCAAACTTTTCTTCCAACTGAAAAGAGGACCTTGGATCACTGAGCACTAGTCAAGTCCTTTTTCTATTTAGCCTAGGCAAGATGCGTTACTGTCTCTGGTTTAGCAGTGGCCTAACACTTTGGCTTATGATCTCAAGCCTGCAGTTATCCCTGTTGCTTGTGCACCGTTTTCTCACAAATGTTTTCCCTCCACTCAACTTTCCAATAAAATGCTTAGATGCAGCACTCTGTGAACAACCAACCTTTTTAATAATGAGCTTTTGTGACTAACCCTAATTGTGGAGGGTGTCAATGACTGTCTGCTGTAGATCTTTTAAGCTTTCCCATGATTGTGTAGGCAATGACAAAATATATTTCTGTATTATGTGTTTTTTATTGGACTTATGTAACACAATATTTTTCTGAGAAACTAAATGTGCAATTTTTAACTAACTGTAGATTATAATCATGAAAAATTAACAGGAAATTGATTACTTGTAGGTGTACATAAGTTTCACTTTTTGCATGGTATTACTGAAATAAAATTTACCAGCGATATTCTAATTCAATGACATTTACCGATTATATGTATATAGGTCAAATCTAAAATCCCTTTTTACACCATTCTCATAACACCTCCTCCTTTATTGCTTGTGAGGCAACACCACTTATATTATTTTTTTGTCCTGAAAATGTAAAATCTGTCAAAGGTCTGTCTTAAAAGTGGCTCTGCTCTTGTTCCTGTTGTCAGAGCCGAGGGCACATCATATTTAACAGTGTGTGTCATTTTAAATTAGAGCCACACAAGGCTGTCAAAATCATAGACATCCCATCATTGGCTTTCGAGCGATGGCTAATTTCCAGGGGTTTGTGCTTCACATCAACAGTCATCTAATACAAACTACAGAGTAATAAAGCTACAGTGGTTTGAACACCATACAATTAAACTGTGGTTCACCTAAAAACTTTCACATAAAAAAAGAAAAAGATGGTTTCAGACTTTCTTTTGTAAATAGTACCTACAGATCCAATATTTTAGAGACAAGGACTTAAATAACAGTCAAACAGAGGAAGAAGCATGACACCAAGATGAGAAGTTATGTTCTTAAGTATCGATGGATAAATATAGTTTATTATACTGGATCAGTTATACATCACAAACTGTTATTTGTAACTTCTTACATATTCTGGGATAATAACAATGTGTGTAAACAGTGATCAAATTGTACAATTCAGCTCTTTATAAATCAACCAAACTGAATAGTGCTGTGGAGCATGGTTCTGATGTTTTGAGGCAAATTATTTTGTAAGTCAGGGTGTAATCCCCAAAAAGAAACTTGGAAGTCCAAATTCCTTCTATTAATGAACAAATGAAGAAATATGTTCTCTATATATCCATTTATCAGTGTATAAATATGCTTTACATGATAATCTGTGATTATTTACAAGTTTCTATCAAGTTTAGGAATGTTACCAGTTGTTCTAAACTCTTAGTGAATAGATTACCATGGCAGGGGATTGTGCTGCTGGGTACCTTTAAGACACTGTGATGGAAGAACTGGCTAAATAAGAAGGGCAGCAACAAGTCATAGAGTTTCTGTTCAAGTCAAATCAATGTTAATTTTATGAAAAATACCAATCTTTTTTCAAAGAGATGAATGTGATCAATGTAAAGTACATCTTCTTATCGAACTAATTTTATCACTTCAGTTGATATGGCGAGGATGGACCCATCTCTGGCTCATAGAACATAGTGGTTCTTTATCGTCCATTGAGACTCTACATTGGAAAATATGTGTAAAACCTTTGTTTTCAAATTCGGGATAAAGGTTTGTGGGACACTTTCACTAGTCTGGGATAATTTCACAGTAAAAGATGTCACTTTTCTCATCCCTGGCGCCGTTTTTATGATTTTATGTTCATTACTGCGCTGGTTTTAATAGGTTTTCAGACAACAAATATGTCTATGGCAACAGCCAAACTATATGCAGTGCCTTACACCTTTAAACTTTTTTCATGTGTCGTCACAGTACAATCTCAAACTTAAGTGTATTTTGGTATGATTTTGACAGACCAAAGTAGTGCATTATTATGAGGTGGAAATACAAACAAAAATCTGAAGAGTGTGGGGTACAGTTGTATCTAGCCACCTCGAGTCAATGATTTGTAAAGCCACCTTTCACTGCAATTACACTTGCAAGTTTTGAGGGGTATCCCTCCACCAGCTACATCCATCTTGACATTAAAAATGTCCACCTATCATTTTGTTGTGGAATAGCTCAACCTCAGTTAGATTAAATAGAGAGTGAGTAAAATACATTTTTAGGTCTTCTTAATGGATCTTTCAATCCCCTCAACTCTAACCAGCATCCTGGTTACCACTGAGAATATTCGCCCAGAATGATGCTGCCACTACCATGCTTCATCATGGAGATAGAGTGTTCAGAGTAATCATCAGTTTTAGTTTTTCCACTATACATCATGTTTTGCATGCCAAAAAGTGCAGTCTTGCTGTCATCTGACTTGATAAGGATCTTCTTTCATATGTTTACTTTGTTCCCCATATGACTTGTGGCAAACTGGACTTCTTACAGCTTATAGCCATTTCTGATAGAAGTCATATTTGTTGACTGTATAAAAAATATTTTTCATTGCAACGAATTCACCCACTTGGGTCTCTGCATTTCCTCCTAAATCCTCTCCTGTAATCCTCTTTGAAACTCTTCAAGCCCAAATTTGTAAAAATATTTTGCTGTTTCTTTCCACTTCATAATATGCACAACTTTGTTGGTCTATCACATAAAATCCTAATAAAATACATTCATGTTTGTGGTTTAAAAGTGATAAAATGTGAAAGCACAAGGGACGTAAAAACGTTTGCAAGACATTGTAAATTAGTGATAAAACTTGAAAGGAGAAATTCCTAATCAATGTGTTAACGCCTTTCTGTGCGCTTGTGGCAACTTTTACTTCCATCTTACCTTTGTGCTGCACTTCTATACCATGAATAAATATTATACAATAACAGTAGATTTTTGTGTTTGCTGACTCATTTATATTTATCTGTGATCAAGAACATGTGTCTCATTAAAAGTAAAAATAAGAAACCCACGCTAGAGTTTATGGCAGGCCATGGAAACATATAATATCTTATATCCTCCAAATAATTTTTAGGCTTTCAAACTATTTGTCCAGTTCCAAGAGGCATTCTTAATTGTCAGAATTCTTACTAAATGTCTTTAAAAGAACAATGTAAATCTTTTTTTTTCAAGGCCTTCAAAAAAACTAACTATTTTAATATCCTTTTAACATTTCTATATATTTGTACATTAAGTGGCTAGACTGGATATCTACTACAGATGTTCATAGTCCAATTCTTCCTAGTCAAAAAGAACATTTCAGATTTATGAGGCTTTCTGATACCCTTTCTTCAATATTGTATATCGGCATTTTGTTTCAGCGCTGCATGAAGATATGTGGCTTAAAGTAAATAAAGCTGGAGAATCTTCTTTTTACCTGTCTAGTAAAGGAATTTGTGACACCTGTCTGATGTCACAAATTCCTGTGGCATGACCGTCACAATTTAGAGAATCAAAATATGCAGCACATACCCAGTACTGCTACAAAATCTGTATAAATGCTACACAGATGTCACAGCAATGATGCAAAATTAACATTATTTAGTCTCCTGCTATGCTTTCCAAATACTCTGTCCGCACTGATGAAGATTCAGTCACATTTGCATGCTGAATCCTTTGAGAGAGTATTACGACAGGTTAGTGTGACCTAATTTTGTTTTATCAATTAACCGAAATATTATTTGACCCTTTGGGGGCACTCAAAAACTGTGTGGAGGGCATTAAAACTTCAGTCGAAGATGTTCATGCAATCTTAAAATATAAAAAAATTGTGAGAGTGATGTCACTGGATAAAATAATGTACGTTTTAAAGCCTTGATCCCAATACCCACCACTATATGAAAATAAGTGACACACATACCTAATAGTTGTGACAGGACTAGATGTTTCACAAACTGCTGATCAGTTTGTCAGGTTTAGACCCATGTGATTCAGATTTTTAGATAAGAATCAGTGTAAGAACAGTTTTATAACTCACAATTAAGAATTCAGGTTCTGAAACATATCTTGACAGGTTGTGCGACTTCTGTTTCAGAAAGAAGATCTGCAAAGGATGAATTAACTTTAGAGAATGGGAAAAGTGGTTTCATTTCTCAGAAAAAAATGATCATTTAGTTATCTGACATGTTGACATTGGCTAAAACGAATCGCATTTTGCATTGCTGAAATGTTCTTGTTGACTACGAGGAATTAAATTACAGATATGTGGTTTTAAGAATTTGTCTATGAAATTATAAAACAGCATGCCATACACATTATTTGTACTGATACTAGGTTAGGATCCATTAAAATGACAGGGGACATTCAAGGAAAACCAAAAATGGAAAAAAAAAAACAACAAAAACAAACAAGTGTAATTTAATCTAAAGATACAATCAACTGCCTTTTTTGTGACTAACCTGTAAAAAATGACTTAGGTCAAGAAAACAATCCTATTTCAGCCCGAGTTGTCACATGGCAACTGTAGAATAATACATAAATAATGCTTTTGCATATGTACAAATAATGAAGTTCCTGCTCTTTTTTAAGTCAAGTAAGCACAGTTGTCTAATTAATGAGACATTTCACAGTCTCACTTTAGCAAAAGGCAACATTAGACACGAGTGTTTTCATTCAGGTCTGAAAAGCTCTTTCAACCAACAACTAGCTCTTAAAATACTATGGTTATTCAATACAGCATTAGTTGAATGCTGGGAGATATAGTACTGTAAAAATTAACAATACTACACGTCAGTCCATATTTTTGCTGTTTTTCTGGATTGATAAATGCACAGCAAAATGTACACAGTGCTATCACAAAACTCAAAACTGGAACCATTTTTAAACAGATTTGTCTGTGCGGATTGTTTGATCTAAAGTGACAGGTCAACAAAACCAAAGCTACAAAATGAAACATGGATAGAAGAAACATTGATGCCCTTCACATGGCTGTTAAACCTGAGTTCTGTTTTGGAAATGGTCGTTTTTTTTTTTGTGTGTGTGACAATGATATTCTATTTATATCATACTGCTTTTAAACATACACTTAATGCTTATCTGTTAAATACACAAATTATTTCACAGTTTGCCGTCCAGTCTCGAGATGTGCCCCAGCCCCGTGTTGCGTCATCAACAAGCAAATTCCTCAAAGTTCCCTAAAGTCGGGTGACGAGGTAACATGTTCGGCGTGAATCCGAGGCTGTCCGAGTGACTCCGGAGGGTGTCACATGTGCTCTGCAGGAAAAAACAGAGGGGGGAAAGGGGAAGCAGGGAAGACGAGTTCAACCGGGTTAAGGGAGGACGAGATGGCGAAAAAAGGGGGAAACCAATAAGCCCAAATACACAGATAAAATCAGAGTGAAGTTTGGACAGAAGTAACAAAAATAAGTAAAATCAAATGTGATGAGGGGAAATTAATCAAAAACAGCCAAGAAAATAGCCAAATGATCATCATTGAGACAGCCAAAAAGTCAGGATATTTAATTAAAGATGAGAAATGACAGAAACATATGTAGAAAAACGTAATGTTATGAGTTCAGAGTTTGGACACATTATATGTTTCACAGGTGGTAAGGTGAAGTAAGGGGGTCGTGGGGTGAAATGAATAAAAGCAGGGAAAGGCGAAAGAAAACGGCATATTTTAGTCTTGTTTTTGCACTAAGAAATACAACTCTAAAACTTTAAGAATTTGAAACATCAACATATGTCTGCATTCCCCTATGAGTACAGAAGAGCAAACCGGTTAGATAAATGCAGATAAAAGTAATCTTAATAAATCAGAATGTTATCAAAAATGTAATTTATTTCAGTAATTCGAAAAAATGAAACTCATCTATTACCACAGATTCATTATACAGAGTAATATATTTTAAGCATTTAATAATATTCATTTTGATGATTATGGCTTACTGCAAATGAACCCCAGTAATTTTCGTTTCTTAGAAACTTTTAATATTTCATTAAAAAAGGGTTTTTATTACTAAAATGTCAAAACTGAAAAGTATGTACTTTACAGTATATGCCCTCAAGACTTGCTCGGGGCACCTTTTTAATGAATTTCTACGTTAGTGCTGCTTGGCACGGTGTTGACCAGCCTGTGGCTCTGCTGAGGTGTTAGGAAAGTCCATTTTGCTTTAATAGTGGCCTTCAGCTCACCTACATTGTTGGCTACAGTTTCTCTCCTTTTCATTTGAAATGTTATCCATAGATTTTCAATGGGGTTTCGGTCAGGTGGGTATGCTGATTTGCACTGATTTTCAAATAATATACATATTTTACTTTTATCTCAAAAGATGACTTTAGACCACTGATCCAGAGTTCAATTTTTTTTCTCTTTAGCACAGACAAGGTGCTGATGATGTTCTCTAGTTCAGGACTGGCAAAACAGTTGTAGCTCATTTCCTGGATACATCTGAGTGTGCTTGCTCAAGTACACTTAATAAAGCAGTTCATGCCCAAACTCTTTACAATCCCCTCAAAGATGCAAGTATACCTGTTGTTTTTGTATCTTTCTTCAACACACCTTTTCCTTCCACTTAATTTTCTGTTAATTTGCCTGGATACAGCACTCTATGAACAGTCAGCTTCTTTAGCTATGATATTTTATGGCTTGATCTCCTGATGGAAGGTGTCAATGACTGTCTACTGGATATTTGTCAATGATCACAATAATTGTGTCAGAAATAAAATGACCATGTCATAACATTTCTGCATTAAATATCCTTTTTTCGATCCTACGTAAAATTCAAAATTTTGGGTTTTTATTAGAACCATCATCATCACAAATAGAAATACACACTTGAAATATATCACTCAGCGTGCAATGAATCTGCATAGTACAACCCTTTTTGAATACAATTACTCAAATAAATTGCATTGTTGATTACATTTCAACTTATTGTAACTCAAATAAATATGAGCCTTAAAAATTATTATTTCAGAAACCACCCATTTGTAAATCACACAAACTCACTGCATGCAGACCTGTGATAACGTCTCACAGTAATGTGATGATTTAGTGATGGTATCTGGCACAAGCCTGAAATGCTTTGCTGCTTAATAGACCTCTGCACTGCAGGGAGACGAACAGATCTGATGTGGCTCAGTGCTCTGTACAGTCAAGTAAATATGTAATCTGTTTTCACAGGAGTGCTGCACTTTAACCTATGGAGGGGGGAAAGCATCATTATTCAGTGGATGGAAGAGGTTTCGTACAGTGCAGAGAGTAAATTTGAAACGCACTTGGAGAATCCAACCAACTCTTGTCTGTTTTTTTGAGCCTAAAAACACTCAGATACACAGAGACTGACCTTTCCTGACATAGCAGTAGATATTAAAATGCTCACAGGAGCTGGTTCATCACCCCTCTTTTGTTGACAGCCAACCAATTCTTTTGTAACCACTGAGGTATGACATGGATCTTGGGTATGAATGAAAGAGAGGGACAGCATGGGAGGGAGCATCTGTTATCAACGGGGTGTGCTACCTGGGGGCATGATTAGGCGTGACACCAGGGCTGGTTGGGTTCTCTGGAAACTCCTGGAATAGACATGATGAAAAGAAAGATGGGTGAGGGTGACTGAAATGAAAATTGAAAACAATGTAAATGTTGTAAGGTAAATTTTGAGGAGAACCTGCGGTACAGGTTCTCAACAAACTTAAAGTTTTGTTTTTGTTTTTTAATGAGCAGGTAAAGCAAAGATTAGTTACTGACTTCCAGATGTGTTGATGATCAATGGGGGAATGAGTGCTTAGATTAAAACAAATCCAATTAAAGATAAATTACTTTCTGTTCAGGTGGTGCTAGTGGTGATATGACAATGGAATTGTAAAAACAGAGGCAGTGCAAAAGTTTGGACACCCCTTTGGCCCAATTTTTGCATGTCAGTGTTGGACAGAAAAAAATGTGATAGAGACGATTTATTGCAAGGTGAACACGTGTCATACATGCCTTGCAAAAGAATGAACACTCTTTGTTTTCTCACATTTTGTCATGTCACAATCACAACTATCATCATAAATTATTGGGACAGATCAACACAAAGTGGTTCAGAACGGAAGCAGAATGAAAAAGAGAACCAACTTCCGAAATGTGAAAAGGATGGCATGTGTTTATATTTAACCCATTTTATTCTGATAATCCTAAATAAGGTTCAGTGCAATCTATGCTCTTCAGAATTCACCTAATTAATATAAGTGCTCAGGTCAGATAAGACTAAGAAGTTTTTCAGTGTTTTTTGTGTGTCTGGTCTGTTTTTTTTAAAACCCCCAGTCGGTTGCAGCAGATGAGTGCTCACTCTAAGCTTGGTTTTGCTGGAGATTTCTGCCTATTTAAAAGGAAGGTGTTCCTGTTCAGTTTTCCTTTTCACTATCAACACTTTTGTTCAGGAGAAAGATTTCTGCGGGTTGTTGCAATCAGATGGACTTCCCTAGATAGGAAATGTTTTATTAGTTGGCATCATTAGCTAAATTTGACTGCATTATACTGCCAATATGACTGGATTGTTGTAATGCTATATTTCAGAGCATAAGCTGTCTTTTAAAGTACTTGATATGACATTTGTTGAAAATTGGCACTGTATAAACAAACTAAGATAAACTGAATTGTTGAAGATACTCTTCATCCAATCTGACTAAGTTTAAGCTATGATGCCAAACAAAATCAGCAAAGATATCAGTTCAGTATAGGTGTAAAGTTGGTAGAGACAAACCTGCAGGTAAAGGTAGTTCTACAAAGTTTTGACTGCTTTGTTTAAGTTTTTCAAGTATACTCCTGATAAAACACATTGCAATTTGTGGCTGTGACATAACAAAATGAGAGAAGTTCAAGGAGTCTGAATGATTTTGCAAGGCAGTGTATATGGAGTTTAACACAAGGGATAAACAGTTTAAAAAGCATTTATGTGGCCCACTAAGGAAATGCTGCCTCCCCCACAGTTTCAGTATGAAATCAAATAAATTTAGACTTAAAACAAATTCTTCTTAACTATGCTGGCTTATGTCCACTGTATATACAACATAAATAATAAACATTTCCTTTTAAACTTCTTTTAATAATTAATCTATTCTGAACCCGAGGCAACAAAGCATGCACAAACTAGATTCTTCATGCAGAAAATGAAAAAGGTTGGACACAATTTATTTTCCATACCATCTTTCATGTTTCCTATGTCTGACACCCTACACTATAAATAGTTTCGCCTCTGCTTGGTAAATCTGTATCTTTTTCTGAGATACACAACATTTCTATCTATATCTATCTATCTATCTATCTATCTATCTATCTATCTATCTATCTATCTATCTATCTATCTATCTATCTATCTATCTATCTATCTATCTATCTATCTATCTATCTATCTATCTATCTATCTATCTATCTATCTATCTATCTATCTATCTATCTATCTATCTATCTATCTATCTATCTATCTATCTATCTATCTATCTATCTATCTATCTATCTATCTATCTATCTATCTATCTATCTATCTATCTATCTATCTATCTATCTATCTATCTATCTATCTATCTATCTATCTATCTATCTATCTATCTATCTATCTATCTATCTATCTATCTATCTATCTATCTATCTATCTATCTATCTATCTATCTATCTATCTATATTTGTGTATTTAAAACCACTGACCAAAACAAAATGCTGTGATTTAGGGAAAATTACTTTAATGAGGAAGTTAATTTAACTGATTCTGAATAAAACCTGAAAATAAGAGACTAATGACTATTTCAGCAGCCTTTTTCACAGCCTTCTTGATATGATTCTGTTCTAATGATCCTGTCATATTACAAGGAACCAAGGATGTTTTCACCTCTAAATGACATATTTATTGACACTAAGAAATACTGAGTATACTGAAGAGATAGCGTAAAGGGAGTTGTGGGATTAATTGCAATAAGGGGCAAAAAATATAATAATAAAAGGCCATGAACAATAACAAATGCTTAATTGACAGCTGGTCACCTATTTAAATTGCACTTTTAGAGATTATTCAAGGGATATTGCATGGCATTTGAGATAGGGTTATGTTAAATGGTTATAAGCTGTTAATATACCAACTGCGGTAGATAACTCTCTTGGCATCTATATATAGTATAGTGCCAGATTAGTCGGTCCTGATGGCTAAAGCTAACAGGTTGTCAGAGCGGGACCAAGACCAAAGCGGAATTCCACCGTCTTATAACAACTCTAATCTCAAAAACAACACAGCAGTTGTATTAGGGTTTAAACTGTTGTCTTGTTTGCATTGGCCATTTATTCACAAAGCAGCTGATGATTATTTACCCAGGTAATGGAGGTAGGCAGCAATGAACCACCACTGATATTCCTGTATGCAACACATGCTGAGAACAGAACATGTAAAGCATTCTGGTCAAGTATAAAATCAACAAAATAGCTTTCACTTTAACAACTTTAATTGTTGTGCTTTTTAAACCACTTTAGGTTTATATCAGACAGTTGCTATTTACAAGTACTGTTGTTGGTATTTGTTTCACACAAGAGGATCACTGGTAGCTGACACCGCCTACCTTCATAATCATTGCATTGAATAATTGGCTTGTGTATGAAAAAATGTGTCTTTTGTTTAAATATTCCTAAAATGGCATTTGCATAAACCACTTTAACATTTTTGAGACCGAAGTTCTTTTAGGACGGTAATAGTTCACTTGGCACATCTTCAAATAGCTTCAACCTCCAGGTCCAACTGGGTCTGGATTTGTACAAAATGATTTATACAAAATTAAAATGAGAGTTATGAGAGTTGTCTCCTGTTGGTAAGATATTGACACAACTTTTCAAGGGAACCTCTGAAGAAATATTTTATAATCAAAAGTACTACATAATGCCACTAACATTTGAAGTAGTAATTGATGTCACCACATTAGTTAGATAACTCTCAGATACATAAAGCTAAAAAAAAACAACTCTAAGCTATAACCACTAAATTATAAAATCATACAGCTTCTCTGTAACATGAACTGAGTGTGATGTAAGTTCCAACTGTCTGTGAACAGGGGAGAGACTGGAAAGTGGAAAGCAAGTTTAAATTAAATCATACTAAAAGTGCAATTTAGTACTTTTGACATACAAGTGATGGGGAGGGCTTTGCTTGGTCAGCCTCTATAGGAAGATTAAAAATGCAATATTACTGGTTTACTGATTCAGAAATTCACTGAAATATTAGAGGAGAGTGTTTACTAAATTACTGGAAAAAATAAGACTATTTTTTGCGTAAGATTTAGCTTTCCTCTCTGAGTTTTTTTTCCCTCATGATCTTGCTCTGATTTTTTTAGGCTTTGACTGCTGAGTTGTTAATCCTGCTAAAGGTCTAAAAGTTTTTTTTTTAATCAATACAGAGATAATTGTTTCACCTGACAGCAAATACATTTTTGCCCCTTATTCAAGTTACAAAATTCATGAACTATCCCTTTAAAATTAAAACAAGTGCAGAAACTGTGTGAACTTGAATAGTTTCATATGTTTTCTAAAAAACTGCTTTTCCTGATGTTCATGATGTTAAATGATGAAGTTTGGCCTATTCTTACTGTGTGGTGCTAGTTAGTAGAAGTTATTTAAATGTGAGCAGAGCTTTTGTTGTTCCTGAGCTCATTCAGTGACACATGATCTTCATTTCATTCAGACAACTGCATCCAGAGAGAATAAGGAAAAAGAATTACCAGATTGTCGCTCTGACAACGCTGCGGTCGTTTCTTACGCAGGAAGTATCCCAGAACCTTATCCTTAAACACCTAAAAGCAAGAACAAAACACATGATTCACAAACATTACACTTAATGCCATTTAGTATCTAGGAAAAGATGATTTTTCTGCTAAGATTAACAACGATGAACGCTACAGCTCTTTGAAAATTTTGCTGCTGCTGATAAAATGTCACATTTTGCTTTCTTATTTTGCAAGAAACCAAAATGGTTGAAATATTGACATTTTAGGCTGTTTTTTTGTGCAACTGTCCAATGTAACAAGACTTAAAGCAGCTGGATCTCATCATCAAAAAAAGAAATAGTAGAAAAACAGTTTATTAATTGAGGATAACACTTGATTTATTGGTCAGCTGACTATATATAATTGGCTTAAATCTGTCCTTATAGGTTTTAAAAGTGCCTCAGCAGGTTCCTCGAGCTGTTCCTATAAAACGTCTGCTTTATGTTCTGTTGATTTTTGCCCAATTTCTTATTCTATTTAATGTTTGTTGTCTTCCAGTCTGTCTTTAATATCTGACCTTTAAACTGTCTGTTCTTCTTGTCTTCTTTTTCATTTTTGCCTCTTCAGTTCAGTTATTACATTTGTTATTTCTTCATCTGATTGCCTCATGAAGTTTCTACATTTGCATTAAAGTTTACCATATTTTGTAACCCTTGAAATATAGCCTCGAGGAGCAATAAGGAGCGAAAGGCAATTAAGACATGTCCATTTTAAGCGCAGCAATTAAAAAGCTCAGCTAACCACTGATTATTAAAAACAGTTTTGCTGCTACAGTGTCTCTATACAGCTTTAAACTTGTATTTGTATTTGTGTTCACACAAAACTTGGTGAGCTCAAAGATAAAATGATGCAATACTGACAGAAGTCAAAGTCTGTATTGCAGATTTTGCTTTAAATATGTTTATACAGTACAGTTCAAAGTAGTTCCATAAGTGCACCTTTGAATCTTTACCCAGCATTTGGGATAAAGATGACAAACCTGACCTGTTTTCACATATGTGCCAATTGGCTAAGATACTGTTTTCGCCTGAATTTACACAGATAGGTACAATATTTACTGTATATCAAACTGACATCCACAAGTGTGGCACATCATCCTCGCAGTGTTGCAAACTATAAACAACAAATTTCATAGTGGATCTTTTGCATTGTGTCTTAAATTGTCAGTACTCAACCTACTCTCCTTGCTGTTATATTTCTTCTTCTCTCTTCTCCACTTCTCAAGCGGAGGATCTCCTGTTGTCAGGTGCATGTGTGAACAGCAGTTGAATGTTTCCCATCAGTTCCCTCTTTTTTCCAACATAAAGATTGCTTTGGACAAGTTCTATAAGGTCCATAAACTGAGCAATTTTTTTCTAAACAAACCTTTCAAAACATAGTTCTGAAGGTAGCAATAGATTCAGCAGATGTCTTAACATTGAAATAAACAAGAAGAATTAAATGCATTGAAGAAGTATTCACACCCTTAAATTTTTTAGAAGCAAAATAATGCAGAATATTTTGGGTTTTTTTTACAAATAAAAATCTGAACAGTGTAGTTTGCATTTCTGTTCAATCCCATTTTCTCTGAAACCACTAAATAAAATCCAGTGCAGTCCAGTCAAAAGTCAAGAGTCCACCTGTATGTAATTTATAGTCAGTATTAATCCAGCTGTTCTATGAAAGTATCAACGTTTTTTTTTTTAAAACATTAACAACAACAAAAAAAAACAAACAGCATCATTAAGATGAACGAACATATCAGACAGGACAGGGATAAAACTGAGAAGAAGTTAGGAGAATTGGAAGTTTTAGGTTATGAAAAATTATCCTAAGCTGTCCTAATATGTCCTAGAACATGGTTCAGGCCATCATCTGTGAAGGTATACATCCACAGCTTAGGTGGATGAACCTGTTGACAACAATAAGTCATGCTCTGAATGAATGTTGTTTTTATGCAAGAAGAAAGCCATTTTTAAGAAATCCATAAGAAGTCCAAGGTGCAGTATGCCTTATGTCATATAGAAGATCAAATGTATGGAAGAAGGTGCTGTGGTTAGATGGGCACTATGTGAGAGGACAACTACACATGTAACCACCATGAACATTTCCCCTCAGTAAAGCATGGTGATGGCAGCATCATGAGTTAGCGATAATTTTCTTTGTCAGGGACAGGAAATTTACTGAGAGTTTATGGGGAAAAGAGCTAAATACATGTCAATCCTGGAACCTATTTAATCCTGCTATATACTTCAGACTGGGGCAGATGTTGACCTGCCAGCAGGAAAGTAATCCTAAACATTCACCCAGAACTACAAAGGAACAGTTTAGAACAAATGATATTCATGTCTTAGAATGGCCCAGTCAATGTCCTGACATAAATTCAATTGAGAGCTTGTCACAAGATTTAAAAATAAATATTAATAGATGGTCTTCATCCAATCTGACTGGGGCTGAGGTATATTGTAAAAATGAATTCGCAGAAACTTCTGGTTCTGATAAAGATATTTCCTGATGGACTCAGAGCTACATTTACAACAAAAGTTTGATCTTACAAAGCACTAACTGTATACAAATGCATGCCACACTTCGCAAATGCTTATATGTAAAACAATTTAGAAAACCATGTATCATTTTCCTGACCTGACGATGATGGGCTACTTTGTGTTGGTCTGTCACATACTATCCCATAACACCTATTGAAGCTTTTTGTTGTAACATGAAATGTGATGGAAAATTTTACAGGCATATTGAATGGATTTTCCAGATACTATCCTAAAATAAGAAAACACTTTCATTGCTGACCAAATTGACTCCATTTATAGCAATTATAGATTATGGTGATGTTTTATACATTCATGCACCCTTTAAAGTGTTAGTCACTGAACTCTGTTTATCATGGAGGACAAAGAAATCTTATAATTGAAGGATGTATGCCCAGGTTGGATGGTCCTCGTCCTTTCAACTGGTCGACTGGTCACTGGTATACTACAATTCACAAGGCTATTTTGGGCATGCTCCCTCCTTATCTCCTGTCCCATTTGTATCAGGATTGTGACAGAGGATATTTGGTTTAAAAATGCCTGACAGAATTTGGGAATAAGTCTTTTTAGTTTGCTGCTTTGTCTTTATGATATAAAATGTATGAAGCTTTGCATTGCAGCCAATGTTGGCGAGAACACCCTTGCACAACGGATTGTAAATCTCAAACAGATTCTCCATGTAAAATAAAGGTTACATAGAATAAAAACAAAAAAAAAAAGAATCATTCTGGACCCCTAATGATACTAAAAGCTCCATAATATATTTGAATAAGTAAAAAAAAAAAACACACTTTACCTCATATAGGTAGTCGAATATTTCCAGTATTGTCAGAACACTGGCTCCAATAAATAGCCCCATCTGACCTCCAATGTCACCTACAGATTAAGAGATTAACAGATATAGGCAGGTACAGCAATTGAACAATGGTGCATGAAACCATTCGCAGCGCTGTCAAATCTAATTCGCTGTATCTCTCAGCAATCTGTACAGAATTGTCAAAAGTGTCCACGCAGGCGCAGTTTCTCATCACACCAAGCCCTGCTGCCCTTGCAAGAGCATCAGATTATGAAAACGTGTTCAGCTTTTCTGAAGTTCAAAGAAGAACCCTCAAAGCACCAGGCACCAACACACAATGTGAACTCTGCGCCAGGGATATGCTGAGTGCAGATACCAAAGCCCTACTTTTTTTCTCCCTCCAATCTGAAAGGACAGGCAGCTGCAAGATTCTTACCAAGAAGCCCTGCAATTTCATAGGCCTTCTTCTGTTCAATTTTCTCATAGTTTAGAGCTTCGAAGAAGATGTCCAACACCAATATATTTTCTCTGCAGAGAAGACAGATGAGAGCATACCCAGCATATATTATATTCTGTGATAGAACATTACATCAGCTAATTTTTTGAGCCTGATTCTTTCATTATTGTTACATTGAAGGTGAACGATGGAGACTTAGTTTAAAATGCATCAGGGAAAAAAGATAATTAACTAAATACTTCACTGATACTACATAATACTTACCCAATATATTGCTCAGTTTTGTTGAATTTCTTAGCCAGATATTTAGCAGATGCCTTACTGGGGATCTTTACCATGGACAGCTCCTTGCCATAGCGAGTCATGTTGCAGGGGGTCTGACAGACACAGTAATCGTTGTCTTTCTCTACCAAAAAGTCTGTGGATGATCAAAGTCATTTGAAAATACTGTGATCTCTTTGAAAGCGCAAACCCCCCCCCCAAAAAAAAACAAAACCTGGAAATAGCAGCTTTTAGTTTGTGCTAAAAATATCGCTGCATAAAACAGAAATACATTCGCTGCCATCGTTCACTTTCCATGAAAGCAAATAATGACTGAAGCCATATTACTGAAAAGAAGAGGAGGGGGGAGGGAATAAAACTGGTGCAATTTATTTGAGCTCAGCCAAGCACATTCACATCACAAATCTTTATAATGGACATTTGCAACAATAATTTTATTATTTTGCTTCAGCACCATCTGAGGGGGAAGTTATTTTTAGCTGAAGCATCATAATTACTATCTAAATCTTGGAATATGCTCATTCTGATGAGCTCTGGGTTTTACACATTAATATAAAAAATACTCATGCTTAACATGAAAAAATGTGTTGCCTTACCTAAAGCTGGGTCAGCACATTCTTTATACTGCTCAGGTGTGCAAACTGTTGAAGTACCTATTTGAAATAATGTAAATGTAAAACTCATTACATATTTAGGCACCACAGGAGGAAAAAAAAGATTTTCACAAGCCAGGCCAGGTCTGAATTCATACCGGGCATGTGAACCATCCTGCAGTTGCAGTTGTCCAGCAGGTATCGGGTTTCACAGTCAATGCGGCACGCAGTGATGCTGTACGTAGAGAAGAATTCTGAGTCTATTGGTGTGGACTTGCAATCTCCCCAAGGTTGTGGGAGGTACTGAAGCTGAAAGAGCAAACAGCACATGTTTTCCCTCAGTACGTCGGCTCACAGGATTACACCAAACAACAAAAAAGAAAAAAAAAAGAAAAACAGCGCACAGCCAAAGTACAAAGGAGGACAATGAGCTGACAAAATCCAACACACACACTACAGAAACAGATGTATTTAAATAAAAATGTGCTCTGAGACACAAGTGGCAAAACATTTGCAGTAAGAACAGTATTATTGCTCATGTGTTGCAGCAGTCAGACATCATGCAGAACATTGCTGATGCAGGTTTGGTTCCTGGCAGGAAGCAGAGTACCATGGGAATAGAGACAGGCTTAGAAATAGGAACCTTGATAGTTTGGACAGGACACCACAATCTATGGACAGGTTTTATAACCCTTACAGTAAAAGTCTGAACAATTGACAGTCTTTATAATGAAAATAATTCATTCAACAGATTTTGTTTCAGAATTTTGAGGGTTTGCTTTTAGTTTTTTGAAGCGTTGCATGTATTGGGTCCTGATTAGTATTTATTTTCCATTATCTTAATAAAGAAATTTGCATCAATTGTTGTATAGAGTTTATAATCTGAAACCTGCATTTTCTAATGAATTCACTTATATAATAAAGTCAGCTTGCTGCTTCATTTGAAAGAGAACTCTCATTAAAATGTCCTTACAGTGCCTTGCAAATGCATTCATACCTCTTAAATATTTTTCAAATGTTTTCACGTTACAACCACAAACTTCTCTTTATTTTATTGGGATTTTATGTGTCAGACCAACTCAAAGTCATATGTGCATGATTGTAAAGTAAAAGGAAATGATACATGGTTTTCAAGGTTTTTACTGTTGAATGCATTTGTATCCAGCTTCTCCAGTTAAATCGGAACCACCTTTGGCTGCAGTTACAGCTTCTTGCATGTCTTAACCATCTATAGACAGATTTCTTTTGCCCCTTCTTTTTGCTAAATTGCTCAAGCTCAGTAAGATTGGGTGGAGATTGTATGTGGAATTCACTATTCAAGTCTTGCCACTGTATCTCAATTGGTTTTAGATCTGGACTTTAACTGGGCCGTTTTAACAAATGAATATGCTTTCATCTAAATCATTCTGCCTGTATGGTTGTGTTGCTGTCTTGCGAGTAGGTCAGCCTTTGCCCCAGGCTCAAGTCTTTTTGCAGACTCTAACAGGTTTTCTTAATTTTTCTTCCTCATCAGCTCTGACCGGCTTCCCTGTCCCTGCTGAAGAAGAGCTTGATGCTGCCAACACCATCTTTCACAATGGAGATGTTGTGTTCTGGGATGATGTGCTGTGTTAGTTTTCCACCATACATAGTGTTTTGCACACAACCAGAAAACCTTCTTCTTTGCTATTTCTCCTGCAATCCTTGTGCTTATGTGGCAGCTTAGGTAAAGGCAGGTTTTTGCATTAGGGTTCTGAATACATGCAAAGCAAACTCTTCAGATTTTTTTTTTTTTTGAAAACCTTTAAAAACCATGTACCATTTTCTTTCCACTTTAAAAATATGTTGTTCTACATTGTGTGGTTCTGTCACATAAAATCCAATTAAAAACACAGAATTTTGAGGTTGCAATGTAACAAAATATAAAAAGAGATGAGGAATGTTTATACTTCTGCAAGACACTACATTTAGGAGTTACAAAGGACAACCTAAATAAATCTGTAACTGAACAATATTCAGTGGCAGAATGTTTAACAGTTTTTGTTTGTATTTATTATACAGGTTTACAACTGTAAGGTTTGTTTCCGTGTGTCTGCAGTCCATTCAAAACGTTTATTTCTCTTGTACTTAACAAACTGAATCTCATTAGCGAGACAATTTTCACCTCCCTTTCAATCTTTTGCTTGTTGTATCTAATACTAATTTCATGACAAAAAAAAAAACAATAACAAAAAGAAAAAAACACAAAACAAATGTATGCATATATAATACAGCTTGCTTGAGTACTTTGAATCTGCAGTATCTTCTAAATGCAACATGGGGCTGACCAGCAATCAGAGCCAAAGGCTTTTTCCTGCCAAACATCTCAGAAGAATTGTGTTGCTATTGTCACATTAGGACCGAGGGGAAGTCTCAATCGTATACAGCAGCCCTAACCAGGCCAACTCTGACAATGAAAGGGTCACTTAGTCAATAGGCAGTGACAGAGATAGAGTACAATTCGCTGATGGAGTGGACCTAAACTGTCAAACATGATTAAGCTTTTATTGAACTCCCTTTCTAACCAACAGTCTTTCATGTGTGGAAATGTACTGGATAGAACACCCTGATGAGAAGTGTACTAGACTATAGACCTCAAGGCAGAATCCTCATAGGGGATAAAACCTAATAAATCATACCGTCTGGTCCTTTCATATGATACAACGCAGAGTTTCTATACTTTGCTCCACTGAGATATGAAAGCAAAACAAAGAAATTATTTTGACAAAGCTGTACATGGAAAAGAAAGGAGTACAACCAAACAACAAACTAAACTTTAATTAGCATCCAAATTTTGGTATATAGCTTAAAGGAATGACACACATTGGCTACTAAAGTTCTAAACAGAGAAGACAAAGATGACAAGAACACACAGTAGAAACTGTTGCATGTAGTTGCTTCAGCCACACAGAAGGGGGAACAAGGGGAGGCACATGAATCAATTCCTTGTAGGGAGGGTGAAACAGCAGATAAAAGTGTGGAACTTAACAAGAGCGGAGCAACTAAACGATATGGTACTTTGCAGCATGCAGCAAGCCTAGTCACACATACGCTACCCTCTGCTCTTGGGTGGAAACAAATGTTTGGAAGCCCAGGGTAACCCCAAAGCCCAGCTCATGGAGGAAATGAGGCTCTGACTGAGAATTAAGCTGTACCTTTAAGCCCGCCTCATAAGACGTCTCATCTAGGGTGAGGGGTGAGGGAACACAGCCCACATCATTATCAAAATTAAAAGGCAAGCAACACTAAGGTAAAGGGCAGGATGTGACCAGCTGCTTCAAAAAAATACCCTGCAAAAGTACATGTCCCAAAAGAAAACTATGCTGCACCGTTGGATGCAGTTTGCATTAGAGATGCACTTTAGATTGATACTTTCAATATCAATGGGTTGTTTTAAAGGAAACCAGAGGAAGCGAAGACATGAAAGAAGCTATCTTCCAAATGTCTGAGATTTATTTAGGCTGTAGGAAATATGGGATGTGAAGACGGGTAGGATAAATTAAGCATGAATAAGATGCCCCATTGTATCCTTTTTAGCTTTCAACCTCTACTTAGGGCCTCAGGAACAAGTTGGTAGGGTCAGCCCATGATTGAGGCCCTAAGCAGGATTTCATTAAGAAGTAAACTTTCAGCTTACATAATAATTATACACCAACTTACACATTTTTAAATAATTAAGGCTTCCTTTGGCACATATACAACTGGAGCATTTCTAAACCTACCCTGTATAAATTCAATTGGGGGTGCAAAGTCCAAAAAGTCCAAAAAGGGGCCATGTCTGTTATCAGCTCAGCAAGCTGTTTTTCAGGCTCTGATATTGGGGCTTGTGGTGGGATGTAAACACAGATCAGGGCAAACGACAAGTCCCTCAAGGAATGGAAGGGTTTACAGTTTATAAATAAATGATCCCAGGTGAGGACTACATGTCTTTTATAAACACTGTGACATCATTACACCAATCTTCATTTATTATAAAAGCAGATTTCAGCTCCTCTCTTTTTACTTGAGAGCTCTGCGCTGCAGTCCGCTTGAAACAGCTGAAAGACCAGCATTCGAAGTGACCTGTCTGGGGTATGCTCACCGAGCCAATATTTGGTGAAACAGAGGACGGTAGATCAGTGGATGTCCGAGTTCTAAGAGTTGAGAAGCAGCAGTTTGTCCATTTTGCTGGGCAGGGAGCACACATTAGCCAAGTAGATTGAGGGCAAGGCTGTGTGGAGTCCATGTCACTGAAGCTTCACAAACTTGTTCGCCGGTTTACCTCATCTGTGTCTCCGGTAAATCCTGCTGCACCGCCAGATGAAAAATTGAGAAAGAAATGCCAAAAGAGGACTGTCTGATGTTTAGGAGTTCCTCTCCAGTGTAAGTGACCACAGAATACTTTTTAATCTTGTTTATAAACTGTTTCAACTGGTTTTAGTGTTGCTTTGCAATCTGACCCCCAACTTGTTTTGCACTATATGATATGTGGCTTAATCATAGCATCAAAATATACCTTGGCACTCAAGGATTCAAAGGACTTAAAGATTTAAACTTTGTCACAAAATTCTGATTGTTGCATCTGAAGTTTGCATTCAACAGCTGAATTGAACTCAGTTCTAATCCAGAATAAGGTTTTAAAATTAAACTCCTCTGAAAAAGAAGTCACAAATGAAAATGTTGAAGTGAGGTATCCTTTATCTTAAGACTACACTGATGGTCGCATATTGTACTCATAGGACACTGACTGATATGAATGCTTGCCAGACTTTAATGACAATCTAATTAATGCAGCCCATCTTTCAACTCGTAAACACGTCTTTTGGCTGTCACTGTTATAGCTGCTCGTGTCATGATTATTAATGACTAATCTTTGCTCTTTTACTTTCAGGATGAAACTGCAATGGTGATTAATAAACTTGATTCACTTCTTGATGATAGTTGGATGATGGTAAACTTTGAGCACTGATGACATTTAAAAGACAACAATAAGATTCTGTTTTTCATAGCAAGTTTTCTTTTTGTGGTGTCCAACTGTCAAAAATATGCCTCAATCATCCCATGCTATTCTGCTTAAACAAGACAGATTTTACATTAACAATTGGTTCATGCTGATGAAGCAGGCAAGCCGATTAACTTTCGGAGCATAATCATTTAAATCTGGCAGAGAAAATAAATTTTATTAACAGCTCAAGTATCCCTTACTTCACTATAACTGATTACGTGCTGGAAATTTTAATGAGCCTGCAGCACAATACAATAATACAGTTGATCATAAAGCATAAAAATTATAATCACCACAGAATTTAAAGCTCTTTGTGGCAACACTGCATTTTTAACAGAAGCTATTTCTCTTTTTTGTCCCTGCTTCTGTCTGAAAAGTCAATTATTTGTCTTTTGTGTTTTTCTAGAAAAGACAAAAAGAGACCTAACTGGAATGTGTTCTACAGGCAACATCACATAAATGCTGTACAGTGTTATTAGATTTGGATTGGAAAACCATGATCTTACTGTTCTGACTATCCATGATGGCCCCTTCAATCAATTCAGGCTCCACTATAGTTATTACTTGCAGTCAACAAACCCCGCCACAGGCTTTTGTTCTTGTCATTAAATTGTGTCCTTAAATCAAAGTATGTGCAAAGTAGCCGTAGGCCATTGCTCTCATAAAAAAGTATGTTTTTAGACCTGCTTGAAGTGGGGAATTAGACATCACAACAAAAAGTCTACTAGGCTTTTTTCTTTACACCTTTCCCTCAAGAAATTATTCAAGGGCTTTCAGATTTTTGTTACTTTTAACAGGGGCTGCTGTAAGATCATTTTCTTTTTAAAAGCTGCAAATAAAAACACTTTGAACAATTTCTGATCGGTTTTGCAGTGATCAAAAAGATGCATTCATATTTTTTCACTCTGGCTAAAAATAGAGGACGCGGTCTAAGCAACCATATATTTTTGCAAGCTTTGTAGTCTTAGGTGGTTTTGGCTCTGAAAGGCATATCGCACTCATATGCTTCCATCTAATCATTACTTGGCCCTGCTCTGTCAATAATTCTTTGCTGCTTTAATTCCCCAAGTTTCATTTAATGGAAACCACACTTACTCCACTTTTCTCACATAGGATAAATCAGCAAATTGGTTTGGCTCCATGCTCCTTGACACAGAGATAACATACACTGGCCGGCAAGAATTCGGTGGGACAAACACTCAATAAGGCGGGCGAAAATAAGAAGAGATCAGAGGCTAAATGTTAGGTACCAGTTGCTGTTGACATGACACAAAAGTTTGAAAACCAGGGGCTACACCGAATCCCAGCTGGTCAATGAAAGGCGGCTCGTCTTGGCTGTGGATCTGAACCTTGATGCCTGCTTCGTACGATGTCTCATCTGTGGATACAGCACGCCAGAAGATATAACAACATGTGCGGCTGTCTAAGTGAAGCCACTCTTTGGGCACTTGGCTGTTTCAGCTATCAATGCTTAACAGATTTTCTATTAACAGGTTGTTTTAAAAGCTTATGGTTGAATCAATACCACTGAAAGTGTTGGTGTACTAAATCATTTTAAATATATTTAAAACCAAAGGTTTACCGGATGCTGAATGTAGTGATACTGATGTATTATAGCACACTTTTTTAGATCTAATAACAGTGGTACACCTGTGGAAACATATAAAAACAATAAAATTCTATAGAGGACATTGTTTCATTTTTGCTATAGTGCTTTCCAAAAGTATTCATGTCCCTTGAATTGTGTAAACATTTTGGCATATTATACTTATAAACGTCTATGTAGTCAGGCCAGCATCAGGCTCAAAGAAGGGTTTTTTACACACTGAAATAAATATCTGAATTTTTGTGCATTTGTATTAAGCCTCTTCGGGTAAGACAGCCTCTGCTAAAATCTATTTTCTTGCCATAGATTTCCATTCAGATTTAGTTCTGGGCTTTGACAACGTCAATGTAACACATAAATATGCTTTGAATTAAAACATTCCACTGTAGCTCTTTGGGTCTGTTGTCCTGCTGAAAGGTGAACCTTCATCCCAGTCTCAAGTCATCAGCAGTCTCTAAAAGGTGTGTTCTCCAGTATCGCTCTGTATTTGGCTCTATCCAATAGCCCTAACCAATGTTTGTGTTCTTGGTGTAGAAAGCATCCCCACAGCATGATACTGCCACCGCCATCTTTCACGGTGTGTTTTGGGTGTTAGTGTCCCACCTCACCTAATATTATGCCCGTAAGTTAAAAGGTTTAACTTCCCATCTGATCAGAGCACCTTCTTCCACATTTCCCGTTTCCCCTACATGATTTGTGGCAACATAAATTGAAGACATCTTATGACTTTATTTCAACCACAGGTTTCTTCTTTTCACGTTTCCATAAAATTCAGATTTGTGAATGCAGCTCTACTAGTGTTACCCTTTTGGATAATTAGTTAATGCAATCAGTTTAGGTGGATAGACATCTCTTGGTAGGTTTGTAGTTGTGCTTTCTATTTCCAGATGATGTATTAAAAAGTGTTCGAGGTAATGTCCAAGGTTTGAGAAATAATTTTCTACCATAACTTTGCTTTAAACCTCCCTACAATTGTATCCTTCACTTATCTAGTGTCTTCCTTCGGCCACATGATGCTGTTGTTTACTAAGGTCCTCTCTGAGGCCTTTACAGCTGTATTTTAATGAGATTAAATTACACACAGTTGGACTTTATTTACTAATGTAGTGCTTCCGAAGGGAATTAGTTGCACTGGGTTTTATTTAGTGGTATTAGTGTAAAGGGAGTGAAAACTACATAAATCTTCCTTTTTAAAAAATACTGAAAAGCATGTATCCTTTTCCTTCCGCTGTACTATTATGTGCTACTTAGTTTAGGTCAAAACAAACAATAAAAAATCCTAATTAAAAACATCATAAGTTATGGTTGTAACATGACAAAATGTGAAATAGTTCAAGTGGTAGGAATACTTTTGCAAAGCACTGTGACTCCTTTGTTTATTTAAACATCATATAATTAACACAAAAGCAAAAAGTACAGCAAGATTCAGAGGTTTCCATAAATCCGTTAACCTGTTAGTGTAAGTAAGAATAGTGTTTAAAGTTGCACTGACCTGTCTCTCCCCAAACAGGCAGGTATTCATCCTGCTGGATGTCCAGCATGATTTCCAAGCCATTCCCTGTGCCTCCTTTCAATGTGGTCAGCAAAGGGTTGCCATCTAACCCCGAGTTGAAGGTGTAGCATTTCCCGTAGCGGGTGTAAATCTGTGAAAAGAGCACAAAAGAAAGAGAAAAAGAAAAGTGTGAATAACAACCTCTCCACAGAACCGTGGCAAGCTGTGCACCAGTACAAGATGTATTGCATGTCAGCATGTAATTGTGCAGAAGAGGTAATCATTCCAGAGGTTTTCTGATTATCAGAAGAAGCATTGGCTTTGAACGGGCACCTGGCTCTGCTTTAAAAAATTAACGAGTGCACCACAGCAGCAGCAACAGCCATCAATCTTTACCCAATTTAAACCCAAAGATCCCCTGAGTGATTTAGAGTAAATATAGTGTTTTACTGTCACTGAACCAGAAACACAGACGGAGATATCTATCTGGTCACAGACAAAACCTCTAAACTGGGATTCAAGCAATGCCAGTATAGCACTGCAGCTCTTAATAATGTTTAGTCACTGCATGTTTTTTTTCTCACCAAACACCCTTCACATTTATAGGGGTTTTTCCTCAGAGTTCATGGATTTTTGTTTTAATTTTATTCAGCTGCGATTGGAGAAAGAAAAACTAAATAAGAAAATTTCTTTCATCTTTGGAAATGTTTAAATACCAAAACATGAAAGTGTCCAGATACAGACTCAGATAATGCCAAGGTAGTAGGACTCATTTATAGAAATGATGACTCAATGTACAGTAAAACATCAAACAACTAGAGGGCTAATAAAGAGACAACAAAGTGGTGGTCAGCGTGGACAAAACAAAGGAAATGATCATCAACTTCCAAAGGTCACAACTTTAGCATACCTCTCAGCATCAGTGATCATGAGACAGAGAGTGAATTTTTTGGAGTATGGATCTCTGGGGACTTGAAACTGTCCCAGCAGAGACTGGACTTTAACAAACAAAGTAACAAACTAAAGACTGATCCTACTAGCATCCCCAAAGCATTCTGTATCTCAGAATGGGATTCCATCTGCAATACAACAAACAAGAGCGCCCTGCAGAGGACAGTGAGTGGAGCTGAGAAGATCCTTGAAGTGTCCTTATCCTCTGTCCATCATCAGTTTCAGAATGGCTGCAGGCACAGGATTCAGAAGATTGTATCACACTTCTTACACCATCTCCATTAACATTTTTGATATGCTGCCTTCAGGCAAACAGCAACACAAAATCCAAAGCTGTACAAGCAGACAGCAACACAGCTTTCAACTGTGTTAAACTGATGCTGTTAAGATTACGCATTTCATATTAATGCACAAATTACAATTATAAAATAATAATCATCTACAGTATGAGGCTTTGCAACAAACAATAGCAATATTTCTTTTTTAAGCTTTTTAATGCTGTTTTAGAGAGTTCACAGCAAATATGCATAATTTCAATCTCATAAGCAAACGAAACACCATTGCAGCCTACAAACAAGTGAATGTGTCAATTAATGTACTGAAATATTTGACTAATACAAGATACTTTTGTAGATATCAGTTAATTATATCCAAATACAGACACTCTGAACACTTTGTAAAGTACTACAGGGGTTGGACAATAAAACTGAAACACCTGGTTTTAGACCACAATAATTTATTAGTATGGTGTAGGGCCTCCTTTTGCGGCCAATACAGCGTCAATTCGACTTGGGAATGGCATATACAAGTCCTGCACAGTGGTCAGAGGGATTTTAAGCCATTCTTCTTGCAGGATAGTGGCCAGGTCACTACGTGATACTGGTGGAGGAAAACGTTTCCTGACTCGCTCCTCCAAAACACCCCAAAGTGGCTCAATAATATTTAGATCTGGTGACTGTGCAGGCCATGGGAGATGTTCAACTTCACTTTCATGTTCATCAAACCAATTTTCACCAGTCTTGCTGTGTGTATTGGTGCATTGTCATCCTGATACACGGCACCGCCTTCAGGATACAATGTTTGAACCATTGGATGCACATGGTCCTCAAGAATGGTTCGGTAGTCCTTGACAGTGACGTGCCCATCTAGCACAGGTATTGGGCCAAGGGAATGCCATGATATGGCAGCCCAAACCATCACTGATCCACTCTGGGCATGCAACAGTCTGCGTGGCACGCTTCTTTGGGGCTTCTCCACACCGTAACTCTCCCAGATGTGGGGAAAACAGTAAAGGTGGACTCATGAGAGAACAATACAGGTTTCACATTGTCCACAGCCCAAGATTTGCGCTCCTTGCACCATTGAAACCGATGTTTGGCATTGGCATGAATGACCAAAGGTTTGGCTATAGCAGCTTGGCCGTGTATATTGACCCTGTGGAGCTCCCGACGGACAGTCCTGGTGGAAACAGGAGAGTTGAGGTGCACATTCAAGTCTGCCGTGATTTGGGCAGCCATGGTTTTATGTTTTTTGGATACAATCCGGGTTATCACCAGAACATCCCTTTCAGACAGCTTCCTCTTGCGTCCACAGTTAATCCTGCTGGATGTGGTTCGTCCTTCTTGGTGGTATGCTGACATTACCCTGGATACCGTGGCTCTTGATACATCACAAAGACTTGCTGTCTTGGTCACAGATGCGCCAGCAAGACGTGCACCAACAATTTGTCCTCTTTTGAACTCTGGTATGTCAACCATAATGTTGTGTGCATTTCAATATTTTGAGCAAAACTCCGCTCTTACCCTGCTAATTGAACCTTCACACTCTGCTCTTACTGGTGCAATGTGCAATCAATGAAGACTGGCTACCAGGCTGGTCCAATTTAGCCATGAAACCTCCCACACTAAAATGACAGGTGTTTCAGTTTTATTGTCCAACCCCTGTATTTCAACGGCTTAGTAATACAAAAACTAAACTGGCCAATAATGTGGCAGCAACATAATTTTTTAGTCATCTAAATGTGGTGAAGATGACCTGCTAAAGTTCAAACCAAGCATCCAAATGGGGAAGCCTGGTTTAAACACAACAACCTACTGGAATTTTGTTCCATCACTTTATGACCACAGTGAACCCATCTTCTGATAGTGATATCTAACTGTACAATGCATGTAACAAAACTCAAATCATCTAGAACTGGTTCCTTGCATATTTTAATTAGTTTTTACAGTATTCAAATGAAGTCCATGATCAACAGATCTCAGTTCAACAGAGCACATTTGCAATTTGTTGGAAATGGTCATGGATGTGCAGCAGTGAAACCTGCAGCCACTGGGTGATGCCATGATCTCAATATGGATCCACATCTCTGACAATTTCTGACATATTGTTGAATATATGCCACATAGAATGGATGCAGTTCTGAAGATAAAAATATCATTAGATGATCTCTTGTTAATAAATGTTTAATGGTCTCTTTTACACACAAAGTAGGGACTTAATACAATTGGTGTAAAACGTTACTTCATAAGTAGCCACACTGAGTCATACTTCCAGCTTAATGAGTAGAGCATCCAAGCAGTTTAACAACTCGCAAAGAACACCACAAAGCACCATAAAGCTCAGCCAGTAGTTTTCAGCCGTCCACATATCTTTAGCACTTGTCAGAATCAATCTCACATCAGGAAAGACACAACCACAGCTCTTAGTGACTTTTCACCAGTTATCCTCTGTAGCAAGGCTGTTTTAAGGGGTCTGCTGGCAGAAATCCAGCCAGCTGGGCAAAGCTGATCTCCAGAGATCAGAGTCAGTGTTCCGTGTCCAGACTCACACAGACTTTCGTGCAGCTCCGACAGATGCTGTTCGACAGAGCTCTATGCCTTTTCCCACTGCCGGCCATATAATGAGGTCTGCTAAGTGACTCGAAACCGTCTAACTGGTGACTTTTAAAAATTTTACACTGCAATTTAAATAAAATAAGAGGGCCTGAAAGTCACACTTCAGCTAAGACAAGTTATGCTTCAGTTATAAGCACAGCTTAAATGCAAAATATGACTGTTTCTAGCTATGACGATGGATTTTTTAATACTGTAAAAGCTTTGTGCTGATATTTTAAAGAAACAGTGAAGCTGCCATGCCCAGCCGAGCTCTTGCAACTTTTATATTTCACATATTGCACAGCTTAAAACTTTCACTGTTTATTGTTTTGGTTTTTATGACTGAAATATTAATGATCTGATCTCCACCAGTAAAACTGTGATCCCTACCCTTACCCAACATATAAAATGACATGTTAAAATCCTTTATAGTCATTCTGTATGTTCTTTGTTTTTTTATACCCTGTGAACATTTTAAGGGAAACAGGCATCAGACTGACTGGGAATGCCTTCTACTTCTACAATCCAGTTACTCAAAAATCTAAGTTGGCCCAAACTAATATGAGACTCTAAGCAGAATTTGATTTGGAGATCCAGCGAAAAATCCAATAATATTTATTAATTCTCCATGCTCAATGCTTGCATATTTTTACCTTTAAACATACACCCCTAGTTTCATTGTGTAGTAATAAACAATCACATTGATCATATCAAACGATTTTCATTTGCTTTGCACACATTTTTTATTTCACATTATGTATTGAATACGTAGCAATAAATAAAAGCAAATGAGCAGGTAAGTTTATTTCTCATACTTAGTCATTTTGTTTCTGGTCAGGAAGGAGGGGCCTGTTTAATTGGAAAGGAAATGTGTTGAATTTAATTGCAGTTACAGTGTGCAATAAATGGGACTCCACCAATATTGCTTTGAATATCATCAATAAAAACTACTGCAAATAAGATGTTGAAGGTGCATAAGTTTAAATCTGTTCCACTTGTTTTTGTTTAGTGTACTTACTGTGCCTTTACCTGTTTAGCAGCATTACACCTTGTGTTTAGTGCAGTAACAGCAATACGTTTAATTCCTACATGTAAGCAGTTTCTCACCTTAATGACGCAACAGCTCCTTCGAACCAATCCACAGCGACAAAAAATGTCTTTATTGGTAGTATTTAGTAAATGATCTAAGCTAAATCTATCAAAAGTAGAACATGTCGCTGCATTTAAGGGTAGAAAAGAAAGCAGTGCTAGTTAAAACCTGAAAAACAACAAAACATAAATGCTTTGGATCGTTGTCCTGCAGCATAATTCAAGTAAATGCCCGTGAGCTTAAGGTTACTAACTGATGGCATAATATTTTCTTTCAGGATTTTATGGTAGAGAGCAAAACTGATGGTTCCATTAATTACAACAAATCATCCAGGTCATTAAGCAACACCAAACCACCATACTACTGCCACCATGTTTGACTTTCTTAGGGATCATCAAGGTGTTTATTGGTAAATGTGCCTTCTTCGTTTGGAAATCTACCTTGGATACTATTTTTGCCCAGCCCCTTTCTTATTGATGAATCATGAACAGTAAGCTTATTGGAAGGAAGAGAGGCTTGAGGTGCTAAGAGTATTTTAAACAGGAGGCTCCTCACTCCTGGGAATGTTCACCACTGTCCATGAGTTCTACATTTGTTGAATGCCTCTCACTGTGGTTCTCTGCAGTCTCAAAGACTTGCACTGTGGGATATTTTAACCCTCTTCATGTTCTCAGACAGTCTCTGTTTAAGTGAATCTCCTGATTCTACAGGTCATGTGCTAATTTATTCTACCAAGTGAAATTAAACTGTTTTCTAAAAAGCATGGTTAATCACAGTGAATTTATAATTTAAATCAGCTTTAACAATATTAGTTTATAAAGCTTTATTCCCCCTGATAAATTAAACCATCATTTGAAAACTGCTATTTTCATTTTCCCAGGTTATCTTTGTCTGATATTAAAATTGTTTGATGATCTAAAACATATACAACAAATTAAAAAGACAAGAAATCTGTAAGAGGGAAAATACCTTTTATATAAATAATTTTGTTTAGATGCAATTTAATTGAGCAACAACAGTTCTTTGTTCAGTCTTTAGTCTAAGAAATAAATCTAAAAACATAAAATAAAAGATATTTCAATACCACAAGCAGATAGTAATACTGTATACCCTAGTATTTCTTTTGGAAGTCCCAATGATAATAAAAAATAGTTAATGGTATTTAGTAGTTTAAATAAATTACTAAATTAATTTACATTTTTAAAATGTAATTCCATCAAACCTACCATGCAAATTTTTATTACTCTTGATAAAGATAACTACAAAGTTTTAAAATCTGCACTCTGTTTATGAAGTCACTCATGAGGGAACCCTGCTGGGTTGGGGGACCTTAAGCAGCAGCTTAGTTTGCTTTACCTTGGACCGGCTTTATCAAAAATGTATTTCTGCATTAGCTATAGCATTTTCCCCAGGCCATTCAGATGTTTAATTTGAGAAACTAACATATTAACATTCATATTTTTGTTGCTTAGTATTACTGTCTTCACAATATTATTGCACATTCAAACCTTTTCAGTGACCACAGCTAAATAAAACATGTTTAAAAAGTTGACACTAGTCATAGATGATGACTTAGAGGTACTGCTGTACTTGTTTTCTTGGGAGGCTTTGAGAAAATGTCGGTTTAATGAGGAAAGAAACTGACATGTTTGAGAGGAAAAAACAGGACTGGCTTTTTTTTCAGCTCCTAAACATCAGCACATCAAAACAGCCTGAGAGAAATCTTGCTCTAAAGGGGCTTTGTCAAATAAATTATTAATACACCTTGCTACCAACACTCCACACCTGGCAAGCACCATCTTTCTCTTTCTACATACAGTGCTGAAGTTTTTGTAGGTGCAGGTCTCCCCACGAAACCTGCACTCCAGCAGCATGTCCTCTAGCTGGTGGCCTAGTCGACCCATCATCTCTGTCGTGTTAACATAATCAGGGGTTGGGGTGTAGTTCTGGAAGTCCAGCAGACTCAGGAGAGCTGGTTTGTGACTTTCTTTCAGGATGGACAAGCTCCTTTTTATCACAGTGTGGTTATGATACAAGAGGTCCATCCAGTAACCGCTGTGATACAGGTCATCCTTAGTCATACTGGATGCACGAAACACATTCTTGTTGCAGAAAGTGACCGCTGGGAAGGACATGTTGTGAGCCCAAACCATGTAAATCTTTGTGACAGCAGGGTAGGACATCAGATAGAGAATCCGGTTCCAGGACCAGGTGCAGAGAAGACTTATGCAAAGGAAGAAAGCCAGAGTCCAGATAAGCTGCTGTGGTTTCGACTTGTTTGGAGAGAATATGAACTTCAAACCATGGATTTTGGTCCTCCTGATGAAAGACACTGTGATCTCTTTGAGAGGTGTTTTTAGAAGGCTGGACTGTTGGACAGTGGTCTCCTGGGCATCGCTTGGTTTGTTTGGCCCGAGGGCGATTGATTCAGACGTGGGTGCTTTGACCATAATTGCAACGGCAAGTGCTTTGTGATCAAGTGCAGTTTCTCAGCAGCTCCCAGCAGACCACAATTTACTCTCAGTGGCTTCCACAATCTTCTTCCATTTTATGTGACAAAAATTCCAGGTAGCAGAAAACAAGGACCGAGTGCACAGACGTATGACTGATGAAATAAAAAGTGTGCTCCTTTTAGAAGCTAAATTTATTTACATAATGATTCACTTATGATAAATACAGCTGAATCACTCCAGTGATCAAAAATATTCAGCATAACTATCACCAGTCCTTCATCAAGAGATAGACGGGCGTGATAATTGCAGATGTGAGCGACGACTTCACTTCCAGAGGTAATCACTTTGAGAATCCGGAGAGACTTACCTCTGTTGCTCAGATCTTTCACTCCTCCATCTCCCTCTCTCCAGTGCCAGACAATACTCACAGATTTCGGTTGTCTCCCTCTAAGTGCAGCAGCTGCCCAGAACTCAACTCCCTTATTCTACACATTGAAGAAATGCTGTTTAGCCTGTTGACTTGAAGCCTGCAGAAGGAAAACTAAAGCTTGTTGCCCGCCCTTTTACACATGCACTCTCCTCACAGTCGAATGGAGAATGAGGTGGAGCCAGTGGATGAAATTGTTTTCCTCTAGTGATGAAGTAGACCTCCAATGGTACAGAGAGGCGGAGGGTGGTGGTATTGATCAAGGCAGAAACACCTATCAAAAAAAAAATCTTCAAAAAGGAAAAGATGGAGTCTGAAACTCTTTGATACAGAAGGATCTGCAGCCGGTTTATGGATCGATACATATCTGCATAATCGATAACCGAGGTGGTTAGCTGAATCTGCAGAATCCACTTAAAAATATGTCAAGAAAATTTGTCACAGACCATTTTATAATGTTTGGAACTGAACGTAATTCATAGTCTTGTCATGGTGCATGCATATGTGGCTCTGTCTGATATTAAAGTGTTATTCTCCATTTATGAAAGCCTGTAAAGATTCTTGTTTCATATCCTTTTTATCACGTTAGAAAGTTATTTTACACTCTGGGAAACGAAAATTGCAAAAATAAGCTGATATAAATTTTGTTGCCAATATAAAACACATGACTTATTTTTTATTAGGGAAAGACTGTTGATCACCGTGTTTCCTTTGAAAAAGATGTTATTTGGACGTTTGTATTAAGAGAAGTGGTTTGGAAATAACTGAATATGACTCAAAAATGGGAAATGACTAATATTTGTCATGTAGTGTGGACCTCTTTCACTGCAGTGATGCAGCAACAAGAGTTGATTTGTCAGTTCTTAATAAAGGCGGGGTACACCCTAGACAGGTCGCCAGTCTATCACAGGGCAACACAGACTCACAGGACAAACAATCAAGCACATCCATTCATACCTGAGGGCAACTAAGAGAGACCATTTAACCTAACAGTCATGTTTTTGGACTGTGGGTGGAAGCCGGAGTACCCGGAGAGCACCCACGCATGCACTGGGAGAAAATACAAACTCCATGCAGAAAACCCCCGGCCGGGGGGTGAACCCAGGACCTTCTGCTGCAAGGCAACAGTGCTACAAATTGCACCACCGTGCAGACAAATTTGTGATTTTGAAGCCCAGACTGTTATGATTTGGGGTTGTTTGGTTTCTGGTTTTTTCTTATATGTTTCTCACAGTTTTTGAATCATGCTTCTGTTTATTATTTTCCTGGTCATGCTTTAGTTTTTGTCTTCTAGTTCAGGTTTTGTCAAGTTTGGTTTTTGGATCTGGTTATGCTTTAGTTTCATGTTTTTCTAGTTTCTGTTAGTTTGTATTCAAGAGTCTTTTATTTCTTTTGTTTGGTGCAGTTTGCGTTTACAAACCGCGGCCAGGCGGGTGGGTAGGTAGGTAGGTAGGTTAATTTGTCCATATCAGTGGTAATTTATCTTTGGTTCACTTTCACAAGTTACAACCACATTACATCACACTAAAACAGGCAACAATAGGTTAGTGATAAGAACAACTACTTTCATGTGCTTCATTCTGCGTTCTCAGGCTCTATAGTTTTGTTCAAAAGGTTGACTGCATTTGGCAGAAACAAACCCTTGTACACCTTCTTTGTTGCTAGGGGCATTCTGTAACAATGTCCGGAGGGCATAAGTCTCATCGGATGAAACATGGTCCACAGCTCTGAGAATGGACCAGGCCAGTTTTCTCACTGCTGTCTGGTAAAGAATGTCTAGTGATTTTTTTCTCTGCCAATCACCTTCCCTGCATTTTTTACAATTCTGTGCTGCTTGGTTTTATCTACCACTGTGAGGTACACAAACCACACAATGATATCAAAAACAAGAATGCTTTCAATGACACTGATATAAACCTTCTCAAGAATCTGTGAGCTCACTCCAAAACGTCTGAGTTTTCTGATCATGAATAGTCTCTGATTGACTTTCTTATAAATCTCATCCACATCAATGTACATACCTAAGTACTTGAAGCACCTGATCGCTCAGTTGGCTGGTCAGACATAGACAGGAGCTGAATAGGACCAGTTCTACCTACGATGAGCTCTTTGGTCTTATCTACATTGACAATCAGAAAATATTGCTTGCACCACTGTTCAACCATATGCACTTGAGCCTCAAAACCACAGCTGGCATTATTGTTGAAGAGACCCACAACAGGGATATCGTCAACCTACTCAAAGAGTGGACCCTCTGGGGTCAGGCTGCCAAAAAGTCTCTGAACCAGTGGATCAGCCACCCATTCACCCTCAAAATGGAAAGCTGTCCAAACAAGATGTCAGTTCTCTTCATATTAAAGGCAGAGGTCAGATCAGTGAATAATATTCAAGCAAACTCGCTCTTCTGCTGTAAATGACCCACCACCATGTCTATGAGAATCAAAGTAGCATTTTCCACCCCCTTACAAGGCCTATAAGCAAATTGGAGCATAGAGGGCCCTCTGAAAGCCCGGTCTGCTGGTTGACAGAGAGTAGGAGATGGAGACTTGAACCCATGGAGGAACTTGGGAGAATTAAACCCACGGAGAAGCTCGAGAAACTGAACCTTCGGAGGAGCTCAGGAGACATGAACCCATAGAGGAGCACTGGAGACATGAACTGTTACGGTCTAGGGGTAGAGGGAAGTAAACATTCAAACCGGGTGTTATTGGTTTTGTGAAAGAAAGAGTAATTTATTTCTTTTTAGTTCAGTGTCCGGAGTGTCTGGAGACTTGAACCCACGGAAGAGCTCCGGAGACTTGGAACCATGGAGGAGCAACGGAGACTTGGGACCACGGAGGAGCTCAGGAGACTTGGAACCATGGAGGAGCTCAGGAGACTTAGAACCATGGTGGAGCTTTAGGGGGCACCAGAAGCATCCCCGGCGAAGACGTTAAGAGCGGTGCAGGAACCGCTGGAACCCTCAGCAAGAACCATGAAGAGCGGTACAGGAGTCGCTGGAACCCTTGGCGAGGCCCTGAAGAGCAGTGCAGGAACCTCTATAACTCTCGGCGAGGTTCTGGAGATTGCCACGGAAGCCAGTGACGGATCCCAGAAGTTCTGTGGTTGAGCCCAGAAGATCTGCAGTTGAGCCCGGAAGATCTGCAGCAGAGTTGTTGTCGAGACTCTGGAGATGGAGGCGGTTCGTCCTCGAAGCCTTCAGAGAACTCAGGAACAGGAGGCGGTTGTCCTCGAGCCCATTACAGAATCCCAAGAACAGGAGCCAGTTCTTCCTTGAACCCCTGTCAGAACTCAGGAACAGGAAGCGGTTCTTCCTTGAACCCCTCACGGAACCCAGGAACAGGAGGCAGCAACAAGAAGAAGGCAGCGGTGATGGTGGCTGGTCAGGAAAAGTCAGTATTGATGATGGCTAGTCAGAAGAAGATGAGATGTTGCGCTGACCCTCAGAAGCAGGATCTGAGCCATCGTGCTGACCTTCAGAGACAAGAAATGAGCTGTTGCACTGACCCTCACAAGCGTGAGCTGAACCATCACACTGACCCTTGGCTGTAGCCTCGCGATGACCCTCGGAGCGGAAGCTGAAGCGTCACAATGAGGCTGATGATAAGGGCTGTATAACGAATAATAACAAGTCCAGATATGCAGAGAAAAAAGCCAGAGTTGCAGAAAGAGAAGAGGTCTGAGCTATGAATAATGGTGTGCTTTGGAGACCTAACTCAGCAAACACAGCAGCTGAAAGCTGCGCTGGAGGAACAGACAGCCATTTCCTGCAAAGACTTGATTTGTGACAATCAGATTGATTTATTTTGTCTCACAGAGACCTGGCTGCATAGGATTGTTAGTGTAAATGAGTCAACTCCTTCTAATTATTTAAATTTCCACAAACCTCGAAATACTAGGCGAGGAGGAGTAGCAACCATCTTTCAGTCCGATTTATTGATTAGTCCCAGACCAATTAATAGCTACAACTCTTTTGAATATTTAATCCTTAGTTTTCCTCATCCAAATTGCAAAGCATTAAAACCTCTTCTGTTTGTTGTCTTGTATCGTCCACCAGGCCCTTACTCTCAATTTTTCTTATCTGATTTAGTATTAAATACAGATAGGGTCAGTATAATGGGGGATTTTAACATTCATGTTGACACTGAAAATGATAGCCTAAATATGGCCTGTAATGCTATCTTGGACTGAATTCACTTTGCTCAAAACATTTGCAAACCTACCCACCTTTGTCTTCATTCTCTGGACCTTGTGCTGACATATGGCATTGACTGTAAATAAATAACAATATTTCCTTATAACCCTGTCCTTTCTGACCATTTTTTAATAACCTTTGAGTTTAATTTAACTCATTTCTCCACACCTGAAAGAAAATTTAATTATAGTAGATCATTATCAGAAAATGCTGTAACAACGTTAAAAGAATCTGCTCCATTTTTAATTTCACCATTATCACAGACAAACACAGATGAGGGCAATAATTTAGTTTCTTCCCCTTTACAAATTGATTTTCTTGTTCATAGTGTCACTTCCTCACTGCGTGGTGCATGTAGCCCCCTGAAAAAGGAGATAATCATTCATAGGAGACTGGCTCCCTGGTTTAATTCAAGGTTGCATACTTTAAAGCACACTGTTAGCACACTGATAGAAAATTGGGGATAAAATGGCACTCTACACACCTAGAGTCCTCCTATTTAATCTGGAAAAATAGTCTGCTGTTGTATAAAAAGACACCTCGCCAAACTAGAACAGCTAATTTCTCATTATTAATAGAAAAGAATAAGAATAATCCTAGGTTTTTAGTACAGTTGCTAAATTTACACAGAGTCATAGCTCTGTTGAGCCATTCATTCCCCCACCTCTCAGCAGTAATGACTTTTTGGCATTATTTTTAAATAAAATTGATTCTATTAAAAATGAAATAACTGGCATTCATTTTGAACACGATTACTTAATCCTCAGTGAGACAACATTGGAGGCAACTGTAGAATCTGATCTATGTTTGGACTGCTTTGATCCAGTGGAGCTTCCTGAGTTACCGTATCAAATATATTAGCTTCATCTAAACCTTCAACCCTGTATGTTAGACCCAATCCCAGCCAATTCTTTTAAGGAAGTGTTCCTTTTGATTACCAGCCCCATTCTAGATTTGATTAATCTATCCTTAGTAAAGGGATATGTACCACAGGCTTTTAAGGCAGCTATAATTAAATCTTTACTTAAGAAACCTTTGCTTGATCAAGATGGTTTTCTAAATTACAGACCTATTTCCAATCTTCCGTTTTTATCTATAATTCTTGAGAAAATAGTTGCTAATCCAGTATGTGAGCATTTACACAGTAATGATCTGTTTGAAGAGTTTCAGTCAGGTTTCAGTGTTCATCATAGCATGAAAACAGCACTAGTGAAAGTCACTAATGATATTCTTATGGCCTCAGATAATGGATTGTTCTGTTAGATGGCAGTGCTGCATTTAATACACTTGATCCCAATATTCTCTTAGAAAAGCTGGAACATGCTGTAGGGATCAAGGGGAACAGCACTAGGCTGGTTTAAATCCTATTTGTCTGACAAATTCCAGTTTGTTCATTTAAATGATAAATCATCTTCAAACTCCAGGGTAAATTGTGGTGTGCCACAGGGGTCAGTGATTGGGCCAATTCTCTTTACTATATATAGACATATATGCTTCCAGTAAGTACAATTATCAGGCAGCATGAGATTCTTTTTCACTTTTATGCTGCAGCTTTGTCACTGCTTTATCACTCTTTTTCACTGTTATGCTGCAGCTTTATTTATCTATAAATCCTAGTGAGCCCAACCAGTTAGATAGACTACAAGCATGTCTTGAAGGGATAGAAACTTGGATGACTTTAAACTTTCTACTTCTAAATTATGACAAGACAGAAGTTGTCGTCTTTGGACCCGAATCTTTGAAAAAGAAACTGCTTAGTCAATCAATTGATATCGGCAGCATTAAATTGACCTCTGGTAATAAAGTAAAAACAATCTTGGAGTTATTTTTGATCAGAATATGTCATTTAAATCCCATTTAAACAAGTTTCTAGGGTTTCCTCCTTTCACCTCTGGAATATTGCCAAAATTAGAAATATCACGTCCAGGAATGACGCAGGACCTGGAACTTGTTAACTCTGATGACCATTGGCCATGGTGGCTCATCCACCTTCGGGTTTAGCACGTAAAGTGCCATGGGCTCTGTCTAACTTGGGCAAAGCCTAGAGATTCAGCAAGTCATTCAAAAGTCTGGAAAGAAACTTTGTGGGGTTGGGACCCTAAGATCCTTCAGGCAGGCCTATAAGTCGATTATATTCTGTCTAGAGCAGGCTTCTAAATCTTCGCATTTCTGACTTATCATCTGTAGCCAAACGTTTAGCTTGAAGGTTCATCAGCTGGTCTTCATGATTATTAGCCGAGCGCTCTAGGTCAGAAATAGTCTCTTCAACTTTTTTTCCAGTGGTTTCAGAGCATGAGAGACTTCTGCCTTAACAGATTTGGATATTATGGACTCATAGTTAGTAATGATTTCTGTCCGAAGATCGTCCATGTTCTTAATGCAGCATAGCATATCCTCGTTAGCCTCCAGCGTAGTTGGAGACCCAGACTCCAAGGATTGCAGCGGCCTACAGCGTCCCACTTTAGGGGAGTCGTTTCTCGATTGAAGACTTGTCATATTGTTAATTATGGTTCTGCAGAAGTAACACTTCACAGTGTGTAAAGAATGTTAATGGGCAAACAGTTTTATACCATCAAATAGCTATAAAAGTATCCAAACTTCTGACAACCCAGGGTTCAGACCAGGAAGCAGGGTCGTAGTTTAATACTCCTCTCTGCAGCTTCTGTACTGCTACCCACCCATTACCCTATTAAGACAGTGTCTCGCCCCCAGCCAAAATTGAATAGATTAAAAAATAATCTAAAAGGAGGAAATCAGGAAAATCTGATAAAAATAAACACAACTCAGACCGAAAAGAAAAATAAAACAATTAAATGTGGCCTACTGAACATAAGATCTCTCTCTTCAAAGACATTGCTAGTTAGTGACCCGATTTGTGAAAATCAGATTGATTTATTTTGCTTCACAGAAACCTGGCTGCAGCCAGAAGATTATGTTACTATAAATGAGTCAACTCCTACTAATTATTAAAATTTTCACATTCCTCGAAATACTGGCCGAGGAGGAGGAGTAGCAACCATCTTTCAGTCCGATTTATTGATTAGTCCCAGACCAATCAATAGCTACAACTCTTTTGAATATTTAATCCTTAGTTTTCCTCATCCAAATTGCAAAGCACTAAAACCACTTCTGTTTGTTGTTTTGTATCTTCCACCAGGCCCTTACTCTCAATTTTTAGATCAGTTTTCAGACCTTTTACCTGATTTAGTGTTAAATACAGATAAAGTTATTATAGTGGGGGATTTTAACATTCATGTTGTCACTGAAAGTGATAGCCTAAATATAGCGTTTAATGCTATCTTAGACTCAATTAGCTTTGCTCAAAACATTAACAAATCTACCCACCTTTGTCTTCATTCTCTGGACCTTGTGCTGACATATGGCATTGAGTGTAAAGACATAACAATGTTTTCTCATAACCCTGTCCTGTCTGACCATTTTTTAATAACCTTTGAGTTTAATTTAACCGAGTACTCCACACCTGAAAGAAAACTTCATTATAGTAGATCATTATCAGACGATGCTCTAACAACCTTTAAAGAATCTGTTCCACTTTTAATTGCCTCATTATCACTGAAAAACACAGTGGAGGGCAATAATTCTGTTTCTGCCCCTTCACAAATTGATTCTCTTGTTCATAGTGTTACTTCATCATTGCATGATGCATTAGACAATGCAGCCCCTTGAAAAAGGAGGTAATTATTCACAGGAGGCTAGCTCCTTGGTTTAATTAGAGCTGCATACTTTAATGCACAATGTTAGAAAATTGGAGAGGAAATGGCGCTCTGCACACTTAGAGGATTCCTACTTAATCTGGAAAAATAACCTACTGTTGTATAAAAAGACACTTCGCCAAGCCAGAACAGCTTATTTTTCATCATTAATAGAAGAGAACAAGAATAATCCTAGGTTTCTCTTTAGTACAGTTGCTAAACTTACACAGAGTCATAGCTCTGTTGAGCCATCCATTCCCTTAGCTCTTAGCAGTAATTAATTTATGGGATTCTTCTTAAATAAATATTGATTCTATTAAAAAGAAAATCTTTGACATACTTCCGAAGATGATTACTTCATCCTCAGCAAGTGAGACAACATTGGAAGTAACTGTAGAACCTGATCTGTGTTTGGACTGTTTTGATCCTGTGAAGCTTCCTGAGTTTTCAGAAATATTAGCTTCATCTAAACCTTCAACTTGTATGTTAGACCCAATCCCAACCAAATTATTTAAGGAAGTGTTCCCTCTGATTACCAGCCCCATTTTAGATATGATTAATCTATCCTTAGAAAATGGATATGTACCACAAGCTTTTAAGGTAGCTGTAATTAAACCTTTGCTTAAGAAACCTTCGCTTGATCGAGATGACTTAATAACTTACAGACCTATATCCAATCTTCCATTCTTATCTAAAATTCTTGAGAAAATAGTTGCTAATCAAATGTGTGAGCATTTACACAGCAATGACCTGTTCGAAGAGTTCCAGTCAGGCTTCCGAGCTCATCATAGCACTGAAACAGCTCTGCTGAAAGTCACTAATGATATTCTTATGGCCTCAGATAATGGACTTGTGTCTGTACTTGTCCTGTTAGATCTCAGTGCTGCATTTGATACAATCGATCACAATATTCTCTTAGAAAGGCTGAAATATGCTGTAGGGATCAGGGGAACAGCACTAGCCTGGTTTCAATCTTATGTGTCTGACAGATTCCAGTTTGTTCATGTAAATGATAAATCATCTTTAAACGCCAGGGTTAATTGTGGAGTACCACAAGGTTCAGCACTTGGGCCAATTCTCTTTACTATATATATGCTTCCAATAGGTCACATTATCAGGCAGAATGGGATACATTTTCACTGTTACGCTGATGATACTCAGCTTTACTTATCCATAAATCCTGATGAACCCAACCAGTTAGATAGACTACAAGTACGTCTTGAAGATATAAAAACTTGGATGACTTTAAATGTTTTGCTTCTGAATTCAGACAAGACAGAAGTTGTCGTCTTTGGACCGGAGTCTTTAAAAAAGAAACTGCTTAGTCAATCACTTAACCTGGATGGCATTAAGTTGACCTTGGTGTTACATTTGACCAGGACATGTCATTTAAATCCCATATTAAACAGGTTTCTAGGATTTCCTTCTTTCACCTCCGGAACATTGCCAAAATTAGAAATATCCTATCCAGGAGTGACGCTGAAAAACTAGTCCATGCATTTGTTATTTCAAGGCTGGACTATTGTAATTCTTTACTATCAGGATGTCCACAAAATGCTGTTGAAAGCCTTCAGCTGATTCAAAATGCTGCAGCAAGAGTTCTGATGAAAATTAAAAAGAGAGATCATATTTCTCCTACTTTCGCTTCCCTTCATTGGCTCCCTGTTAAATTCAGAATAGAATTTAAAATTCTCCTCCTCACATATAAAGCCCTTAATGATCTAGCTCCATCATACATCAGAGATCTGATTGTTCCATATGTTCCTAACAGAGCACTTCGTTCTCAGACGGCAGGTTTACTGGTGGTTCCTAGAGTCTCTAGACGTAGAATGGGAGGCAGATCCTTTAGTTATCAGGCTCCTCTCCTGTGGAACCAGCTCCCGGCTTTGGACACCCTGTCTACTTTTAAGGCTAGGCTTAAAACTTTCCTTTTTGATAAAGCTTATAGTTAGAGTGGCTTAGGTTACCAGGGAGGGAGCCGTCCTCCCTCCCTGTTGGTTGGAGTAAGTGGGAGTCAGGTTTAGCCAAAACCGGTTCAGTTATGGTTGAGTTGCAAACACACCCTCCATTTCTGCTACCTGTATGACCCCCTCTCTTTTCCATTGGTTATAATAAGTCTGACAGAGGGAAGTATCCCAATCCTTGTGGTTTTTAATATAACAATGACCATCAGTGGGACCCTTTGTGGGGTGCCTTGAGACAACATTGTTGTAAATGAGCGCCAATTAACTAAATAATCTGAACTGAAACTTTCTGTGTAGTTATGCTGCTATAGGCTTAGGCTGTTGGAAGACATAATGACCACTTTCACCCTCTTCGCTACATTCTCACACTACTCTTTAATTTTGCATTATTTGCTGTTATTTCAGCTTTTAACTTTGTTCTCTCTTTTTTCTCTTCCTAGAAACTACACCTGGCCTGGTTCTGTGTCTACCTGTGACACCTTTCTGGAGAGGGGCATCGTCCAAGCTTCTGCTGGCAACAGCTTAATGCTCACCCTCTATTGATGATCCACATGGCCCTGTGTTAGTGTTTAACCCTTTCTCTCTCCTAGACATGGCGATTGACTGAGCTTAACTGTAACTAATTATATGTGCTCTCTTTCAGACTCTAACCTTGAAAACTGGCTCAGAGTTTATCTGTTCTTTCTTTCTAGGTGAAACGACTAAAGGAGCTACATCCATTAACATTTACTTTTCCTTCCCATAGAAAGTACTCCTGGATCAGTGCTTCTTTGTTCTCTTTGTGTTTCTGCTCTGTTCTCTCTAACCCCCAGTCGGTCGTGGCAGATGGCCGCTCACACTGAGCCTGGTTCTGCTGGAGGTTTCTTCCTGTTAAAAGGGAGTTTTTCCTCTCCACTGTCGCTACATGCATGCTCAGTATGAGGGATTGCTGCAAAGTCAACGCCAGTGACTGTCCGCTGTCTTTACATGCTCATCCGGGAGGATTGAATGCTGCAAGTCACTGACTGGATGCAATCTGCTGGGTTTCTTTAGACAGAAAAACTTTTTATCCAATTTGAATAAATAACTGACTCTGACTGCACTGTTCAATGGTTAGGATTAATTGGAATGTATGTACCTGACTGTTGTGAAGTGCCTTGAGACAACATGTGTTGTGAATCGGCGCTATATAAATAAACTGAATTGAATTGAATTGCAGTAGAGCTCATGCTGCATACGTTCTACATCGTCCGTGCCCTCTGAATGCCAACAACTGTTTTCTCACACCAACAGTGGTACATAAGTATCTGACTCTTTTTTTAATTGTATGAGTTATGGCTGACAGGCTGGTTTCTCCTTGACCATCTCCATGGATTTCTTCTATTGTAAGGTTTTCTGGACATGTGTCAATATATATGAGGGGGTTAATTGCATGATCTCCTTTCTCTCATTCAGTGTCAATAGGTCTGTGATACAGAGGGCTCTTCATGCTCACAGAATCATCCCCCGTCAGCATTTCAACCCAAAGTGTCATTTCATTTTGCAGAGCTCCAGAGGTTACACAGGACCAATAAAGTACAATCATCACCCTTCTTTCGAACACATGCTCTTAGTGTTTCACTGCAATTATCCCGTTTTGTACATATAAAAATTTAAAAGGCCAGATATCATATTTTAGAGTCAGAGAACCTAAACCTAACCTAAAAAGAATGAAGGTATGAAATACATAAATTGTAATTGGCCTTTCGCTTGTTTGCTGATAAATAATTCTAAAATACACTTTTTTTTTTTAAAGATATTTTTTGGGCACTAGTGGCCTTTGTTTTGATAGTAGGTAGACAGTAAGGAGGGGCAAAGAGAGGGGGAGACACTCGGCAAAGGTCGCCAGGTCCGGGACTCGAACCCGGGACGGCTGCTTCGAGGACTTTAGCCTCTATATGTGCTCGCGCGCTTAACCCCCACACCACCAGCACGTGCCCCTAAAATACACTTTTTGACACAAAAACAGCTGTTGGAGATGACATAGATGACATAGTGTTTATAACCACACTATCTGGAACAGCATCACTATTGTTGCTGTAAATAGAAACAGGTTGTCTTCTTTACCAATTAAGACATTTCTAAAAGAATATGTTAAAAGCATATGTGGCTGCTTACTGGCAACACAAAAAAGGTGGAGTCGGCACTCGTACTTCCCACCAGGAGCTTCTATGCAGGAAATGTGGGTGAGTTTCATGAAAGTAAGCCCACCAAAAACAATCTCTGTTGAAAAAATCTTTTTGTCCTAGGAAAAGCCTCAGGAGAAGAAACAATCCAAAACTGAGGGATGAACACAGTTAATGCCAAAGCAAAAGCAGATAGCTCTAGCAGTGAATAAACAATCAGATCCCTGGGAGTTGTTTACAAGCCAAACGTTTTTCCGGCAGAAAAATTTGTTTTATATCAGTTTTTATTTTGTATCCTGTGTCCTGTTTGTGTCCTGTGTCAGTACAAAAGCCTGCTGATGTCTGCAGAACGTGATCTTTGTTAAAACATTAACTCGAAACCAGCTTTATAGGCCAAGTTTGTGCAAACAGGCAAGGAATTATATTCCAGTTTCACACACACTCAACATGTAGGCATTTAAATATAAATAAATATTGTCAGAGGGGATAAAATAAATATTCATGTTTAAAATACCTAAATGTTTCTCCTGCATGTTTATCCACAATAATTAGCTGCAGTCACTTCTTTTATTTCTTAGTGTCTGAGCCAAATGAATGAGAAAGTGTTTTATTGCAGTATAATTTTATCAATATTTTAGCTTATCTTCCCACCACCACATACATAGTACAGGTCCTTCTCAAAATATTAGCATATTGTGATAAAGTTCATTATTTTCCATAATGTCATCATGAAAATTTAACATTCATATATTTTAGATTCATTGCACACTAACTGAAATATTTCAGGTCTTTTATTGTCTTAATACGGATGATTTTGGCATACAGCTCATAAAAACCCAAAATTCCTATCTCACAAAATTAGCATATTTCATCCGACCAATAAAAGAAAAGTGTTTTTAATACAAAAACGTCAACCTTCAAATAGTCATGTACAGTTATCCACTCAATACTTGGTCGGGAATCCTTTGGCAGAAATGACAGCTTCAATGCGGCGTGGCATGGAGGCAATCAGCCTGTGGCACTGCTGAGGTCTTATGGAGGCCCAAGATGCTTCGATAGCGGCCTTTAGCTCATCCAGAGTGTTGGGTCTTGAGTCTCTCAATGTTCTCTTCACAATATCCCACAGATTCTCTATGGGGTTCAGGTCAGGAGAGTTGGCAGGCCAATTGAGCACAGTGATACCATGGTCAGTAAACCATTTACCAGTGGTTTTGGCACTGTGAGCAGGTGCCAGGTCATGCTGAAAAATGAAATCTTCATCTCCATAAAGCTTTTCAGCAGACAGAAGCATGAAGTGCTCCAAAATCTCCTGATAGCTAGCTGCATTGACCCTGCCCTTGATAAAACACAGTGGACCAACACCAGCAGCTGACACGGCGCCCCAGACCATCACTGACTGTGGGTACTTGACACTGGACTTCTGGCATTTTGGCATTTCCTTCTCCCCAGTCTTCCTCCAGACTCTGGCACCTTGATTTCCGAATGACATGCAGAATTTGCTTTCATCCGAAAAAAGTACTTTGGACCACTGAGCAACAGTCCATTGCTGCTTCTCTGTAGCCCAGGTCAGGCGCTTCTGCCGTTGTTTCTGGTTCAAAAGTGGCTTGACCTGGGGAATGCGGCACCTGTAGCCCATTTCCTGCACACGCCTGTGCACGGTGGCTCTGGATGTTTCTACTCCAGACTCAGTCCACTGTTTCCGCAGGTCCCCCAAGGTCTGGAATCGGCCCTTCTCCACAATCTTCCTCAGGGTCCGGTCACCTCTTCTCGTTGTGCAGCGTTTTCTGCCACACTTTTTCCTTCCCACAGACTTCCCACTGAGGTGCCTTGATACAGCACTTTGGGAACAGCCTATTCGTTCAGAAATTTATTTCTGTGTCCTACCCTCTTGCTTCAGGGTGTCAATAGTGGCCTTCTGGACAGCAATCAGGTCGGCAGTCTTACCCATGATTGGGGTTTTGAGTGATGAACCAGGCTGGGAGTTTTAAAGGCCTCAGGAATCTTTTGCAGGTGTTTAGAGTTAACTCGTTGATTCAGATGATTAGGTTCATAGCTCGTTTAGAGACCCTTTTAATGATATGCTAATTTTGTGAGATAGGAATTTTGGGTTTTCATGAGCTGTATGCCAAAATCATCTGTATTAAGACAATAAAAGACCTGAAATATTTCAGTTAGTGTGCAATGAATCTAAAATATATGAATGTTAAATTTTCATCATGACATTATGGAAAATAATGAACTTTATCACAATATGCTAATATTTTGAGAAGGACCTGTATTAGCTTGAAGTAACCTTTTAGAGGCAAACAACTTTTTGTTGAGAGAAAACTAACTGTAGATGGACTCAAAGAGTGCAGTGACAGGTTGTGTTCTTTAAAAAATGTTTGGACAGCTACATTATGGTAGTGCAGTTAAGTAAAGCTGATTATGTGTTGAAAAAAAGGCTGTTACAATCGCTGCACGGGTTGGTAATAAAAAATCGGCTTTTCTAGTGAGGCAGTTATTGGGAGAAAAGGAACTGCTGATGCCTGTAGACATCAGAATAGCAATTCTGTCAGAGCTGGAGCAGAAATTACATCAACCTGAATAATGATAGAATTCTAGTTTTCTGGATTACATTCTTTTTTACAAGTGGTCCTTCCCCACTGCTGTAAATTACAGACAGACTGGCACTTTTAAATATTTTGGTCAGTTCATTATTTTGGTCATCTCAGACAACATTTCTCTTGACTCTTTGGCTGCCCTGTGTTTGACATTTATACACATGTTTTTCTGTTTTGTACATGGGAATGAATATAACTACTATGGGCAGTAATAACTGTAAAATATGCAAGTTAATCTGAAATGTTTCAGTTGGATGTGATTTCTTGTTTGTATCTGGTATTAGAGCGTAAAAAGTATAAAACATATTATCACATTACAAGTATAAGTACAACTATTTATTTATTTGAGAATTAAACTACCGTAACTAATAGCTTTACCTTCTTTTTCGTTTTGTACTGGACTTTTAAGTCTGTAGGGAGGCTGTAAAAAGTTAAGTGGCATCTACTTAATAATTTTGTTAGTTGAAAAAAACTTTTGGAATGTTACCTGAATTCTATAGCTGTCCCTGCTTTAATGTTTAGTATATACAACATTCTCTCATTTTGTCCGGTTTGCTCTGTCAAATGTTTCACTAAATCAACCAGCTTGTTGGTCACTATCCTAACCCATCTAGCGTTTATTGCTCTGTAAGTAATATACTGCTCTGGAAGTAATATACTTGTAATAAGCACATCTAGCAGTGGTGCAGCATTGAGTATAATTACTGGCCAGTTTGAGTTAATCATTTCTGTGCATATATTAAACATAGTAATCTTTCATTTTGCCTGTGTGTGTGAAAGCTGAAGCACAAGGTGATCATCCCAGCATTTAAGCATGTAATTAGGAAGCCTTGATGGAGTACAATTTTCTAACTCCAATAGAGATTCCATTATTGTTTTATGGGAAATCAAAAGGAGAGAAATTTAAAAGGGTTTATTTCTCAGATTTTCACATGCGTAGCCTCATTTAAGACATGACTCACTCCTCCACGACTGTCCGCAAATGACACTAACCATCCTCTTTCATATCAAAGCCAAGCTGAGCCCCAGTGGTCTCATTAGAGGAGGAGCAGAGGTCTGCCTCAGTAACGGGATGAACTCCTTTAAGGGCCAGTGCAAATGGTTAAAGCCGGGAGAGACACTGGCAGCAATTACATGTTGTGCACCACAAACACATTAAGCACAGAGCAAAAATAAAGGAGATAAAATATGAGTAATACCTTACATTAATGTGCAGTAACTCTATAACTGAACTGATGAATTGATTCATCATTATCAGCCCTGATGCCATTATTTATCATTGGACTGTGTGTTAAAACAGCAAGAGCATATGTATCATAAAATAGACTCTTCAGTACCAAAAGTTTGGGGTTATTTCTCAGACCCCATTGATTAGTGGGACATAACATTATCACAGCTATAAGTTTACAGTTGAACACAAGCTCCTACTTGCTATAACAATGATTTAAAAGTTTATTTTTTATTTTTCTCAAGCTATTGTTTTAGATTATTTTTCGCATTTCTCTGTTTTAAAGCCTGAGTCCACGTGGAATTTTGATACTAAATCTGGATTGTCTTCAGACTGCTCTCTATTTAACACCTAAAGTTACTATTTAGATTATTTTCTTCTTGGAGTCTCCAGTGCTATTCATGATCCTTTATTTACAGGACAGACCGGACGTTATTATGCCTCAATTGAATGCAAAATCTGAGAATATAACTAAATCCCACAGTGATAAAATGCTTCCAATGGTAAATGCCTGAAAAATCGTATGTTTGGTCAAAATAGGGTCTTACAGTGCTCTGTGACTTAATTACAGTGCCATAAAAATGTATTTGCCTTCTTGCAATATTTTTTGGATAGATGGGTAATGAGTGTACCTTTGTGGAAGATGAGCATCTTGAAATATCTGGCAAAGAACTAACACAGCATTTCAGGAAAATAACATAATACTGACAGTCACATATGGTGGTAGCAGTGTGATGGTCAGGGGCTGCTAAGCTGCTTCATGACTTTTCTGAAGGTAAATCCAAATGAAATACTGTAGCATGACGTTAAACTGATTGTTTATGCTCAAAAGTCTTCCAGTGTGACAGAATTAAAGCAATTGAGCAAACCAAAGTGGGCCAAAATCCCTCCACAGTGATGTGAAAGACGCATTACACGCTTGATGGCAGTTGTTGCATTAAAGAGTAGCACAAGTAGTTATTGGGTCCAGAAGGCAATTACTTTTTCTTTTACATAAGGTCAGTTTGGTTTGGATAGCTTTTTTCTCTTTATAAATAAGATCATTATTGAAAACTGCATTTAAAAATAATCAGGTGTACAAATACTTTTTCATGGCACTGTATGCATTTTCTAACGTTAATAAACAAAATGGTCAAATCAAAATGTGATTTTTATGAGCAGGGGTCCCCAACAGAAATGCAGTACCCACTACCTCGATCATCCAAACACTGTGGGGTCTAAATATATTTTTTTTCATCTCTATTTAATATTTAATTGGAACCAAAGTTTTTGTTTTTTAACTACTGATCAATTATTCATATGCCCATGAAATCATCTGCTAACCAGAAAAGTGGAATAAAATGTAAGTACCAATATAAAATGCACTGTGAATGACAGTGTAGTTGGGTCTGTACATCTTGGTATAACAGTTCTGCTCTCCTTGTCGTGCTTGTGGCAAGCATGGCAATTTGCTTAACCTTTACTTAAGTTATTGTCCTTCTTTTCCATCTAAAGGTGTTTCTACCACAGCTTCCATGCACTCTTTGATCATTTCACAGTCAGTAAAAGGTTTTTTGTGTTTTTGAATCAGCATCTGGGACACCAACTACAAGTGCTGTAGCCCCGCTGCAGAATGTCTGCCCATCTGCCTTCGGTGAGTAAATAAATCTTAGCTCAATAGATAAACAGCCAAATTGTACTGTCCAAATCTTTTAAATATAATAAACATTTTTGCCCCTAAGCATATGGATGAGGATCGCCAAAATACACCGGGCAAGAGCTGATATGACAACAGAATGTAGCATTGTAGCGTGTTAAATAATTATGTAATAATGGTTGATTGGCGACCTAGAAATCAGGCTTGCTAACATAAGCATCTGAAAATTAAATAGTTATAAATAAAATATCATATCTACATGAACATAGATGTACCCTAAGCAACTGCTTTGAGTTTCATACTTGTATGGCAACTGCTATAGACGTGAACTGACAGAAAAGTTCAGATTCTTTAACCCCAGCAATATTCCCTTTGCATCCATCATGGATTTCGTTTCGCTCTATTTGTGCTAATCGCACTGTTCGTGATCCGTTCTTCGTGCTGCTTCACTCCTGAACGCGCCTTTACATAGCGTTAACATGTAAATCGCTCGCTCCTGTCGTGTCACGAAAATCCTTTGTGGTCCGGATAAAACACTCTCTGGGTCCGGACTTGAACCGGACTCTGAGGTTTGGGGACCCCTGTTTTGGAGCTTCACTACAATGTTGGACTGCTGAACTATTTATGCAAAAATGTAGTTTATTTTAAATAAATGTGGCTCTAAATGGTGACAGTATTTACTTATTTATTATCAGATAATTAATTCCTATATTAATGTCCTTGTCATTGTTTTAACTGTTACACTCTAATTATATGAAAAAACTACATCTCCACATAATATATTAGAGTTGATCATAAGTAAATGAATGAATAAATAAAGTTAACAACATGAGTGAGTTTCTTTACATACATAGAAAGCGGCTATTTGAAAAAAAAAAAATCAAACAGACAAATGTTTTCAGTTCTGAAACAGTTCATCAAGCAATCAATCAATAATGTGTATTACTTTGCGTCACAAGACAACATAAAGCATCTTACCCACAGAGAAATCAGAACTTGTAAATGACCTGGGTTACAATGTGACAGATAATTATTTGGACAAATAAAATTATATAAAAACACAAAGGGTGCAACACATTTGCACTCAGATTGTCACTCCAGTAGATAGGCAGCTTCTTTAGCAGAGGGAGACATCTTGTGGCCTGCCTCTAAATGAAATCAACCTCACAGGGCCATACAAAGAAATGAAGCCACTCTGTATGCAGCACACGTTGTGTAAGGGAGGCCAAAATGAATTTTTAGCTAAGGGAGGCTTATATTCAGAAAGAACGTTTTTGAACAATATCAATCAAAAGGAAGGACTAGTGGCATGACACTTTGTCAGAATATTGTATAAAAAATAAGACAAATGTGAAAAGTTTTAAAAGAGTATACATTCATTGTGCATTTTAATGTGCATATTACTAACCCTATTTTAATATATAACCCATGTCTGCTGCATTTTTAGGCTGCTGCACCATCTATTTGATTCAACTAAGGGAAGGACTTCCTATTCCTTATTTAAAGTCTACAGTATTCATAAGCATCTCTGACATCTCTGAAGAAAATTGTATCCTCTCTGGTAGACCAGGTGGGGGCAGGCACAGTTTGTATCAATAAAAACCAGATGTACCTTACTTCACCTGCAGTCTTTTTACCCTTGTTCCATTCTAGGCAGGAGTATGGAAAAAAATGCTTCTGCTGTCACTCAAGCTTTGGTCCGCAGTCTGCAGTTACACACTGATAAACTCACTTCTCAAATTTCCTCATGGGGAATTTTCATATGCTGGAAGCATTTTTCTCCAGCATGTTCCTTCCATATATGCTTAGCTGGATGATTTTGATATCTATTCCTAAATCGCTTTTGCTCGCACAGGCAGAAATTAGGCAAAGGAAAATGTGGACGGAGCCTTGAAGGCCACTCCATCATCTACAATGAATTCAATAAAATCTTCTTTTAATCATAACTTTCAATACAAAATCTTTTAAATTCTAAAAACTAATTACAGGTCCTTCTCAAAAAATTAGCATATTGTGATAAAGTTCATTATTTTCCATAATGTCATGATGAAAATTTAACATTCATATATTTTAGATTCATTGCACACTAACTGAAATATTTCAGGTCTTTTATTGTCTTAATACGGATGATTTTGGCATACAGCTCATGAAAACCCAAAATTCCTATCTCACAAAATTAGCATATTTCATCCGACCAATAAAAGAAAAGTGTTTTTAATACAAAAAAAGTCAACCTTCAAATAATCATGTACAGTTATGCACTCAATACTTGGTCGGGAATCCTTTTGCAGAAATGACTGCTTCAATGCGGCGTGGCATGGAGGCAATCAGCCTGTGGCACTGCTGAGGTCTTATGGAGGCCCAGGATGCTTCGATAGCGGCCTTTAGCTCATCCAGAGTTTAGGTCTTGAGTCTCTCAACGTTCTCTTCACAATATCCCACAGATTCTCTATGGGGTTCAGGTCAGGAGAGTTGGCAGGCCAATTGAGCAGTGATACCATGGTCAGTAAACCATTTACCAGTGGTTTTGGCACTGTGAGCAGGTGCCAGGTCGTGCTGAAAAATGAAATCTTCATCTCCATAAAGCTTTTCAGCAGATGGAAGCATGAAGTGCTCAAAAAATCTCCTGATAGCTAGCTGCATTGACCCTGCCCTTGATAAAACACAGTGGACCAACACCAGCAGCTGACACGGCACCCCAGACTATCACTGACTGTGGGTACTTGACATTGGACTTCTGGCATTTTGGCATTTCCTTCTCCCCAGTCTTCCTCCGAACTCTGGCACCTTGATTTCCGAATGACATGCAGAATTTGCTTTCATCCGAAAAAAGTACTTTGGACCACTGAGCAACAGTCCAGTGCTGCTTCTCTGTAGCCCAGGTCAGGCGCTTCTGCCGCTGTTTCTGGTTCAAAAGTGGCTTGACCTGGGGAATGCGGCACCTGTAGCCCATTTCCTGCACACGCCTGTGCACGGTGGCTCTGGATGTTTCTACTCCAGACTCAGTCCACTGCTTCCGCTGGTCCCCCAAGGTCTGGAATCGGCCCTTCTCCACAATCTTCCTCAGGGTCCGGTCACCTCTTCTCGTTGTGCAGCGTTTTCTGCCACACTTTTTCCTTCCCACAGACTTCCCACTGAGAATCCCAATCATGGGTAAGACTGCCGACCTGACTGCTGTCCAGAAGGCCACTATTGACACCCTTAAGCAAGAGGGTAAGACACAGAAAGAAATTTCTGAACGAATAGGCTGTTCTCAGAGTGCTGTATCAAGGCACCTCAGTGGGAAGTCTGTGGGAAGGAAAAAGTGTGGCAGAAAACGCTGCACAACGAGAAGAGGGGACCGGGCCCTGAGGAAGATTGTGGAGAAGGGCCGATTCCAGACCTTGGGGGACCAGCGGAAGCAGTGGACTGAGTCTGGAGTAGAAACATCCAGAGCCACCGTGCACAGGCGTGTGCAGGAAATGGGCTACAGGTGCCGCATTCCCCAGGTCAAGCCACTTTTGAACCAGAAACAGCGGCAGAAGCGCCTGACCTGGGCTACAGAGAAGCAGCACTGGACTGTTGCTCAGTGGTCCAAAGTACTTTTTTCGGATGAAAGCAAATTCTGCATGTCATTCGGAAATCAAGGTGCCAGAGTTCGGAGGAAGACTGGGGAGAAGGAAATGCCAAAATGCCAGAAGTCCAGTGTCAAGTACCCACAGTCAGTGATAGTCTGGGGTGCCGTGTCAGCTGCTGGTGTTGGTCCACTGTGTTTTATCAAGGGCAGGGTCAATGCAGTTAGCTATCAGGAGATTTTTTGAGCACTTCATGCTTCCATCTGCTGAAAAGCTTTATGGAGATGAAGATTTCATTTTTCAGCATGACCTGGCACCTGCTCACAGTGCCAAAACCACTGGTAAATGGTTTACTGACCATGGTATCACTGTGCTCAATTGGCCTGCCAACTCTCCTGACCTGAACCCCATAGAGAATCTGTGGGATATTGTGAAGAGAACGTTGAGAGACTCAAGACCCAACACTCTGGATGAGCTAAAGGCCGCTATCGAAGCATCCTGGGCCTCCATAAGACCTCAGCAGTGCCACAGGCTGATTGCCTCCATGCCACGCCGCATTGAAGCAGTCATTTCTGCAAAAGGATTCCCGACCAAGTATTGAGTGCATAACTGTACATGATTATTTGAAGGTTGACTTTTTTTTGTATTAAAAACACTTTTCTTTTATTGGTCGGATGAAATATGCTAATTTTGTGAGATAGGAATTTTGGGTTTTCATGAGCTGTATGCCAAAATCATCCGTGTTAAGACAATAAAAGACCTGAAATATTTCAGTTAGTGTGCAATGAATCTAAAATATATGAATGTTAAATTTTCATCATGACATTATGGAAAATAATGAACTTTATCACAATATGCTAATTTTTTGAGAAGAACCTGTATACTACATAAACTCAGAAAAAGTTTACGTACTATTATCAGTTTATGCCTTGCAAAAGTATTAATACTTTTTAAATGATTTCTCATTTTGTTACATTAAAACAAACAAACTTCAGTTCATTTGAGATTTTATGCGATAGACTAAAAGTAAGTGTAACTGTGAAGTAGAATAATATAGTTGGAAATGGTTTTCAACTTTTTACAAATAAATACCTGAATTGTGTGGCATAAATTTGTACACGGCCTCATTTACTGTGATAACACCAACTAAAATCCTCTACAACGAGCCTTCAGATGTCACTTTATTAGTCAAAATGCTCTACCTGTGTGTGAATTTAAGTTTGGGAGCAGGGTCAAAGCAGAGTAAGGTTATAAAACAACATCCAAAGCTTTGAGGAGGAGCTGCAGAGATCCACTGCACAGGTGAGAGAATCTGTGGACAGGACAACTAATAGTATGCAAAAGAAAGCCAGTGTTGTGAAAAAAAAGCCATAAAAAGTCCCATTCACAGTTTGCTAGAAGTCAAATTACAGAAAACCAAACATGTGGAAGAAATACTCCAAAATAGATCTTTTTGGCCTACATGCACAGCGTGTGGTGGAAAACTAGCCCTGCACATGATCCCTATGACACATGGTGGCAGGATCATGCTGTGGGGATGGTTTTCTTCAGCAGAGGCTGCCTTGATGGTAAGATGGGTAAAGCTCAATACAAGACAATCCTGAAAGAAAACATAGAGCCAGTGATGCAAAGGGAAAGTTTAGATGATGACGTAATAACATACGAAAACATAACAAAATGTCAGATATTTCAAGGGGTATAAACAGTTTTGAAAGGCACTGTATGTACTTTTGTGTACAGAGACATTAATCTTTTTTTATTTTATAATTTCTTGAAAAGATGTGGATAACAAAAAAATAGAATAAACAGAAACATTTTAGTGTGGTTTGGTGTGGTTTAGTATCATCATTCCTCTCTAAATTCTGATCATAACTAATGATCTTGTTTCAACTTCCCAGTGGCAAGAGGCAGGTAATATATAACAACACATAATAGCTCTATTGGTTTTGGACAGAGCCATACTTGTGTCCAGTGTCTCCACCTAACAAGCTAATTAACTTAAAAGGGTCTGTCAACTGGCTCCTTTAATGTCTGCTGCTGGTAGTATCTGCTCCCTGATGTGCAAGTCAGCAAAAAGCATCTTCACATGCCGAGACTACAATGAATTCCCTCACTATTCCACTTCAGCATCATTGATCACACTGCCAATGCTGCACTTACTGTAACTGTGACTTCCACACCAGGCTTTAATGACACTGAGTAATGGTAGAAACACATTAGATATTTGTTATCTGGTCTGTCATCCAGGCTTACTGCCTCGGATTTGTTTATTTCATCATTTGCACTGTGGACATTCACTTTATCGTTTTCCTCTCTCTCTCTTTACGTGCCTCTTGCAGCTCTGTAATTTGTGCTCGTTCACACAATTCTCCCCTTTATCTCCTCTAATATATCCAGTTGTGCATCACGGTGCTGGCTTGACTTCAGAGCAAGGCTGAATCACAATGATGCTGCTGCATTCAGTCCTGGTACCACCTCAATCTAAGCACAGCCTCCGTTTCCGTTTACTCCCTTCCTTGCTCTGTTCCCATTTTGTTTTAGAGCTTTCCTTTTTTTTTTACATTCTTTCATTCGGTGTCTTCAACACTGCGTTTTTTCAACCTTTCTCTGCAGCTGGACTGATTGGGTCTGACACTCAAACTAGACAACCGCTATCTTTTTTTCACCTCTCTCTTTGTTTGACTTCAAAGCTAACTTCCTCTGTCAAACTATACTGCAGTGCATTAAGTAAAACATCACATTTAAGACCAGAAAAAAGCCCTAAAGTAATATTCAAAAGCATACTTAAGCCAAAGGTCTGTAGTTTTCGTTGGATCTAATGCATTAGAAGGACGTCCAGTCACAACATACAAGATGAATAGTGACAGGATAAATGTGCAAGAATGTCTCTGCTTTGGTGTAAGCCCGCTAAAGTGCTAATCGATTTAAATGATATTACAGTTACTTCAGCATGCTTCCCGCATACACATGCAGGAGATTATTTATTTAGTTAGAGTCGGTCTTGCAGGTTTAATCCACAGCAACAGTCTAGGGTGTAAAACAGATCTCAGACTCCTCAGCATTAATGAGGTCATCAATCATATATCAACTCAAAGACTGTATTTAAGGCACAAAGATGGATGCATGAAAATAATCTGTCAACGAAACAAGGCCTTGTCTAAGAAAGGCCTTTAGTTGTACAATAATCTAAAAATGTCTCTGACTTTGTTAGGAAGTATACAAAAAACATTCACACAGCTCCTTAAAAAAGCACAAAGAAAAACTTGAAAATGTTTGCTAGCAAAAAGTAGTATATTCAAGTTTGTTTTGAAATGTGGTGGAAGTTAACTGCATCTATCAATACTACAGTACTCTCGCTTCACTGTAAATCACACCATCTCCACCTCTGATATAAATTCTTTACAAATAAACTTTAAATGAATGCACCAATACTGAGCACACTAGTGTAAGCAGGACTGGTATACTGTGCAAAAGTATTCAAACACCTCAAATTTTCCACAACTCGTCATGCTACATCCACAAACTTCAAAATACACTGCCTGGCCAAAAAAAAAAGTCACCACCTGGATCTAACTAAGCAAATAGGTATGAGCCTCCCATTGGATAATTACTGCATGGGCGATTATGTTTCAGCTGGCAACAAGTTATTTAACCCCAACTGGTGCAATGAGTTGCTTCTCATTTCTTAAACAGCCATGTTGAAAGACACATCCCGTGGTTGTGGAAAAGATGTCAGTCTGTTTCAGAAGGGTCAAATCATTGGCATTGATCATGATCATGATCGCTGATCACTTAAACGTTTAGTGAAATCAAATCGAAGAAAAACAACAGTAGAACTCCAGGCTATGTTTAATAGTGAAAGTAAGAGCATTTCTAGACGCACAATGCGAAGGGAACTCAAAGGATTGGGACTGAACAGCTGTGTAGCCTTAAGGAAACCACTAATCAGTGAGGCTAACTGGAAAAAAAGGCAGCATAAAGATTGGACTCTGGAGCAATGGAAGAAGGTCATATGGTCTGATGAGTCCAGATTTATCCTGTTCCAGAGTGATGGGGGCATTAGGGTAAGAAGAGAGGCAAGTGAAGTGATGCACCCATCATGCCTAGTGCCTACTGTACCAGCCTATCAATGCTATGATCTGGGGTTGCTGCAGTTGGTCAGGTCTGGGTTCAGCAACAGTATGTGTTCAAAGAATGAGGTCAATTGACTACCTGAATATACTGAATGACCAGGTTATTCCATCAATGCATTTCTTCGTCCCTGATGGCACGGGCATAGTCCAAGATGACAATGCCAGGATTCATTGGGCTTGAATTAAAAAAGAGTGGTTCAGGAAGCATGAGACATCATTCTCACACATGGATTGGCCACCACAGAGTCTAGACATTAACTCCATTAAGAATCTTTGGGATGTGCTGGGGAAGGCTTTGTGCAGTGGTCAGACTCTACCATCATCAATGCAAGATCTTGGTGAAAAATTAATGCATCACTGGGTGGAAATAAATCTTGTGACATTGCAGAAGCTTATTGAAGCAATGCCACAGCAAATGTGTGCCGTAATCAAAGCTAAAGGTGGTCCAACGAAATATTAGTGTGACCTTTTTTTTTTTTGGTGGCAAATTTGTTTTTGGCCAGACAGTGTATATTATAAGGATTTTATTTGATGCACCAACACAAGGTAGTGCATAACTGTGAAGTGAAAAGAAAAGCAGTCATGGTTGTCAAAATGTGTTATATATTTTAATCTGAAAGCTGTGCATTTATGTTCAGCCACCGTTTGTCAGTGATTTTTCTAACCTACACTGACGTTTATCCTAAAACCTAAGGAATAATTTTTGGGGCCAGAAGTGAATTGAAAACTGAATATGCAACACTTTTGCAAGGTTCTGTACTCTTAGAAACTGTAATCCAAAACAATTAAAACAAAATTAATCCAAATACTTAATGTGGTGAATTCTATTGGCTAGTGGAGCAAAACATTTATTTAAAAATGAAAAGGGTAAAAGGGTGTCACTGCAGATAAATGCACAGGAGTATTGAATCAATTTAGATATTTTCCTGACCTTGTGAGAGTCATGGTGCAGTGATAATGCTGAAGTCTATGATGGCTATAATCTCTGTCCTGTGCTACTCTCAGCCTCCCACATTAAAATCAGCAGACTGAGGAAGTCGAGGAGGGGGAATTCAGGCAGCTACATTAATCTTTAATTAGGCCCCTCTATACTTAGGCCCTCAGTGCATCTCCAGTTTCTGCCATTTATCTGAAATTTGCCCTTTAAACTTGAAGATGTAAAAAAAGCCAAGGTCACCATACTGACCACAGCCGTATCAAAATCTGCTGTTTTGTGTTTAGGGCGATGACTCAGATCTGCACACCCGTTACAAGAGTTAAGCTTCTAATGCCTCAGGTTGGCTGTGGGATGACAAGCCAAACCTCAAATTTTGACATACGTTTTTTCCACAAATACCATTATTGCTACTTTGCAGGATCTCTAATTAAAACAATTAATACATATCTTTCGACTCTGAAATAGTGCAAATTCAATCACCTAAATTTATTGAAATAGAATTTTTTCCTTGTTTATGCAGCAGAAAAATTAAAATTCTATTTAAATTTTTTCACATAGGATTTAATCTCCTTGGTAAATTGTTGAAAATTGACTTGTTTCCAAACCACGTTTCAGAATGCCAGCAACATAGTTTTTCTTGATTTCACGCACCTTTCTCTTCGTCTGATAACACAAAACATTTGCATATTTACAGCCATTGCTGTGGCAATGAAAGTTTTTCCCATTGTATTTACAATGAAAAACAATACTGGGCTGAAAACAGTGCTGGTCCTGAAAACAGCATATGCTTGCTTCATAATGCATGATGTCAACAGAGATTTGCAGCACCATATGGCACCTCAGCAGCTCTCATATTTCTAAGGACACTTTTAAGAAAGCCAACTATAGTTTTATACTTCAAGACAAAAACTATGAATATCATTCACACATTGAGGAATTGGGCAAAATATGAAAACTGGCATCAGGTTTAGGAAACGGTTTGCTGCATTTACCACAAAAGAAGAACTAAATTATTAGTATTTCACCTCTACACCTATACTTTTCCCCTACATCCAAACTTTTCCACTAACACATGATGAAACACATTTAAAGTTGGTGGATTATTTGAAAATGAACAATTAAGAAGTGACATCTCCTCTCCTGACAACCAGTGATAATGTTCATCATGACAACACTCATTTTCAAGAACCAAGCTTCTTACAACACATCCCCTGTAACGTCCCCTGGTGTTCCTAAACATAAGCTGACTCATTTTTCATTTCATCGAGGGCACAAAAAGGAACTTAAACTGTTAGGGTTATAATCACAATCAAATTGCTTACAGTTGTTGCCGCTCCTGCCCAAGGCTTTTGCATGCTGTCAAATATTACTTTTTAAGCTTTCAAATGTAAATTTATTCTTCTGTAAATGTAAAAGATTTTAAACCATATTTAATTTTTAAAATTTCTTTTTAATAAATATTTGTGTAAATAATTTGCTCTCATCATATTCTAAACGTATTTTTTTTTTTTTTTTTTTTTTACCTTTTCATAATGACAATCTAAAATCTGTGCTCTGTGGTGTACCTTATGCGGATTTTCCTTCAGGCCGATTCCACAAAGTGATCCATACTTACCGCTGTGAAGTTCTCGGGACCACAATCTTTGCCTCTATATTTGCAGTCAAGCAACATTTCCTCTATGTCATGGCTTGTCCTTTGCACAAACTCCAACATGTTAAAGTTTTTGCTGGGGAAAAACTTGCTGTTGTCTGTTGGTTGTCCCAAAGCAGCCATAAAATCATCAAAGTCCCCCTGTTCCACACCAAGCAGCCCGGCCATCCAGAATATATCATTCCTCGTAATCTTGGATTTACGAAAGCTGTTGTAGTTGCACATGGTGATGGCTGGGAAATTCATAACGGGACTGTCCATTTCATCCAGAATAGTGACGTAGGGGTACTGGTAATACTCAATCACACGGTCCACTACTTGGAGGAGGAAGATGGAAAGAGAGGCACAAAATGCAGCTGCCCAAAGCAATCGCCGGAAAGTCACTCCACCTGGCAAGAAGATGTGACTCAGGCCATGGAGGGTACAATTGGCCCCAAACACGGTGATATCTGATGGTGGACGTGGTGCTTCCTCCTCTGGAGCCCCCATTTTCTCCCAAGTTTTCAATCCAAGCTATTGGTCTGCTGAATGTGGTTTTGGCTGCTGTAATGTTGTACTGAAGTGTGAGGGCAGATCACTTGAGCTGAATGCACAAGTGAGGCTGGGCAGGACAGGGTCTGGTTTCCCCCTTTGCACTCAAGGGAGGGGAATGGGTTGGATTTCTGGAGCTGGGAGGCAGTGATATTAAGACAGTGAAATCAACCTATCCTAGCTGGGATGTTGGAGGGCACTTTGATTTCAAGACATCTGGTTTCATTTGAGAAGTAAGACCTCATCCAACAGCAGGTAGTGGTCACTGAATCTCAGATGGATACAGCAAAAAGCATATATGAAAGGTGAGGCATATTCAGTCTTCAGCTTACTTCTAGACCCCAAAATATTCTTCAGGTTTTAAGACACATTTTAGTATTTCTATGAAAATAAAGTTATAAACGCAAACTTCACCATACATGTTTTTGTATTTTAGTGATAGATCAACACAAAGTAGTTGCATGACTGTAAAGTGGAAGGAAAATGATACATGGTTTTCAAAATTCTTTACAAATAAAAATCTGTCAAGTGTGGCAAGCACATGCACACACCTCTTTTGCTCTATTTACACAAACTAAAGTCCTTTGCAACCACTTGGCTTCAGAAGGCAATTAATTAGTAAACAGGGTCCACCAGTGTCAAATTTAATCTCAGTATAAATCCAGCTGTTCTATGAAGGCCTCAGAGGTGTGTTAGACAACTTTAGAAAACAAACAGGAACATGAAAACCAAGGAACACAGCAGACATTTCAGGATAGAGTGAAAAGTGCTTTGTTCAGATGAGACTAAAATTAAACTTTTTTCACCAGCACCCAAAACATTATCTGAAGAAAAATAATAGGCTGAACAAACCATGTCAATGTTCAAAATATTGGTGCCCGAGTCATGCTGCGCCAAAGTAATTATTCTACTGAACAGAGAAGCTGGTCAAGAATGGAAACATGAATGAAATGAAGATAAATACAGGGCAGTCCAGGAAGAAAACCTGTTAGCAGATGCAAAAGATTTGAGACTGGAGAGGAGGTTCACCTTCTAGCAGGTTGTTCATATACACTCTATCCAATCTGACTGGACTTCAGCTCTTTTGCAGGGAAAATTAGCAAAAATATCCATCTCTAGATGCGCAAAGCTGCTATGGACAGACCCCAAAAGACATCCAGCTGTAATTGCAATGAAAGGTTGTTCCAACTATTAAACCTCTGCATTTCCAAAACTGCCAAGTCAAGGACTTGTAAACAAGAAGATCAAATGACTTCTAATGAACTTCCAAACATGTGACCTAATCAACTCACTGGAGACAGCACAAATGTGTGATCAGAAAGCAAAAGACAATAGCTTATTTTATTGTACATGAGAATGTGGCATTTAGCAGGCACAAAATTTCAGTAATTCTCGATTAGCATAACATTTAGTTTAAACAAATGACCCAGAGTTCTTGCTGCCATGAATATCCACAGTCATCTGATGTCAGCCAGCAAGAAGCTAACAAGCTAACACTCTGTTTTTCTAAAACTCAAACTGTGTTGTAGTGAAATGTCAGAGTATTACCCACTGAGGCTTCATCTGCAGGTAAGAAACATACCTGTCAGACTTTGCAGTCACAGACTGACAGTGCAACTCATTAGTTGTGCTTTTGTCCTTCCTACTAAGCTTGCAGACGTCTTTATGTGACTCATGAAACTCAAACTTGAATGTATGTAACTACAGTGGCAAAAAAAGAAAAGCACATTAAGCTGCAGCCAAAGTTTGTAGCACATCAATTTTCCATCTTGCTGCAGCAGTCTCCCTATCATATGTTTTGTAACAGCATCAATTATTAATATATTCTCCTGCATATATTTCAACTCATGGATGGAGGTGTATATTTGTAGAGTGCAGACCTTAGGCAATTTCAGATCAGCTTACTAAAAGATCTGTCTCGACTGACATTGATTTGCTTCTGGAGTATCCACTAACAAAATTAATAGGTTAAGTGATGATAACAGCCTTCTTTCTAATCTTACTTCATAATTTGTCATTCCTCCTTCTTTACATATCCTCATTTTGTTCATCCTTTAATGGCCTTCAACAAGTCTTTCAATTATTCAATATCTGTGCTTCTGTTGCTTTCTTATATTTGGGATAGCTTAAATTTATGATACATACATGGTGGTATATACAGTACAATGTTCATTTTGGCTTGGAATCTTGTTTTTTTTAATGTCACTTAATATGTTTTGTTTCTAGTTTATGGTTATATTCTTTGGTCTGGTCTTCTGTAAAACTGTAAAACCAGCATTGTTTCTGTTGTCATCAGTTTCCGAAATTCATTGGATCATAGTCTCAACATTGTTTATTCTTTAATTCTTTTTACCTTGTCTTATCTCATCTTATCTTGTCTTAATGTTTGTTATTCTGACACTGATCTTAAGGCAGGGGTGTTAGTATTTTTATTTTAATTATTATTAAGTATTGAGCACCTGATAACTTTTAATTACATTGTTTCTACCATATGTTTATGTCATATGTCTTGTTTTTTGGAAAGAAAGCCGACTCAAATCTACATACGAGTATAAACAATGTTGATTGATTGATTGATTGAACTGCCATTCACCATGGATGTCTTCAGTTTCATGTGTCCTATCTGTGGAAAATTTCACATATATTTACATATGTATGAATGCTTGTAGGCTGCTCCGACTGAATGTTTGTTTGTTTGCATGTATGTATGCACGCATGGTAAATGGACATCCAACATTTTCATAAATGTACTTTACTTTTCTGTCAGCCAAACAAAAAAATCATTGCACACAAAGAATCGGTCTTATTCATACTTTTTAGTCACAGGTGCCACAGTAGGTGAAACAGTAGGCACCTTTCAATCCACAAATGTGTCAAATTCAGTTCAGTGCTCCTAAAAGAAGGTGACTGTAAACTCTTGATTTATGTTGGTGCTGTTTTCTAAGTTGTCAAATATTTCAAAAAGTCAGTCAGTTGCTACTTTCTTTATTTTGGTTCATTAACTATTTTTTTATTCTGCGTACAATGAAAACAGAGTTGTCCTTTTCACTATAACAAATGGCTGCGAATTTCTGTGAATACAGGGGTGTACTGCCATTTAAACGTAAGCCTCAACTTAATCAATATACCCTCCTTTTCATCCAGATTCTGTAAATTAAGCATTCTGGGTAATGTGTTGCTGAAAAAAATCAGTACTTCAGTGCATCAGGCTTCTCTGTGGACTAAAAAAGCTTGACAAAAAGAAGAAGCCGAGACTGCATTTAAATGTGTCAAGATTAGATATAGGACAAAAAAGATGAAAGCAGCATTTCCTCATCAGCCATGTAGTGATAGTAGGGGCATGGTACTAAATACATAAATACAACATTCCTAAATTTTAAACTAAAATGTATGCAAGCCATTTTTGGTCATAATTACCAAGAGGTATTGGTCAGTTAATTCCGAGTTGTTTTTATTACAAAAGTATCTTGACCATCTCCATCAGAATGTTCATGAGGGGTTAAAAAAAACAGAGCAGGCCTAGCAGGAAAACAACACAGCGTCCTGTGCAAGGACACAGAATTTATTGAAAGTCTTTAGCTCTTCGGTCAAATTTAAACAAGTCCTCTCAAGTGTTTCCAAATTCAAAAACTTAAGGTGCCAAGTTTGAAAATGCTGAGCTGATGTATTACTGTAACAGAACTTTACACATCAATAGGCTTTAATCTGATAATGATGAACACATATGCAAATAGGCTAATTAAAATGCAGGGTCAGAACAGAATGTTGGCAATAATTTTAATATGTTTTAAACCTCAAACCCCCAAACTCCACAGAGTTGAGCTCCTGAAGTTTAAACAAAACACAAATTAATTCAAGATTTTCTCAAACTCTGTAGACCTTTGGATAAATATTTAGAGTTAAATTTGGTTCAGCTGCTGTCATACTATTTCCTATCTTGCCATGGACACTTAGGCCCATAATTATTCATAGATTTAGATTTAACGTTATATTAGATTAGTAAAAATATTGATTAGTAAAAATATTGAAAAAGATTTAAAGCTACCATCACACAAGGCATTATTGAAACAGAAAAGTCATTTTTAAAATGTATTTAACTTAGTTGCTTACATTAAAAATTGTGTAAATGTGCACATCTCCATAATTTCTCGTAGAACTGCTAAAAACACGGGAAAAGTCTTTTTGCTTACAATCAACCTCCTTTCCTTAAACTGTTGTTTAAAATTGTTGTTAAAACATAGACTAAAATAAATATAGAATATAGGTTAAGTCATGTTGTTATTGTGCTAAATTAAAACACCAATAAACATTTGAACTGCTGGCTGTCAGGATCTTGCTATGTCTGTTTGTCTGGTGCCGTTTACTGTGTTTAACCACTAGATGGCGTTGGAACCTGGAGGAGAGGTGACAGGTGTTCTCTATTCTCCCTGGTCATCACCAAAGGAGTATTTAAGGAGGAGGCTGCCAGCAACTCATTGCCAGAGTGTTGCCCTTAGTGGTATAGCTCAAGCCACATTACCTTTGCCTTGACCTTGCTTTGTTACTTTTGTAATTCTGGATTTGCTACCTTGCAGGTTTACCTGAGCCTGACTTCATCCTCAGCATAGAACTCTGCTTGGATTACCGTCTTCTGGAAAGAAGCTATCCTGCTCCATGAATAAAGACTCAAGCCTCCTGTTACTTCGTTGGATTAAATCGGCTGGCAGCCTCCTGGTTCCTTCATTCCTTGGAGCTCCTTCTGCGAACCCTGTCCACCCTCCTTCGTCCACTGCACCAACATCAGATACTCTTGGACCTATTAACATCCTGGCACTCCAGTATTCACAGTCTCCAGTCTCACGGGTAAACAATCCTTTGGTCTCTCCACACCCCCTCTGGCGGATCTCCCCATCTATCCAGTAAAACTGAATTATTATTTATGAATATAGGTCCTGAGTTTTCCCTTGCTTACCATTCTGTTTATTTTACAGTTTGTGTCCTGGTCCCAGTTTCCTGCAGTTTCCAGTACACTGTAAATAAACTCCTTACCGTTAAACCGTTAAAGTCTCCTGAATTGCTTTCTGCATGTGGGTCAAATCTGTTAAAAACAATATGACACTGCCATCCATCTACAGCTGTATTTCCACTTCATGAAACAGGATTTTTAAAATTATTTTAATCAGTTTGGGACCTCAGTGAATGTCGACTCCAGATGCGTTCTCTTCTAGCAAGCAGGAAATGGGCAACTGCTAATGAGGAAATTCAATATCCACATCCAGTATTGACCCTAACACATGAGAATCCTCAATAAAATCATATGAAAAAAAAGGAAGATGAAATAACTGGTATTTGCACAACAGTGATGTTAACTCTAGATTTGCTTCTGCATCAGCATAGCTTTAAAGGAGAACAATCTTTGGGTTTCATAATTATGGCAACTCCCCTCAGTTTGATTTAATGTTAACGTCCAGACTGACGATTATTCATCAGGCTGAAGAAAATAACTTCATCGAGCTGCCAAAGTAATTGCACTAAGCACAAAAGGCAGTAAAGCTTCACTGTGGGTACTTCAAAGACCTTTCAAAAATTAATTTCTGTCTCTCTAAGACAGCAATTAGCTCTAAGTACAGTTAGATGGAATAAAATGTGACTTTTCTTCCACCCATTTAAGAGAGCTGTTTGCAATCAACACTTTGGATAAGAAAGTCTAAAAATCCCATTAACATTTTCTCCCCATCAATGGCAATTTTGTAAACCTTTTTTTACAGATATGTTGTCAATTAGAATTTCTGAAGTATTGGTTTTGCATAATTGTTGTTAATCAATACAGAGACACATTCGTCTTGGTTGTTAATTGTGAGGATATTATCAGACAAATTATCGCATGAGTGAGAAGCTACTGTTTCTTTAAAAGGGTAGGAGTAAAACTGGTACTTAAATCCTGAAACTACTGAGGGGTTTTAACTAATACTAAATTTCTACCTTTAAAAATAGTTAATAATTACTCGTTTAACTACGGATGATTTTATACTTAATGTGTTCCATAGTGATAAAAAGGTTGAATTTTAACAGGACAAATAATCTTTTAATGATTTGGTTGGATGTTTTTTTCTTCAAACCCCATTCTTCTTCCTCATACTGCGGTTCTGTGATCCAAAGCTCATGTACCCAGGGTTATTGACCGGTGTCGCTGACCAGTGAGGTCTCTGACTCACTCAACACATAAGGAGTTTTCAAAAAGCTTTGCTTCACTTAATCAAATCCCACAAAAAGGAGTTCTGGGTTATCTCCTACAGAAAGCAAAGTAATTTTGGCCTTACGATGCAGGGTTACAGTGCCAATCTGAGGAACAACCTAGCTGTAATGTAGGACTGAGTCAGTGTACTCCTTAAAATCATAAACTATGGGAATGCAAAACTGCCATCTCATTTGTATGTTTTTTAGGTTGATTAGGGTTATTAAAAAAAACGGTTACTATTATTACACATCTACAATAAAATAGCTATGGTTTTAAGATACATTTTATTTTAAAACCACTTACATTTTCTATCATAGCATTCATGCTGTTTAAATTCCTTTTAATAAAAAGCCAGAGAAACGGTTGGACTGACTGCTGGATTGTTATTTACTTTTAAGTAGTTTTCTCGTCAGGGCAGATGAGAAACCAGCTGTGAGTAGCACAACAAAAGTTAACCAACTGTAACAGTCCGGAAAAGGAAGGGCCGAACGGAAGAAAAGGAAAAAATCAGCAACTGGATCATTTATAATGATGCAGCTTAACAATCCCTGCATATTTCTAGCAACACAGCAGAGGATCTGTTTGCTTTTCCTCATGTTCCAGCCAGTAGCACATGCAATTTCCTCATTTAAAAAGGGCGGTCTGCACCTGTTTTGCACCTGCTATCTATTGCACACGCGATCTTTGAAAATCGCATGGCCACTTATTGCATGTGCAATTATTTATAGTACACGCAAATTACAATTCAATTCAAATTCAAAGATACTTTATTTATCCCCGAGGGGAAATTAGAATTCCAGTACAACCCATCCAAACATACATCATGACACAAGACAAGGGGGTGACGGGTCACCGAGGCTTTGCTGCCCCACTCACAGGCGCTGCCCTTGCTAGATGAGAAAAGAGACCACATTAGTTAAGAAGAGGGAAAAAAATCATATTTCACACTTTATCCTTAGCAGGATACAGTTTGAGATTGCAAAAAACCTCACCACAAAGAAGCAACAAGTATGCAAAACAACATCATGCCGGGAACGGTGAAGGCGGTGTAAGTGGGTGCATATGTTTATCTTGAGCATGTGTGTGTGTGCAAGTGATTGTGTGCAAGTAAGTCCATGAAGCACTGTCACAGAAGCCATTGTCCTTGTCGTTGGAGCATTCATCAACCGGCCACACAGTTCTGAGCAGCTCCACAAATGTCCTCAGGGAAGGGAGGGGGCAGAGGGAGCAGAGCGTCATGTTTACATAACTTCCAGGAGAAGTTGAAGATAGCCAGCGTGCAGGGGAGCTAGATTCAGAAAAACAACAATTATTTGGGTTTGGCTGATTCTTAATTTTCCGTCAGCCTTGAGAGTCTCGCTGGTGCTTCTCAAAGGCGAATCCAACTAGACAAATTCCTAGTCTTTCGCCAGATCTGAGCGAACAACTTTCTCCAAGGTTTATCCCATTTCACCCCTGAGTCCAGGAACCGCAACCTGCCTGCAATCCTGTGTAAGGATCACATCCAGTCTGCGATTCAGCTCACGTAACATCTCAGTCTGAGTGCTGATCGCCCTGAAGATCCCATCGCACATGCCAGGCAGCCTCACAATTGCCAGAACAGCTGCTGACATTCTCCGAATTTCTTGATATGCCAGGTAACCGCTGACTCCAAAAAGCAGAAATCCTGATATCAAACATCCAATTATATACACATCTTCCACATCCCCGACTGACATTGTCAACAAACACACAATCCTCCACTTCTGCCAGGAGTCCCTTGTGTATCCAGAGAAAAACGTCCTGTCCGGACAAGTGGGCTCTCCTTCACCCTGTCTTCACGTCGAGAACATTTTATCAACTGCATTGAGAGACCAGCTGACCAAATCCATAACTCAGATTTTGGAAGATATGCAAAAAGAGGCTCCAATAAGAAGACAAGATACAGAGCTGAAGCAGGGCAGATATGGGAGGGGTTCGGGAGACAGAGAAAAAGCATCCTCCTCCACACCTTACCACCTTACCACCTGCTATTTGGGATCTTTGAAGATCAGGCCCTTAGAGAGGGCAAGTAATGGCATGTAGTCTGTAGGAAACCCCAACCATTCACCTTACCTGCTAATATTGCAAATAAATGTGAAATCAAAGGTAGACCTGCTGTCAAAGCACATGGCTGGTGTGGGAGAAGACCATGAGAAACTGATGGACGTCCAATAAAAAGTTGACTTCTACCATCAGCGCTTATTCTCCAAGTCAGTTAGTCCAGGCACTTAATTGGCTTAGCTGACTAAAATGTTTTGGGATGTTCAACAGAATTCTTAAATCCGTAATTTTCTACAGCTGAGAGTTCGACTCGATTAAGTTAATTAATACGGCTTGATAGAAGCAACCTTGATGTATGTTAAGAAAGTTTCATGGCTTTTCTCTCCAGTAAAAAGTCAATGACTTGGTAATTAATGACAGGCGATACAAAAATTAAGCTGGACCTACTTGTCAGCTATGTATTACTCCCCTTCACATTTTTCCATGTGTAAAGTTTGCATGAAGAATGTACATTTCCTTGTGTGAGTTTCTTCCACAGCTTTTAATTATAGTGACTCTAAATTATTTCAGACCAATTAATACACTATTGCAGGGAGCATGATCATTTTGATTGCTGTCTAAAAGATGGATACAAAATGACAAATGAAAGTCAGGAGGAAGACAGAAATACTGTGAATGGTGTCTTGGCTAATGCACTGCTTCCTGATGATGTCTATGTCTGTGCGTTCCCTCAGGGAGACTGGCAGGATGTCCATCAGTGAGACAGTCTACACCTGTGCTGGCTGGACTCACAGCTTTATAAGCTGATGGAGGGATTCAGTCACTCTCTCCATCCCTTGGTATTCAGCTTCCAGCTCTAGATAGATTTAGATTTTGTTTTTAATGTGCAATTAAAAAAAGCAGCTGCTACTTTTTCTTGTCAAATGTAAGCAACCTAAGACTAAATATAAAGACTAAATTAAAACAGCTAAATAAGATACAATTATTTTATTTGAAAACAAGAAAATAGGATAAAAAGCCGAGTCACAGTTAAGTTTGAAATCCCTTGAGCAACTGGTGTTGAAGGACCTAAAGGACATCACAGGCCTTACCGGGGAAGCAGGTTGGCAGATCATGCAGTCAACAGTCAACTTGGGACTACACTTCACCCTGCAAGACCTTAACCACCCAGAGATATATGCCAGGATCATGTTTGTGGACTTCAGCTCAGCTTTCAACACTATCAACCTAGACATCCTCCACCAGCTCAAAGTCCCAGCCTCTACTTGTCAGTGGATCACCAGTTTCCAAAAGAACCTGCAGCAGCAGGTGAGACTAGGGAGTATCTTCTCCCACACATGATCAATAAGTACTGGCGTCCCTCAGGGATGTGTTCTCTCTTCACTCCTCTTCTCTCTCTACACAAATGCATCTCAGTAGACACATCTGTGAAACTATTGAAGTTTGCAGATGACACCAGTCATTGGTCTGATCCAGGATGGTGATGAATCTGCATACAGACAGGATGTTTTGGAAGCATAAAGTCTCTCCCATAAACCAGAGCTGGTAGATATGGACAACAAAATATCATAACAATATTTCTGTATTGAAAGGTTTCGATAATTATCATGAAACAGAATTAAGAAGTCTAGTATAAGATAGTATCTGTTTTAATGAAGACTTAAAGAACAAACTAATAATGCTATTAAAACATTATTATTAACTAATGAAATTTACTCTCAAAAATTGTCATAAACTGAAAACTGAATTCCTTTAAGTATGCAGGACTTTATGGATGAATTATGAAACTTTCCTAACTAGCAATAAATTGATGAATAAATCTAATATCCACTATGGAATTAAAGCAATTAAAAAAGAGCACGAATAAGAATGTATCAAAATATTAATTTCAGACCAAGTTGTAGTCATGTTGCAATTTGCAGACACAAATACCATGCAGAAATAACAAAAATCTTAAACCATTGACATTTCTCAATTAGTGTAAATGTCTACTGTTTTAAGTTAAGTTTTTAACTTAGTTTTTCTTGTGTGTGTGTTACCGTTAAATGTGGTGTTTTGTATTTTTTGTACAGTTAAAAGATGTTTCTGAAATGCACACAAATATTGTAATGCAGTGCTGTAAATTATCTTTACATAGCAAAATAGTGCTGTAAGTTCAATGACAGTGCAGTCATTGCAGCTTCTGTTGACAAGTATTGTTGGGGGAGGTGTTGCAGCAGGCTATACAAAGTTATTTAAATTAACAGCTTTTGTTACCGCCCAGCTTCCAGGGGGATTCTAACAAACCTTTGAAGCCCGTTTTCTCCTTAAAGTACTTTGGAGAGTGTCAACATTCAAATGGTCGTATCTTTGTCAATTCTTTTTCGATTTTCCCAGGTTTGATATCATTGGAAAGCATAGACTTCACTCTTCAGGATCTTTAAATAACTCAAAAGGACCCAGGGTAGACTTGTTCATGGTTTTGCCATGGCCTGTCACATGATCAAAGATGTTCAGGGTATATCCATTTGTATATGTGTTTTCTTCATATATTCTGAAATCAAATTCATTCCCCAATGTTGTTCATATGTATTCTGTAAAGCTGCATCATAAAATTTGATCCATTTGTGAACATTGCACAGATTTTTGGATAATTGAGGCCATTTGTGACAAAGTACAGAACAGTCTGAAATAATAAAATTTCATTACTGAAGATCTGAGATAATTTTGAGAAAATCTGTTTTAGAAGCTATTTGGCATGCCAGATGGGTTCTGTAAAGTTGGACCTAAAAAAGGATTTTCAAGCCTACACGATAAATCCCACTGGAATTTGAAGAACTCCTGCATTATCTGCACCATTTAAATTCCAATCCCACAATTTAAGCCCCATGCCTGCACCTGCAGCACAACCTGGGCCACTTTAATCATTTCAGGCAAGACTGGAAGAATAAAAAAAAAAGATCACTTCACTCTGCAGTCAGAATGAGAGAAGTTGCTTAGGTAAGTGATTTGTCCATTGTGTATCCGACACTGGATTTGTATCATGCAATACCAATGTTACACAAACAACTGAGCCAATACAAATACAGTGGAGAGAACAAGTATTTGATACACTCTGATTTTGCAGGTTTTCAACCAGCAAGAATCCTGGCTTTCACAGGCATGTTAGTTCTTCTTTAAACGACTCATTACCTGTATTAACTGCACCTGTTTGAACTCGTTATTATCTGTATTAAAGACACCTGTCTGCACACTCAGTCAAACAAACTTTAACCTCTCCACAATGGCCAACACCAGACAGCTGTGTAAGGACATCAGGGTTAAATTAGTCGACCTGCACAAGGCTGGGATGGGCTACAGGAAAATAGCCAGGCAGTTTGGTGAGAAGGCAACAACTGTTGGTGCAATTATAAAAAAATGGAAGAAGTTCAAGATGACGGTCTATCTTCCCCGGTCTGGGGCGCCATGCAAGATCTCACCTCATGCTACATCAATGATCATGAGGAAGGTGAGAGATCAGCCCAGAACTACACGGCAGGACCTTGTCAATGATCTGAAGAGAGAACTCAGTCTCAAAGAAGACCATTAGTAACACATTACGCCGTCATGAATTAAAATCCTGCACAAAGTCATCCTGCTCAAGCTAGTGCATGTCCAGGCCAGTCTGAAGTTTGCCAATGACCATCTGGATGATCCAGAGGAGGAATGAGAGAAAGTCATGTGGTCTGATGAGACAAAACTCCCACTGGATTTTCCACTTGCTGTGTTTGGAGGAAGAAGGATGAGTACAACCCCAAGAACACCATCCCTTCTGTGAAGCATGGAGGTGGAAACATAAAAATCTGCAGTGTATCAAATACTTGCTCTCTCCACTGTATAATAGGGCATTTATGAGGGGCAAACATGCTGGGGAGCAATAAAACTGAAACATTTAAAAAATTTCAACATATTCCTCATTCAAGTTTCCATTTGAATTCACAGAGTTACTGTTGCTTTATTAATCCCTTAATCACTTCAAATCCTGTACAGTTAATAACTCATCTGTGTAGTGCACTAATTACTGAAGTTACTTATGAACATTTTTGGATTCCTCTTTTTGTCTGTTAACAAACTCTCAAAAACAGATGTATGGTAACCTCTTCTGAGGCAGGCAGGGACACAATGCGTGACCAACACACTGAAGCCAATTACCTTCGCTTCATAGATCTAAAAGGCAACTTAAACGATTTCTGCCTGGGAATCCATGGCACTGGAGTCTGTATTTCTACTGATTGCAAGAATCTTCCACCATTAAATCTGAAGACTGGGTGTAATATAGAACTGTCGAGGGGGTTGCAAGCTTCAGTTAACTAATCAGACTCTTTTTAAGGGGTAATGGTTTAGTATAAAATATGGGAAATTCAATTAAACTGGTCAAGTAAACATTTACTCAGCTAAAACCTGTGTGACATTAATCCCTATGAAGAGGGAAGTGAGCACTCCTTTCCTTATTCCCCTGAGATTAACTGAGACACTCATTCTGATGATCAACCAGTGAGAACAGAGAAAGTCTAAGACAAATCCTTTCCACTTCATTCATTATGCTGCCCTGGAACTGGAAGCATGCAAGAACTGAAAACGGATTTTGGACACGTACTGTCAAGTAAAACTCTCTGTCCTGTCCTGGTGTACTTTTACGTATTTACTGCTACCAACTGTAACAGGCCTAAGGGATGTACAAGTGAAGTAAAGGTAGAAACAGTCTTCGCTTTGCTTCTTTCTAAGAGATTTTAAAGGCATTTTCTATTACTTCTGTCATAGAATGCCAATGTACACAACCGGAGTTCAGAACTCAGAGAGGCTTCATTTTTTTCTGTTCTGCTGCTTTAGCAGACAGCAAAGTGAAAATCATCCATTATCCCTCTCAGCTGCCTCCTTAACGAGTTCTCCTGTGTGCCTGAGAGCTATCTGCTGCACAGCTCCTCTGTTCATCCACTAAGGGTCACCACAAACAGTTTTTACCCCCTGGGTAGTACAGTCTTAGCGCCCTCCTCCCTGCATCTCTGACTGACTGAGAGACAGTTTTAACTTTCAAACAGATGCACTGCCTATAAAATACAGGTAGATAAATGGTTGTTAAATCTAAATACACACATCTTTCCCTATCTGCGTATTCTTCTGAGTTTCAGTGAAGCGATGTCTTTGGATATGACAGTAAATATAGATTATATGTCAGTCAGGATGCTGACATGATCATATGTAATATCTGAGTAAATACAACATTTTAAGGAACATTTATGGAGCTCTCTGTTAACTTAGAGGCTGGCAGCAGGTGGCAATGTTTATTTAGGCAAGCACAGAGCAGAGTAGCTATTGTGAGTGAAGCATGATCCTAAGTGAAAATGATTCTTTAAATAAAACAAAATGTACTCTGGTCCATGTGACAATCTCGTATAATCTTAAAAAAATAACTCTATAATAATATAATGCTAATCATCTGGCCTTAACAAATTTACTTTTGAGCAATATTATTGAAGCACTATACAATTAGATGAATTTGTTATACTGGGACTGCAGTTTTTAGTGTGACTTTGCAAGGCATTTTTACTGTTTTATGCAGCCAATCTGAAAATAAACTCACTGTACGGAAGTCTCATTTAACAAAATGATCTAATTATAAGACAGCGTACTGCAACAATTCAATTCAATTCAGTTGTATTTATATAGCGCCAATTCACAACACATGTCGTCTCAAGGCACTTCACAACAGTCAGGTACATACATTTCAATTAATCGTAACCATTGAACAGTGCAGTCAGATTCAGTTGTTTATTCAAATTGGATAAAAAGTTTTTCTATCTAAGGAAACCCAGCAGATTGCATCCAGTCAGTGACTTGCAGCATTCACTCCTCCTGGATGAGCATGTAGAGACAGTGGACAGTCACTGGCGTTGAATGTAACACATTACATAAGTGTCAAAATTACCCCATAATAAATCACTTATTCAGGGTTACTGTATTGATGTTTATAGTTGTGAGCTGGTTTGAACTGTGAATATTTTAATGTTTAGCTAACAAACAATTGGATTTGGAGTCGCAATTCAATTACAAATGGATTTTTGATGCACCAGTTACTTAGTTTATAAAGATTGATAGCTGTGATCAACAACTGGTGGCCCTTGGGCCATTTCAGGTTCGCAATCTCATTCTGACAGAGCACACATAGTGGAACATTATAATTTTGAATAAATTAATTAATTTGATGTAATTCAAAAATACTTTATTAATCCCAAAGGGAAATTGAATGTTGTTGTAGCTCATACTATACAGGTTTCTTCAAAGAGCTGTTGTGGATGCTGATGGCTGTGGACAGGAAGGATCTCCTGTAGCGGTTTGTCTTATACAGGTCCTTCTCAAAATATTAGCATATTGTGATAAAGTTCATTATTTTCCATAATGTCATGATGAAAATTTAACATTCATATATTTTAGATTCATTGCACACTAACTGAAATATTTCAGTTCTTTTATTGTCTTAATACGGATGATTTTGGCATACAGCTCATGAAAACCCAAAATTCCTATCTCACAAAATTAGCATATTTCATCCGACCAATAAAAGAAAAGTGTTTTTAATACAAAAAACGTCAACCTTCAAATAATCATGTACAGTTATGCACTCAATACTTGGTCGAGAATCCTTTTGCAGAAATGACTGCTTCAATGCGGCGTGGCATGGAGGCAATCAGCCTGTGGCACTGCTGAGGTCTTATGGAGGCCCAGGATGCTTCGATAGCGGCCTTTAGCTCATCCAGAGTGTTGGGTCTTGAGTCTCTCAACGTTCTCTTCACAATATCCCACAGATTCTCTATGGGGTTCAGGTAAGGAGAGTTGGCAGGCCAATTGAGCACAGTGATACCATGGTCAGTAAACCATTTACCAGTGGTTTTGGCACTGTGAGCAGGTGCCAGGTCGTGCTGAAAAATGAAATCTTCTTCTCCATAAAGCTTTTCAGCAGATGGAAGCATGAAGTGCTCCAAAATCTCCTGATAGCTAGCTGCATTGACCCTGCCCTTGATAAAACACAGTGGACCAACACCAGCAGCTGACACGGCGCCCCAGACCATCACTGACTGTGGGTACTTGACACTGGACTTCTGGCATTTTGGCATTTCCTTCTCCCCAGTCTTCCTCCAGACTCTGGCACCTTGATTTCCGAATGACATGCAAAATTTGCTTTCATCCGAAAAAAGTACTTTGGACCACTGAGCAACAGTCCAGTGCTGCTTCTCTGTAGCCCAGGTCAGGCGCTTCTGCCGCGGTTTCTGGTTCAAAAGTGGCTTGACCTGGGGAATGCGGCACCTGTAGCCCATTTCCTGCACACGCCTGTGCACGGTGGCTCTGGATGTTTCTACTCCAGACTCAGTCCACTGCTTCCGCAAGTCCCCCAAGGTCTGGAATCGGCCCTTCTACACAATCTTCCTCAGGGTCCGGTCACCTCTTCTCGTTGTGCAGCGTTTTCTGCCACACTTTTTCCTTCCCACAGACTTCCCACTGAGGTGCCTTGATACAGCACTCTGGGAACAGCCTATTCGTTCAGAAATTTCTTTCTGTGTCTTACCCTCTTGCTTGAGGGTGTCAATAGTGGCCTTCTGGACAGCAGTCAGGTCGGCAGTCTTACCCATGATTGGGGATTTGAGTGATGAACCAGGCTGGGAGTTTTAAAGGCCTCAGGAATCTTTTGCAGGTGTTTAGAGTTAACTCGTTGATTCAGATGATTAGGTTCATAGCTCGTTTAGAGACCCTTTTAATGATATGCTAATTTTGTGAGATAGGAATTTTGGGTTTTCATGAGCTGTATGCCAAAATCATCCGTATTAAGACAATAAAAGACCTGAAATATTTCAGTTAATGTGCAATGAATCTAAAATATATGAATGTTAAATTTTTATCATTACATTATGGAAAATAATGAACTTTATCACAATATGCTAATATTTTGAGAAGGACCTGTAGCAGATCTCAAGAAGCCTCTGACTAAAGACACTCTGTTATTGTTTGACGGTCTAAAGAGAGGATGCTCAAGGTTCTCCATAATGTTCTTGATACTATGAAGAATCCTTCTTTGTAAAATGATTCCCAGAGGTTGCAGAGGACTCTCCAGAACAGAGCCAGCCATCTTTATTAGCATGTTGAGCTTTTTTAAGTCCCTGGCTCTGATGCTGCTACCCCAGTAGGTGATGGCAGAAGAGATCAAACTCTCCACAACAGACTTATTGAAGATATGAAGCATCTTGCTGCAAACATCAAAGAAGTACAGTCTGCTCTGTCTCTTCTTGTAGACGGCTTCACACTTGTGTCTCCAATCTAGTCTGTTGTCCATGTGAACACAGAAATATAATTTTTTCCCCGCCAGCTCCACTACTTCTCCCATGATGAAAAATGTGTCTGACCTATTCTTGTTTCACTTAAAATCTACAATCATCTTCTTTGTTTTATTCATATTCAAGATAAGATGATTGTTTCCACACCATGCCACAAAGCGGTCCACCAGCTCCCTATACTCAGGTTCTTGTCCATCTCTGATCCACCCCACGACTGCAGAATCATCAGAGTATTTCTGCAGATGACAGGACTCTGTCTTGTACTGGAAGTCTGAGGTGTACAGAGTGAAGAGGAATGGTGAGAGCACAGTACTATTAATTGTTCTAGCCGAGCTCATAAATGGTTAATGTTGACAGTGCACACAATCACAGCATTTTGCTAGCAATCAGTGTAAAACCAGTAGCATGTCCTGTGTACAATCCAGATGTGCTTAGTGTTTTAAAATCTATTGAGAATGTGAACCAATATTAAGGTAAACCAAGGTTTTAAAAACCTGAAATTTTAAAACCTTTAAAGTTTTCTGTCACACAGTTGCTACTGTTTCAGTTTCTTTAAATGCGATGCCAACAGTTCTGCCCCTCTCCCCCGTTTCTAGACACTGCCGTTTTGTTTCTTTACTTTTCCCTTGGTTGCAAGACAGACAAATTTGGCCTTTTGGAAATATTTCTGGTCACAAAGGAACCGATAATCACCATATATAATATGTTATTTTAGCAGCAGTAAAAATATTAGTTTCTCTTTTGGTTTAAATAAAGGTAATTTTATCATTTTATTAAATTCCTTTTGATTTATTTTTGTTACCGCTGTAGTACCACAAAACCCTGTTGCCAGGGAAAATCTTTTACAGGCTCATGCCTCGTGCTTAATCTAAGTTATTAAAATTTTTCTCACACTGTTCTCACAAATTTAATACAGTGATTCATGGCTAAACTTACAAAAAGGCACAAAACAAAAAGTGAAACATTGTGCAACATGTGATTTAGATAGCAGAAATTGAGACATACACAAATAAAACATCAAACTATTAATTATTAAAATATGTAGCCAGTTCCCTGTGTTGCTTCTTACAAAAATGTGGTTTTTGAGCAAATTTGCAGGTGACCACTGTGTTATATCTTAAATCTTTATGGCACAGATAACAACACAAATCTGAATACATTAGCATAATATGGTAAAGCTATTTGTTCTCTCAATTCTCAGAATAATGCTGATGTTCATCCATAAGAAGAAAAAAAAGAAAATTTGATTTTCAATGCTGAAATTCTGTTTCACAATCTTACCACAACAAAAAATGATCTGTACTGTGTCTTTAATAATCAAAACACCTTCCTTGTGAGTTATAAATGTTTCCTATTAACAATATGTTTTTGTTTATTTTAAATTCTTCAAGGTATTGTATGGGTTTACCTACAAGAGTCAATACATAATTTTGTGTAAATTATGAAAAATATAGATCTGAGAACAGAATAAGGACCAAGCATCACAGTTGTAAAACTGAAGCTCATAATTTGACTTAAGTCTAGGAGAAGTAAACGAAGTAGTAAACATGTCAGGAAATCCCAATAGAACTAAACACACACAGGGACGCACATACACTCACACTGAGGAGCAGCGTGTGGCCCATCAAAAAGTCACTACTGAGCAACAAATTATTCAGTTAGCATAGAAAAACAAACTATTCATCTTCCCTTGTCCAGATCTGCTCCTGTCAGCAATGTCAGGATGCCAGATAAGGTCTCGATGGAGACCTGTGAAGGCTGCGTTCTATGGAATTAAATCACCCCCCTCCCACTTAATTCAAATGGATGTCACGTCATATTCAGATGCTTTTATTTAAAAATTAGTCATGCCACCAAATTCAAACAAAAAGATATTTATGTCTTGACAGCCTAACACTAATAAATGATGGATGTCATTCATTATTTGTAAAGGTTTCCTGTGAGGCATCTTAGAAAGAGGATTTATCCATGTGTATAGATGTGCCATAAAATAAATGTCTTTAAATTGTTAGACTAGAGGTTGCTAAGGGGTACATTTCTGACACCTGGGAATGTCAATTTAATTGAAGTTCATTCACGTGACAGATTACTGTGGGTCTCAGAGCCCAGAGAGGTGATGGCATGTGGCAGCAGTAGAGGACTTGGCTGTCCACCCATAACTCTCAAGCTGCCATGACCACAGGAAGGCAAACAAGTCTGTCGATCCATGATAAATGCTCTTAGGACATATCTGTGGGTGACAGGAAAGCATCCATTGTGTGCTGCTACTTGCCCTCATAAGGTGTAATTTAGGAAGCTTTATTTCCTGTGAGACCATGATCATATCTTTTGAACTGAAGGGTCAGGAGACAGAAACTAGCCAGGCAAAATATTTCATTTATTTTTTTCAACTGCAACTTTTAACCAGGAAAAGCAACTGAGATTCAGAATTTCATTTACAAGGTGCCCTTGCCAAAGTAGAACCAGCTTCACCAATATCATAAAAACCATTCTAGCTATTATAACTTCAAAATCAAAGGTCACAAAAATATAAACTAAACAGCAAAAATGGCATGTGCATTAGTCCAATCAATAACAAAAAAATTAATACATTTAGATCCAAATGTTTGAGCCTTTTCTCACATCGTTTTGCCTTTTTTCAATGTTTTGTACATTTATGACCTATGAATAAGATTTTACACTAAACAGGTTTGTGCAATGCTTTTGGAAAAAGTCAAAAGAATATGAGAAAGATATGGACGTTTTAAGTTGCTAACAGTTGGAGGCAGAGTTGCAAGAGGAAAGAAGCCTAGCTTAAACATAGCAGCAAAACGGTTTTCTGGAAAAAGACAGCAAAGAGAAGTGCAGCGACCCATATTGGTATGTTATGATATGTTGTATGAGTCATTTGTTGTATTCTTGTTATTATGTGACATGAGGTGCGCATTTCTAAGCCTTACCGATGCATGCTGATGTAAACAAAGAGCATGAAGTCTCCCGGAGCAGCTGTGGTACTTACATAAGACTGAATGAAGTGATTGTAAACATATTTCAATCTGAAAAGAGTCACAAAGAAAGAAATGGCAATTAGAAAAGTTTTAATGATGAGAAATTACATGGTTATTTCTTTGGCGCTTGGACCTGGGAGGAAGACATGAATGCTGAGAATGACATGAGGTACGATGATCATTTGTAAGGATTAGATTTAGAGATGTCTTCCCCCTGATCCGACACTGGTGGTGGATTGGCGGCCAGGGAGCGAGGAAGCCAGGAGTACAGGTCCTTCTCAAAATATTAGCATATTGTGATAAAGTTCATTATTTTCCATAATGTCATGATGAAAATTTAACATTCATATATTTTAGATTCTTTGCACACTAACTGAAATATTTCAGGTCTTTTATTGTCTTAATACAGATGATTTTGGCATATAGCTCATGAAAACCCAAAATTCCTATCTCACAAAATTAGCATATTTCATCCGGCCAATAAAAGAAAAGTGTTTTTAATACAAAAAACGTCAACCTTCAAATAATCATGTACAGTTATGCACTCAATACTTGGTCGGGAATCCTTTTGCAGAAATGACTGCTTCAATGCGGCGTGGCATGGAGGCAATCAGCCTGTGGCACTGCTGAGGTCTTATGGAGGCCCAGGATGCTTCGATAGCGGCCTTTAGCTCATCCAGAGTTTGGGTCTTGAGTCTCTCAACGTTCTCTTCACAATATCCCACAGATTCTCTATGGGGTTCAGGTCAGGAGAGTTGGCAGGCCAATTGAGCACAGTGACACCATGGTCAGTAAACCATTTACCAGTGGTTTTGGCACTGTGAGCAGGTGCCAGGTCGTGCTGAAAAATGAAATCTTCATCTCCATAAAGCTTTTCAGCAGATGGAAGCATGAAGTGCTCCAAAATCTCCTGATATCTAGCTGCATTGACCCTGCCCTTGATAAAACACAGTGGACCAACACCAGCAGCTGACACGGCATCCCAGACCATCACTGACTGTGGGTACTTGACACTGGACTTCTGGCATTTTGGCATTTCCTTCTCCCCAGTCTTCCTCCAGACTCTGGCACCTTGATTTCCGAATGACATGCAGAATTTGCTTTCATCCGAAAAAAGTACTTTGGACCACTGAGCAACTGTCCAGTGCTGCTTCTCTGTAGCCCAGGTGAGGCGCTTCTGCCGCTGTTTCTGGTTCAAAAGTGGCTTGACCTGGGGAATGCGGCACCTGTAGCCCATTTCCTGCACACGCCTGTGCACGGTGGCTCTGGATGTTTCTACTCCAGACTCAGTCCACTGCTTCCGCAGGTCCCCCAAGGTCTGGAATCGGCCCTTCTCCACAATCTTCCTCAGGGTCCGGTCACCTCTTCTCGTTGTGCAGCATTTTCTACCACACTTTTTCCTTCCCACAGACTTCCCACTGAGGTGCCTTGATACAGCACTCTGGGAACAGCCTATTCGTTCAGAAATTTATTTCTGTGTCTTACTCTCTGGCTGCAGGCTGAGTCCAGATGCTTGGCTGCAGGCTATGAGTCCAGAGGCTTCGCTTCAGGCTGTGAGTCCAGGGGCTTGGCTGCAGGCTGTGAGTCCAGAGGCTTGGCTGCATGCTGTGAGTCCAGAGGCTTGGCTGCATGCCGTGAGTCCAGAGGCTTGGCTGCATGCTGGGGCTCATGAAGCTTGATTGCGGATGGCTGTGGCTCATAATCCTTGAAGCTCTGTGCTGCTCTAACGGCCACAAGAAGAGGGTCAAAAGGACCTCCAGCAGAAAGAGGAGCTGGAGCGTCGAGCCATTCCTCCGCAATGAATTCGGCCTGTAGAACCGAGTGCACCAGATTCAGATCCTCTGGATGATCCATTAGATGAAGCACAAAATCACAGCAACGTCCCTTCATGAAATCCTCTTTCATTTTCTCCAGCCTGGCTTGAACCCAATTCAGGGAGGCTGCACCGGCGACTGGTGACCTGCAGAGGGCGCTGGGTGACCACCCACCAACTCCGGGGAAAGCAGCTGCGAGGAGGCCATGGCGGATGGACCCTCCGTAGAAGGGTTGGAGGCGCCCTTCCGAACCTCCCCAATGGCGACTGTTCCGCGGCGACGACGTTGTCCAGGGCGGGAGCCGAACCCAGCGGGGAATTCGGCCGCAGCAGGTGGCGCTGCAGACGAGGATGGCTCCGGCAAAGCAGCTGTGGGCAGGTTGAGCTCGGCCGGAGCTGCTGTAGCTGGGGTGGAGCGCTCGCGGCGAGGAGGACGTCGCCTGGAGGAGGAACAAGCTGGAGAGGTATGATTCCGATCCGGTAATACATCCATGGAGGCCCGGTCAGATACACCGAGACACTCCATCTCCTCCAGAAACAAAGGCGAGGGTAAAATCTCAACCCCCTCTCCATACATAGCTTGTAGCATCTCCTCTTGCTGCTTTATCCACATCTTAAGTTCTTTAGCTCTGTTTGCTTGGTCCTGTTTATGGCTGGTTCCTAATGTCACGTTCTGGGTTTGGATTGAACCAATACGCATACAAGAGCTTGGGAGCCGCATGATTAAATGAGTTAAGAGGTTTATTTAGCAATTTCCAGGTTAAGCAAAAAGTCACTTCAGGTATCATAAAAGTCCAAACAAAAAACTCACATGAGAGTTCACTGCTGCAGGCATGTAGAAAAACACAAGACTAAACCAGGTTGTGATGAGGAATAGTGACGGAGGAACCAGCAGGGAACCAAGAATACAGACCAACTAATATACAGGGAGAAAACAAAGGCAGGTAATCACAGGAACTAAGAACAGGTGTGGCAAGGAGACATGGAGGCATAAGGGACAGGTGGAACTAACCATAGACCTAAGAACAGTTAATACAAAAACACAAACCAAGTCCAAGGATGTCATACCATGACAGGAAGGTGATTGGAAGGAGAATCAGACGGACAGGATGCTGATTGGAAGGCCGGGAGACGCACAGAAGAGTCATTGGAAGGTGGAGGCGGTGAAGGTGAGTCTTTCATTCTGAATTTTCATTTAAACTCCATTTACTGGACAACATTGCCCTTGGCCAGGGCAATTAAGAGCACAGCACTGCCTGTTCCTGCTGATGCGGCTCTTTCTAAACTTGCCCCTTCATCCCTTCCTACTTGATGTTCATTCTCTGGAGGGATTGCTCGTATCTGCAAGCATGCTTGCTGCATATTTGTCAGTGCAACATGGATTTGTGGTGCATCTCTGTTCTAAGACTGGGATCATCAATGGAAGCGGAGGTGTGTATTTCGGGATCAGGAAATGTGACAGTACTGATCGGTTCATGTGTATTTACTCTGTTCTTGAATGTTCATCTCCAGAAACGTTCATATTACCAGCTTTTTTATTGAAAAGTGCACAGTACTTATCAATGCAAGATGTATTTAGTGGTGAATACGGCTCAATATAGAACATTTGTGTATCTGTTAACAATCTAAACACCTGTGGGTCTGAGTGTGAGCGCGCTTATGTATACAAGGTTTCTCCATAAAAATATGCAATAGTGAGTGTGAGGAGCAACAGATCTTCCCCCCTGGACTCGGGAAACATACGGAGGAGATACGACCCATAGACATCCAAAGGCCCCCCAGAGCACATGAACCCTAGGAGAACCACCGCTGGGACTACTGTAACCCCCCCAGAGAACAGCAGGGGAGAGTCCCAGGGGAACCACCCAGCAGCTACGTGCAGAAGCCCCAGGGAGCTGCAGCAATGAGCCCACAGACCCCGCCGGCAGCCGTCTACGCCCGAACAGATCCAGCCATGGACAGAGAGACCGGAGACCCCGGGACATATTACTCCCCGATCAGAGGCCCAACAGAGCCCAGGGGTCCAGGCCCCACAAGCAGGCACCGGGAGTGAGCCAGCACACACCAAAGCACCCAGCCCCGAGAACCATAAGCCAGCAGAGCAGCACACCGCCAAGCCCACCCAACCATTGAGCCAGCGCCTGCAGCCCCAGACCGGGCACCGAAGCTAGGGACCGAGATCTAAGGCAATCCAAACAATCCCAAGAGGGCCAAATAGCCAGCCCAGCACCAGACAACCCCCAAGACCCAAACCCCAAGCCCAGATCCTGACCAGAAGGCCCCTCCCTCTCCTGGCATCTGACCCCAGACGGCAAACAGCAAACCCCACCACCACCAACCCCAAGCACACACCACCCACCAGGAACCACCCAGCAGATAAGCAAACCCCACCTCAGTATAAAGCTGAGAAGCCCGATGCAACTGCCAAGCCCAGTGATGCTCGCCCTGCAACACCCACACAGGTCAGGCCAGAGCCGTGCACAGAACCACTGCCCCAATACCACAGCACTCCATACAGCGGAGGACAGAACGCAGCAATGAGCACCCAAAGCAACAGCCGTGCACAAAGCCCACACCATGCAAGTGCGCCCCACCAGCCCTCCAAAAACCAAGCCCCTGCGATAGTGCACCCCCATGAGAAGAAGACCCACAGCATCCAGGTCCAAGAACATGCCTGACACCCTGCCAGACCTAGCCCCGTGAGAAAACCCACACGGAAGCCCACAAAAGGCAGAGAGTCCACAGAGCCAAAACTCACCAATAAGCCAAGCCCAGTCCACCCGAGATCAACCCCGCCCACCCAGCTCGCCCAAACCATGCAGACCCCTCCGACCCCCTTCCCCCAGACAGAACCGGGACTGGTGTCAGGAACTGGAACCCAGACATGGAACCAGAATCCGAACCAGAACCATCCATGTGCAAATGATGCCCATCTCCACCCAAGGCCGACCATCCACCTCCACCCCAGAAGAAAACCTACATTCACCCTAACATTCGAACAACTCCCAGAACACACAAGGCATTAGACACCCGGGTTGACTCCACCCCACCCCCTCCCACAGATCCATCACCCCACCAGCAGAGTGCACTCCTTGAAGGAGAGAGCACCTGCAATAAGATGGTACCCACCCACCAGTTAAGGAGGCCCCTACGCCCACCAATGCACCGAAGGCCCCCGGGCCAGTGCCGGGTGCCAGAGCATGCGCTGGCCCAAAACCCCAGTGACATACCCGCCCTGAACCAAGCAACCCCGGCCCAGCCAGTGCCCCTGCATGGGGGCGACACACCCCAGGAACCCAGAGCCCCCAAGCCCACCCCAGACCTGCTCAAGAGCAGTCCGGCCACCAGGCCAATAACCTATGTCCGCCGGCACAGGCTCCCCAAAAGCATTGCATGCAGCCACCAGATGCCGCCCCTGAGAGCCACCAAAGCCCCAACCCAGTTGGAGTCACAGCCCCGGTGCAAGACCCCCCAGCGACCCCAGCCCAGGGATACCCCAAATGCCCCAAACCCAGACACCCCCCACATCCGCCACAGCACCCCACAGGATGAAGCCAAAGGTTCCCCACCTCCACTAGGTAATGGAGCCGATTAAAGGAGCCCAGAGAGATTGATCTGATGTGCAGGCAGAGGCTGTTTTAAGACTTAAATAATCCAACAGAAGGTTTTTGTACTGGTTAATATTAAGAAGGTTTTTATTTTTCCAATTCATGAGGATAGTTTTCTCAGCGATACTTAAGGCAGTGAAAACCATGTGAACTGAATTTGTCTCTATGGTGACATCGTCTAAGTTGCTTAACAAGCAAACTGAGGGGGAAGGTGGAATATTACATCTCACACACTTTGATAAGTCTTCACATATCAGGCGCAAGAACCTCTAAACAGGTGTGCATAACTATAGTGTATGTGATTGTCAGGTATATTGCCTGTGCAGTGTAGGCAACTATTAGATGGTGCAAAACCCATCCTGAACATCCATTGACCTGTATAGTATACTCTATAAAGGATTTTATATTGTATTTATTGTAAACTGGTGTTAGTAGTCATTTAAAAGTTCTGGAACATATCTGAGACCAAAATGTTTGGTCAAATTTAACTGATAAGTCCACCTCTCATTTCATAATAGGAAGGGAAATTGATTTATCTATATCAGACTATGTCCTGTATATCTTAGACATTAATTTCAAGGGGGGTTGAGTTTTTAGGAACTCTAGTACACTTGATGGCATTTGTAACCCAACGTTTTTGAGCCTAATTGTTTTTTGTTATTATAGATTTAATTTGTTAATATTCTAAAAATGTATTCTTGTCCATCCCATATTGTATAATTAATCTGTTAAATGGGATGAACTGAATTCCTTCAACTATATGTTCCAGGTTTTCAATTCCTTTACTCATTCAATCTGGAAAGTTTATCATATTATTTTTTTGCAGGATGTCAGAGATGTTCCAGATGGGTGTGTGTCTGCATGGGATTAGTGAAGACCCGATCATTTTTAGATATTCCCACCATGCTGTCAGAGAGGTGCTGATATTAAGGGTTTTAAAGCATACTGTCAGGGTTTGGACGTTTGGAACTTTGTTTTTGGTTTTGTGTTTTTGTTTACCTTTAGCTAGATGTTTCTTGTTTGTGTTTTGTATTCATGTTAGTTGTGGTTTCTGTTTGGTTATCTTCTGCTTCCCAGTGTGCTCTCCTCGCTCCTAGTTCCCTAAGGAACACTGTCAAGCTGAAGAAGGAGTCTATTGGCTGTGGTTGGCTTGTGGGACTCCTGAAGCGGCTGACGGGTACCGTGAAGCCAAGTGTGCTGCGGCCCGGACGGTGGCAAAAACTCGGGCCTGGGAGGAGTTCGGTGAGATCATGGAGAAGGACTACCGGTTGGCCTCGAAGCAATTCTGGCAAACCGTCCGCCGCCGCCTCAGGAGGGGGAAGCAGTGTTTCGCCAACACTGTTTGCAGTGTGGGTGGGAGGCCTCAACTGGGAACATTATTGGGCGGTGGAAGGAGTACTTCGAGGATCTTTCAATCTTGCCATCACGCGTTCCCTGGTGGAAACAGAGGCTGGGGACTCGGGGTGGGACTCTTTCATCACCCAGGCTGAAGTCACCGAGGTGGTTAAAAAGCTCTGCGGTGGCAGGGCTTCGGGGTGGATGAGATCCGCCCTGAGTCCCTCAAGTCTCTGGATGTTGTGGGGCTGTCATGGTTGACACGCCTCTTCAACATTGCATGGCAGTCGGGGACAGTGCCTCTGGACTGGCAGACTGGGGTGGTGGTCCCCCTTCATAAGAAGGGTGACCGGAGGGTGTGTTCCAACTACAGGGGGATCACACTCGTCAGCCTCCCTGGTAAGGCCTACGCCAGGGTATTGGAGAGGAGAGTCTGGCTGATAGTCGAACCTCAGCTTCAGGAGGAGCAGTGTGGTTTTCATCCCGGCCGTGGAACACTGGACCAGCTCTATACCCTCTACAGGGTACTCGAGGGTTCATGGGAGTTTGCCCAACCGGTCTACATCCCCTGTGGGGATTGCTATAGGAGTATGGAGTCGGGGGACCTTTATTAGGGGCCATCCGGTCTCTGTACAAGCGGAGCAGGAGTTTGGTCCCCATTGCCGGCACTAAGTCGGACCTGTTCCCGGTGCATGTTGGACTCCAGCAGGGCTCTCCTTTGTCACTGGTCCTGTTCATAACTTTTATGGACAGGATTTCTAGGTGCAGCCAAGGGCCGGAGGGGTCTGGTTTGGGGACAAGAGGATTTCGTCTCTTCTTTTTGCAGATGACGTGGTCCTGCTGGCCCCCTCTAGCCAAGACCTACAGCATGCACTGGGGTGGTTTGCAGCCGAGTGTGAAGCGGCTGGGATGAAGATCAGCTCCTCCAAGTCTGAGGCCATGGTTCTCGACCAGTAAAAGGTGGCTTGTCCTCTTCAGGTTGGAGGGGAGTTCCTGCCTCAAGTGGAGGAGTTTAAGTATCTCGGGGTCTTGTTCACTAGTGAGTGAAGAATGGAGCGGGAGATCGACAGACGGATCGGTGCGACTGCCGCAGTAATAGGGGCGCTGTGCCAGTCCGTTGTGGTGAAGAGAGAGCTGAGCCGAAAAGCGAAGCTCTCGATTTACTCGGTCTATGTTCCTACCCTCACCTATGGCCATGAACTTTGGGTCATGACCGAAGGAACAAGATCCCGGATACAAGCGGCTGAAATGATATTCGTCCGTAGGGTGGCCGGGCACTCCCTTAGAGATAGGGTGAGGAGCTCGGCCATCCATAGGGTGAAGGGCTCGCAGTAGAGCCGGTGCTCCCCCACATCAAGAGGAGCCAGTTGAGGTGGCTCGGGCATCTGTACCAGATGCATCCCGGACACCTTCCTCGGGAGGTGTTCCAGGCACGTCCCACCGGGAGGAGGCCCAGAGGACGGCCCAGGACACGCTCGAGGGAGTATGTCTCTTGGCTGGCCTGGGAACGCCTTGGGCTCCCCCTGGAGGAGCTGGAGGAGGTGTCCGGGAAGAGGGACGTCTGGGTGTCTCTGCTGAGTCTGCTGCCCCCGCGACCTGGTCCCAGATAAGCGGAAGACGACGGGTACGAGTACGAGTACCAATCGATAACATACTGTGACCTTGACTTTTGTGATACAAGTTTTTGCTTCAATACAATATATTCCATGGTTTCAACAGCTCTGGAGAGATATATGCAAAGGGCTGCACAGATATGTTTCCTTGATTTTTTTGGGCCTCAATTAAGTCATTGATTGCTTTTAAGGCTGCCGTAATTTTACTGTCTTTTTTAAAAATCAGACTGAAAGTTAGAAGAAACACGAGCAGTTAGATAGTCGTTCAATTGCTCAGTTAGAGGAGATACAATGATTAGCATGTTTTCTATTGTGAACAGTTAGATCTTTTTTACACCCACACACTTATTTTGTGTTTCTGTTTGTGTGTTGTCTGTTTCACTACACTCACGTCCAATGATGGGCACATTCTGATGTATAGGTTAGGATGGATTTGGTCTCAGGGCTGCAGCCTTTTAATTTGTGAAGCCTCATTAGTTGAAGAGGACTTCTGCTTATAGCTCTGGGGAATGGGAATCAAATGGACTCGGCACAAAGAGAAACCTCCTCATCCATCTAGTTGTTGTAGCACTCACAAATGGCAGGGAGAAGATGTACCTCATGCATTAAGATATGATGTGAAACTTCAATGCACATGGTGGATCTTGGCATTAAAACCTGTCATTCTATAAGAATTATGTTGCTTTCAAAATACACAGGAGTATTCAGTAAGCTTGAGTCAAACAATATCCTGGGCTTGTCATAATATCCCACTCCTACACACAGAAGAAGTGTGGGCATGGAGTGTCAGGCTGGGGTCCCTCTTACTGCTGCACACACTATGTAAAGTAGATTTATATGCAAACAATGTACGCAATTGATTTAGATCAAATAAAACAACAGTGATATAACTTTCTTTTTCAGTCATCATCAACTATATCTAAATGCTACAACAGAAAAACAAAATAATGGTGCTTAATTAAATTTGTTTTCAATAGTTCACTGCATAGCTTGGATATGGTTTTACACAAACACACCAATTGATATGCAATTCCAAGACTCCTATCTGCTGTTTGCTGTGGGGAGGTATAGTTTAAATAAACACTTTTTTCTTCCTTCTTGCATTTCAAAGAACAAGCACTTTGCAGCAGCCCACTCATATGGTACCTCTTGATTTGGCCCCAAATCAATAGCAAGGAAACAATACAATCAAGTGCCAGAGGCAAAACACTCATTCTATTGAACACATGTCTTGGTAGTGATTGCTTCAGTAGACTGCATATAATCATAGTGTACCTAACATTTTCCCTCAGTTTTTCATTCCTTTCAGCATATTCAAAAGCAAAAAGCCTTAAAAAAAAGATAGCGAGATAGTGAAGAAATTACAAAGATAAGATTTTTAAAATGAAAGAAAAACAGCATGTGTTGTTTAAATGCAGCATTCAAATATTTAAAGATTGTACAACGAAACGTATTTACCAAAGAAAACATAATCAATGCTTGTGACTTATAAAACAACCCCAGTTGCATCATCAATACTACAATATCAGCTAACACTGTGAAATTCGGCTCAAATGTGATTTGTATTAATGCATGACTGAGCTCACTGCGCTGTGCATTTCCTCTTCAAAGGGAAACGGATGACGAGGCAATACTTGTAATCAAATGTAAAGGCTGCAAGTGATTGTGTCATGTAGTTATGCCTTTCTGCCATCAGCGTAAAGCCTCTGTTATAAAACCCAGCAGGCTATTTATAGTAACATGTCCATGGGCAGGTCGGTGATTTAAAGCAATGTAGTGAAGAATCACTACAGTTGTTTTTAAAGTGATCTAAAGGAACAGAGGGTTTCAATGTGTTGCTCAAATCAGATATGAGCTAAATATATGATTGTCGGTTATAAGTAGGGGGATAAACAATAATCTTTGAAGTTTCTGGCTTCCACAAGCAGAATTTATGAGCTTGAGGAGGATTCATATGATGAGAGATAATGCTTTAAGTACTGGGTGCCTTAGTATTAAGACATTGTTTTAAATGGGAGAAAAAGCAGGTTATATGACAGATTTGTTGCCTGGGGCAAAGTCATAATAAAAATTTTCAGCATTTCAAAACTGCCGTAAGCTGAAATACTTTCTGTATATACACTCATCGGCCATTTTATTAGGTACACCTGTCCAACTGCTCGTTAATGCAAATTTCTAATCAGCCAATCACATGGCAGCAACTCAATGCATTTAGGCATGTAGACATGGTCAAGACGATCTGCTGCAGTTCAAACTGAGCATTAGAATGGGGAAGAAAGGTGATTTAAGTGACTTTGAACGTGGCGTGCTTGGTGGTGACAGACGGGCTGGTCTGAGTATTTCACAAACTGCTGATCTACTGGGATTTTCACACACTACTATCTCTAGGGTTTACAGAGAATGGTCCGAAAAAGAGAAAATATCCAGTGAACGGTAGTTCTGTGGGCGCAAATGCCTTATTAATGCCAGAGGTCAGAGGAGAATGGCCAGACTGGTTCGAGCTGATAGAAAGGCAACAGTAACTCAAATAACCGCTCGTTACAACCAAGGCATGCAGAAGAGCATCTCTGAAAGCAAAACACGTCGAACCTTGAGTCGGATGGTCTACAGCAGCACAGGACCACACCGGGTGCCAATCCTGTCAGCTAAGAACAGGAAACTGAGGCTACAATTCGCACAGGCTCACCAAAAATTGACTATAGAAGATTGGAAAAATGTTGCCTGGTCTGATGAGTCTCGATTTCTGATGTGACATTCGGATGGTAGGGTCAGAATTTGGTGTCAACAACATGAAAGCATGGATCCATCCTGCCTTGTATCAACAGTTCAGGCTGCTGGTGGTGTAATGGTGTGGATGGATATCTTCTTGGCACACTTTGAGCATTGTGTCAACGCCACAACCTACCTGAGTTTTGTTGCTGACCATGTCCATCCCTTTATGACCACAGTGTACCCATCTTCTGATGATTACTTCCAGCTGGATAACGTGCCGTGTCATAAAGCATGAATCATCTCAGACTGGTTTCTTGAACATAACAGTGAGTTCACTGTACTCAAATTGCCTCCACAGTCACCAGATCTCAATCCAATAGAGCACCTTTGAGATGTGGTAGAACGGGAGATTCGCATCATGGATATGCAGCCCTCAAATCTGCAGCATCTATGTGATGCAATCATGTCAATATGGACAAACTCTCAGGAATGTTTCCAGTACCTTGTTGAATCTATTCCACAAACGATAAAGGCAGTTCTGAAGACAAAAGGGGGTCCAACCCATTACTAGCAAGGTGTACTTAATAAAGTGGCTACTGGGCAGTTTAACCTTTTCACTTTGTTTTTAGCCTATGACCCTGTAATTTGCAGACTGTAGAATTTATATTTGTAAAGTTAAATCTTCCCCATTTTTATGATAACCTTTTTTATCAGCTAGTGATTAAGGCAAATGCACAAGTCACTGTATCTCTATAATATTCAATATTTGAAACTATACCCTGCTGTCTTAGCAAGTTTATGATGACATGTTTTATTTTTTCTAGGCATTTCTGTAATAAACATTTTATCTCACCAGTATCAAATTAATGTCTATCAAAACTAGCATGAAAAACACTTGCTTTTAGATGGATTGTGATATTTTAGTGGAGCAAACAGGAAGCCACAACTCTGTAATTGCATTGCTAAAACACTTTGCAGCAAGGCAAGTTGGCTAATTGTCAAGTAAAAGTTCAGCAAATGGTATCCATTTGAAGAGAACTACTGTGAGTAGTTTGATGTATGTAAATGTATCTGAAATTTTAATAATTTGGGGTTGTTTGGTTTCTGTTTTTTTTTAATATGTTCTCACAGTTTTTCAATCATGCTTCTGTTTGTTGTTTTTGTGGTCATGCTTTAGTTTTGTCGTCTTGTTCATGTTTTGTCAAGTTTGGTTTTTGGATCTGGTTATGCTTTTGTTTCATGTTTTTCTAGTTTCTGTTCAAGAGTCTCTGTTTTGCTCCAGCCACATTTTGTTCTTCTGTCAATTAAGTTCAATTAAGTTCATTCGGATCACCTGCACCAAGTTAATCTGTCTTCTTGTTTCACCTGGTCACACTCCATTAATACACCTGTTCTGTCATTCATGAAACATTTTTCATGCTCAAGTCTTGTTTTCTGATCATGCCATGCCTGTCTCGCCTGTCCGTTTGTTGTTTTGTTCCTGCCTCCTGCTGTGACTGAGTTTTTTTTTTTTTGTCATTAAATCCTTTTTCACTTACCGTCACGCTGCCTGCTCATCTGCATTCTGGGATCCTACTTCGCAAGCCTTAACAGAAATAAAAAGTGAAACAAAACTTTCTTTCAGTTTGAATGAAGATTTAATTCAGTTCTTTTATTACACATTTTCAAAAACGTTTTTGGTTTGTTTCATTTCAGATTTTTTTTTTTTCAGATTAAAATAATTTTTCTTCAGTTTGAAATTTGCATTTCCCTTTCAGGTCTTTTTTTTTTTCGCACTAACAAATTCATTTTTTTCAGTTTGATCCCGTTCTGACGAGGGGGGGGTCGGGCATCAAATGTCTGGGGTGTGGGAACCTGATGGACATCATGCTCAGCCCCACATGGCTGTAGTGTCCGCCCCTATCAAGTTGAGTTCATGAAACATGCGAAGTTTGAACAGTTTCATGGTTAAGTTTCAGATTTCATATAACCTGTATTTACCTAACTGCTTTGGTAAAATAACAAAATACTGACAGATCTAAACTTCTCAGTTGGCAGTTGACATGCAGAGCTTAGAAGGAAAGGATGAAAGTATTTTTAACCATTTTGACCATGCTCACAAAGTATCCACAGCTGCATTTCTCTTCAATATTGCTGCTCCTTCCACTGGATTATTGAAAACAGGTAAGCCTCTGCTATTCTCAACATACTGCTCGGCCTCATATTTATGTAAGCCCACAGCACTGATATAAGGTGAGACGTGGGAGAAGATGTTTTAAAAGTTCAAAAACCAGACAAGATTGACAGAAGAGAAAATATTTGAACAATCTGAGTACCTTAAATATTAGAAATGGTCTGGTCATGCATTTAATTGTGTTGTGAGCACAGCAGAGATAATGGTGACTACAGCTTGGCAATAGTAGAGCTACTCGCTTATAGCTTCATCAGTATGGGTACCAGGGAAAGTACTCATACTCGTCGTCTTCCGCTTTATCCAGGACCGGGTCGCGGGGGCAGCAGACTCAGCAGAGACGCCCAGACCTCCAGCACCTCCGGAGGGAGCCCAAGGCGTTCCCAGGCCAGCCGAGAGACATAGTCCCTCCAGCGTGTCCTGGGCCGTCCCCTGGGCTTCCTCCCGGTGGGACGTGCCTGGAACATCTCCCGAGGAAGGCATCCAGGAGGCATCCGGTATAGATGCCCGAGCCACCTCAACTGGCTCCTCTCGATGTAGAGGAGCAGCGGCTCTACTCCGAGCCCCTCCCGGATGGCCGAGCTCCTCACCCTATCTCTAAGGGAGTGCCCGGCCACCCTATGGAGGAAGCTCATTTCCGCTGCTTGTATCCGGGATCTCGTTCTTTCGGTCATGACCCAAAGTTCACGGCCATAGGTGAGGGTAGGAACGTAGACCGACTGGTAAATCGAGAGCTTCGCTTTTCAGCTCAGCTCTCTCTTCACCACAACGGACCGGCACAGCACCCCCATTACTGCGGCAGCCGCACCGATCCGTCTGTCGATCTCCCGCTCCATTCTTCCCTCACTCGTGAACAAGACCCCGAGATACTTAAACTCCTCCACTTGAGGCAGGAACTCCCCTCCAACCTGAAGAGGACAAGCCACCCTTTACTGGTCAAGAACCATGGCCTCGGACTTGGAGGAGCTGATCTTCATCCCAGCCACTTCACACTCGGCTGCGAACCACCCCAGTGCATGCTGAAGGTCTTGGCTAGAGGGGGCCAGCAGGACCACGTCATCCGCAAAAAGAAGAGACGAAATCCTCTGGTCCCCAAACCAGACCCCCTCCGGCCCTTGGCTGCGCCTAGAAATCCTGTCCATAAAGGTTATGAATAGGACCGGTGACAAAGGGCAGCCCTGCCGGAGTCCAAGATGCACTGGGAACAGGTCCGACTTAGTGCCCGCAATGCGAACCAAACTCCTGCTCCGCTTGTACAGAGATCGGATGGCCCCTAGTAAAGGGCCCCCGATTCCATACTCCTGGAGCACCCCCCACAGGGTATCACGAGGGACACAGTCGAATGCTTTCTCCAGGTCCACAAAACACATGTCGACTGGTTGGGCAAACTCCCATGAACCCTCAAGTACCCTGTATAGAGCTGGTCCAGTGTTCGATGGCCAGGACGAAAACCACACTGCTCCTCCTGAAGCCGGGTTTCGACTATCGGCCGGACTCTCCTCTCCAATACCCTGGCGTAGGCCTTATCAGGGAGGCTGAGGAATGTGATCCACCTCTAGTTGGAACACACCCTCCGGTCACACCTCTAATGTAGGTGGACCACCACCCCAGTCTGCCAATCCAAAGGCATCGTCCCCGTCCGCCACGCAATGTTGAAGAGGCGTGTCAACCATGACAGCCCCACAACATCCAAAGACTTGAGGTACTCAGGACGGATCTCATCCAACCCCGAAGCCCTGCCACCGCGGAGCTTTTTAACCACCTCGGTGACTTCAGCCTGGGTGATGAAAGAGTCCAACCCCGAGTCCCCAGCCTCTGTTTCCACCAGGGATTGCGTGATGGCAGGATTGAGGAGATCCTCGAAGTACTCCTTCCACCGGCCAATAATGTCCCCAGTCGAGGTCAGCAGCTCCCCACCCCCACTGTAAACAGTGTTGGCGAAGCACTGCTTCCCCCTCCTGAGGCACCGGACGGTTTTGCCAGAATCGCTTCAGGGCCAACCGGTAGTCCTTCTCCATGTCCTCACCAAACTCCTCCCAGGTCCGTGTTTTTGCCTCTGCCACCGTCCGGGCTGCGGCACGCTTGGCCCCACGTTACCCGTCAGCCGCCTCAGAAGTCCCACAAGCCAACCACAGCCGATAGGAGTCCTTCTTCAGCTTGACAGCGTCCCTTACTGCCGGTGTCCACCACCGGGTTCGGGGATTGCCGCCACGACAGGCACCGCAGACCTTACGGCCGCAGCTACGGGCAGCAGCATTGACAATAGATGCGGAGAACATGGTCCACTCGGACTCTATGTCTCCAACATCCCTCGGAATCTGGTCAAAGCTCTCCCGGAGGTGAGAATTGAATACTTCCCTGGCCAAGGGGTCCACCAGACGTTCCCAGCAGACCCTCACTATGTGCTTGGGCCTGCCAAGTCTGTCCGGCTTTCTCCTCCCCCAGCGGATCCAACTCACCACCAGGTGTTGATCAGTGGACAGCTCAGCCCCTCTCTTCACCCGAGTGTCCAAAACATGTGGCTGAAGGTCTGATGATACAACAACAAAGTTGATCATTGACCTCCTGCCTAGGGTATCCTGGTGCCAAGTGCACTGATGGACACCCTTGTGTTTGAACATGGTGTTCATTATGGACAATCCGTGACTAGCACAGAAGTCCAATAACAAAACACCGCTCGGATTCAGATTGGGAAGGCCATTCCTCCCGATCACGCCTCTCCAGGTGTCACTGTCATTTCCCACGTGGGCGTTGAAGACCCCCAGCAGAATAATGGAGTCCCCAGGAGGGGCTCTATCCAGCACCCCCGACAGGGACGCCAAGAAGGCCGGGTATTCCGCACTACCACTCGGCCCGTAGGCCGAAATGATAGTCAGAGACCTCTCCCCAACCCGAAGGCGCAGGGATGCGACCCTCTCATCCACTGGGGTAAACCCCAACACGAGACGGCTGAGCTGGGGGGCGACAAGCAAACCCACCCCAGCCCGCCGCCTCTCCCCTTGGGCCACTCCAGAGTAGAAGAGAGTCCAGCCCCTCTCGAGGAGATGGGTTCCAGAGCCCATGCTGTGCGTGGAGGCGAGCCTGACTATTTCTAGTCGAAATCTCTCGACCTCCCGCACCCTAACCCTTGCCCCCCAGCGAGGTGACATTCCACGTCCCTAGAGCCAGCCTAAGCATCCGGGGATCGGGCCGCCGAGGTCTCCACCTTCGTCCGCCGTCCAATCCTCTTTGCAGTTTAAATGAATAAATGGACTCAATTTATCGCCACCCCCACCTAGTCTCACTCACAAGCACACACATTCATACACCGAAATGCACGTTTTAAATTATTATGCTGACATATTGTCGACAGGTTACTGAAAGGAGAAGTTTTGCATCATCATATAACAAAGCTACAGCATGATCCTCGTCGCTTATAGGTGTATACCAGGAACTTTGTTTTTGAATGTGAAACTCTGCAAGCAATAGAGGTGATGAACACTAAATTATCCAGAGTCAGCCCTACAAATTTGCACCTATAGGCAAGATTTTATGGCTCCCCCCACCATTGGCAATTTACATTGCTCAAAAAGAAATTGAATAGCATTGTTTAATAACATGTCACCCAATTTACAGGCTTAACAAATTTATAAATTATACAACAAAAATCCAAAAAAACAATATAAATTTTTGTGGCACTAGAGGCCTTTATTTTTGATTTTTCAACAGTAGGTAGACAGGAAAGAGGGCAAAGAGAGGGGGAGACATTTGACAAAGGTCGCCGGGTCCGGGACTCGAACCCAGGACAGCCGCATCGCGGACTATAGCCTCTGCACACGGTCATGCACTCAAGCCCTACACCACCAGAGCCACACCTACAATATATAGAATAAATATTGAAATAATAAAAAAATTGGAATAAGCACAGTTTGCAGTTTGCACACAATAACTCTATACATACGCTACATTTACACAAAAAATAATTTTTTTTTTATATTTTTGTAAAGTAAGGACAAGACAGACTATTAACTCAGTTATAGTCTACATAATGATTATAAAGTACTGTAAAAAACACTTGGTTTGCTTTTTTATAACATTGAAATGTTTTAGATCATCAAAATAATTTTAATAGCAAAGATAAACTGAGTAAATACAAAATAGAGATTTCAAATGATGATTTTTTTAAAATCATCATTTGAAAATAAAAAAGGTTATCCAAACCAACTTGGGGATATGCAAAATAGTAATCAAATCCTGATTTTAACCATGAATTAACTGTGCGTTATCACATTGTTTTAGACAGCTGAATTTAATTTTACTAGCAACATCCAGGTAAGGGTGAATCATATATATATATATATATATATATATATGAATATATGAATTCCTTCAAAAACTCTGTGCACCTGCTGTGTACCTAGAAGAGTTGATGCTGTTTTGAAGGCAAAGGGTGGTCACACAAAAAAATTGATTTGATTTAGATTTACACTTTGTTTACAGCATTTTTTCACTGCTGCCTAAAACTATATATATATATATCTACACACACACACACACACACACACACACACACACACACACACACACACACACACACACACACACACACACACAGGTTCTGGTCATAAAATTAGAATATCATAAGAAAATGTATTTATTTCAGCAATTCCATTCAAAAAGTTAAACTTGTATATTATATTCATTCATTACACCTAGAGTGATATATTTCAAATGTTTATTTATTTTGATTTTGATGATTATAACTAATGAAAACCCCAATTTTAGTATCTCAGAAAATTTGAATATTGTGAAAAGGTTCAATATTGAAGACACCTGGTGCCACACTCTAATCAGGCAATTAACTCAAAACACCTGCAAAGACCTTTAAATGGTATCTCAGTCTAGTTCTGTAGGATACGCAATCATGGGCAAGACTGCTGATTTGACAGTTGTCCAAAAGACGACCATTGACACCTTGCACAAGGAGGGCAAGACACAAAAGGTCATTGCTAAAGAGGCTGGCTGTTCACAGAGCTCTGTGTCCAAGCACATTACTAGACAGGTGAAGGGAAGGAAAAGATGTGGTAGAAAAAAGTGTACAAGCAATAGGGTTAACCACACCCTGGAGAGGATTGTGAAACAAAACTTATTCAAAAATGTGGGGGAGATTCACAAAGAGTGGACTGCAGCTGGAGTCAGAGCTTCAAGAACCACCACGCACAGACGCATGCAAGACATGGGTTTCAGCTGTCGCATTCCTTGTGTCAAGCCACTCTTGATCCAGAGACGGCGTCGGAAACGTCTTGCCTGGGCTTAAGACAAAAAGGACTGGGCTGCTGCTGAGTGGTCCAAAGTCATGTTTTCTGATAAAAGTAATTTTTAAATAAAGTAACTTCCTCTGGAAATCAAGATCCTGGAATCTGGAGGAAGAGAGGAGAGGCACAGAATCCATGTTGCTTGACGTCCAGTGTAAAGCTTCCACAGTCAGTGATGGTTTGGGGTGCCATGTCATCTGCTGGTGTTGGTCCACTGTGTTTTCTGAGGTCCAAAGTCAAGGCAGCCATCTACCAGGAAGTTTTAGAGCACTTCATGTTTTCCTGCTTCTGACCAACTCTTTGGAAATGCAGATTTCATTTTTCAACAGGACTTGACACCTGCACATAGTGCCAAAGCTACCAGTACCTGGTTTAAAGATCATGGTATACCTGTTCTTAATTGGCTAGCAAACTCGCCTGACCTTAACCCCATAGAAAATCTGTGGGGTATTGTGAAGAGGAAGATGCAATACGCTAGAGCCAACAATTCAGAAGAGCTGAAGGCGACTATCAGATCAACCTGGGCTCTCATAACACCTGAGCAGTGCCACAGACTGATTGACTCCATGCCACACCGCATTGCTGCAGTAATCTTGGAAAAAGGAGCCCCAACTGAGTATTGAGTACTGTACATGCTCATACTTTGCATTTTCATACTTTTCAGTTGGCCAACATTTCTTAAAATCTTTTTTTTTGTATTGTTCTTAAGTAACATTCTATTTTCTGAGATACTGAATTTAGGGTTTTCATTAGTTGTCAGTCATCAAAATTAAGTCAAAATTAAAAGAAATAAACATTTGAAATATATCAGTCTGTGTGTAATGAATGAATATAATATAAAAGTTTAACTTTTCGAATGGAATTGTCGAGGTGGGGTTTTGGATCAGACCAAAGTGCAGACAAGAGCTTGGCAGCCGCATCTTAGTAATTTTTTAGTTTATTCTCAAAGATCAAAAACTTACAAAAAAACACTGCAGGTACTCATGGCAAACGTAACAACGGTTCCCAAGCGAAGCATAAACAAAGCATAGTCACGGTAGGGAACGGGGTTGTGACGAACAGGAACCAGCAACACATAATGACACAAAACCAACTAATATACTGAGGGATAACAAAGGGCAGGTAATCAATGGAACAGGAAACAGGTGTGATAAGGAGGCAGGGAGGCAGAAGGAACAGGTGAAACAAATACAAAGACTGAGCATGGGTGAAATGACTCATAAACAATAAACAGAAAACACAGACTGAGCAAAACTATAAACAAAGATAAATAATGAAATGAAGCATAAGAAAACTAGAATAACCATGAACTAAAGTAAACAGAGAAACAAGAGGGAAACATAGGAACACCAACAACAATCTAAGAACAAACAAAGAGCCCATAAAGAAAACCTGAATACCAAAGTAAACAAACCCAACCACACTGAATTGATTGGAAAGGAAACAGAAAATAAACTAGTAAACAAGAAGAGTGCAAAGGAAGAAATAATAAAACACAATTGAACACAAAGATACTAAAGAGAAATAAAACTAGAGAATCCAGGGAAGACCAAGAACTATAATAATTACAATAATAATAATAATGATAATAATAAACAATACAAAGTAATAAGAAAACAACTATAAAGGAACTTAAGAAGGAAAATACTAGGCGGTGGTAGAGGGAGAAAAAGAAAACATGATACAAAAACCAAAATAAAAACATCTAAGCAAAAGTTAAACAAACACAAAGCCACAAAGTCCAAAAATATCACAACCTGACAGGAATTACTGAAATAAATCATGTTTTTTAATGTATTCAGTTTCAATGTATTTTTCAATGTAATTTTATGACCAGCACCTGTATACACACACACACACATACATACATATATCATGCATGATTTAAAGATAAGCTATGGAAATCTATCAGTGTGAAAAAGAAAGGGTTCCAACGCCAATTCCAAAGCTTTAGCACTTCAGCCAACAACAGCAACAGCAATTATCTTTTAAATGAAGAAAACAAGGAACAGTGATGAACCTTGCAAATACAAATTGAAGGTGTATTTTTTAAGGAATGATTGTTTTTTTTTCATAAATTATTTGATGATGGAAACAAAGTAAGTCAGTTTGTCACGTCATACTGGATATCAATGTTTGCAATTACAGAGCTTTTTATGATCCCACAGATCTTAAAAGGTACTTCACTTTGACCTAAAATGCAGATTTCTGGATGTGTACTAATTTTATGTTCCAAATGCAGACTTACAGTGAACAAGCCTTAGGATTCCTAAGCTGTATTGCTGCAATGAAAGATGACATGGCATGTAATATGATGAAGGTTAAGAACTGAAGCTTAAACATGCTCCTCTCTTGGTCTCTCTTCTAATTACAACTCCGAGCAGAAATTAAATTTGTCACTGTGGTTATGATTTCTCTAAGGAATACACAGATGGTTCGTAGCACCTGGATTTCTACCATCTGTTCCTCCAAAACACTCCAAAGTGACTCAATAATATTTAGATCTGGTGACTGTGCAGGCCATGGGAGATGTTCAACTTCACTTTCATGTTCATCAAACCGATCTTTCACCAGTCTTGCTGTGTGTATTGGTGCATTGTCATCCTGATACACGGCACCGCCTTCAGGATACAATGTTTGAACCTTTGGATGCACATGGTCCTCAAGAATGGTTCGGTAGTCCTTGGCAGTGACGCGCCCATCTAGCACAAGTATTGGGCCAAGGGAATGCCATGATATGGCAGCCCAAACCATCACTGATCCACCCCCATGCTTCACTCTGGGCATGCAACAGTCTGGGTGGTACGCTTCTTAGGGGCTTTTCCACACCGTAACTCTCCCGGATGTGGGGAAAACAGTAAAGGTGGACTCATCAGAGAACAATACATGTTTAACATTGTCCACAGCCCAAGATTTGCGCTCCTTGCACCATTGAAACCGACGTTGGCATTGGCATGAGTGACCAAAGGTTTGGCTATAGCAGCCCGGTCGTGTATATTGACCCTGTGGAGCTCCCGACGGACAGTTCTGGTGGAAACAGGAGAGTTGAGGTGCACATTTAATTCTGCCGTGATTTGGGCAGCCGTGGTTTAATGTTTTTTGGATACAATTCGGGTTAGCACCCAAACATCCCTTTCAGACAGCTTCCTCTTGCGTCCACAGTTAATCCTGTTGGATGTGGTTCGTCCTTCTTGGTGGTATGCTGACATTACCCTGGATACTGTGGCTCTTGATACATCACAAAGACTTGCTGTCTTGGTCACAGATGCGCCAGCAAGACGTACACCAACAATTTGTCCTCTTTTGAACTCTGGTATGTCACCCATAATGTTGTGTGCATTTTAATATTTTGAGCAAAACTGTGCTCTTACCCTGCTAATTGAACCTTCACACTCTGCTCTTACTGGTGTAATGTGCAATCAATGAAGACTGGCTACCAGGCTGGTCCAATTTAGTCATGAAACCTCCCACACTAAAATGACAGGTGTTTCAGTTTCATTGTCCAACCCCTGTAGATCAAAATGACAAAAAATAAAGGTTTGAAATATGTGACTCTATGTGTAATGAATTTGTATAGTGGGGAGTCCCACTTTCTGAAATAAGTGACAAAAAAATATTTGTTATTTTTGAGTTGTTCTTGTATACAGGAATATATTGTCAGTTCAGTCAAATCACATAAATAGGTTAAAAGTCAATTACAGACATAAATGCTTGCTTTTTTTAAGTAAAATTGAAAGTTTAAGTATTTTCATTAACATACTATCATACCATCCAATAGACAAAAATAGTGATTAATCTTTACTTCCAAATATAACTAATCCGGCTGTCGTGGCTTATCACATATAAAGAAAACTCTGTTTTTGTGTTATCATCCACCCAATTTTGTACCATTATGTGTTTTTTTATCAGTGTAACAGAATAATATCTGGCTTCTTAAAGGACTCCATCAGAAAACTCACCCGGGTGCCTTATGAAGGGACATTTGGCTACATTTATTTCTCTGCCCTCCCAATTTATCACTTTGAAACAGTAATGTTTGTGTGTTTTGCCACTATATACCACAGATTTTGTGTTTTCTTATGTCTTGCGGTTCCCTGTATGCCATCTGCCTGCTTTTACTTAATCTGACTTCATATGTTTTGTGCTTCTTAGAGACCCTGTAATACCTCTTAATGAGGTTAGTATTGTCTAAAGGAAGAACTATAATTTCAATATGGGCAAAAATAAGGATTTAAAATGAGGACAAGAATAATGGTCACCTAAAAGTTATTACACATGCTGCATGTACATGTTCTTTAACTAAACATATATGACTGGATAATCTGAAGCTTAATTAATCATATCCTGCATTACTTGCCAGTTCTAAATTTTGACATATTGTTCAATGATTTGGGATTTAATTTGAAAATCTAATATATTTTCCACAAACAAAGAAAACATTAAAACTGAAAGACAAGATTTCTGAGTATATTTAGACCATAAAGCCCTAACCTATCTGAAACAACAAGAACAAGAACATTTATATCTGCTAAACACTTACAGATGTTCTTCTAATTCTGAAATAAGACACATAGGCTGATCTACACCTAAAATAACTTTCCTAAGTAAGCAGCATCTCTACGAAATGACACGGTTTGTCTACATTTAAATGAGACATTTTGCATTAAGGGTACAGCCTGTCCATGTTTATGTACATTATGTGAATTACAACTAAAGCAAAGAGCTTCACATTCTCAAAAGCCAGAGCTATTTGCTTTTCACAGAATGCCATCTCTTAAAAACTGGTGGTCATTTCTGCTGCAGGAGAACAAAGAGAGAGGGAGAGCGATCAGCTCTCCTGCTGGCTTTAAAAAATTGTCAGAAATGAAACAGAATGTGACTTCATTCTCTATTACCTGCCTGGTATTTTTGCAAATATTTTTTTCCAGTCAAATAAGTTGTCAAAATTGTATTTAAAATCCTGTTAGTGCTTTTTTAAATTCAAAAATATAAAGCAAATGGACTGTGAAAAACTATTCCAACAGATGCTTCAAAATATGTGTTTAGTAAGCAAATCTCAAAGGACTGAACCTTAAAGAAGATCCATTGTTGCAACACTGAAATGCCTCTGTTCTTCTTGATTGTTGAACTGAAACTATCAGGGAGTATTCTGACATACTTACAGGTTAGAATAGTATACTTGTCCAGATTAAATGTAATACATTTATAAATTGAAATTATTTTTTTACCTTCAGCCAATGTTCAGACAATATGACTTAATCTGTTGGTTGAATTAGGAGGTGTGTTTATGGAGCTTGTTAGTGCTCCACGATACTGTATATGTATATGGGAGAACTGTTTAGTCACATTGCAAAGCTATTAATGTATCTGAAATGTACCCACTAATTAAACAATATCAGCATGCTGGTACTGGTGTTTGCATGGCTGTTATATGTTGGTGTGTACTCTTTTGTATGCAACAGAGATTTGGCCAATACCTAAACTCTATCAGTTGTTTCGTAGAAAGAGGGCCCGTTATAAAAACATTTTCATAGCTTCCTTGGGATGACCCATACACGACCCCCCTCATCTGTTGAATTTAATGGGCACATTTGCATTGTGTGTATTTAGAGTAATCTCTTCCATTAATCCAGAACAGAAATAAAGCAAAGAACAGGGGCAAAGGAGCTTGAAAGAAATGGAGGTGATTACACCGCTTTTTGAATTCAACCCACAGATTTTACTGCAGTAGAACTTGTTATAAAATTTCAGCAACACTGGTTGGAGGATCACAGCATTTGAGATGTTGACTTTGACTCCAAAGTCTTTATATTTCAATCAAATTGTGAATCTGTGGCATACACAAACAAGTCAGATCAAATGAATCCCAGCTTTGCAGCTAACAATACTTAGGTTTACAATACTTATGATTACTAAAAGCCTGTTTCCAGACAACAGATCTCCAGAGGTCTAGAGAAGTTCATGCCTCTAGGGGTTTGCAGAGATTTGGGCAGACGAAATGGGGATCTATTCTATATCATCAGGTTGTCCAATTGTTATGGCAAATGGATAAAAAAATGAACTCATACAAAAGTTAAGGCTTGTATAGAGGTTTGCCACAATCCCTATTTCAGCACCATGGTTGAAATAGTTTTTATCTCTTCCTAATTAAGAAGCTGGTCTTGTCATGTCTTGTCTATGCTCAAGTCAAGCAAAGAATACGAGAATACTTTTCTAACACAACCTAAAATGTTAGGTCTGATCCTTCTTGTATAACATGAAAAGCAGAATCAGGTTTTCTGTAACTAATTTATGAAATATATCTTTTTTGTAAGGTTATATGTGTTAGCAGGAAACATTTAAAGCAGGGTTAAAAAATAAAAAGACAACTTTATGCTGTTAGAGGATGTAAGAGAAATTAATTTCAAATTACTTGCTGATTAATCTAAAAATCCGCTGCTGTGTGCAGTCCAAGGCAAAACGGAAGAAAATTTTGTTAGATGAAATTAATTATAAGGATTACAGGCTGACACTTTAGAGTTTCACCAACAGAAAATACACAAAAGCAATTAACGTTTATCCACTATAAGTTCTTGGCAAACCTGGACTGTTACCACGACTAAAAGACCATAAGAAATCAGCACTGATGTTGTGCAACCATGAATAATGAATACTCAACTCACAGCTGTTCTGAGGTGCATGCATGGCCATGATGTGCATGGCTCATAAGCTTCATATAAAGCTGTTGGTGCCGTGGATATGTATGCGTTTGACAATTAAGCCAAACAGAAAAAAGAACAACTCAGCCATTGAAGACAACAATCACATAATGAAGCATTTGTTTGCCCCACTGATGATAATAAGCCTATGTAATGTACATGTGCTTCAATCAACTCCAGACGGAGGATTCAAGCTGGCCAGGATGAGGACAAAGCTCTTGTCAAACCACAGCAGAATGTGACTAACCAGCTCTTTTAGGAGGCATCCCACTGTGAGCAGAGCTGCTGTCGACTTGTTTTCTGGGCTGATGAGTGTTTAATCATATGCTCTGTTCAAGGTGGTCTCTAAAGCTGTCAGGTACAAGTCTCTTGATAAGGTGTTTGAGTTTAATTATGCTGTGGGAAAAAATATCAGTGAGGAGGAGGATGACTCAATGCATCGCACAGGGTAATAGAGCTGATGCGCAAATACAGGTCTTGACACGCAAATGAAGATGATTATGAACATCATGTCTGACTAAGAATTTGTATTTTTCACTGTAGGGGCGTGAATTCTCCACTATATTGACATACAAACAAAACATTTTTTATACTTCAAAAGTCAGATATTTAATAATTTATTCATATTCTGCACTGTGATAATAATACGATGCTCAGAGTTAGTTTATGTCATGTTTATTTATGTGTAAATTTGCTGTCCCCTCAAAATAGCTCAATACGCAGCCATTAATGGCTAAACCGCTGCCAGTGCCCAATGTGTCAATACTTAAAAGAAGAAGAAGCTTTAATGTCATTGCATTCTTGCTAGGATTCGTGTCTAAATATTGTTAAAGCTGTGAGTGGTGACACAACCATGTGTATACAGTGTGAACAGAATTGGACTAAGGACACAGCCCTGTGGCGCACCGGTTTTTGAGAGCAACATTGAATGATGTGGAGGTGCCCATCCTGACATGCAGAGGTCTGTTTGTGAGAAAGTCTTTAATCCACAGAGAGAACAGGGTTCCCAGTTGCTGTTTCTGCAGTTTGCTGATCAGTCTGTTGAGGCCGATGAAATTAAATGCTGAGCTGAAGTCATAAACAATATCCTGACATATGTGTTTGGTTTTTCCAAGTGGCTGAGGGTGATGTGGAAGGCTATGGCAATAGTATCATCCTTGGATCTGTTGGACCTGTAAGCAAACTCATGTTGGTCAAAACCAGGTGGTATAATTACGCTGCACCAATTTCTCCATTCATATCATGATTACTGGTGTCAGAGCCACAGGCCTGTAATCATTTAGACCTGTGGATTTCAGATAACAGGATTTCTGCTTTTTGGAGTTGGCGGTTACCTGGCATATCGAAAGATTTGCAAAACATCGGCAGCTGTTCAAAGCGTTCCGAAGCCTGGGATGTTTGAAGGGATCTTTAGAGACTGATATGTCAAGAGAGCAGAATCGCAAGATGGACGCAGCAGTTGGACTCTGAGGTTAAAGGATATAATCTTGGAGAACTTGTATGCTCGATATCTGCGGAAAGTACCAGATATTTGGCTATTTGGATTCGAAATTGAGACATACCAGTAAAACTGTTAAGGTAGTTGGAAATTCACAACTGCCTGAACCACAACATTTATTGTTTTTCTAAATCTGGCTCCTCAATGTGGCCTTGGCAACTTCTGCTAACTGCCTATGGACAAAATATCTCCTGGATGTTATATAAACACAACGCTCTTCCCCAGCACTCCCCTACCAGCTGTGTGCTTATAGGACTATGCGGCCGATTGATAAAACTTCCACCTCTCTTCTCAAGGACAATGGTGCTTCTGTCAGTGTTGACAGTCTAATTCTTGCAAACACACTCAGACTTATATATATTCGCACCCTCAAGATTCCACCGTACCCTTGCTAAATCTTTACTTAAGTGTGTGTTGCTTACCCCTGCTGAGGTTTTTTTGTACTATTTCAGACTCTATTCTGCTTAGAATAGAGTCTGAAAAATTATTTGTTTTCCTCCTATCTTACTTTACCTAAATGTGTGATTTCATTGCTTTTCATAGATTTTACCAGCAAAAGCCAATTATTATTAGTATTTCATTACTTTTTCATTGATTTTTAGTTTTATCAGAAGGATTACCAGCAAAAACCAAATATTATTAGTCATTTGGACTTTAGCTGCTCTTATACCAATGACCCAGCTTTCTTAATTAGACTACAATGGACTGTTATTGCTTAGTTCAACTTCAGTACCAGTAAAAGCAATATATTATTAGCACCTGAAAATGTGGATTAAAGCTGTTTTGTACCAGTGACTCAGCTTCCCTAGTTAGAATTCAGTGGAATGATGAGACTAGTAGGTTTCTCAGAAGGATTCACAGATTTTTAGATTTCTTAGAAGGATTGTAGTATCATTTGATTTGTTTTTCTGTCTGTGTCTGTGTTTATTTTCTTTGTGATTGTATTGTAATTGTATGTACATCGCTTTGAGTGTCTCATTACTGAAAAGCGCTATATAAATAAACTTACCTTACCTACCTTACCTTACCTGTGATGGCAGAGGTTTTGGGCACTGGAATTATAGTGGCATTTTCAGGCAAGTGGGGGCTATAGCATGTTGCATCCAACAGTTGAAGATTGTTGTGAATACTGCAGTAACCTGATGTGCACATGATTTCAGCACTCTCCCTGGTACTCCATCGTGTCGTGGTGCTTTGCTGGTGTCAATGCTATGAAGAACCTGCAGTATCTGATATTGTTGAAGAATGAGTGACTGATCTCCTGATCCAGCAGAGAGTTGTCAGTAGAGGATGGGATGCTATATCTTTGTTTTAAGCCTGTTATATTCTGGATGCCTTGCCACATGGAGCTAAGGTTATTTTAGTTGGCCTCTATTTGTTCTTTATATCTGTATTAAGCAGCTTTGGTGCCTTTGTTCTGGTCTGTTCTTGACCTACTGTTCTGTAGGCCTCCTTGTCTTCTGACCAAGGTGCTCAGTCTTTGGCCTTGAGAAATGACCAAGTGGTGCTGTTGAAAAAGAGCTTTCAATTTGGAGACATTTTGATTTGTGCCTTTGTCATTACATCGTCTATGCAGAAGAAGTGCAGCACAGAGGAGAGGTGCAGCTCAATATCTGGATCTTCAAAAAGCTTCCATATGATGTCTTTAAAACAGTGTGCAGAGATAATGTGGCCTCCTCCGTTGAACACTGCACTATCTTATACTGTGGATTTGATCCACAGATGAGGGGCTTGTAAGCAATTTTTGTGTAGACCTGATCCAATGTTCTGCCATTCCTTGTTCTAATGTCCTAATTCTTATAAAATTAGGACAGCTCGCTTGCTCTGCTTCTGTTGTCTCTCGCAACACCGTCTACGACATAGTCTCCTCTATTCTGTCCATTCATGCTGGCTTGTAATCTTCAGGAACTGATCAGAACCTTCTGCAGTTCAGCAAATCCAATGCTGTTTCAGGTTTATAAGTTCAGTATATGTATAAGTAATTCTCTTCATTTAACAGCTGCTATCTAGGGAAGAGCACTCCACCTTCCTATTGAGGATGCCCCACAGATGCTCAAAAGGGTTTAGTTCTGGGGACATGCTTGGCCAGTCCTGTACCTTTGCCCTCAGTTTCTTTAGCAAGGCAGTGGTCATCTTGGAGGTGTGTTTGGGTCATTATCGTGTTGTAATACTGCCCTTTAGCCCAGCTTCCGAAGGGCGGGGATCATACTCTGCTTCAGTGTGTCACAGTACATGTGGACATTCATGGTTCCGTCAATGTACCCCACATCCGGCAGCACTCATGGAGCCCCAAACCTTGACACTCCCACCATCATGTTTGAGAGTAGGCAAGACACAATTGTCTTTGTACATCTCACACATGCTTGACACTATCTGAATCAAATACGTTTATCATGCTCTCTTCGGACCACAGGGCATGGTTCCAATCCATGTCCTTAGTCTGCTTCTCTTCAGCAAACTCTGTGTGGGTTTTCTAGTGCATCCTCTTTAGAAGAGGCTTCCTTCTGGGACAACAGTTATGCAGACCAAATTGACGCAATTAACCTACGCAGCAATGCTGGCAGCACTCATATGAGCATGTGCACTAAACTTTTTTGGTCGACCATGGTGAGGCCTGACCTGAGTGGAACCTGTCCTGCTAAACCGCTGTATGAACTTGGCCAGTTCAGTTTCAGGATGTTGGTAATCTTTCTGTCACCTAGACCATCTTTGTGTCGAGCACCAGTTCTTTGTTTCAGATCCTTAAAGAGTTCTTTGCAATTAGGTGCCATGTTGAACTTCCATTGACCAGCATGAGAGTGTGTGAGAACGAGAACACCAATTTAAACAGGCTTGCTCCCCATTCATACCTGAGACCTTGTAATGCTAACAAGTCACGTGACACTGGGGAGGGAAAATGGCTAATTCAACACAACTTGGACATTTTCACTTAGGGCTGTACTCACTTTTGTTGCCAGTGTTTAATAACATATACAAGCTGTACACTGACTACATTACAATGTATCAAAGTGTCATATCTTCAGTGCTGTCCCATTAAAAAATATCATAATATATTTACAAAAATGTGAGGGGTGTACCACTTTTTTGAGCTACTGTACTTTTTGGGACAATTCAATGTATCCTCAAACAAAGTTTCAAAACACCAGTCCAACTCAAACAGTTCTAGAAACTAAAATGTTTATCTGAGAATCACAGTTTACCACAGATCAATATTTATGCCTGTTATTTGTCTATATCAGCACTTACTGTAATGGTATTTTTTGTTTTCTCTTTCTCTAAATAAAAACTCATTCTTTAGGGGTTTCAAGCCTATGGTAATCCAGGAAATGGGAAAATCTTTCTGCTTTTTCCATTACTTATCTTTAAAAATGTATTTCCTTTCAGCAAACTTTATAATAAAAGATTGAAAAAGTCTCTCAACAATAGAAAACACCGGACTGGGACGTTTTCAAACCGTTACATCTGGAACCCCTTCTCAATTTGTAACATTTTCTGAGAAAATGTGCGCCTTTGTCATGTAAATGAACAGTAGAAACGCAACAGATTTGTTCTGTTTTGACTAGAAAACAATGTCGAGTAGACAAGGTCAAAGTGTTTCAGTATTGACTGAAGAATGATTTTAGCTTTTATAAACTGTCTATTCATGGTACAAGTAGAGTGATTTAGAACAATTTTGTGGATCACAAGAGATTTTTCTAATACATTTAGGGATACTAAGAATCCTTTTTACATACTGATTTCATTAATTACAATCTGTGTTTTAAAGAATCTGTAATCAGTGTATAACAATTCAGTCCAGGTTGATTGATTCACATAGTACTTATTTGTTTGTCTAATTCTAAGGTGGATCTAATGCTGAAAAACATTGAAATTGCTTGCTTTCTGTGTTTTCACAACAGTAAAGGTGTCATAATGCAGCCAAACAACAAGTTAGGAACTACTTCCAGTGTTATTTCACCATAAAAATGTCTCGAACATACGTAGATACAGACTGTCAAGCAAAATGCACTCACTATCTTACCCAGGGGCCATAATAGCTTGGACTACAACCGCAACTGGACAGTGCATCATGGGAATAGAGTGCCGTTTCAAAACTGCCAATTTTAGCCAATGTTTGGGTGCGTAATGGAAGCTGGGAAAGGTACGAATTGGTGAAGGGATGAATTGACCTGGAGCTGATTGTGTAGTTTGTAGAACCACCTTAAATGGCTTTAACTTCAAGTAGTGGTTTTAAGACTTCAGAAGTCTCTCTTAAGGGAACATTTGCCCTCTCATTTCAAAATGTTGTTTGAGTTCACTGACCTTTGTAGGATTTTTCTATATGCAGCCCTCCATTTGTCAGTTTTAACTGCACTATTGCAACAATGTGATTATGTTCGTTTCAGCCTATCTGATGCTGATTTTCAGTTGTACTTGGAGACATTGTCCTGTTCCTTGACCCATGTTTTTTCTCAACCTTAGCTGTCAGAAAAATTCTAACATTTGACTTTGGAATACTTTTGTAAACTAGGGAGTTCACAGATTTCTGCAAAGTGACCAGGCAGTTCCTGTGGTTGTAAAACAGGCTCAAACCATCAGCCTTTCACCACAGTGTTTGACAGCTGGCATAAAGGTGTTTGCACTGATAAGCAATTTGGTTTACTGTGACTGTTGTGTTGTGAATTGTGGCAAAATGCACGTTTTTTCCAGCCATGGGATATTGTTTCAGAAATCTTGTTTTGCTCAAATGGAAGTTTGTGAACCTAAGCTATGCTGCCAGGTTCCATTTGGGGAGGGGGGGCTTTCTCTTTTCTGAGCAATGTGCTGAGAAATCTTTCACTGTAAAAAAGTATCATCATCTCCCTTCTAAATAAAGCAAAATAAGGTTGATGAATAGCAATATAAACAGAAAAATGTAGCGTAAAGTAAGTGGGTTGACTTCCAGGCATTGTGTGTACATCCTTTTGCTGAAGCTGATAGTCTTCACATTCCAAAATGCTGATTTGGCAATGCCTAAATGTAAAACAAAACATTGACCAAGTTCTTCAGAGTCAGGTTATGCAGTCCCAACACAACAGTCACACTTAACCCACTGTGCAGAGATTATACAGTGGCTCGCAAACGAGTACACACCCCTGTTAAATACCAGGGTTCTGTGGTGCAAACAATCAACTATGGTAGATCATTCAAAACCTTACAAAGTGACACTTATTCTTGGGGCAGGGCTGGGTGGGGTGGATGTAGATGTGAACACAGGCTTCCTGAGTTCACACTGTCCAAGATAGACTGGTTCTGTGACAAAGATCTCTTTTTTTAACAAATATGGGCTAAAGAGTTACCAGACAAAACACTGTGCACACAGTGAAACATGCGTGGTTGACCTTTTGTCATGGTGGATGAAATAATGAATAGCTCCCAATATCAGTCAGTTTTGACCCAATATCTTCAGGGTCCTGCTATAAGAGATTTTAACAGATTTTATTTTTCAGCATCACTGTGAGTCCAAACATACATCCACAAATAAAATTACTTAATGACAGTGAAAAACAACATTTTGAAACAGTCAAGCAGATCCATAGGGTCACATGAGGAGGACTAGAAATGTCCTTGACATCTGACAGATTTGGGAAACTTTTGTAAAGCAGAGTGGGAAAATATTGGCAAGTCAAGATGTGGTCAATATGCTGATAAACTCGTGCCAAAGAAGAGTGAATTCTGAAATTTTGTCAAAATGTGGTTAAACAAAGTATTAATACCAAGTCATTGAAATGTACATTTTATATCGTATTTGGGCAAAGTTTTGAAATGATTACTCATGGTGTCCTTTTCTACATCACAAAAACCTGGCCTTTTAACAGGGTGTGTAAACTTGTTTTCATTCCATATTGTTTCTTTATCATTGTACTTACTAAGCTATTGTGTTGGGTTTAGCTGGTATTTTTCATGAAGTCAGTGGCCTCTGATTATAAATTGTTAATAAACCATCAATGCATAAGCAAATTATTCAGAAAATGCCTTCTTCTGTAGCACAGTTCAAAATAAATATGTCTTTCCAGTGTGGATAGAAAAAAAAAAAACGTTTTAACAAACTAAACTACAACTACAAATTGAGTTCAGTCCCAGCATTTTTCCTTTATGTAGCAGCTTTAAAACTGTTTTCAAAACTGTATTCTTTTAGGAACGCTGTTTCCATTAAGCAGCTCATCAGACAAAAACTGATGGACTGGTTACAGTTATTGGGTCGGGTCAGGGTGACTGCCATTTCTACTTAAAGTGAAAAGATGAATCTAGAGCAGACAGATGTTAGTAAGGCATGAAATGAGCCATCCCTGTGGAGGCGTCTCTACAGCAGGTAGCAGTACATTTCACTGCACAACATAAGCTTGCTTATAGTAGCACAGAGAGACAGCTGGGCTGCAACAACCTACACATCTAGATATAGTGGGTTTAGTCTTCATTACAGTCCAATGCCTCTCAGGACAAAAATATGAACTTAGTATTAAACTTACTTTATAAATTTTATGTATTTTATAAATTTTATGTATTTTCATTAACTGTTAGCTTAAATTCAGAACAAGATAAGCCAAGATGATGACTGTCTACCAATGAAAACAATTCAGCCATTTCCAAAAGAAACAAACATTTTCATCCGTTACCACCCACTTGCAATTTTCAATGCCTGAAATGGTGTGCGGGCGCAATTTTTGCGTTTGAATTTAGCACATTTGAAATGCAGGTGCTAACTGGGACGCAAAAATGTCTGCTGTCACTTTGCCAGAAGGAGGCAAAGATAGAATAACAGATGACAGGGATAGATAATCTTCTGTACATGTGCCAACACATTTGGGTAGTCAAAAATAGAAATGTAAAAAATAGATGAGAATAGAGGATTCTATGTTGGATTATCTAAGATCTGATTTGGATCCAATCACAAACAAAAGCCATGATATTTCTCCTTTGGTAAAACTCCTTGCAACACTTTATTCAACATCACTCCAGCGTAACATCGCTGTCAGTGATCATCTGCTGAACGCACACAAACCTGATCATGGCAAAATGCGCACAAAACTGATCAAGCATGCACAGCCTGTTATCACACATCGTGCAAAAGACCCAATGTGCTTTGATGGTGATAATATCATTAATAGGAAAGAACTAAAGACATTATAAGGTAGATTAAATCCTTCATTGCAAACTAGATGCTAAAATCACTTCTTAGCAGGTGAAAAATCACAGTTGATTATATTGTTAAAATGTGAACATATGCTAGGGGAGGTTTTTGTTTATGCAGTTAAAATTTATTTTGTGTCACCAAAAAACAATTTAAACAATCAAACACGTTGTATAACGTTAAATATTGGCAGAACAAACAAAACGAATTTAGTAAAATCATTGGACAATGATTTATTTTTACGTACATAAATGTTCGATTTAACTTTTTTGCAGAGCAGTTATGTCACGCTATGTTTTAAAATTAGCAAAGCTATAACATACAGATTTCCAACTTCTACAACAATCTATTTTTTGTTGCTAATATTACGTGCTTTTATCCAACAGCTCGTTCTTTCGGTCATGACCCAAAGCTCATGACCATAGATGAGGGTAGGAACGTAGATTGAGCGGTAAATCGAGAGCTTCGCTTTTTGACGCAGCTCTCTCTTCACCACAACAGACCGGTACAGTGCCCGCATCACTGCTGACGCAGCACCAATCCGTCTATCAATCTCCCACTCCATTTTTCCCTCATTCGTTATCAAGACCCCAAGATACTTCAACTCCTCCACTTGAGGCAGGACCCCCCCCCCCCACCACCCTGGACCAAGAGAAGGCATTCTATTCTTTTCCGGTTCAAGACCTTGGCCTTGGACTTGGAGGCACTGATTCTCATCTTGGCCACTTCACACTCGGCTGCGAACTGCTCCAGTGAGAGCTGTAGATCACATGCTGATGAAGCCAATAGGACCACGTCATCCGCAAAAAGCAGAGACGCAATCCTAAGGCCACCATCAGTTGAACGCCTTCTCCAAGTCCACAAAGCACATTTAGACTGGTTGGGCGAGCTCCCATCATGCACCCTCCAGGAGGCTACTGAGGGTGTAGAGCTGTTCCAGTGTTCCAGTGTCTCTGAAAATAGTTAAAAGATGAAGGGGGAGAAATTAATCCATCCATCTATCTTTCCACTGTCTTCCACTTACCCGGGTCGGGTCACGGGGGCAGCAACCTAAGCAGAAAGACCCAGACTTCCCTCTCCCCAGCCACTTGGGACAGCTCATCCGGGAGATGAGTACTTCAAGTACTCTGCCCACCGACCCACAACGTGGTTGAGGTCAACAGCACACCCTCCACCCTGTAAACAGTGTTGGTAGTGTACCTCTTCCCCAAGAGCACAAATAGACACCCTTATGCTTGAACAAATTAATTAACAGACATATTTGTCTTTTATATTGTTAATATTGATTGGCCAATTTGTACGAGTTACGTTGAGCAAGATAAGAGAAATAATCTCCTCAGGGCAGATGACAAACCTGCTGTGAGTAGCACAACAAAAGTTGTGTAACTGTAACAGAACAGAAAAGCAAGGGCTGAATGGAACAGAAGGAAAAAATCAGCAACTGATGCAGTGTACCAATCCCTGCATATTTTTAGCAACACAGCAGAGGATCTGTTTGCTTTTCCTCTTGTTCCAGCTTATAGCACACGCAATTTCCTCATTTAAATAGGACGGTCTGCACCTGTTTTGCACCTGCTATACATTGCACATGCAATCTTTGAAAATTGCACACAACACGCCCACTTATTGCACGTGCAATTTATTTAAAGTACACACAAATTAGCACCGATCTTTGAAGATCAGGCCCATAGTGTTCTCACTAACTCACTAACTGTTTACATTATTCTGGCATGAACTGACCCTTATACAATAGCTGGCACTTTTGTTTTGATATTCATAACACTCAGCATTTATGTCCATTAAAGCATGTAAGTATTTTTTTTTTAACAATCAGTCTGAAGGTATTCTTTCTATCAGACTCTGGTGGTAACTATAAGAAATACCTTAATTATTTAAATCTATTTGCCACAATAATCACAATTTTTGCCCTTTTACAGACAATAGTTGTCATGAAATGGCAACATTTTATTTTGGGGGGCCCCTCTTCTTGTCAAGCGTATCATCCACCAACCAGCAAAACAACAAAATATCTGTTTAACCCTCCTGGGTCCACTGACATTTAGTGGTTTTTAATTTTATTTTTCCATTGCTTTGGCTGGGTTAATGTAAATTGCATAAGTTGGCTGTAAACTGTATACTCTGGAATTAAATTAAATATGGACTTTTTTTATTAAGCCTTTCTTTTATATGTCTTTTAAAACTTTTGTGACATCAACTACCATTCAAAACACATTTTCTAAATGCACTTTTTTATTCCTTTGTGTTGAAATCCCTTCAGAACTTTATGTTTATTTTTTTCCACCTGTGACATTTTCACATCCTGTAAATCCAGTCTTAGATAATACCCCCCACAAAAATCCAAACTGGAAAATAAAAACAGACAGACTCCAAGTATTAAAGCTGTCATTTTATTTAAGAGGTAAAACATCCAAAACAAACATACATATTTGTTGTATTTGGTGAGGACTGAAGTCAATAATCCCATTAATAAAAAGCATTAGTGAAATAAAATGTTTAAATTTTACTGATGATATATAATATTTTGATGACAGTACATAAAATACCACTTTTTGTGTACAAAGAACACAGATAGAACATAAACTGAAGGGACTCCAGAGGGTTTAATGTCCATCCTTTGTTATTAATCATGACCTGCACGTTTACTACATCATATTTTATAGTTAACTAGTGAACCAACAAGGAATCCATCATAGCCGTCAGTTTTATTTAACCAGTTGTACTTAGGATAGTATAGGTTTTCCAGGAAGGCAAAAGCCATTATTTCTTTCACTTATTTGGGCCGGCAATTATGTCCAGTGTACAGTTGCTAATAAGACTTTGTAGAGTTAGGAAGGAGACACTTAATATTATAGTGCAATAATAATATAGTGTAGTAGTTTTATAGACTTTAGTAAATTCAAAGATTAAAATGTACTCGTACTCGTCATCTTCCGCTTTATCCGGGACCGGGTCGCGGGGGCAGCAGACTCAGCAGAGACACCCAGACGTCCCTCTCCCCAGACACCTCCTCCATCTCCTCCGGGGGGAGCCCAAGGCGTTCCCAGGCCAGCCGAGAGACATAGTCCCTCCAGCGTCCCCTGGGCCTCCTCCCAGTGGGATGTGCCTGGAACACCTCCCGAGGAAGGTGTCCAGGAGGCATCCGATATAGATGCCCGAGCCACCTCAACTGGCTCCTCTCGATGTGGAGGAGCAGCGGCTCTACTCCGAGCCCCTCCCGGATGGCCGAGCTCCTCACCCTATCTCTAAGGGAGTGCCCAGCCACCCTATGGAGGAAGCTCATTTCAGCCGCTTGTATCCAGGATCTCGTTCTTCCGGTCATGACCCGAAGTTCATGGCCATAGGTGAGGGTAGGAACGTAGACCGACCTGAAAATGGACAGCTTTGCTTTTCAGCTCAGCTCTCTCTTCACCACAACAGAGAAGGCACTGTACCCTTTTCCGGCTCAAGACCATGGCCTTGGACTTGGAGGAGCTGATCTTCATAACAGCCGCTTCAGACTCGGCTGCGAACCACCCCAGTGCATGCTGTAGGTCTTGGCTAGAGGGAGCCAGCTGGACCACGTCATCTGCTGTGGAGGAATTAGGCCACGCCCACTAAATATCTCATCAGATCTCTGTTGGGGACTGGACTAGGATCAATCAAATTGAATTTGATGCAGATCCGATGATCTATGTGGAAATAAGAGCCAAACGTAAGGCCATGGCCTGACATCAAACTTTGCCGCACTACCACGGCCACACCCTTTTATGAAAAGTCATTGTGCTTCAGGGACGAAATAGACTGGCCCCCAAACCAGACCCCTCCGGCCCTTGGCTGTGCCTAGAAATCCTGTTCATAACTTTTATGGACAGGATTTCTAGGCACAGCTGACAAAGGGCAGCCCTGCCGGAGTCCAACATGCACCGGGAACAGGTCCGAATAAGCGCTGGCAATGCGGACCAAACTCCTACTCCGCTTGTACAGAGAACGGATGGCCTCTAATAAAGGGCTCCCGACTCCATACTCCTGGAGCACCCCCCACCGGGCACCACTAGGGACACAGTCGAATGCCTTTTCCAGGTCCACAAAACATGTGTGGACCGGTTGGGCAAACTTCCATGAACCCTCAAGTACCCTGTAGAGGGTATAGAGCTGGTCCATTGTTCCACGGCCGGGACGAAAACCACACTGCTCCTCCTGAAGCCGAGGTTCGACTATTGGCCGGACTCTCCTCTCCAATACCCTGGCGTAGGCCTTACCAGGGAGGCAGAGGAGTCTGATCCCCCTATAGTTGGAAAACACCCTCCGGTCACCCTTCTTATGAAGGGGGACCACGACCCTGGTCTGCCAGTCCAGAGTCACTGTCCCTGACCGCCACGCAATGTTGAAGAGGCGTGACAACCATGAAAGCCCCACAACATCCACAGACTCGAGTTACTCAGGGTGGATCTCATCCACCCCTGAAGCCCTGCCACCGAGGAGCTTTTTAACAACCTCTGTGACTTCAGCCTGGGTGATGAAAGTGTCCAACCCCGAGTCCCCAGTCTCTGCTTCCACCAGGGAATGCGTGACAGCAGGATTGAGGAGATTCTCAAAGTACTTATTCTACCGCCCGATAATGTCCCCAGTCAAGGTCAGCAGCTCCCCACCCCCACTGTAAACAGTGTTTGTGAAGCACTGCTGCCCCCTCCTGAGGCGCCGGGTGGTTTGCCAGAATTGCTTCGAGGCCAACCGGTAGTCCTTCTTGGCTTCAGGAGGAGCAGTGTGGTTTTTGTCCCAGCTGTGGAACACTGGACCAGCTCTATACCCTCTACAGGGTGGTCGAGGGTTCATGGGAGTTTGCCATCCAGTCTCTGTATAAGCGGAGCACAAGTTTGGTCCGCATTGTCGGCACTAAGTCAGACCCGTTCCTGGTCCATGTTGGACTCCGGCAGGGGTGCCCTTTGTCACCGGTCCTCTTCATAACTTTTATGGACAGGATTTCTAGGTGCAGCCAAGGTTTGGGGGCCAGTGGATTTTGTTTCTTCTTTTTGCAGATGACGTGGTCCTGCTTGCCCCCTCTAGCCAAGGCCTACACCATGCGCTGGGGCAGTTCGCAGCCGAATGTGAAGCGGCTGGGGTAAAGATCAGCTCCTCCAAGTCCGAGCCATTGGTTCTAGACTGGAAAAGGGTGGCTTGTCCTCTTCAGGTTGGAGGGGAGTTCCTGCCTCAAATGGAGGAGTTCAAGTATCTTGGGGTCTTGTTCACGAGTGAGTGAAGAATGGAGTGGGAGATCGACAGATGGATCAGTGCGGCTGCTGCAGTAATGGGGGCACTGTGTCCGTTGTGGTGAAGAGAGAGCTGAGCCGAAACGCGAAGCTCTCGATTTACCGGTCGGTCGACGTTCCTACCCTGACCTATGGCCATGAACTTTGGGTCATGACCGAAAGAACAAGATCCCGGATACAAGTAGGGTGGCCGGGCACTCCCTTAGAGATAGGGTGAGGAGCTCGGCCATCCGGGAGGGGCTCGGAGTAGAGCCGCTGCTCCTCCACATCGAGAGGAGCCAGTTGAGGTGGCTCGGGCATCTGTACCAGATGCATCCCGGACACCTTCCTCGGGAGGTGTTCCAGGCACGTCCCACCCGGAGGAGGCCGTCCCACCCGGAAGATGACGAGTACGATGACGAGTACGAGTACGAGTAAATATTTTATTTTTAGACAATGTACACTGACTGCCACACTGTTTTAAACTAGAGACTGACATTTTTTCAGGAATCCCACAGGATTCCCATCGGAATCTTTAGCAATAGTAAAGATCACGTGATCTGGACGGTACAGGATAAAAAATGAACGGGAGCAGAGGGGAGCGGGAGCTAACCAATAGGAGGGAAAACAAACTAGGATCAATTGTCTTTCGAAATGTAAAATAGAGACTTTGTTATAAACTTTAAGAAAAAATATTTTGGATCAACGCCGCCATTGTGTAGTTTTTTTTCAAGAAGCCTATACTATAATGTGAGACAAACGTACTACACGACCCACAAGCCAACAGTGCTTCTGATCGACGTTTTCCACCTGTCAGAAGTAAGGTCTTATCTATTAAACTCATAGAGCTGACAGGAAAGTCGAAAATATTACCGAACTTCAGGAGAGTTGAATGCAGCGGTGTTAACACGCAGTATGCTGCTTGTAAAAGGTGTTTAGTCGTAATCAAGTACACCAGTGATTAAGGCACACTTGTAAGGCAAATTCTGCATTGAATCAGCCCTGCATCTCTTCATTCGTCAAACGAAAAGTATCATCACGCGTCAAGTCTCATCTGACCAACAAAATTGCTCGCATATGCACTATAGATTTAAGAGCCTTTGCCACAGTAGAGGGGAAAGGTTTCATCAAGGGAAGATATTACATAAATATGTTGTGAAACAAAAAAAAAAGAATGTACAATTAAATGTACAATTTATTTACTACATCATTAAATATTATGTGTACCACTAATTACATCATGTCGTCTTTAAAATTATACTTAATTATTCAGTGGCACATTTAATTCCATAATAGTCCATTTCGTGATATAATGGTACATTTATTGTTTCTAATGATGTATTAAATAAATAAATGGTACCTTTAATTTAATGGCACATTTCATGTTACGTTTACTTCACTTATGGGACATTCACAACATTTATTTATTTATTGATTTTATTGTTTTAATTTTGTCTAGTTTGACCCTCCATTCTTGAATCAGGTGTGCTGGAGCAGACACACATCTAAAACCTGCAGGGAAGGGGTCCCTAAAGACCAGGGATGTGAGCCATTGACGTACAGTTTTTAAATTGTGAAGGTAATGCCTTTTTGCACTTTTGTTCACCAAGTACAGTTCTCTTGCTAGGTGAATTTTTCTTTTGTTTCATCAACTTGAAACATAAAAGTAATGTCACTGTTCAAAGGAAACAATCATTTAATAAATGAGTAAAATACAACTATGTACATTTTGCTTATTCAACTAAGATAGGCATGGTCTGTTTCCTTGTTTGATATTTTATTATTTCTTCATTATTATTCTTTTTACTTTAACTGGCCTTTACTACAGCTAAAAACAGGGACCTAACTGGTCCTTCAAAGAAATTGCCAAAAGACTAAATGAAGAAAACAAAAATGGGGGTGGCACAGGAGTGGGAGTCATTCTAAATGGGAGTGGGAGTCAATTTACCAGGAGTGGGACGGGACAGGATTTTTTGTTAATGCTGGCCTGGGATTGGGATGGGACAAGACATTTTTCTGTGGGAGCGGGATGGGACAGGAGAGAAAATCCACTTCCGTGTCACCCTCTATTTTAAACTAAAGTAAAATGTCTAAGCAAAATTGTTATTAATTGAGGGGAAAAAAAATTCTTAATATAATTGTATGACATTAAAATAAAAACACCAATTTTTGTAGCTCCTATAGTTGAAGTACTTATAGTACTTACTAAAACATGCTTCAGTAATGCAATCACTTGTTGAATTCATGTTGACTCACATAAACTGGTTGAAAGATTAGTTTATCTTCTATTACACAACCCAGGTGTTTAAGGAGTCAACGTTTCATATTTCAACATGTGTTGAATGGGAGATCCATTTGCAATGTGGTAGGATGGTCTATATCTTAGAACATCCAGCCTCTGCAGAAATGACTCTTCTGCATACCAATTATGTTTTCTGGCACCAACATCCTGCTAGAAAACTCATTTTATCAGTGTGGCCATTCTGGACAGCATGCATTTGTGATTATAGCAACTCTCTTGTATATCAATGTTGTGGTTGTGTCAGCAGACTTGATTTCTCTGCACGTATTTGGCCAAAACCAACAATGGAAGATGAAACATATAGTTTATGTATTTGTCTTACTACTTTGTTAGAGAAATAAATATTTTTCTTGCCTAAAAATGAGATATCCTGCCGTTTCCACCTTATACCCTCATCACATTTTTTCTTAATGAAAAACATAGGTTTTGACATGTTTGAGGATATAAATGCATGTCCCATGTAATAACACAAGGGGCAAATAATTAGATTGAACTGAACAAACACAAGTAAACACAAATAAATCTTGCCTTCTACAGAAGATGCTGTTCAATCTGTTAAATCTTTGTAACTCAATAATTACGCTCAGTCGCATATACAGTGGCTTGTAAAAGTATTCATACCCCTTGAATTTTCTTCACATATTGTCACATTACAACCACACACATAAATATATGTTATTGCAATTTTGTGTCAAAGACCAACACAAAGTATTACAATTTTGAATTGGAATGAAAATAATACCTTTTTTTTTTTTTTTTACAAATAAAAAACTGAAAAGGGCATTGTGCAAAAGCATTCAGCCCCAGTCAAGTAGTGCAGTCGATAATTTGTGGAACCACCTTTTGCTGCAATTACAGCTGCAAGTTGTTTAGGGTATGTCTCTACCAGCTTTGCACATCCAATGACTAAAATTTTGAATATTTTTTGTTTTAAACCATTCCATTGCAGCCCTGGCTTTATGTTTAGGGTCATTGTTCTGCTGGAAGTGAACCTCCACCCTAGTCTAGAGTCTTTTGCAGAGTCCAACAGGTTTTCTTCCAAGATTGCCCTGTATTTAGCTCCATCTATCTTCCCATCAACTCTGACCACATTCTTTGTCCCTGCTGAACAGAAGCACCCCCAGAGCATGATGCTGCCACCACCATATTTGACAGTGGGCATAGTGTGTTCGGAGTTATGTGCAGTGTTAGTTCTCTGCCACACATACTGTAGCATTTTGCATTTTGGCCAAAAACTTAAATTTTGGTCTCGTCTGACCAAAGCACCTTCTTCTACATGTTTGCTCTGTCCCCAACATGGCGTCTGGCAAACTGCAAACAGGACTTCTTATGGGGTTTTTTTAACAATGGCTTTCTTCTTGCCACTCATCCATAAAGACCACATGTGTGCAGTGCATGACTAATAGTTGTCCTGTGGATAGATTCCCCACCTGAGCTGTAGATCTCTGCAGTTGGCTGGATCTCTGATCAGTGCTCTCCTTGTTCGGCCTGTAAGTTTAGGTGGATGGCCTTGTCTTGGTAGGTTTACAGTTGTGCCATACTCTTTCCATTTCTGGATGATGGATTGAAAAGTGCTCTGTAAGATGTTCAAAGCTTGGGAAATCTTATTATAGCCTAAACCTGCTATAAACTTCTCTACAACTTTATCCCTGACCTGTCTGGTGTGTTCCTTGGACTTCATGATGCTGTTTGCTCCCCAATATTCTCTTAACCAACCTCTGAGATTGTCACAGAGTAACTGTATGTGTACTGAGATTAGATTATACACAGGTGGACTCTATTTAGTCATTAGCAATCATCAGGTAACTTCTGAAGGCAATTGGTTGCACTCAGAGTAAAGGGGGCTGAATACTTTTGCATACCACATGATTCAGTTTTGTATTTGTAAAAAAAAAAAATAAGAACTTGTGTATAATCTCCATTCCATTTCACAGTTGTATACCTCTTTGTGTTGGTCTTTCACATAAAATTCCAATAAAATATATTTATGTTTGTTGTTGTAATGTGACAATAAGTGGAAAAGTTCAAGGGGTATGAACACTTTTACAAGCCACTGTATATTTTATCATTTACATTTTTAAAGATATACTAAGGTGGAAAACAATTGGGTAATATTCAAAGGTTACACTGATTCATTTTTAAGATTAAAGCAATAATAATAATGTTTAATTCTGCAGACAGCAGCAATTGTGTATCTTGAGCATCAGCTAGTTTCCATGTGTTGAGTTGATAAAGTGGGAAAAGTCTTTGTGTCCACTTCTCCCTTCTGCAGCAACAAACACATCTAATCCAGGTTCCCAGCAGAAAACAATAGCTGCACATTAGTCTAACTTTTTTATTCAGTACACTCATGGTCGGTAAATGTGAATCTAAATTCCAGAAGGGTATCATCAAAAAGACTAGCCTGGAGCAGAAAGCGGCTCGGTAAATCCTCCCATTTCCCTAAAGCCACGACACCACCATAAACCCCTCAAGTGATAATGAGGGGAAAAAATGTGATGGGAAACAACTGAGAAGTCACTGTGTGAGCGGAAAACACAGGCCAGCTGCTCACTAGATCAACTTCAGGAGGGATATCTCACTCAATCACCACTGCATCAGTGAACACACCAAACAGAGGGAGAAAAGCTGCATCAATCAGACACCACAGCACAGGGGAACATCAATCTTTCAATCCCTGGAGGAAAACTTTGGAGACAATGCCAAAATGTGTAAAAATATCAATAAAAAAGCCTTTAGTTTAGGTAAATTTAGTTTGTAGAGGCAGAAAAGAATTTCAGACTTCCTGCTGAGACCGGTGGGAACATTTCCTTTCCAGGTCCATGCTTTAACAACACTGTAAGGTTTAAAGGAGCAAAAACAATATATACAGTAAAGGTGTGAGTCAAAACTCCAGGAGTCCAGTTCGGTTCTTTGTTGTCCTACAATAGGAAATTTGGTGCACAGCTGCAATCATAACTCAAACATGTCAACACAATCTCCACACTTAATAATAATCAAATATCAAATATGAATAAATCTCGCAATCTGAACCTTCAACCTGAAGGCAGGAGAATAAATTCTTCTAAAAGGTGGTGGCTAGGATGGCTTTAGCCGTTTTCACAATCTGTCTGTTCCAGATATCAGCCAAGGGGAGCTTATGAATGCCAATTATTTTGCTCGCAGTTTTAACAAGATTGAACACACAGGTCTTATTTTTCAAAGACAAGTTGCATTACCAAGCAATAAAACCAAGCCAAAGAGAATTGTCTAGGTACTATCCACAGTCTCCCCTAGAGATCCCATGATTGTTGTTGATACAGCAGAGTGGATAGTTCTCCTGAAGTCAATGACCATGTCCTTTATTTTACTGATATTCTTCTACAGGTAATGTTCATCCCATCACTTTACAAAGTACTCAAGAACAGGTCCTGCTGAATCTCTCCTTCCTGCAGCAGACTGCAGCAGCACCTTCTCAAGTCATCTGGAAACTTGAAAAGGTGCTTTTTTTTATAGGCACTTGCAGTTATTTCTGTTTAAAATATGCAAGAAAGGGGAGAGGATACACCTCTGAGGTGAACCTGTTTCTTGGATAGGACACCATTCGCCCTTACAGCCTGTGGACTACATATTAAAAGTCTAAAATCCATTTCACTTAGCCAACATCAGTATTAAAAAGATTCAGGAGTTTGTTCACTAAGGTGTAGAGTTGAATTGTGTTGAAAGCTGAATTAAAATCCACAAACAAAAGCCTTGCATGGGTTTTTGTGCCCTGAAGATCCATTCCACTCCTTTGTGTGCCTAGTAAGCAAACTGCAATGGGTCAAGCTGGCCCATACTTTCCCAGTCAAAAGGACTTTAACCGTTTCCTCAAAGCATTTCATAATGATAGAGGTCAAAGCCACCGGCTGAAAATCATACGTTATTTTGGAGATTAGTTTTTGGCCACCGGTGCAATTATAGATGCCTTCCAGAGTTTGGGAAACTTCTGCTGAATAACAGACTGGTTAAACAATTCTGTGAAATTCCACACAGTTGGTCTGCACAGACTCCGGCCGTGGTCCTGTCAGGCCCTGGGCTTTTTCGGATTTTACAAGTATGGAGCACAGACCTGATGAACTGAACACTGATGTCAGGCTCAGAGAAGAAAGGAGATTTGTCTAATGCTCTAAAAAGATCATTGTGCATGTTTGTAAAATTCCATTCATCGTTAAAACGTAGTTTTATTCATTGCTGGTGTGAATTAGCTCCATAAATCACACCCTTTAAATAAACAGCTTAATACAAATATTTACAGGGTGAAATATAAATATAAAACATCTGTGGCACACAAAAAAAAACATCTATACCTCACAAAAAGCAATGCAGAGCCTTTCATACATCACTCAGTGTGAAAGCAAACCAAGACTTTTGCACTTTATTGCTGTGAAAATGTATATGCCCCTTATAGATTTCTTCTGGTGTTGCTTTTTTGGTCACACGTTACACATCTTCAAACTAATTTTAATACCAAAGTAAATACAAAAACAGTTTTCAAATGATGATTTTACTTATTAGTGGAAAAAGCTTTCCAAACTCTTCAAACCTTGCCAACCCTCACAGCACCATTGTCATTTCATCTTTAATTTAGGTGGTATTTGTGACAGCCATTTAAAATTTAATGAACACATCAACTTTGTGGTAAAGACTCGTTTACTACAACTCAGAAATATCTCAAAACTAACATTCAGTCTCATCCATAACGACATGAAGACAATCACCTTGGTAACCACCTCAAGATTTGATGGTTGCAATTATCTTAATTTTGGTATCAGCTAGACTTATGACTTCTGACTGGAACGGCAAAGAGACAAAATCACTCAGAGCTAGGCGTCACGCCACTGGACTCCTGTTGAGTATAAACTAATTTTAAAATTATTTTATTGTCTTTGAAAGCCTTGTATGTCTTGGCATGTGACAATATTTCTAAACTCCTTTCTCCCTTTGTCTAATGCTGGTACTCATAGGTCCTATGAAATACTTCTTGTAGTTGCACCTCATCCAATAATAGTCACTAGAGGTGTTCATGCTTTTGCTGTATGAAACAGCCTCCCACTGTCTGTCACATATTAATTTTATGTCTATTCTTATTGATTTCCCTGTTAATGCTTCTGTCTGTTTTTGCAGGTTGTTGTTGGTGTTGGCTTGTGGAGAGTTTTCTCCCACAACTTTGCTCTCCATTTATACCATAATGATGATGATACGAACAACCAAATCACTCAAATATGTCAAACTTAAGATGTAGAATCAGCAACAGATCCAGTGACCAAAAAACACCACACAAATGGAAAAAGAAGAGTAGCACAATGTGAATTCAGAGCACATAGGCCTTGTTGTAGAGAACATAATATCTAAGTGCAGTACAACCTCTTCTTTCCTTCTTCTTAATACCCTGCAATAAAAAAAATCCTAAAGAGGTACTTTGCACTTCTTCTAGTAGCCTCATATAGTGATTAAATAAACAATTTATTCTGATATTTTATTTTAGTTACATCTTTAACTGGAATTGTTAAGCAACAATCTACTTTACATATAAGATTATTTTATTAAGATTTGGTTTCATTCAGCTAAGCATCACAAAAATCTGGTGTGTACTTTTGTCAAATCAAGATCCGCAGAACTCTCCCACACCTCTCAGAGCAGATGACTCAATGTAGTTCAAAAATCTCCAAAGTAAATAGAAAATATTAAACACACTGAAAATATTTTAAATGGCTGCAATGACAGCGAAGGATTTTTGCAGTTACACATTTATTTCATCAAATGAGCACAAATTTAACATAGATGGGATGCCAGCCAAGAGGTCTTTGTCATCCAAAATAAACATTTTAGCATACAAACACAGACCTTTTAAAATAAAGTCCACTAAACAGCAGATTAAGGTAAAAATTATTGGGCACATGCTTGACACAGTGAAAAAAAATACCTTTAAGAAAAAACCTTTTTTTAGAAAAAAAATATTTTAGAGGTGTTGCACTATCAATGATCCTACTATGTGAGACATATTGACAATGTAAAGCATTTAGAGTAAAACTAACTACCAAATATGAATTTTACTGATGGCCTCTGATAGAGGGAGACAACTTGGTCAGTTGTCTCACGTCCTTGGTACAGGGATGGTCCAGAGATGAGCCCGCCAACCATCAAAATATGGTCAAATCTTTCAAAAAAAGACGGCAGGCTTAAATGTTTAAGTTGCATAAAATCTTCGTTAATCTGTTTTGTCTTCCAAATTGTCCTTCCTTCCAGTAGTGGTTAAGGACCCCCACCCCCCTATCCCAAATACAGAAAGGGTTAGGCTGCTAAAACATCTTCTGACATTGAGTTCATTAAGCCACTCCACTAAAAAATGGTATCATCCAACCTGTATGGAAAAACAATAGTGCCACAATTCCATAAATAAAAACTCCCAAAATGTATATGTAAACATAAGGATTTTTTTTAAATGGTAGATGCATACATGAAATAAACTAATCTTTCTATATTGTTAGTAAATAAATATATTAGTATATAAATAATTATTTTTAGTTAAAGTGCAACTAAACCTGATGTAAAAAGCATAACCCCACCTTAAGACAAATTTTGAAAAATGCCACCAAAGTGGGCAGTGCCAAGAGACACTGAGGGGCACGGCCAAGTGTGGAGATGAGCGGAGGGGGTTAAGAAGACAACGGTTAGGAAGACAACGGAAAGCGTTGCTGGTAGTTTCACCATGGATAGTGGTTTTAAGGTAGAGGATTTTTTGAGGCTTTGTGAAGCCCAGCAGGCCTGAGCCTTATCATTTCGAGCCACTGGCTCAAGGCGCTGACTGAGCGACGCCCGAAGCCAGCGCTGCAGTGGAGGACAGAATGGGTCCAGTTTCTGAATGGCAAAGTTATGTTAGCAACATCATTGCTATTATGGGATAACGTTCATCAGTAACAAACTTTCAGAAAGTTTACATTCACCTTTAGGTTTATATTATCTCAAGTGAAGCATGTTATCAAGGTATTAAACATAAAACACAATGGTCAATACTCGCAATCCTAACCCCTGACACTACTGGGGCATGTGTCTAAGTGAGACGGTTTTATACCTGAACGCAGGGGTGTGGCGTAGACATGTACCACACTGTACTGTTTGAACCAATAGAAAAATTCAGCTGCAGTAGTTCAACCCAAAGAGAGCAGCATTAAGATGGTTTTAGGACAAATATTGCAGAATTAAAGAACTTTACATGAAAATGTAAAAAAATAAAGATAGTTTATCTGCACAAAAAGTTGATTTGGGGTTTAGCTCCACTTTAAATTATTAGCAGTTATTTTACATTTAGTTTTATTTCATGGTCATGTGCTGCAGCACATCATGAATTTCTTTTATCTCCAACACTACTATTGAAAGCGATTGATCTGCAGCTGAGTCGCTATGCAGGTTAACCAATCAGATGTTTGAGTTTATTTATTTAGACACAGCAGCAGTTTAAATTATTCGTCACATTAAAATATATTGTAAAACAAATATTTATTAATATATTAAATATATATTTCAAATTTTATTTAAATGATCACATATAACAAGGGATTTATAGTCTGTTTATTTTAGGGATGTGTATCACTGTTAGCTTTTACAGTAGGAATATCATCTTGAACCTTTTCTAAGTGGGAAACATACAATATTCCAAAGTATGGAGCAGATAAGAGGGAGAGGAAGGGTTTAAGATGGAAGGAGAAGGAAGGGAACAAAATGTAGTATCAAACATGTATTTAAATAGTAAATATGAATTAATTTTCTACTTGTGACAGAATGCCATGGGTGGGGGCCTATTTGAGATCATCTTTGTTCCGGGCTCAGGCAAGGCTGTCAGCTGGCCACTTTCTACCTTTATTTTCCTTTGTAAATATCACCAGCTTCTTTGTAAATAACATCCTGGTGCAAATGGGGACACTGATTAAGAGGTTCATAAATCACTGTTTGCATAAACCACAATAACATCCTTTGGATTGGAGGGAGTTGTTTTAATACTATCATTGGCCTTTGGCCTTGCCCTTCTCAGACTAGCCACAATACAGTAGTAATATTCGAATTTTGTTTTGAAAAGAACGATTTAGGTGAGATGGTCAACACACAATTTATAGTGTTGTACATCATATCTGCTGGATAATAATGTCCTACCACTCTCTTGGTCATATGATGCTGGGTTTCCACAAAGAGCAGCCATAATGATGAGGTGTTTCATGAAAAGGCAGATTTTCATAGACAGGTGAAGAGAAACCGTTAAAAAAATCATTTAGCTAAAGCATCACAGACCAAAGGTCTACTAGCATTCCTAACAAAGAACAATACATAAAAAAATATATTTTATACAATGCATGGTGATGCAGTGGTTAGTCCTGCTTCAGACTAAGACAGTTTCAAGCTCAAACCCTCCTGATCTATATGGGCTATCTCAGGAAAATCTATCATGCCTTGCAAAAGTATTCAAAAGGATTTTTTTCTTTTGATATTTGTAGATTTACAACCAAAAACCAAAAGATTCTCCCACATGAGCTGTGGATCTCTCCAGCCTATCCAGAGTTACCATGAGCCTCTCGGCTACTACCCTGAGAAATGTTCTCCTTGCCCAGTTTGCCATTTTAGGTGGAGGGACATGTTTTGGTAGCTGGGCCCTACTCTTTGATTTGCATCTTACAGTGCTCTGTAATATGTTCAAAGCTTGGGATATTGTTATACAGCCTCCTTTAAACTTCCCCACAACTTTATCACTGACCTGTTTGGTTTATTTCTTGGTCTTCATGATGCTGTTTGTTCACTAATCGTCTCTAATTATCATCTGATGAGTTCACGCTGTATTTACACCAAGATAACATTACACATTGGCAAGCTTCTAAAGGTAACTGGTTTAATTGCATTTTTTAGGGGCATCAGACTAAAAAAGGTCTGAATCCACATGTGTGCAACACTATTTGGATTATTCTATTTATTTTTATACTTCTGTATGCTGATCTATCACATAAAATACTTTAGAGGCTGTAATGTAAAAGAATTATCAAGTCCAAAGGGCATGAATACTTTTGCATGCACTACCTCACTTTCCAAAGACAGACGGATCAGGTCAACTCGTCAGGGGAGCGAGGGTCATCGATTGCTCAGAGTTAGAGAGGAGAGACTCTAGTGCACTTTATGTGATTTATACATCTGTTTTAATGCTACATTTGAAGGTCATTAAATTCTGGTCGCATTACACTTCAAAATTATTTCTAAACTGCATTCAGTCTTGTGCACTATAATTAAATTTAGCCCTTGTTTGTACCACTGTGACCAAGATGCTGAGGATTGTGATTTCTGTGATTCATTCACACCCACCCCCTGTCAGTGTGTGTAAGACAAGCTGCAAAACCACAAATGAGGGCTATTCAGACTAAAATATCGGTTGTTTCACATTCAGTTGGGACTCGTTACTGCCATTAACCAAATCAAGACTCATTGTGTTTTGGCAGTTGTGAAGCTTAAAAGGTTACATGAAGGAATTAAACATAGTACACTGGTGTTCAAGCAAAGTATAGTGATAATAGTGATCATATAGAGACAACTGAATAAAACTGGAAGTTCACCAAAGTACTGCACTTCCAATGAGATTCTTTCTGCTCCCTACACAAAATGGTTCCTGTTAAATGAAGCCTATTGCAACAACTTTAGGCATGCAACCTTTATTGGCATTCAATCCTAACCCACCATTGACATGCAGTAACACTGCCCCTACAGACTTATTGAATAGGATAACAAGAGCAAAGGCCTGGATATGAAACATGCTTCCTTTTGTTTTGGTATGACCAGCCACGCTCTCAGATGCAGACTTAAAGGACAGGGTGAATTTTATCATAAATGCTGGAGACTTGACATGTTTCATGGTGTGTGTGTGTGTGTGTGTTATATGTTTTACTGGCTCTTTGCAAATGTGCGTGGGAGGCGATGATGTGTATTGGTGTGTTTCTCAGCGTGTTTAAATGAGTAGGTGGAAATATTCATGCATGGGAATGTTGTTTCTGTGTCTCGGTGTGTGTCTGTGTGTAAACATTTATTTTTTCTTCTAGGCTTAGTCCTAAATACACTGGCTGCTTTTGACCTTTCACCAAAGACTGAAGCGCTGAACAGAAACACAATCATGAAAACTGTAACAGAGATCAATTCCCTAGTTTCCCATTTTCTGCTCCACTTTGTACCTTTTCTGCTCTAAAATAGAATTGGTTTACCTTATGCACTATGAAACTTATCTGCTTTCAGTCTCATCAGATGAATAATTTAGTGAGCAATGGGCAATTATCTGGGTCATTTTTGTGTTAATATTAAGGGTTTCTGCTCAAAAGATAACGCTAATTTGTATTTTTTCAAAAAGACAATTTTTGAGTGCTTGTGATGATGACCAAAGTTAATAGTGAGTGACGAACAACATAACAGCTAAAAAAAAATAGAAATACATGATTTTTGTAATGCTCTGCTGCCTTTACAGACAGATTTTGTTAATGGATCAGTTGCATTATTTACATGAAAGCAGTGGTAATATTGATGAGGCATTTTGAGTTAGATTTTGACACATTTTGACACTACTAACTGTAAATGTGCAAAATCTAAACCGTAACTCTGTGAATCTCGCTAAAATCCCCAGGACCTCTAACCAGGATTTTAACTTTGAAAATGATTCATGGCTTGACCATATAATGGATGTTTTTCTTCCCATTCTTCAGTTAATAAAGAATCAGTCTCATGTCTGATGCAAAAGGATCACTTTCCCCTTAAATTTTATAAGCTAAAATCTGGGCTATCCAGTTTCTGGAAGTATTACAGAGATGTGGACAATAACTAATCTGCACCCCAAGCAAAACCTTAGTGAAACATAGATAAAAAATTGTAGCTTGACAAGAACTTTACCAGTACAAAAGATGCCAAGAGAATGTCTGAAAGGCGAGGTCTACAGACACAACTAAGCTGCCGCATCCAGATCAGTTACAAGTGCTAAAAAAAAAAAAAAACAAGGTGAGAAAAAACGTTTACTTAAAATAAAAATATTAGAAAAGCATTATTATAATTTTAAAGTTTTGTGTCTCTGTGTGTATGCATTTCAGTGTGTGAGAACAAGAAAAATGAATCTAAATAAAAAGGGTCTTCAAAAGCACTGCTGCAGAAGAAAACATATGCAAATGTGACCACATGGTATTTTATAAATAAGCGTAACAATCTTGTGGATAAATTAATCTGTTTTATTACTTTTGTGACTATAAATGTCTGTTTTCTGCTGTTACATATGCAAAGAGCAGGTTTCTGCATACACTGAAGATACATTCCTCTCTCTCAATGTGACCACCCTGCACCAAGAGTTCCTCAGGGAAAATTAAGTCAGTGAGAGAGTTAACTCAGGATTTCACTAGTTTCAAGGAAAGTATTTTGGCACAGTTTTTCCAAAAAGACAAGGTAGCACCTCAAACATGCTTGCTGATATATTTTATCCAAAATATTTCTATTGTACCCCTGGAAAAGGAGGATTCTGGGGGATCCTTGCCTACCTCACAACTGAACTGTGTCCATCTCTGTGGTCAAGTGTTTGCAAGAGAACCGCGTAGCCAATAAAATGTGATTGTGTTTGGCACAAATATGCTGCATTTGGATAAAGCAGGATACTTGGGTAAAAGCATACAAAACAGCACTCCTGTCTTTATTTCAAATCACATTACATGTTACATGTATGGTACACATAATGAGTCTCAGTTGTAATGCCTTCCACAGGCCATTCGACAAGCTGAAGACATTCATGCTGAGCCTCTCACAGATGTCATACCTAGCAGACTCCAGTGAAAGTAGGTTATTGGCAGTCATGACAGCAATACTCCTATGTAAAAAAGAAGGCATCCCTGGAGCCAAATCTTTGCACTATATGATAGAACTACTGAATGAGTTAGGTTGAGTACCATTCTGAATACTTCATATACTCCAAGAAGTTTGAAGAGGTGTAAATACAGGTAAGCTATATTTCCATAAATTAAGTCAATGTGTGTAAAAATCAACTCTTTACCTCAGTCTAACGCTTTGTTTAGATGTTTGCATTAAAACACTTGCACACCTCCATTGAGAAATGAATGAGATCCTCCAAAATCCTGGCTTCGCAGGTTCATATCAGACTGGGTTTTGTTCAGTTTCTACACGTTTCAGATACAACGTCCTGAAACTACCAATATTTTGGACTAACTTGAGGATCTACAGGTAAACTTTGGTGAAAAAAACATATGCACCATGAAGCCTGTGCCAAGTAATTTAAAGGGGCTTACCTCACTTTTGCCATCAAAACAGATATCCTCTGCATAGTGCAAGAGGCATACAATAGTACACAAAGAAAGCTCAACAGATACATGTCCAAAAACCTCTCCGCTTTCTTCAAGAAGTCAAATTGTGGTTGATCATCTGTACACATCAATTATTAACAATGATTCAAGCTACAGATAGATCCCAGGGTTCAGTGCTGTGCCTCAAGGTAAATTTGAGACCTGCTTCAAACACCCGATTCCAAATCTACCTAAAGCTTCAGTGTGTGGAGATGACCTCAAAGTTTGTAAGGACTTGTTCCATAAAAGACTTTCTATACTCATTAACTTTGACTAGAATTGATAGAGAACCAACTAATGTTTTTAAATTTAGATATAAAAGCAAATGCAGGTTTTAGTAGTCTTTCTGAGTTTTTTTATGGAGTAATTGCATTGAATTCCCACAACAGAATGACACTAAAAGACCAGCAATATTTTTTTGATCTATTTTTCCTGTCATTAGTTGGTTTTATTTTCGTTCGTTCGTCGTCTTCCGCTTATCCAGGACCGGGTCACGGGGGCAGCAGACTCAGCAGAGACGCCCAGACGTCCCTCTCTCCAGACACCTCCTCCAGTTCCTCCAGGGGAGCCCAAGGCGTTCCCAGGCCAACCGAGAGACATAGTCCCTCCAGCGTGTCCTTGGCCGTCCCCTGGGCCTCCTCCCGGTGGGACGTGCCTGGAACACCTCCCGAGGAAGGCGTCCAGGAGGCATTCGGTATAGATGCCCGAGCCACCTCAACTGGCTCCTCTCGATGTGGAGGAGCAGCGGCTCTACTCCGAGCCCCACCCGGATGGCCGAGCTCCTCACCCTATCTCTAAGGGAGTGCCCGGCCACCCTACGGAGGAAGCTCATTTCAGCCGCTTGTATCCGTGATCTCGTTCTTTCGGTCATGACCCAAAGTTCATGGCCATAGGTGAGGGCAGGAACGTAGACCGACCAGTAAATTGAGAGCTTTGCTTTTCGGCTCAGCTCTCTCTTCACCACAATGGACCGGCACAGCGCCCCCATTACTGTGGCAGCCGCACCGATCCGCCTGTCGATCTCCCGCTCCATTCTTCCCTCACTCGTGAACAAGACCCCGAGATACTTAAACTCCTCCACTTGAGGCAGGAACTCCCCTCCAATCTGAAGAGGACAAGTGACCCTTTTCCGGTCGAGTACCATGGCCTCGGACTTGGAGGAGCTGATCCTCATCCCAGCCGCTTCACACTCGGCTGCGAACCGCCACAGTGCATGCTGTAGGTCTTGGCTAGAGGGGGCCAGCAGGACCACGTCATCCGCAAAAAGAAGAGACGAAATCCACTGGTCCTCAAACATGACCCCCTCCGGCCCTTGGCTGCGTCTAGAAATCCTGTCCACAAAAGTTATGAACAGGACCGGTGACAAAGAGCAGCCCTGCCGGAGTCCAACATGCACTGGGAACAGGTCTGACTTAGTGCCGGCAATGCGGACCAAACTCCTGCTCCGCTCGTACAAGGACCGGATGGCCCCTAATAAAGGGCCCCCGATTCCATATTCCTGGAGCACCCCCCACAGGGCATCACGAGGGACACAGTCGAATGCCTTCTCCAGGTCCACAAAACACCGTGAACCGGTTGGGCAAACTCCCATGAACCCTCGAGCACCCTGTAGAGGGTATAGAGCTGGTCCAGTGTTCCACGGCCGGGACGAAAACCACACTGCTCCTCCTGAAGCCGAGGTTCGACTATCGGTCGGACTCTCCTCTCCAATACACTGGTGTAGGCCTTACCAGGGAGGCTGAGGAGTGTGATCCCCCTGTAGTTGGAACACAACCTCTGGTCCCCCTTCTTATGAAGGGGGACCACCACCCCAGTCTGCCAGTCCAGAGGCACTGTCCCCGACGGCAACGCAATGTTGAAGAGGCGTGTCAACCATGACAGCCCTACAACATCCAGAGACTTGAGGTACTCAGGGCGGATCTCATCCACCCCCGAAGCCTTGCCACCAAGGAGCTTTTTAACCACCTCGGTGACTTCAGCCTGGGTGATGAAAGAGTCCAACCCCGAGTCCCCAGCCTCTGTTTCCACCACGGAATGCGTGATGGCAGGATTGAGGAGATCCTCGAAGTACTCCTTCCACCGCCCGATAATGTCCTCAGTCGAGGTCAGCAGTCTCCTGCCCCCACTATAAACAGTGTTGGCAAAGCACTGCTTCCCCCTCCTGAGGCGCTGTACGGTTTGCCAGAATCGCTTCGAGGCCAACCAGTAGTCCTTCTCCATGGCCTCACCGAACTCTTCCCAGGCCCGAGTTTTTGCCTCTGCCACAGCCCGGTCCGCAGCACGCTTGGCCTCACGGTACCCGTCAGCCGCCTCAGAAGTCCCACAAGCCAACCACAGCCGATAGAACTCCTTCTTCAGCTTAACAGAATCCCTTACTGCCGGTGTCCACCACCGGGTTCTGGGATTGCCGCCACAACAGGCACCGCAGACCTTACGGCCGCAGCTATGGGCAGCAGCATCGACAATAGATGCGGAGAACATGGTCCACTCGGACTCTATGTCTCCAACATCCCCCGGGATCTGGTCGAAGCTCTCCCGGAGGTGGGAGTTGAATACATCCCTGGCCGAGGGCTCCGCCAGGCGTTCCCAGCAGACCCTCACTATGCGCTTGGGCCTGCCAAGTCTGTCTGGCTTTCTCCGCCTCCAGCGGATCCAACTCACCACCAGGTGTTGATCAGTGGACAGCTCAGCCACTCTCTTCACCCGAGTCTCCAAAACATGCGGCCGAAGGTCTGATGATACGACAACAAAGTCGATCATCGACCTCCTGCTTAGGGTGTCCTGGTGCCAAGTGCACTGATGGACACCCTTATGTTTGAACATGGTGTTCATTATAGACAATCCGTGACTAGCACAGAAGTCCAATAACAAAATACCACTCGGATTCAGATTGGGGAGGCCATTCCTCCTGATCACGCCTCTCCAGGTGTCACTGTCGTTCCCCACGTGGGCGTTGAAGTCCCCCAGCAGAATAATGGAGTTCCCGGGAGGGGCACTATCCAGCACCCCCGACAGGGACGCCAAGAAGGCCGGGTACTCCGCACTACCACTCGGCCCGTAGGCTGAAATGATAGTCAGAGACCTCTCCCCAACCCGAAGGCGCAGGGATACGACCCTCTCATACACTGGGATAAACCCCAACACGAGACGGCTGAGCTGGGGAGCAACAAGCAAACCCACACCAGCCCGCCGCCTCTCCCCGTGGGCCACTCCAGAGTAGAAGAGAGTCCAACCCCTCTCAAGGAGATGGGTTCCAGAGCCCATGCTGTGCGCGGAGGCGAGCCCGACTATTTCTAGTCGATATCTCTCGACCTCCCGCACAAGCTCAGGCTCCTTCCCCCCCAGCGAGGTGACATTCCACGTCCCTAGAGCCAGCCTAAGCATCCGGGGATCGGGCCGCTGAGGTCTCCACCTTCGTCCGCCACCCAATCCTCTTTGCACCGGTCCCTCACGGTTCCCCCTGCAGGTGGTGGGCCCACTGGGGGATGGCCTCGCGTCTCTCGTTCGAGCTTGGCCCGGCCGGGTCCCGCGAGGAGCAACCCGGCCACCAGGCGCTCTCCAACGAGTCCCGACCCCAGGCCTGGCTCCAGGGTGGGACCCCGGCTCCGCCGTACCGGGCGACGTCACGTGCCTCGATATTTTGTTCTTCATGAGGGGTTCTTGAACCATTCTTTGTCTGACCCATCACCTAGAGCCTGTTTGCCATGGGAGACCCTACCAGGGGCATTTAGGCCCCAGACAACATAGCCTCTAGGATCATTTGAGCACTCAAACCCCTCCACCACGTTAAGGTGGCGGTTCAAGGATAACAAGGTCCCAAAACGTATTTTGTTTTTCACAAATATCACCATTCCATAGAAGAAAATGTATTTATCCTCTTTATGCAAAAGTTTAAGGTTTTTCTTTATTTTGAAACCTAAAAATAGAAATAAAATGATGGTGTTTTACAAATGACAACAACTTTCCTATAATAAATATTTATCAAAACTTGTCTTTTTTCAAACTCTAACCATGTTTTATTTTACTTGACTAAGGCCAAAAATGGCTCTTTGAATTGAAAAAGTTACAGACTCCTAATTTGTAATGATCACTGTGAAAGCCTGAAGAACATCAAGCAATACATGTGAAACACTATAAAAAGCATTTATCCATCAATGTACTGTCTTCCGCTCATCTGAGTTCAGGTTGTGGGGAAAACCAGGGAAATCGAGGAAAGAAACCCAGCTAATTCAGGCAGATTCTTATAGGTTCCCAGTCCAGAAAGGACATATAGACCCTCCAGTAAATTCTAGGTATTCCCTGGAGTCTCTTTTCAGTAGATCGTGCCTATTAAGTATCCAATGGAAGTTGCCCAGAAGGCATCCTGATCAGACGCCTAAATCATCCTGACTCTTTTTCAATGCACAAGCGAAGTCGTTCTACTCTGAGTTCTCCTTGGATTAATTTAATAATGCTCCTGTAAAACATTTTTCCATCATGCCAGTCCCCAACTCCAACAAATCATCTGTTTATGTAGCTAGAGGGAAGAAACACAACTTAACCTGACCACACACTAAACTAAATTAAGATCTTTTTAGTACAAATGTCTCCTTAGAGAATGCTTGTGCTCGTTAGAGGTTTGTTAACTTATTAGCAGGTATCAATGAGTGTCCAGTTATGAATTATACATTTTTGGAGCACCTCCTGTTGGCTACTTGTAGCCCACAAACTAATAACTTCTCAGCCTCTAGTGTCTGAGTTAGCCTGTATATGGCACTCTAGCTGCAGTGATATTTGAAAGACAGGACAGGGAAGGCATGCATTCAGGTTGAAGAACAGAGTATTGCTAAGTACGGCTTATGTACTTAAAGTATAAATATTTGTGTTTTATTCACATTGGTTCTTCAGTGGTATTTACATGTGTTGTGTAACTAACTAACCCAAATACTGGCCCATATGTGCACACATTGTATAGATTTCCAGATTGTTTGATGATGAAAAAGCGCATAAAAGTGGGTCATAAAGAGGACCATGGTGGACTGAAAGGGACAGATTTGATTGTCAAATATCAACTATATATCCTGGTACATAATCCACCACAACAGAACAATTTCCAGGCATACAAACCTATGATGGGCCCAGTAGAACCATTTATCTCCACCACATTTCCAAAGAAAACATGATCCAAGCTACATTAATAATTATAGAATAATGAGCTGGTAAACAAGGGAACATTTAGAACATCGCACCCCTTGTACGTAGTTATGAGCAAGTCACAAACTGTTTCTGCAATTTGTATGGCATGTTACATAACTAGGTAATAGTGATACTAGCGGAATGTGTTGTTTAAAAGTAACAATCATGAACACAAAACAATCAAACAAGACACATAATTCAGAAAACATTAAAAGAAAAGCCAGTTTAAGTGCGGTAGATTATGGATATCCTTGTCACTAATTGTTTCAGCCTCGGCATCTACGTTAATATCCATTATGGTTTGTGGATCGTCAGAGTCAAATTCAAGCTCAAACATATAAGGGTACATTCACACTGTTGGTCCAGTCCAGGGATCGGTAAAAGTGAAAGAATGCACAACTTCAGTTGCAACGGAATGTTTCAAGGGTAGTATTGCGCTGATCGAGAAGATGAAAGCATAAAGAAGAAAGTCCGTGTCATCAGGGTTTCTGTTGCTACTTTGGTTTTCAAATGTCGTTGTGCACCGGCACCTTGTCACTACTTCACGTAGCCCCAAGAGACATTTTTAAAATCTTTCATCTTCGGATACTTTTTTTTTTTTCCTCCACTACTTCTACTCAATTGCGCTGCTCTTATGTTACATCCTCTCTTCCTGCTGTTGGTACATTGGTCCGGCACACATTCACAATGCAAATAAACTGCTGTAGGGTCTGGATAAATTGTGCTGAGATCAACTATTATTCTCACCATCTAGTGGCAGTCATTATGACCCTACTTAAAATCAGGTGACCCAGATGTTCACGATGTGAAAGTAATAGTTTTGTTTCTGCAAAAACTTTGTATTTTTGTTAAATACTGCATTAGAAACTCATATTTTTTATTGAATCTGTACAGTTGGTAAAAATAATGCTTTGCTGGTCAGTTTCACTTACCCAGGTTGTTTGCAGAGGGCAGGTCAATATTCCACTTAGGTTCATTGAAGGCCATTTAATTTCTAGCCCTACTTGATCTACTATCAATTAAGGTGATCATAGGTTTAAGAAAATGTGGACTCAAGGGTGGTGAGGCAACAAGCCTCAGAAATGAATGTCAGAGAAATTGTCTCTCTATTCTAAACTAACAGCTGTCAGATAGTGAAAGTACACATCACACAGTTATCCAAACCACCCTAATAGATCTTTGCACAGAAACCCTGCTCAGCTGTCAGTCTAGTTCCATGAGGAAGAAAGTAATAAGAAATGTTATTACTTTACGAGCTTTTTTTTAAGGTTTCTTGCAAACGGGCAACAAAGTTCCTGTTTGCCCACAGTCTGCTGTCAACACACTCTGAACCAAAATGTAAGGCTCTACTGCCAGCAGTTTTTTCTACAATAGCAAGACACAGTCCTATCCTGAAAACAGAAGCAATACAACCTGCAATAAAATTGGCAGCCACAGAAGACACAGATTTCCTGAAGTGTTTTAAATCACTGGTGGAGAATAAATACAGTAATGGCACCTTCCAAAGTTATTTAAAAAAAAAAGCTTGCACATCTGGAATACAGACAGCGTATTGCATGTGGATGTGGGATTGTTTATTTTATAGTTGCAATAAACCCTTCTATATTTTAGGTGTGCAATTGATTTTGTCTCATTAAAAAAATCACTCGGAAAAGAGCAAACAGAATAAATAAAAAAACAGTGAGCTCATCTTATTTTAGGAAATTTTAAAAGCCATAGGTGTGATCTAAACAGAAGATGTATGTTCTCACTGCATGACACACTGCACACACTGATTATGCCTTATTCGTGTTTAATAATTTGTGTACAAATCCGGAAGTGATGTTGTGTTACACCCAATTCGAGTAGGATTTCCTTTGGTTTTACTGAGTCAACTCCCGGCAACATCTGCATTTTCCACCTGAAATAATTAATACGATTGTCCATATGAGATGCATGTTAACTACAGAAAGCCGTAGTGGTTGTGTGCACTTGAGGCAGCACGTGGTGGTAGGCTGTGTTTTTTCAAATCACGGAGAAGATAGACTACAAGGCTATTATTTTATCACAGTGCAGAGGTTTGTTGTTGTTGAACCCTTTAAACAGGATAAAAAACCAGAAGCCACGAATAGGACCATATGTTGGAAAATAGCAAGACAGGGTTGCATGCTGTGTTTTTATTGCTTTAAATGTTCTTTCAGTTAATTTGATTTAATAATTTTGAACAGGTATCCTGCTCTTTAGGCAGGAGTGCAGCTTTTTAAAAACCTCACATTACAGTCCAACCCTCTTCTACACTACAGCTTTGCTTTATATAGACACAGAGAATACCACTAATAAACTTATTTTACATACACAATATACATCTGACTACCAAATAATATAGATTAAATTATATACAAATCAAATAACACTAAAACTCCAGTCCACTTCCACCCTCATCTTTAGTCTAATGGTCCGCCCCAATAAGGTGGATGATTAGGGAATTCCCTCCAGATTAAGTCGTTAGGCTGTTATCATGTGTGCACTGCATTAATCTTGCAGGTTAGTGGTCTTAAAAATTAACTACAGCAAAACAAAAAGAAACTTCCTGTCAGAAAAAAATTAAGTGTGTGCTTCACCTTAGTGAGAGATATGCTTTCCAGCACCCTAACACACAGCCTTATAAATAGCATAAATCTGTCCTAATTGTCCAGATAATATGTAAACACCACCATCATATTTTGAGGGGCTAAATCATCAATAAAAATTATGGTAAAACTGAATTTGATTTATGCTATTATGTTTAATAATCTGCTTTATCCAGATAACAAGTTAACCTCAAAGGACAAAGAGGATTTTCCCATGTGTTTGTCCTTTTGAGTTTCTGTTTACTGTTGCTCTCATACTCCATCCATCTACAGCAGCAGTGAACTGTAGCTGCTGTCTGTTCATACATTACACCTAATGTTGTAAACCATCAAACATTTAACAATACAAACATTTCATTATCTATAGTAAGACATTTTTCAGCAACTTGACGGTATCAGATTCGTTCACACCAACAAACACATGAATTGGAATGAGTAAAACATTTACCTTGCACAGCGCTTCCACTAGGTTTGTACATCTGTGTTTGGTAGATGTATGGGTTTGTGATGGAAACCCATACAACCCATAAATTTGTTGTGCCCTTATTAACACACCTGCCGTTCTAGCCTACTAGCATCCCATCTGAGTGTACTTTCAAAAAAGCATTCCCTTAGTAACAGTGATGGGTGACACTCATTTAGTTTTAATGTTACGACTTTGCAAACTGCAGAGCGGCTGCTCCATACAGTTGGAGGAAAATCTGCTCACTCCTGCAGTTATGCTAGCATCTCATTCAAGGGACTTTAAAACAAGAATTTGTGGTTTTGAAACCAAACATATTCCATATCATGCCATACTTGTTAGACCTGTAACCTGATGTGTGTCATCAGGATACAGAGCAGAGAGGAGAAGGGTAAATATGCGTAATTTCTATCTCACTTGGATACAGAAATTAAATGCTGTTTTGTAAATATCTGTAACTTAAAACAACTTTATTTGTTTAATAAAAGGTGAAAGTATAGACCTGTGCTACAGGAAAGGTAACCATTGTGGAGATATATTATGTGTGTGCATTATTATGTTCATAACCAGTGTGTTATTATTATGTTCATAAACAGTGTGGGAAATAAAATGTATAACCTGTGTTAGTATAAGACATTGTGGCCTGCAGAAGTGTTGTTGCACAAACTTGGCCTTGAGTGTAGTGAAGCAGAAAATACTGAAGAACTGTAGGGGTTGGGAGAGGATGTGAAAAAGATTAACTGGCCAAGCACTCCCTTCTCATATCAGCAGAAAAGCAGAGTGCAGGAGCTGGGAGACAGGAACATGTCCTAATATGGTAGGCAGGAAAATGTGTGTACATAACCATATGTGGGAAAAAACTGTAAACAGGGGCTGTTCATTTTCATGTGTTTTAATAAAAGCCATGTGCCCAGTGAGAAGCTCCGAAGTCGTCACGGTGTGTGTTGTGATCACATGACAGAGAGCTTCCCTGGTCCAGGTACTTGAATAACATACAGCTGTTTTCGTGTGATTTATTCTAATGTCTTGTGAATTCTTTCAGCTTACGGTGAATAAACGAACACGCAGAACACCCCTTGGGGGGGTGCTTCAACAATTGGTGACCTCCGACGTGATTCACAGCTGAATCAGGGAATTTGGAAAAAGAGAGAGTGTGACAGACGGAAACCTCTGAGACCGGGGCGCCGATAATTAATCATCAAAGGTGAGGCAGAGCCAATTTCATTAAACTCTCCGATTGAATTTATGTATAGGCCAAATTAAACCAGGTCTCAGTGGTTCTGATTGTTATTACTCTGCAAAACTGTTAAAGAGTGTGCATTAAGTGAACGCGTTTAAATGGAGTCAGATATGAAAAGATGAATAAATAAGGTCAAAGGTTAAAGTCCTTTATTGCTGAGCGTGGCTGCTCCACTCATTAATTGACGAATTAATTAGATAAAGCTGGGTTAGAGGCCCGTGTAATTAGCAAAACACGAATAATTGGCATTGGTTAGAGTCCAGACGAGTAATTCATCTGAATTTTTTTTTAAAGAAAACAGGTGAATGATTCACTCAGAAATTTTACAAGGGTTAGAGGCCCTAAGAAATGTTACAGGGGTTAGAGGCCCCATCTAGTGGACAAATGGAGGAATTACACAAGTGACAGGGAAGTGCAGTTGACTTTAAATATTTGAACACACATTCTGACATAAAAATGCAGTTGGATTGTTAATTACTTAAGCGAAAATAAAATGCATTTGTTGTATATAGGGTGAAGTGGCTTGTAGTGGATTGTTTTTGCATATTTGTGCATATTTCCTGTGTGCGAGTGTCTGTCAGACTGTTGTGTTGAATTGAGGAAATACGAGCTAGAATGTGTTTGTGAGACTGAGCGAGATGATCATTTGGGTTAAAATAACTGTCGAGTCCTAGATATTACTATTTGTGGTGCGGATTATAGAATAAATGTGAATATTAAGTGTTTTTTGCGGATATTAAACGGTAGTGACTGTGGGAAAACGCTGACTGTGTCTGTGTGTGTGTATGTGTGGGTGGCAGCCAGGTCCACCATTGCGGATGAATAAATGCACTGTGTTGTTAACAAAGACAATACAGTGATAAGCGGATTTTGTGCGCATATTGTGAAGAGGTCATTTAACATTTATTTCACAGGATTTTAAACAACATGGAAGGGACCGAGCAAAAGCTCTGATTTAAAAGGAGATGTGAAGTTTATGGAAAATTATGTGAAGGGGGCCGAAGAAATATGTAAACGATGGAAAAATAAAATAAAATACGGATTTGAAAAACTTTTAAAATTTTTGAGAGTAATTGGTTTTGTTAAACACATTTTCCTTGGCAAAACAAACCTTTACTGGACAAATTGGGTTATTTTTGAAGGTAAGAAAGATTCTGATTGGACAGTGGTACCACACAAAAATTAAACTAATCTCATGTTTCCTAAAAGACTCTGCATAGAAAAGGCCTTCAGAACCGCAGAGTTATTTTCCACCACAGTACTAAGTTTTTTAAGCATGCTTTTTCTTTATTTTAAAACAGATCTGTATTTTTGGCTTTTTAGCATAATGTTGTCTGAAGCTTATTATGAACTGGGTTAGGAGCAAATATGATCTGAGGTAAATTAGGAGCTGTGAACTAATAATTTTAAATCTGATTATTGTCCAAGCAGAAATAATACACTAACAGGTCTGGGAATATTTAGCCACTCCTCTCTTCAATCTGCAGAAAGTTAACATCATTGTTCATTTTAGGAAAAGAAAACCAAATAAACGCTCTCTCAACAATAAAGAGGATGGTCGGCTCAAATTCCAGTCTCCTTCTTTGATTTCTGAAGGTTTAAAGATTAAAACAATACATAGGCGTACAAAGGTACACAAAGTAATTTCAGATTACTAAATCATAAAATATTGGAACATTTATCAGCATTTTGATTATTAAAGAGGGGTTATAGTAAAAATCTTCTCCCCAACTCTCAAAATTTAAATAGCCAAATTAAGGAAAATTATGTGTCTTCCCTTTGAAACACTATGTGGAAAAAAGTCCAGTTTGGAGTCAAGCTTATTATCTTAATTTCTGATTAAGTCAAACTCTGCAGTTTTTGTTTTGTTAGGGTATACCATATAAATGTCAACGCCGGCTTAAAATACTTATTTGCATTTAACCTGAGCAGAGAAATTCTTGAATGCAGCTGCGATTAAATTGAGCCAAATAAAAAGAGAATTATAACAATAACTCTCAGGATTGTAGTTATTATTATTACAGAGTTACAGTACAAAGAATTGGCAAAGGGTTTCAGCATCAGTGAATTTGGATTCATTTAAGAGAAAACTGTTGCTGTGTTTCTAAATAGTTTGAGATCTCTTTGGATTATGTGCACTCACCTAAAAAAGGATCCTGAAGATTGTCATAACAAAATTGATCAATTACAGCATTAAAAGATATGGCTGAGAAAACATATTCTGAAAAGAAATTGTTAAAAAATTCTTTTAAATCTTGAAGCTTCAAATTTGGACATTTGTGTGTCTTTGTGTTTGTTGGAATTAATGTTTGTTTGTATGTTGCATGAAACAATAATCCATGTTTAGAATAATGTTTCTAAATCCCATATTGATTAAAACTTTGAGTTTTCAGGAGAGTTAAGAAGCAGCTTGTTTCTGAGGTAGGTGCATGTTAACAGTTTTGCAGTTTAAGGTTCATTAAGATGGGTTGGAATGTAGAAACTGTGGGTCCCGCCCATAAGCTGTCCATCATAGGTTAGTTCTGCCTGACTCCGCCCACCTGCTGGGTTGGTTCATGCCTTTGCTGTCATGGTAACGCTCAGCACCTCCCTTCTTGAGTTTTAACACTGTTTAAGAGACAATAGAGTCAAAATGCTTGTAGTGATTGTTGCCTTGAAAACATGTTTTTTGTATAATAATTAAGGATGTAGCATGACATTTAGATTTATGTGTTTTACTATTAAAAGGTTAATGAAATAGTTTAACCTAGTTTGAAGAATTAGTTTTGCATACAGAATCATTGGTGATTTATTAGATTGAAAGTGTTCCCTGGTGCTCATAAGCTAACTGACAGTTCCAGACATGCCAATACCTTTCTGAGTCCTAATACGTTTTTGAGTGCTAATACTTTTTTGGGTGTGAAAACCTTTGAAAGTGTGAATACTTTTGTAAGGTGTAAAAACTCTTTAGGATGCTAATTGTTATACTACCAACAATACCAAGATAAAATGCAAAAGATTCATTTTACAGTGAAATATTTCCATATGTGGCTCAGATTGTGTGCATTCTTGATTTTCCTCTTTGGGAGAAGCTAAATTTCAGCTCTGTGAAACGACCTTGACAAAGACATGCAGCTGCCTGAAAAACTTCTGCACACAGCAGAAGCCTGTCTCTGCTGAGAGCTCTGATAAAGATTGTAACTCTACCCTGCATGTGTCAAACTAAGGGTCCGTGGGCCAAAACTGGCCCCCACAAGTGTAGTGATTCTCCAGAAGTAGAACCTTTAATATGGTGATTATTTGCTTGAATGTTATTTTGTCAATCAATAAGCAGTTTTGTCTACATTCTGCCACAATCTGCCTTTTGAAAATGTTTTGAATCTTGCTCTTTATGTATAAAAAAAAAATGAAAAATTGGCTAAAGTCCGCAGACACAAAATTAACCTGGATTGAAGCTCTAACTAAGTTTATTTAATCTGAGATCCTCTCCAAATGCAACAGTACAGGTCCTTCTCAAAAAATTAGCATATTGTGATAAAGTTCATTATTTTCCATAATGTCATGATGAAAATTTAACATTCATATATTTTAGATTCATTGCACACTAACTGAAATATTTCAGGTCTTTTATTGTCTTAATACGGATGATTTTGGCATACAGCTCATGAAAACCCCAAATTCCTATCTCACAAAATTAGCATATCATTAAAAGGGTCTCTAAATGAGCTATGAACCTAATCATCTGAATCAACTAGTTAACTCTAAACACCTGCAAAAGACTCCTGAGGCCTTTAAAACTCCCAGCCTGGTTCATCACTCAAAACCCCAATCATGGGTAAGACTGCCGACCTGACTGCTGTCCAGAAGGCCACTATTGACACCCTCAAGCAAGAGGGTAAGACACAGAAAGAAATTTCTGAACGAATAGGCTGTTCTCAGAGTGCTGTATCAAGTCACCTCAGTGGGAAGTCTGTGGGAAGGAAAAAGTGTGGCAGAAAACGCTGCACAACGAGAAGAGGTGACCGGATCCTGAGGAAGATTGTGGAGAAGGGCCGATTCCAGACCTTGGGGGACCTGCGGAAGCAGTGGACTGAGTCTGGAGTAGAAACATCCAGAGCCACCGTGCACAGGCGTATGCAGGAAATGGGCTACAGGTGCCGCATTCCCCAGACCTGGGCTACAGAGAAGCAGCACTGGACTGTTGCTCAGTGGTCCAAAGTACTTTTTTCGGATGAAAGCAAATTCTGCATGTCATTCGGAAATCAAGGTGCCAGAGTCTGGAGGAAGACTGGGGAGAAGGAAATGCCAAAATGCCAGAAGTCCAGTGTCAAGTACCCACAGTCAGTGATGGTCTGGGGTGCCGTGTCAGCTGCTGGTGTTGGTCCACTGTGTTTTATCAAGGGCAGGGTCAATGCAGCTAGCTATCAGGAGATTTTGGAGCACTTCATGCTTCCATCTGCTGAAAAGCTTTATGGAGATGAAGATTTCATTTTTCAGCACGACCCTGCGCCTGCTCACAGTGCCAAAACCACTGGTAAATGGTTTACAGACCATGGTATCACTGTGCTCAATTGGCCTGCCAACTCTCCTGACCTGAACCCCATAGAGAATCTGTGGGATATTGTGAAGAGAACGTTGAGAGATTCAAGACCCAACACTCTGGATGAGCTAAAGGCCGCTATCGAAGCATCCTGGGCCTCCATAAGACCTCAGCAGTGCCACAGGCTGATTGCCTCCATGCCACGCCGCATTGAAGCAGTCATTTCTGCAAAAGGATTCCCGACCAAGTATTGAGTGCATAACTGTACATGATTATTTGAAGGTTGACGTTTTTTGTATTAAAAACACTTTTCTTTTATTGGTCGGATGAAATATGCTAATTTTGTGAGATAGGAATTTTGGGTTTTCATGAGCTGTATGCCAAAATCATCCGTATTAAGAAAATAAAAGACCTGAAATATTTCAGTTAGTGTGCAATGAATCTAAAATATATGAATGTTAAATTTTCTTCATGACATTATAGAAAATAATGAACTTTATCACAATATGCTAATTTTTTTAGAAGGACCTGTAGGTGGAAGTTTTGCTGACTAATCATAGGCTGGATCTATGAAACATTATGTGCACAGACCAAATGACCAAGGTTCTGACTGACCTATGAACCTCACTGACCTGACAATGATAACATGACACCCAACAGACAACACCTTTAAGGTGGACCCCACTAAGACCACCTTATTGATTCTTGGTGAATAAAAACGAATGGAAGCGTTCAAAACAGAACTAGTGGAAACAAAGGGTTATGAGGAAACAATGTGCATTTTAAGGAAAATAGAAGTCAAATTATGTTCAACTTTTTGCAAAAAACAAATTACTCTGACAGAGAAATAAGTAAGTAGTGTGTGAATGTGTGTGAATGGGAATGACTGATTTCATTGTAATGCATCTTTGAGGGACCTTAAAAGCACTAATAAAGGTCTGATGTTCTGATGATCATTGCCAAACTTATATCTTAATAGGGTTTCCAGAATATTTTCCGAAAAATCATATAAAGATAGCAAAGGTTCTACCTGTATTGAAAAATACTGATAACCATAAGAAAGTTCATAGACCTGTCTTCAATTTTTCACAATTCTTTTACAAACAGGGTATTTAAACTTTCATGTGGCCAAATGTCTGTATTTGACTTTCTGTTTTTGTGAAATAAATGTCTGTTTCATGTTATGTAAAAATTAGAGTCCTCAACAGTACCATAATAATTAGGTCAGTTCTCTATGGTAAAACGAAAAGATTTTAACAGACGTTTAGACTTTTTCCAATCAGGTCCAAAATGATCAAATTACACTCGAACTTAACACAAGCTGAAATGAACCTTAACAGAATTACTGGATTGGACTGAAATAGAGAAAACTTGAGTTAGTTGAAACAAACTTTAGTTACTTGAACTAAATACAAAGCTGACTGAAACTGGGTAAGACAAACTAAGATTATAAGATATAATATGCCCTTCATTTTTTGTGTTCATCAGTGAGTGAGTTTTTATTTTTAATAAGAACTAAACCAAGCACTATTTAAAATAATAGCATCTACCAAAAATAGTGATCTCATTTTTAAATGTACTAAGGACAGCGGCTACAGTGACACATTGGGAAGACCCATGTGTCAAAGGGGGAATATGTCCCACCTGGTAAAGCATTAATCCTACACTATAAATTTTTCTGACTATGCAAAGAATCTTTTGCAGATCATGCATAATTTGTTGCAAACACGGGGGAAGAAGTATTGCCTAGTGGTAATAGATTAACCTAGTTACACATTTCTTCCCCACATATGGTATCCCACAGATTATAAGGTCAGATAATGGAACTCATTTTGTAAATAAACTAATAGAACTAAGTTCTAAAGCATTAGGGGTTCAGTTAAAGATTAAGGAAAACAATAGCTCAGGAGGCAGATAAAAAGAAAAGAGGAGAAAGAGCAGCTACAGAATCAGCTCCTTAAATTGCAGCTGCAAGAGGCCAAAGAGAAAATTAAATAAGAGAAAAAGTGATATAACTGAAAATGTAATGTTAGCTGCAGCTCAACCTGTTCCTCCAGCAGCACACAACCCTATGTCTATGACTGATCAGTGGCAAGGAGGGGGTTACCCCTTCCTGCACCCTATACATTTTAAAAATTACAGGTACAGTGTCCCCGGTTGTGGAGGCAGATGGCATGTTGGTGGTCGGCTGGTCGTGGTGTATGGTGTGGAGCACCCAGAGGAAGGGGTGGAGCCAGCGGGGCACTGGGAGATGCGTGCTACAACTGTGCAGCGTGGGCACAGCAGATCCCACCTTGCCTGCAAAGGTGGGAGAGAACTGTCTGAATTTTTGAGTGGACACTGGAGCTACTTATTCCACCATAACACAGCAACCTCCTAAACCACTTCTCTCTACCAAGACTGTTTCTGTGAGGGGCTTCTCAGGGGCTGCATAAATTCTTCCTGTTCAGATTGGGACACAAAGAGTAACTCACCCTTTTGTGTGTTCACCCAGCACACAATATTTTTACAGCCAGTTGCAGAGGCATATGCTGACATCTACTGGAGACTGTTGACCGAACCTCCAAGCAGCATCTTCTCGGTGTGTCAGCTGTGGAAACCCTGGATTCAAAGTCTCTGCCCCTGCACCTCTCCGCCTGACCCGCCCCATGTCACTCTGTTCTACAACCGTTGTCACACAGAATGGTACCAGATTTGTTTAATGAAACAGTAGAAGGTAGGACATGGTTTATTTCATCCAAAAATGTTTATGTGGCTCCTGAGGGTGTGGCTGCAACAGTTGATTTAACACCTGACCAAGCAGAATGGTATTAACTGTCAGATGAAGCTGTTCCTCATGTTTCTCTTTCTTGGCATCCTGTGCATCAAGCTAAGGAATTGAGAGGAGTGGTAAAGCACACTCTGGCAGCTGGGGACTGGCAGGACACCTCAGTCACCAACTTAATTTTGGTTACAGAGTTCTCAAAACAGGTTCCAGAGAAATCAACCGAGGGACCTCAGCCAACCACGTCCGAAGCTGAGTGGATCCTGCTGAAGGTGATCAAAAGGAAGTGGTCAGAGCCCAGGTGGACGGGTCCATTCCAGGTCACAGAGAGAACCTCACATGCGGTGAGGGTCAAGGGCAAAGGAGACACGTGGTATCTTTGGAGCCAGTGTGCAGCAGCAGAGGCACCACAGAGATCGCTGCCAGAGGTCCAGCAGAACCTGAGGGACAACACCAGCACACCAGAAGATCTTTCTCACCCAATTCAAGGGGCAGAATAATCCCCTAGGGTGAGAAAGCGTTCATTTACACCTAAAGGTTAGTCTACACCTTAGGTGCACCGTCAGATCAGTGGTCCCACCAAATAGGGGCAGAATAATCCCCTGGTGAGACCACTTAGCTCCAGGTCAGTCTACACCTGTGAGTGAAGACCAGGACATCACACAGAAGAGGCAGATGTGATCGAGCTTTCCTCTCTTTCACTGGTGGTCGTAGCTGCTCTCCCACCGAGAACTGAACTGAACACTCTGAACTTTAAAAAAAATAATAATAAAAAGGTCTTTTGTGTTTCACCATATTGCTAATCCTCATCTTCCTTTGCAGGTACCTTCGAAACGAATGGGAGGTGAAAATCTAGGACCCAGGCCCCTTAAGGGTTGGGGCATGGTAGGTATAGGTGTTTTAGCATTCTTCATTGTTACATTGATTTTCGGATTGTTCTGTGAACTGCCTTTCCAAGCATGCTCCAGTCATCCAGACAATAAAGTATCAATACGCAGCGCTCCACCCATTGCCAACAAAACCAGGGCTGGCCCTTTTACCCCTCTACGGAGAAATGGAACATACACTTGCTTTAACTTCACTTCCAAAACCACGCAGGTGAATGTTGGGGAAATTCCTTGCGATTGGTGCAACTCCACGGTGTCAGGCTCAGTGATAGGTCCTTAGGCAAGATCAGGACTTTATTATTATTGTGGAGGACACCGCCTTCTGACTAGGATCCAAAATAATACTATTGGAGTGTGTGCCATGGTTAGGTTGCAGGCACCTCTCCTCATGTTAGGAAAAGACCTTAAGTATCTTCCTTCAACACACGCCCAAAGCACAGCTTTAACTAGGAGAAGGCGTAGACATATCATAAAACGGAGCGCAAACACCTTTGACTTAAGCAAAGACTCACCCACTTACATTGATGCAATAGGAGTTCCTCAAGGCGTACCTAATGAATATAAATTAGCGGATCAAGTCTCAGCAGGCTTTGAAAACATCCCCATTATAACAGCTTTGTTCCATGTTACTCCCAATAAAAACGTAGACCGCATCAACTACATCCATTACAATGTTTTACATCTAGCTAACTTAACAAGGGATGCAGTAGAAGGCCTGTCTGAACAATTGGCACCAACCTTCCTCATGGCTGTGCAAAACCGAATGGCATTAGATATGTTGTTGGCAGAAAAAGGGGGCGTCTGTTCGATGTTTGGGGATATGTGTTGCACTTTTATTCCCAACAACACTGCACCTGATGGTTCCGTCTCAAAAGCTTTAGAAGGGTTAAAAACACTTTCAGCCACTATGAATGAGCACTCAGGACTAGACAATCCGTTAGAAGACTGGATGACGGGCATGTTTGGACACGGGAAAGGGTTGATTATGTCATTGTTTATTTCCATTGCTGTTTTTGTAGCTATTATGGTTACCTGTGGATGCTAACGAGGAGGAGGACGAAGATAAACCCGTAAGAGTAAATTACAGGGCATCTGATATGTATTACTGTCTAGGGAACAGAAGGACGGTAGAATATTATATTGGCATATTTGGACAGACTATGGAATAAAGCACGGATCGACACCCTCCAGTTAGAGGGGTCACGACTCCCTGTCAAGATTTAGAAGGTTGTAAGCATCCTTGGGACTACAAAGGCCGGACAGGCAATAGTCCCTGGGCACATGGCATGGCATTGGAGGCAGGGTCAAAAAGCATGATGACAAACATTTCCTTCTGCTCCACAGGTTGTAATGATTGTTAAAATCTTTTATTTAGCATCTCCAAGAAGTGGTGAAGTCACATAGGTGTCTTCAAAAGGGGGAAATTGTGGAGATATATTATGTATGTGCATTATTATGTTCATAACCAGTGTGTTATTATTATGTTCGTAAACAGTGTGGGAAATAAAATGTATAACCTGTGTTAGTATAAGACATTGTGGCCTGCAGAAGTGTTGCTGCCCAAACTTGGCCTTGAGTGTGGTGAAGCAGAAAAAATACTGAAGAACTGTAGAGGTTGGGAGAGGATGTGAAAAAGATTAACTGGCCAAGCACTCCCTTCTCATATCAGCAGAAAAGCACAGTGCAGGTGCTGGGAGACAGGAACATGTCCTAATATGGTAGGCAGAAAAATGTGTGTACATAACCATATGTGTGAAAAAACTGTAAACAGGGGCTGTTCATTTTCATGTGTTTTAGTAAAAGCCATGTGCCCAGTGAGAAGCTCCGAAGTCTCGGTGTGTGTTGTGATCACATGACAGAGAGCTTCCCTGGTCCAGGTACTTGAATAACATACAGCTGTTTCCGTGTGATTTATTCTAATGTCTTGTGAATTCTTTCAGCTTACGGTGAATAAACGAACACGCAGAACACCCCTTGGGGGGGTGCTTCAACACCATAAAGGTTTTTTTTTTTTTTTTCCAGTGTCCTCCACTCTTCCAAACATGTAAGCAAGTGTGCACTGTTTATATGTTCTGCAACAGCACAAATTTAAAAAGACCAAATCATTTATGCAATAAGAGTTCAAATATCTAAAAATATCTGACAAGAAAAATCTTTAGGCAGATATAAAATACAATGAACATTCATTCATTCATTCATCTTCTATACTGTTTATTCCATAGTGGGTCACGAGGGAGTTGGTGTCTATTTCCAGCAGTCTACAGGCGAGAGTACACCCTGGGCAGGTCGTCAGTCCATTGCAGGGCAACACAGAGACGTACAGGACAAACAACCATGCACATACTCATTCACTAACCTAACATGTTGTTTGACTGTGGGAGGAAGCCGCAGTAGAACCCACGCATGCACGGGGAGAACATGCAGAAAGACCCTCGGCCCGGGAGTCAAACCCAGGACCTTCTTGCTGCAAGGCAACGGTGCAATCAACTGCCCCACCGTGCAGCCCAGATTGTATTAATATATTTCATCAAGTTAACTATTCCCTTCTTAATAATCAATGGAAAACTTTTTTTGCGAGTACAGCAATCAAATCCTTCTGATAAATTGAATGCTGACCAGCTTTTTACATGTTTCCACTGGTATTTTGATTATTTGTTTTTGGTGATGAGCTCCATATGTTTTAGGTTAAAAGGCCTTATTGCCATTACCCTACTCTTTAGCTCCTTCCGCAGATTCTTAATCAGATTCAAGTCTGAACTCTGATTTGGCCACACCAAAACATGTGCAACCACGGTGGCGCATGGAGGTAACATTAATGTTAGATACAATAAACATGTCCCCTGAAATCTGACCCTGCTATACATCATTTTGGACCAATATGAAGTAATAGGCTAATTGTGTGACACAGGTTGCTTTCCTCTCCTGTACCAAATAACCTTTTATAAAGGATCTGAGACTTGGTGTGGGATTTGAGCATATTCTACACTCTCGCCGAATTGATACATCAGTAGACTTGGATAAAAATGTACACCCATTTTTCTGTCATACACCCTTCTGCTAAGTGAGAACCACTGCATTTATAGTACTACAGAAATGTTGAGTACCCGATGAAGAACTGGACCTATGAAAGAAATTAAATCTTGGACTCCCTCTTTACCGCATTTTATTATTTTATTTTTTTTTTGATGGAGAAAAAGGCTGTTTGGAGAGTTAACATGGAATAGACTTTACTTCAGTGTGCATGTCTGGGATTGACACTGTGGAAATGGTGTTTATACAGATATGAGTTATATCGATTAACAGGCTTAAGGGAGGCTAAATCCCTTTGCTCATCCATCAACGACTGAGTCTGCTGCACTCTGCTTTTTTGAATGCCATGCAGCTCTCACTTTGGGGAATCAAACAACATTAATAAGATTACTGTATCTGTAGGAATGAGGTAGATACAAGCTTAAGGATTAAAAGACTTCAGATGTAAACAATAATTCAGTTTCACAAATGTTTCACAAACATCACCATTTTAACAGCAAGCCTCCTTCTTACTTTTACAGCAATCAAAGGAGCTGCACTTTACTACAAATGTTTTTCACACACAAGACACAGTTTGAACAGAGCAGGAGCAGAGAAACCTCAATGAAATCAAAACAGAAAGTCTCATGACACAGTCAGGTCACTGATTCAAAGCATGTGTCTATGCTCTGTAAACAGGACTGACCCCAGGTAAGGGTGAAAGACAGAAACAACCATTATAGCATCTAGGTGTGTCACAACCTCACACAAAAATCTCTACTGCACAAGTGTTGAATGGAAGTGAACACATAACCCAGATAGTGCAGTAAAAAACTAATGTTTGACTGTGTTTGGTCCTCTTAAGCAAATGACCAATCATGCACTAGACAATGTGATGACATCATAAAAGCATGGCCTGAACTTGTATTCCCTTTTGCTATTCTCACCACCCGAAGAGGCACATGTAATTACATATGTTCAGCACCAGTCCACACTGCAATATAGCGAGAGACGTACAGAAAATGCTTCAGCGGCTCTTTGAACTGTGTCTGTTTGTGATTCGTGAAAAGGGCAATAGCAGAATGCAGCTCCCTTGTCATTTGCTCACTCATTTTGCTCTGTGAAACCATGGTCGAGGACACTGACTGCATGCAGATCCACCGAGGTGTGCTAAAATTCTCACACTTATAAGACTGCAGAACTGATATCTGTGCAAGACAGGGACACAGTGGATTTAACTGGATATTGATTTCTTCTTTATATATATATATAGTTAACACTGAACATTAAAAGAGTGACTTAAAAGAGTGGCTTTGCAATGATATTTGAAGGTCACTTGCTTGTGTAAAAACAGAACATTTTGTTTAACCAACCAAACAATTAAAACAACTAGAACTCTAAAAACTCTGTGTTGGTGTGATTTACTTGAAATACAAGGTACACAACAGAGACCCAACAACATTTATCAGAGGTAGTGTGCCTTTGGTGTTTGGATCCAGCGGAGGCTGGCTGAAAGGCTGATCTAGGTGGCTTTGTGATGGATTGTAAGTATGTTGAACTCCCTAAGAAAGAAGCAGTGCTGCCCAAGTTGTATTGTCCCTGATGGTCTGTAACCCTGAGAAATAGCTTGACATGACCCCACCTTTGTGTGCCCTGAAATGAATCTAAAACTTGTCTCATTATAACACAGTCTGAGGTAAGAGTGGAAACGTGCAGTGACTCATCACTTCGTATCCGTAGTAGAAAGATTTCATGTCACCATGAGGTTTTTGAAAAGACAATACATCCTTGCCACAATGGAGGCAAACAAGCTAATAAGATGTATGCTGCATCACTCTGCCTCATCAGCTGATTAGTCAGATGAGCTGCTTATCAGTCAGCTGGAATAATAAATAAAATACAGTAACATTCAATTTTTGATGATGCAGACCAATTGAAACAAAATCAAGAAGTATCCTCATTTCTAAGTGGACATAGACCAGACTGTCTGCAAGTCTTATAAGATATGGTGGATTAATACTGCCGACAGGCTAAAGCAAGGTAATCTCACATAGAAACACAGATGTTGTTGGGCTGAATAAAACAGCTCTAAGCTTAATATCTGCTTGCATAGCTTTGTCTCACACCGATATGAACATTTTCATTTTGAGTTGTTTTAAATTGCTAATGTCAGCTAAAACAGATGGTGTATATCTGACCATCGGGTTTGCCTTTTCAACCAACCATTTCAAAGACTTACTTTTTAAAAACCTCACAGTGATGGTAAGGGAACTATTATCAATAACTTTACCAATAACTTATCTAAATATCTAAAAATGTGTTTTAAGTGCCCCTCCTTGAACCGCCACCTTAACGTGCTGGAGGGGTTTGAGTGCTTGAATGATCCTAGAGGCTATGTTGTCTGGGGCTTAAATGCCCCTGGCAAACAGGCTCTAGGTGACGGGTCGGACAAAGAGCGGTCCAAGAACCCCTCATGACGACTACAAAATCGAGGCACGTGACATCGCCCGGTACGGCGGAGCCGGGGTCCCACCGTGGAGCCAGGCCTGGGGTCGGGACTCGTCAGAGAGCGCCTGGTGGCTGGGTTGCTCCTCGCGGGACCCGGCCGGGCCAAGCCCGAACGAGAGACGCGAGACCATCCCCCAGTGGGCCCACTACCTGGGGAACCGTGAGGGACCGGTGCAAAGAGGATTGGGCGCCGGAAGAAGGTGGAGACCTCGGCGGCCTGATCCTCGGATGCTTAGGCTGGCTCTAGGGACGTGGAATGTCACCTTGCTGGGGGGGGGGGGGAGCTTGTGCAGGAGGTCGAGAGATATCGACTAGAAATAGTCGGGCTCGCCTCCATGCATAGCGTTGTGCTCTGGAACCCATCTCCTCGAGACGGGCTGGACACTCTTCTACTCTGGAGTGGCCCACGGGGAGAGGCGGCAGGCTGGGGTGGGTGTGCTTGTCGCCCCCCAGCTCAGCCGTCTAGTATTGGGGTTTACCCCAGTGGATGAGAGGGACGCATCCCTGCGCCTTCGGGTTGGGGAGAGGTCTCTGACTATCATTTCAGCGGACAGGCCGAGTGGTAGTGCGGAGTATCCGGCCTTCTTGACGTCCCTGTCAGGGGTGCTGGATAGTGCCCCTCCCGGGGACTCCATTATTCTGCTGGGGGACTTTAACGCCCACGTGGGAAACGACAGTGACACCCAGATCGGGGAGGCCATTCCTCCCCGATCTGAATCCGAGCGGGGTTTTGTTATTGAACTTCTGTGCCAGTCACAGAGTGTCCATAATGAACACCATGTTCAAACATAAGGGTGTTCATCAGTGCACTTGGCACCAGGATACCCTAGGCAGGAGGTCAATGATCGACTTTGTTGTCGTATCATCAGACCTTCAGCCGCATGTTTTGGACACTCGGGTGAAGAGAGGGGCTGAGCTGTCCACTGATCAACACCTGGTGGTGAGTTGGATCTGCTGGGGGAGGAGAAAGCCAGACAGACTTGGCAGGCCCAAGCGCATAGTGAGGGTCTGCTGGGAACGTCTGGCGGACCCCTTGGCCAGGGATGTATTCAATTCTCACCTCCGGGAGAACTTTGACCAGATTCCGAGGGATGTTGGAGACATAGAGTCCGAGTGGACCATGTTCTCCGCATCTATTGTCGATGCTGCCGCCTGTAGCTGCGGCCGTAAGGTCTGCGGTGTCTGTCACAGCGGCAATCCCAGAACCTGGTGGTGGACACCGACAGTAAGGGACGCTGTCAAGCTGAAAAAGGACTCCTATCGGCTGTGGTTGGCTTGTGGGACTTCTGAGGCGGCTGACGGGTAACGTGGGGCCAAGCGTGCTGCGGCCCGGACGGTGGCAGAGGCAAAAACCCGGGCCTGGGAGGCGTTTGGTGAGGCCACGGAGAAGGACTACCGGTTGGCCCCGAAGCAATTCTGGCAAACCGTCCGGCGCCTCAGGAGGGGGAAGCAGTGCCTCGCCAACACTGCTTACAGTGGGGGTGGGGAGCTGCTGACCTCGACTGGGGACATTATCGGGTGGTGGAAGGAGTACTTTGAGGATCTCCTCAATCTTGCCATCATGCATTCCCTGGTGGAAACCGAGGCTGGGGACTCGGGGTTGGACTCTTTCATCACCCGGGCTGAAGTCACTGAGGTGGTTAAAAAGCTCCGCGGTGGCAGGGCTTCGGGGTTGGATGAGATCCGCCCTGAGTCAGTCAAGTCTCTGGATGTTGTGGGGCTGTCATGGTTGACACGCCTCTTCAACATTGCGTGGCGGATGGGGACAGTGCCTTTGGATTGGCAGACTGGGGTGGTGGTCCCCCTACAAAAGAAGGGTGACCAGAGGGTGTGTTCCATCTACAGGGGGATCACACTCCTCAGCCTCCCTGGTAAGGCCTACGCCAGGGTATTGGAGAAGAGAGTCCAGCCGATAGTCAAACCCCGGCTTCAGGAGGAGCAGTGTGGTTTTCATCCCAGCCGTGGAACACTGGACCAGCTCTATACCCTCTACAGGGTACTCGAGGATTCATGGGAGTTTGCCCAACCGGTCCACATGTGTTTTGTGGACCTGGAGAAAGCATTCGACTGTGTCCCTCGGGATGCCCTGTGGGGGGTGCTCCAGGAGTATGGAATCGGGGGCCCTTTACTAGGGGCCATCCGGTCTCTGTACAAGCGGAGCAGGAGTTTGGTTCGCATTGCCGGCACTAAGATGGACCTGTTCCCGGTGCATGTTGGACTCTGGCAAGGCTGCCCTTTGTCACCGGTCCTGTTCATAACTTTTATGGACAAGATATCTATCGACAGACGGATCGGTGCGGCTACCACAATAATGGGGGCGCTGTGCCGGTCCGTTGTGGTGAAGAAAGAGCTGAGCCGAAAAGCGCAGCTCTCGATTTATCTGTCGGTCTACATTCCTACCCTCACCTATGGCCATGAACTTTGGGTCATGACCGAAAGAACGAGATCCCGGATACAAGCGGCTGAAATGAGCTTCCTCTGTAGGGTGGGCGGGCACTCCCTTAGAGATAGGATGAGGAACTCGGCCATCCGGGAGGGGCTCGGAGTAGAGCCACTGCTCCTCCACATTGAGAGGAGCCAGTTGAGGTGGCTCGGGCATTTATACCAGATGCCTCCTGGACGCCTTCCTCGGGAGGTGTTCCAGGCACATCCCACCGGGAGGAGGCCCAGGGGACGACCCAGGACACGCTGGAGGGACTATGTCTCTCGGCTGACCTGGGAATGCCTTGGGCTCCCCCTGGAGGAGCTGGAGGAGGTGTCTGGGGAGAGGGACGTCTGGGCGTCTCTGCTGAGTCTGCTGCCCCCGCGACCAGGTCCCAGATAAAGCAGAAGACGATGATTACGAGTGTTTTAAGTGGATCTAAACATAAAGAAATGAAGAACAATTTGTGAAACATACTGCTTATGAAGTATGATGTTCCTACGTTTTGTATAGTGCATGTGTATTGGGATGAAGTGCACTACAGTACGCTACTCATTCAGGACAGAGTAAGTAATCTCATTGTCTATTTTTTCCTTTTTTCCATAATGAGTTATGTGATCATCTCAGTATGAGAGCTCAATGTTCTATACCAGTGGATCCCGAAGTTGGGTTTCTGACCTTGCAGGGACTTGTGGCTGAAAGATCAAGTAACTATGCATGATAAACAGATTCAATTTATAAAGAAAGTTATGGCCAGTTTAATCACTTCATGGAAACAGTTATTAGCTCAAGTACATACATACTGTTCTTTCCAAGTATTGCTAATTATTTTACAATGAGTCACATTCAGTTTATTATGCCAAATGGTAAAAATGTTTTCTATCTAAGGAAACTCAGCCAACTGCATTAAGTAACTGACTTTGATTGAGATATTAACTTTGCCTAAATCCCTCATACATGTGGTACCTGTGGAAAGGATGAACTTCCTTTTAACAGGAAGAAAACTCCAGCAGAACCTAGCTCAGTGTGAGAGGCCATCTGCTACGACCAACTCAGGTTTGAGAAGACAGAGGAATACCTTGGAACATGCTAAATGTACATTGCTTTATTGAGTCTGGGTAAGAAAGACATGTTCACAGTGGCTAATTTCATTTATTTTAAGTTCAAGGCCTGCAACATGAATGAAGTCCATCTTTGTTTTGTTTTATGTTTTGTTTTTTCCATCACCAGAATAAAATATAAACTGTATCACTATTATGTACAATTCCTCTATTTCATAAGTTATACTGACACAACATTTTCTTTTGTTGTGCAAAATGGACATGCAAGAAGACAAACTTATAAATAACTGTTTTGTTTTTGTGGCTAAAGAAACATTGCTTATATGTTAATAGTCGTAACTCATGGTTTTGCAGTAGAGGGTGACACGGGAGTGGATTTTCTCTCCTGTCCCATCCCGCTCCCACAGAAAAAGGTCTTGTCCCATCCCAATCCCAGGCCAGCATAACAAAAGAAATCCTGTCCCGTCCCACTCCTGGTAAATTGACTCCCACTCCCATCCCGCTCCCATTCAGAACGACTCCAACTCCTGTGCCACTCCCATTTTTGTTTTCTTCATTTAGTCTTTTGGCAATTTTAAATTTTTATAATTTTAAAGACGACATGACGTAATTAGTGGTACACTTGATATTTAATGATGTATTAAATAAATTTCAATTTTTTTCTATTTCACAACATATTTATTTAATATCTTCCCTTGATGAAGCCTTTCTACGGAGTCCGCGAGGGGACATGGGGGAATTGTTTTCTCTTTTGTGTCCTCACGCAATAGTCTTTGAGTTATTTTGCAATACTTTGTGGGATAGTTTCCAAACCAGATAACTGCAAAATTGAAACAAACACTACACCCGTTTTTAGATTTATTGAGTTTTATTTTGAAATCAGCCTTAAATAAAATGATCTTCAAATCAGACTAAAAGACAGTTTTTATCCACAAGCTGTCAAACAAACTACTGAACTCTGGACCATAATACTGCACGAAACCACATCTGTGACACTTTGTTTGCTTATTACTGCTGCATGATGTGTACTTTTTTTTTTGTATGCCGTGTTTTTGTTTTTATCGTGATTTGAACGGTTCTTCTTATCCGAAGCATTTAATCGCATTGTTGACTGCGTGTTAACCTGCATATGACAAATAAACCATATCAATGACATATCAGTGCTGTTTGTTTTATGAGCAGTTTGTCATCTGTGCTGTTGTTCCAAAATGCCGAACGCAAAAGTATTGCGTGGGGACGCAAAAGTAATACATTTCCCCATGTCCCCTCACGGGCTTCCGTACCTTACCTCTTAAATCTTTAGTGCACATGCAGCAATTTTGTTGGTCAGATGAGACTTGACACATGATGGTACTTTTGGTTTGATGAATGAAGAGATGCAGGGCTGATTTAATCCAGAATTTGCCAAACAAGTGTGCATTAATCACTGGTGAACTTGATTACAACTAAACACATTTTAGAAGCAGCAGACTGCATGTAAACACCGCTGCATTCAACTCTCCTGAAGTTCAGTAATATTTGCGACTTTCCTGTCAGCTCTATGAGTTTAATAGATAAGTCCTTACTTCTGACTTTACGTTACAAATCCAATTTTACCACGTCCAGTTCTCCACCTGCGTTTGCTCCCTCCATTCTGAACGCAGGTGGAAAACATCGAGCAGAAGCACTGTTGGCTTGTGGGTCGTGTAGTTCGTTTGACTCACATTATAGTATAGGCTTCTTGGAAAAAAACTACACAATGGCGGCGTTGATCCAAGTTTTTTTTTCTTAAAGTTTATAACAAAGTCTCTATTTTACATTTTCAATGACAATTGATCCTAGTTTATTTTCCCTCCTATTGATTAGCTCCCGCTCCCGTCTGCTCCCGTTCATTTTTTATCCTGTACCGTCCCAATCACGTGATCTTTACTGATGCTGTCTCCCGTCCCGCGGGATTCCCGTGGGAATCCCGTGACCCGTGGGACTCCCGAAAAAATGTCAGCCTCTATTTTGCAGTAGTGGTATATGGAGCTGCGCGATATTAGGACACGTGATATGTTATAAAGTTTGTGAACCCTCCGATAATGACATCACTTGTGGCAGGTAAACAAATACATAACTAAACAGCATGTCTTTCTGCTTTGGCTGTCTTCCAAACAGAGCCCAGATAGTGAGCAGTCTATCAAGCTTCTGAAAAATATGTATTTGATTATTTCCATCTTTAATAACATGGTTTTGTACATGGCTACATTTGCTGTTTTGTCAAAGAAACACCTAAGTTGAAGTACATAGTAACTATTTAATAAACTAGTATTTATTGCAGTCCAAGTAGTTCTTTGCAATAATAATAATGTGCAACCTTTGCAGTGGAAGTACTTTAGGAGTAAAACAGAAATGACGGTGGAACAGGTAGGGCTGATAGGGGGAGAGCCCTACTAATCGCCTTGAGCATTAAAGGAAGAACATAAATATTGAAGAAAAGCGGTCCAATCAGAAAATGATAAATCTGTCATGTAAGAAGTATATTTATTTAGCCTCATGTGAAACTAATCAACCTTTCGCACACTAGGTCCACATCATTTACACGCTGCTGCATTTAGCGGCAAAGCAAAGACGCAGAGTCAGAGGCGCATCAGTTAAAGTAGTTCATCAATCAATGCACCTGATCAGATCCAGTGGCAAGAACAGCTTACTCCCCTTATGTTATGGCTAACAAAGACAGGTTGATGCTGTTGGGACCCACAGCCATGGATACAACATGAAAGATGCGGTACAAACCTTTCTGGAACTTTCAAAATAAATTGCATTTAATCTACTTCTGGCACAGCCAAGGGGGGAGTAACAGCGGACTTCCCATGATGCCATTGGCCATATAAAGCCCCACCTCTCCAATGGTTCGATCTCTTCCATGACGGTGACGACCGGGACAGGAGAGGTACAGCGCGCTAATGTCTCTTTGCTGGCAAACTCTTTAAATTGGACCCAAGGGTGTCATAAGATCACGAGATCATATGCACAAAGTTAAGTACGAATGAATCACTGTCTGTGTATCCGGTAGATTCATTCATGAAAGGGTGATTAAGGGTGCTTGACTTTCTCTCTGAGATCTACAGACAGCAAACTGTTCCCAGAGTTCCCTGCAGAGACGCCATCTGTACGACGCCGAGTGGAGCAGTTGCCTGATCTGAAAGGAGGACAACGGCACCGTATCAATGTGGTAATGTGCAGATTTGGCCGGCCGAAAGAATAGCAGCCACTCTCCGCAGCTAAGGAGGTTAGCTGTAGCTAACCGTTTGTTGACTGTGGACGTTTCTTCAAACTTCGTCATCGCCCGGACACTTCTCCTCAGCACGGTTCATGAGGTTACGTTTGAGCAGAGTGACAGAAGTGATTTAGGATGAAGTGATCTAAACGTTTTTCATTTTATGAAGTTTGGTTTTGTTTATGAAACTCTGCTATCTGCAGCACACTTGCTCAGTTTTGTGTTCTGTGTTTGTGCGTTTTTTTTTTAAAGTTAAGACAAACTTTATTTAAAGGGTTATTTTAAACACAGAAAATTGATCATAATGCGCCGTCCGCGCTTATGCATTTTAACCCTTTTATTAACGGTATTTTAAAGGTATGTGTTTGATTCTGGTGCTAAGCTATAAGCTTCTTTTGTTAGCTTTAACTGCTAACAGCTAAGAACACGTGCGTGCATACGTGAGCCCATTTCTCCAGAAAGATTTGGTTCTATTCTAAAATATTTCCCTAAATATTTTACTATTTTCTTGATAATATTTCTTTACATATTACTTTAATAAATAAAGGCAGCTAATGAGACACCGTTGAGAATTAGCCATCCAGAAGGTTGGTTTTATTCAGCAGATCATTCTTTAAAACATTATTTTAATAAAATAATATTTTATCTGATCTTGCATTGTGAATGGTTGTCTGAACGTCTGCTGATTATTACCTAAGTTAGTTCCAAGACTAACTTCGCGTCACTTCCAGATTCTTCAAGATAATCCTTGGTTCTCAAACATAAACATTGCATGGTAATGTTGCATCACTCTTTTGGTCATGGTTTTAACCATCTTTAATCAACTTGTTTATATTGTACATAGCCCATTAGTCTTCGTTATTCTTTAATTCTGCTTGGTAGTTTAGTTGGATTGTTTTAGCATAGTAAAGAGTTTGTTGATTGAAATATGTTTGACTTTGATTTGACTTATTTTTGTTAATAAATTCTTGTATTTTACAAAATTGTGTGAATTCCGAATCAGAATCAGCTTTATTGCCAAGTTCGAACATACAAACAAGGAATTTGACTCCGGTACACTTTGCTCTTTGGTTTTGTTTTTGTATTACAGAATATACATATTTACAATGTACAATATACACATATATAATAAAAATTTGCATTTGCAACATCTGTATGCTGTTGTTTTGTACTCCTATTGAATGTTCAACAGAGAAACAGCCTGGGGGAAGAAACCGTCTCTGTTGCGGCTGGTTTTAGCGAACAGTGCTCTGTAGCGGCGGCCTGAAGGTAAAGCTCTGAACAGTTTATGTGCAGGGTGTGTGGGGTCTGCTGAGATTTTAGCAGCTCTTTTCCTGACCCTAGACCTGTATAAGTCCTGGATGGAGGGAAGGTCAGCCCTGATTATTCTCTCTTCAGTCCTGATTATTTGTTGCACTCTGCACCTGTCCTGTTTTGTGGATGAGCCAAACCACACTGAGATGGATGAAGACAGGATAGATTGAATGATGGCAGTGTAGAAGATGACCAGCAGCTCCTGTGGAAGGTTGAACTTCTTGAATTGCCTCAGGAAGTACAGTCTCTGCTGGGTCTTCTTTCGAACAGTATCTATGTGTGAAGACCATCTCAGGTCCTCAGAGATGGTGGTTCCTAAGAACCTGAAGTGGTCCACGGCCAATGCAGTGTTGTTGAGGATGGTGACGGGGGTATATGGGGGTGGTGTTCTCCGAACGTCCACCACCATTTCCACAGTCTTGAGTGGGTTGAGTTCAAGGTAGTTCTGACTGCACCAGTGTACCAGCCGATCCACCTGCTGTCTGTATGCAGACTAATCACCGTCCTGGATCAGTCCAATGACAGTGGTGTCGTCTGCAAACTTAAGGAGTTTCACGGACGTGTCCGATGAGGTGCAGTCATTTGTGTACAGGGAGAAGAGGAGTGGGGATAGAACACACCCCTGGGGGGCACCAGTACTTATTGATCTGGATCGGGAGAAGATGCTCCCCAGGCTCACCTGCTGCTGTCGGTCCTTCAGGAAGCTGTTGATCCACTGACAGGTGGAGGCTGGGACCTTGAGCTAGGTGAGCTTCTGGTGGACGATGTCTGGTATGATAGTGTTGAAGGCCGAGCTGAAGTCTACAAAGAGGATCCTGGCGTACGCCCCTGGGTGGTCGAGGTGTTGCAGGATGAAGTGTAGACCTAAGTTAACAGCATCATCTGCCGACCTGTTTGCTCAGTAAGCAAATTGCAGGGGGTCCAGCAGGGGGCCTGTGATGTCTTTCAGGTGCTTCAACACCAGCCGCTCAAAGGATTTCATAACCACAGGCATCAAGGCTACAGGCCTGTAGTCATTTAATCCTAGGATGGTGGGTTTCTTGGGCACCGGGATGATGGTGGATCATTTGAGGCAGGAGGGGACCTCACACTTCTCCAGTGATTTGTTGAAGATCCTTGTGAAAATCGGAGCGAGTTGATTTGCACAAGCTTTCAGGCATGATGGGGAAACGTTATCAGGTCCTCCAGCTTTCTTTGTTTTCATGCGCTGAAAGAGCCTATTTACATCTTCCTCAGAGATCTTTAGTGCAGGCAAAGGATCTGAAGGTAGGGGGTTGGTAGCTTTGTGGGAAGAACTTGTTCCTGAATGGGATGAGGAGGGGATGATTTGAAGTGTGAATGGCTTCTTGTCATGTCTGCAGTAGAAGCCATTCAGATGGTTGGCCAGGAGACGACTCTGTTCAGGAAGGGTGGGGGGGCTCCTATAGGCCGTCAGGTTTCTCAGACCAGTCCATACATAAGTGTCACCAGTAGATAGGCTGTTCTTAAGCTTCTCACTGTAGCTTCTCTTGGCTGCTTTGATCTCCTTTGTTAGTCTGTTCCTGGCCTGCCTGTACCACGCCCAATCACCACTGCTGTGAGCTTCTTCCTTTTCCCTGCGCAGATTCCTGAGGTGTGGAGTAAACCATGGCTTATTGTTCCCAAAGGTGCAGAAGGTCTTGGTCTGCACACTCATGTCCTCACAGAAACTAATGTATGAGGTCACCACATCAGTTCATTCCATGTGTGTGCAGAGTTTTGCTGTTCAACGATGTCAGAGCTTGGCTCACCCTTTTCGATTTAGTCCTAATACCACCGACTTACTGGGTTGGTATTCACAGGACAACCCTTAACAGACCAAAATATTATTTGATAAAATATTAAAGTATTAATATTAAATATTAAATAATATATTCAGATCCATAGTCACAACAATGCAATCCCAAGAAAGATTGATTTACCTTAAGGAATGACATTAGCAAATCAGCCAAAAATGAATCTCAGAAAAGGCATTAATTGGCAGTTAAGTTCAAGTACGTTATATTGCTCTGTGGAACATTTTTTCTGACGCAGATCACTTTGACAGTACCTCCTTGTTTTAATGTGACAACTAACCTTTTCCTGCTGTCACTTTTCCCACTCCTCACTAACTGCTTGTCATCCTTTTTGGCCAATAAACTGTAATATTGCAAATCTGTACATGTTCTCCTAAAAGATAAGGCTCATTCTACAGAAACATCCACTTTTGGAATGGCAAGATGTCTTAATTTTTTTTTTTTTCTTACATTTAAACTTGGACTACATTGTTACATAAGTCATTGACTTTATGAATGCACATAAATGAAACCTTAATTAAATTTTTTTTTTTTTGGTACATTTACATAAATACCATGTGAACTGACTTGTTTGTCACTGGTGTTACCACACTTTTTCATAATATTTAAGGCTTTTATAAAACATTTTGTCTCAATCTTGTCAGGACATGTAGTCAGAGTCAGACAGGAATTGTGACAATGCAATGCAACCAGAAGACTGTATTTTAAATGTATTAAGGTTTGTTAAAAGTGTGATTGAATAACTTTAATTTATTTGCACTACCATGTATTTGCTGCAACAATGAAAATATTTGAAAAATCTTATACAAACAATGAATGATGCACTCTTTAAAATCTTAACTTATGAGTGAAACAAAATTTATGGATGTAAAATTATTATCATGTGAAATATAACACATTTTATGAACATGACATCAGAAAAACCTCACAGTAACACCAGTGACACAATGAAACACCAGTGACAAGACCAAATATTCTCATTTTAAAACAAATAACTTTTACATCATAAAGGTTCTTGAATAGTTTAAGAACACATGAAGTCAATTAACAAAAAGTTAAGATTAAGATTCAATTGTTCACTTGTCGAGCTTCCCCATGATGAACTCCCAGAACTGCTGCTAAATCTGCACTGAATGCTTATTGACTGCCCGGGGCCCTGGAATCAGGCACATGATCTGGTCATCGCTGTACCAGCTGACGTCATCTCTGGGGCTTGGCCAGAAGAACTTATTAAGTCCATACCGGTGCATGCACTTGACTTTTATGTTGTCTTCTTCCAGCTGCAGGATGATGCCAGACTAGGGTTTGTCATCATAATGTACAACACACCACTGTCCAATATGATGGTCTTCGTTGGCATTTGGTCTAAATTTTCTCTCTGTTTGGTCAGTTGCCTCCATTGCTACAAGAGCAACCTCCTGTAGACTGTGGCATGGACAATCAAACACGCCCTCAGCAGCCCGGCAGAAACAGCTTATGCCCCTGTACTTGAGAATGCTGGGAGACACGCTGAGGACCTCATGCATTTTCATGGTGCCTTTAATGGTCAACATGGGCACTTGCCTTAAATGTTCATCTCTGTTATTAACCTCTCCCTCACTCACATAAAACAGTTTCACTTTGCTTGTATCTTTTAACAGCTGGAAAAAGGTCTGTGCATCTGGGATATCTTTCCCTTGACGAACCAATATGTCAGCCGTTCTCTTCAGTGTGGCCCCTACTCCATCTGGTGCACTGTTTCCATGACTTGCCTCGAAGAAGTTCCATGTCACGACTGAGAAACTTCTTTGGTGTGGTTCAGTGGATATGATGTGAAAGTTTGAGCGGTTTTTGTATTGTGTGGCAGGTCCATCACTAATAAAATGAAGGTTTTGGACATTAGTGTGGTCCTTTGCCAGGAACTGAAGAATAGGGTCCAAATGAGCCCATACAGCTACAGGGTCATGCCTTCTGCTGGGGGAGATTGTACAGAAAGGCGTAGGGGCTTGGTTTGCCAGGTAAAGCACTCCAGTGTGAAGGGTCACCTGCTGATGAGCAGCCTTTCATTCTGCCTTTTTTTCCCTTTCACTTAAATCATGTATTCTCTTTCTCTTCTTTGTTTCAATGTCTCTGGTGTAGCACCGCTTCCTTTTCTCTAAATACTCTGCTCTTCGTTCAGGATCAGCATCCCTCCGCTGTCTATAAAGACGCTGCTTCTCAGCTGCACTCAATTTAGCCATACCTGACCAAAGAAGGATTAACAGGAATTATACTAATGAATTATTTTTATTTCATGCTCAAAAGAAAAAAAAAACTAAATAAACATCATTAAATAAAATGTATGCACACATCTGGAGTAGGTGCTGTTACTGTTTGTCACTGATGTTACCCAAACTAAGGTAACACCAGTGACGGTAACACCAGTGACAGTTTTCATGAAAAATGCATTTTACAAAATGGCTGCTACAGAGCATGAAACCACATGTTGTCTATCATGATATATTCACTAAATTATGTAGTTTAATACATTTGCATAGAATTTGTTTGCAATTCCCTGCCAATAAAGTGGGTCACACCAGTGAGGTCAACTAAAAGCTTCATTTGAAACCATGAGATGTTAATATTTCAGAAAACTGAAAATAGACAGTGTTTGTACAATGGCAGTTCTTCATAGATCTTCAGGAAAGAGGTCAGAGGAAGTCAAGTGATGTCATCAGTCTGATTTCTTTTTCTAAAATAAAAGACTTTTGACTCATGGTAACACCAGTGACATGACTGCAGAGGACAACTACTTTTTGAAGATATTTTATAATATTAATTTGGTATTTTGTTTTAATATGTCATTTATATCATATATTTGATAGTTTTTATACATTTTTTCATTTTGATTGGCAGAAAAAACCATTTTTAAACTCAAAGTAAAGCAATTTCCCTCCATAAATGACTGTGGGTACAAGCACTTCTGCGATGGTTGGGGTTCTAAATAATTGATTAAAAAGCACATATTACCAAGTTGATGGTACCTCATAGTTTGACAGTATAAATAATATGTATTTTAAGAATAAAATACAAAAAAACATGTAACAAATAATTTTTTCAAAAGTAATATTTCTTTAAACGTTAGGGACAGAAAAATGGACGTTTCTGTAGAATGAGCCATAAGTTTTCTGTCATGTTTTACTATTTTTATGTTTGATCTGAAAACAACCAGCATCAATACTGTCAGAAGATAGATTAAATTAACTTATTTGGGTCATAGCTTAGTGAGCAGTTTAATGAGTTTATCAATTTACTTAGTTTTCTGTGACTAAACATTATATTCTTATGCTGACGTGACAGCAGCCTCCTCACCTCTGAACATACGGCAAATGTGTCTGCATGCTCAGAGGTGAGCAAATTTCCCTCAGCAGGCAAACAAGACACTAATCAACAGCATACTTTTAACATGCTGCTGATGAAGGCAACATCCTTTGGGCAATCGCTGTTTGATTTAGGCAAATGTTACGGCTCTTTAAATATCACGTAGAATTAGTATTCACCATACACAAGTCTTGAAAAACAGGAAAAAACTGGCAGGCAGGGGAGGAAGATGGAAGGAGAGGAAGGAGCTTTGCAACATCGCTTTGGTACTTGACGTTTGCTGAATCAATGAGATAAACAGAAGAGGCCTGAATGTCAGAGTTTGCATCTATAAGATTAAGGACCTAAATTTGGTCCTTTGCCACCGCTCTTAAGGGAATTTTCTACTAAAAAAAGTCAGACTCAATCTCCATCATACCGAAAAACTAAATGTGTGGATTCCTGCAAGGCGCCAGTTTCTTCTGGAAATCATTGATGGATGATGTGGTAACAGGGAACCTTCCTACATAGATTTTACAATCAGACATTTTAAACTGTTAAATCTAGGATGATACATATCACTTCATTTTCTAAGAGCCTTCCAGCAGTAATAATCTTAACGAGCCAGGAGAGATGTCAGTAAAAGTCAACAAGTCATTTTTTTTGCCTAATCAATCCTGTAATTCAATCATACCTAACCAAAGAAGATTAGCTAAAATCTTGGCTCTGATGCATAGTTATTCATACAGATTCATGCCAAGGCTCTCGTGAGGGTCTGACTGTATGACTACAGTGCTTCATAAGGAAACCTGGCTTCCTTATGGAAGGGTCCCTGACTTGGATTAGACTTACAACATAAGACCAGGTGGCTATGCAGTGGGGACTCTTGGCAGGAGGCAGTTTGGCGAGACTGAATGGGAGGAGAATGTTATCCTGCTGGCTGAAGGAGCCGTTTTTCACCCACTGCTACAAGCCAAGCTCATTTGTGCCAGAACAAGCCTGTAGCATGTGGGACAATCACCAAGTCCTGGAGGGAGAAGCTGAACAAGACTTACAGAAGGGAGCTTAATGTTTCAGTTTGATTTTAAAAATATTTTAATTGATATAATTTATAAATACCAGATATTACAACCAAAACGAATAAAAAAAATAAAAGAGTATCACATCCAACCTGTTTTATTCCGGAGATTTATTCAGTACTATTTCAGGAGACAAATATCATAGTAACAAATAATTGTGATATACATTAAATAGTATACCTGTTATTTGTAGTAAATCTAACAGCTGGCAAATAAATCACCCCCATTATTCTATTAATATAAAATAAAAATAAAAACTGTACAGAACATGGCTGAGGTGGTTAACAGTTTTAGTTATTTTCTTTTGTCAATGTTGGACCTTATCTGGGAAAGAAAATGGAAGGGTTGCCAGCAGAAAAGGTAGATAAACTGATAAAAAAAATTAAGTTCAATGTTTCTTTCAGGAGTACAGGAGAAGGAAATTATAGACACAGGCTAAAAACAACACCTTCAAGTATTGGAATAAAGCTGACATGGACATTTTCAAAAAGGTTACTGATGGGTTTTCCAAACCACCTGCATATATCTATAACTTGTCATATGAGTGGTAAATTTCCTAAAGGAAATTAAAATAGCTAAAGTTATACTCTTGTACAAATGTGGAGATAAACACCATTTCACAAAAACAGGCTTGTTTCTCTTTTTTATCAGTTCTCAAATACAATGGAAAAACTGTTCACTGCCAAATTTATAAATAAACACAAAAATTTTGCAGAAAGCCAGTATGGTTTTAGACCAAACAGATCAACAGCTATGGGATCAAATTGATTTAACTGAGAAAATAACAAATTATAATGACCAGAAGAAATATGCAGATGGGATTCTCATTGATTCAGAAAAAAAACATTTGACACAATCCATCAAAACATACTGTTTGATAAATTAGAACGGTATACTGTGAGAGTAATGGTAATAGGGTGGATAAAAAGCTATGTAAGAAAAGGAAGCATTTGTGCAAATGGGTGACTATCGATCATGTTGTTTGGACATATCCTGTGAGGTCCCTCAGGGGTAAGTGTTGGGTCCTAAACTTATTCTGTATATAAATGAGCAAGGTTTCAAACAAAATGAGATATGTTCTATTTGCAGATGACACAAATATTTTGTGTCCAGGAGAGGATTCAGAAAAGCTTCTGGAGAGGATTGCCAAAGAAATGCATGAATTAGTTAGATGGCTTAATAGAAACAACCAACAAATGTCAATAAAACTAATTAATTCTGTTCTAATACATCAGAATTCAACTGGAAAAATTATCATGCTAGATGTTCATACTGATATGGAATGGGTAATGTGTTAGAAACAAAAGGAAGCTACATCATTTGATGAAAATGATCAACGTACAGAGAGCTTAATCTGAAGTCACTGACAAATTTAAGTGGTGGCAGCCGGCCCTGGGTGTGTGGCATCGGCCAGGGTACTCTTGCTGGGTGACTTTGTCCCATCTTGGTGTGGGGTCACGGGGTCACTTGTTAGCACGGTGCTCGGTGGTGTCTGTTCTGTTGCGCTTGTGGGCAGAGGATGGGGTGGGGATGTGCAAGGCCATTGCGGCGCACTGTGTGTTGGAGTGTTTTTATATGAAAGCATGAGGGTGGGAATGTGTGATTGTGACTGTGTGTGCCTATTTTTGTGTCAGGTTGGGTCTTGGGCTGCTCCTCCTCCTGGATCAGTTTAGGCCCCCCATTAAATGTGGAACCTATTTCCTCCCCAACGCACTTCCTGCCGGTGGCTGGTGTCTATGCTCACTGGTGTATTGGTGGTTCTTGGGGTCCGGGGCCGCATGCTTTGGTGTGTGCCGGCTCACTCCCGGGGACTGTTTGCTGGGGCCTGTGCCCCCTGGCTCTGTCGGGCCTCTGCTTGGGGAGTGATGTGCCCCGGGGTCTCTGGGTCCAGGCATAGACGGCTGCCAGCAGTGTGGGCTTGTTGCTGCAGCTCCCTGGGGCTTCTGCAATGTGGCTGCTGGGTGGTTCCCCCTGGGGCTCTCCTCTTGTCTTCTCTGGGGGGATTGCGGTAGTCCCGGCAGTGGTCCTCCTGGGGTTCCCGTACTCTAGGGGGACCTATGGATATCTGTGGCTCAGATCTCCTCCATGTCTGTCTTGGGTCGGAGGGGCAGGTCTGTGGCTCCCTATTGCACATTCTCCCTATTGCATATTTTTATGTAGAAACCTTACATTCGAAAGATATAAATGCTTGTTTATACAATGTTTAACATTATATCTCTTGACAGTCGAATAAAAAGAATGAAGTGATGATTTTTAACTGTAACTGAAGTAAAAGCAAAAAGCTGAGAATGGACAGTGTGATAATGTGTAAAGTTTAAGGTTTAACAGATAAGGGTGAGAGCTGTATGCTGACAAGGAGTGATGGGAGCCTGCTACGTGCTGATTGAGGGTATCTTGAAGGCAAACAAACAGCACAAAAAAGTCACTGTGACCCCAAGACTAACTATTAGGCAAGAACGAGGTATTGAGCAACAATGTATTGGACAAAAACAGAGGAGCTTGACAACAAGGGCTGGCCAGTGAGGCTACCTGCACTATAAAAGCGGTGCCAAATGAAGGAACTGCCATTGTTTCCTCGCAGAAGACCAGCCAGCAACATCGGACGGAGAAAGACACTACAGATGAATCAGAAAACCAGAGACACAGCCCCACTGATAATCTGCATTGAAAAGAAGATCAACTTGTGTGCTTTGAAAGGACTGTTGGCTCCAATTTGAGTATCAGATTCCAGCTTTTGCATTTTACCCAAACAACTGAGAGAACTTTGTCGGCGAACAACTGACTGCTCCGAGTTTCAGGCTTCCGGAAGTCCTGAACTAATCCCTTTTGTACCTTACATGTTTTCTGCAACTCTTCAGCCTCTGGAAGTCCCTGACTAAAGAGACATTTGACATCAGTGTTTCTGGCTATACTTGAGCTAAGACTTCAGTGACAGGCCATCAAAACCTGAAGCATCAGTGCCTGCCTGTTTAGAGGAAAAAAACTGAAGATTTAAGTTGTCTTCTGCCCAAGAAATTGACTAATTTCCCGAAAAATGTATCTCCGTCGGGTGCATGGATGAGCCACCATCTCCAAAGCCTCCTTTTCAAGCTCACCATTTTCAGTATCAGGGAAAGATAGAAATGAATCAACCAACTTAACCTATTATCATTCAATTGTTACGTGTTGCTGGATTTTAAAAGGTGTTACTGACCCCTGCAAAGGTGTTACTAATTAAGGAAAGCATATAAAGTTCTAGATGAATTGTGGATACTCAATTATTTGAGTCACCTTACTTTTGGTTTTTCATTGTTGTTAAAATCTAAATGATTTTAGGAGGTTTTTATAGTTTACCTTAGGCCAAACCTGTTAAAACAATGGCCTTGGTGCTCGTGCTAAGTCACTGAAGTTAGCTTAACCCATATACCAAGTGCAAGTAAACCTGCTTAGTAAGACCTTTCAGGTTTAGGGAAGTCCGGACCCGTTGGATGGACAGCTGGACTGAGCAATCCTCTCAGAAAAGGGAAGTAGGAGGGATCTGTTGGGCTTCTTCTTGGCACTGAGACAACAATTCTGAGTACTATTCTGCTGGACAGAACATGGTAAAAATAAAAAATAAAACTTTCAACTGAATAACTGAATAACAGTCTAGTCCAATTGGCTGAAATGTCACTGGAGCAACTCAAAATGGTACGCAGCAATTCTTATGACCCCCACGTGCTTCTATGTATGCCAGACACAATTGGGACATGCTCCTTATGAGATGATGATTGTTAGCCTGGGACATCTCCTTCAAGATCCTGAGCAGGACATCACTGAGATTCTGAACATTCTGAGGTGCAACCTAGTGGTGTCAGATGGACCTAAACATTGTGTCCCAGAGATGTTCTATTATATTTGAACTATTATGGAAGCTAAAGAGAAGAGCTATAAGAATTAATAACGCTGGCTATTGTGAACATATGAATATGTTATTTTACAAGTCAAGTTTGTTGATCTGGTCAAATACAAAACTGCACAAATGCTGTACAAAGTAAGACACAACCTGCTGCCTGTAAATATACAGACAATGTTTTTAGACAGAGATGGGGGCTATAATCTCCAAAGAAAATATAATCTTAAGATTTTCAGTTTTACAACTATGAAACCTTTTTGTGTTTCAATCTGTGAAGTGAAAATGTGAAATAGTCTAAGTGTAGAAATACAGGAATATCCGAACATCACCCAATTTAAAAAAGATTTAAAGATATTTTACTAAAACAGTATTTAGTTGAGGATGCCTAATGACTATCAACAGATTCATCAACATAATGAGACAAGGACAGTTTTGATTTTGTATAAAAAGACACTTTGCCAAGCTGAAACAGTTTATTTCTCATCATTAATAGAAGAGAATAAGAATAAGAATAATCCTAGGTTTCTTAGCAATTGAACTACCTTGTTAGAGTCCAAGACATTATGAACAATTTGAAATACCAGGGAATTTTGGCAATAAATCAGGTGACCTCTGATAATAAAGAAGCTGTTCATCACGGTTCTTTCAGAGGAGTAATAGCCCAAAACAAATGGCCAAATCAACACAGAAATGATTTACCACACACAAAATCACCTCTTTTCCAAGGCTATCTCAGTGACGACACCTAAATCCTGCAAAAAACTGAAGTAAACTGAAGAGAATACAGCATTAGATAACACCCAGAGATCTGAAAATCTAGACAGGTTGTGCAAAGAGGAATGGTCATCAAAGTCAAAGACCACTCTCTCTGTCAGGGTTCTCACCAGGACTTTTTAGAGCGGGGGGGGGTCGTCTGCAGGCCCGTCATGATATGACGCCATTTATGCCCACCCTTCGAAGCGGTGGCATAGGGTTAAAGGGAGCAGACTCAGCACATGCGCTACAGCCGACATAAAAACCGCACTTAGAGGGAGGCCAGATGTCAGTCAAAGGACAATTTTCAGCAAAGCAGGTCCGTATGTTGAAAGGGTGCGCTGGCGAGAACCCTGTCTTCATGTTCCAAACTTTGCCCACTTGGTCAAAATGAGCTGTTCAAAGTATTGATAGCAGTGCTCTATAAATAAAGTAAGCTATCCTGACAACAGGGTTACCAACAACTGTGCCACCAGTGATTTTGCTAACAACATGACTAGGTTAGTTGGTTTTTCTAGATTGTGCTTAGGCCTGTAGTAGCAGCTTTAGGATGGATGGATGGATGGATGGATGGATGGATGGATGGATGGATGGATGGATGGATGGATGGATGGATGGATGGATGGACGGATGGATGTGAGTTTATTTCTAATGTGACTTATATTTTCACATTGACTCTGACTTGTAGAAAAGATAAGTTGTGTCTGGTAAATAGGAATATGTGTGTGAGCTGCATATGAAGGAACTAGACACCTTAGTATTTCAGCAGACCTTTTTATGAGAATAGTTTGTGAATGTTGATGGACATAAACAAAACAAATCAGAAGTAAAAGCTGTCTAAGTGGACACAGCCCAAGCTCAGACAACCTTTTGAAAATAGAAGAAAACTCCTTTTAAAACAGATATAACCCAGAGCATAACACTGAGGAAAAAAGGAGTGTCTACTAATAATTCATTTTTCCTTCAAATTATTTTATCAAACTGTAAAACTGTATATCGTTAACATCAATGTCTGAACTTTTCCTTGGTGCAATGTCTTGAAATTCTCCATTTTGAATCATCACATCAACGTTTGTTTAAAAATTGGACGTGAGAACATACCCTAGATAATCTGATCACGTTTCATTTTTCCACCCTTTTAACAATAGAAATGCAAAGGAAGATGGTCAAAAAGATGAAAACGGCCCTCAGTTGGCACCACTGATTGGAAGCTGTTGGCAAGCAATATTTCACTATGAGTTTGTTTTCAGTTTTTATGTGTTTGTAGTTTTTGTGTTTGTTTGTTCATACACCAAGCTTTCTGCAAATTTTCCTTTTTAGCACACTGACCATAGATGTTGTAATTACTGTTTCATTAGATCAATTATCAGACTCATAATGAGCTCATTAGGATAATGAAACTTTTCTATTCTACATTTTAAACCTCTTGTGTTAGCGTCTCCACTAGCAATTTAGATTAGCAAGCAAAGCACAGACATTAAAAAGGGTCTGAATGTATAGAATCTGGCTGCTCATGGGCACAGTTGGTAGCACTGTTGCCTTGCAGCAAAAAGGTCCATGGTTCGACTCCTGGCCGGGTGTATTTCTGCATGGAGTTTGCATGTTCTCCCCATGCGTGTGTGGGTTCCCTCCAGGTTACTCCGGCTTCCTCCCACAGTCCAAAAACATGACTGTTAGGTTAATTGGTCTATCTCTGCCCTTAGGTATGAATACAGGTCCTTCTCAAAATATTAGCATATTGTGATAAAGTTCATTATTTTCCATAATGTAATGATGAAAATTTAACATTCATATATTTTAGATTCATTGCACACTAACTGAAATATTTCAGGTATTTTATTGTCTTAATACGGATGATTTTGGCATACAGCTCATGAAAACCAAAATTCCTATCTCACAAAATTAGCATATTTCATCCGACCAATAAAAGAAAAGTGTTTTTAATACAAAAAACGTCAACCTTCAAATAATCATGTACAGTTATGCACTCAATACTTGGTCGGGAATCCTTTTGCAGAAATGACTGCTTCAATGCGGCGTGGCATGGAGGCAATCAGCCTGTGGCACTGCTGAGGTCTTATGGAGGCCCAGGATGCTTCGATAGCGGCCTTTAGCTCATCCAGAGTGTTGGGTCTTGAGTCTCTCAACGTTCTCTTCACAATATCCCACAGATTCTCTATGGGGTTCAGGTCAGGAGAGTTGGCAGGCCAATTGAGCACAGTGATACCATGGTCAGTAAACCATTTACCAGTGGTTGTGGCACTGTGAGCAGGTGCCAGGTCGTGCTGAAAAATAAAATCTTCATCTCCATAAAGCTTTTCAGCAGATGGAAGCATGAAGTGCTCCAAAATCTCCTGATAGCTAGCTGCATTGACCCTGCCCTTGATAAAACACAGTGGACCAACACCAGCAACTGACACGGCACCCCAGACCATCACTGACTGTGGGTACTTGACACTGGACTTCTGGCATTTTGGCATTTCCTTCTCCCCAGTCTTCCTCCAGACTCTGGCACCTTGATTTCCGAATGACATGCAGAATTTGCTTTCATCCGAAAAAAGTACTTTGGACCACTGAGCAACAGTCCAGTGCTGCTTCTCTGTAGTCCAAGTCAGGCGCTTCTGTTGCTGTTTCTGGTTCAATAGTGGCTTGAACTGGGGAATGCGGCACCTGTAGCCCATTTCCTGCACACGCCTGTGCACGGTGGCTCTGGATGTTTCTACTCCAGACTCAGTCCACTGCTTCCGCAGGTCCCCCAAGGTCTGGAATCAGCCCTTATCCACAATCTTCCTCAGGGTCCGGTCACCTCTTCTCGTTGTGCAGCGTTTTCTGCCACACCTTTTCCTTCCCACAGACTTCCCACTGAGGTGCCTTGATACAGCACTCTGGGACCAGCCTATTCGTTCAGAAATTTCTTTCTGTGTCTTACCCTCTTGCTTGAGGGTGTCAATAGTGGCCTTCTGGACAGCAGTCAGGTCGGCAGTCTTACCCATGATTGGGGTTTTGAGTGATGAACCAGGCTGGAAGTTTTAAAGGCCTCAGGAATCTTTTGCAGGTGTTCAGAGTTAACTCGTTGATTCAGATGATTAGGTTCATAGCTCGTTTACAGACCCTTTTAATGATATGCTAACTTTGTGAGATAGGAATTTTGGGTTTTCATGAGCTGTATGCCAAAATCATCCGTATTAAGACAATAAAAGACCTGAAATATTTCAGTTAGTGTGCAATGAATCTAAAATATATGAATGTTAAATTTTCATCATTACATTATGGAAAATAATGAACTTTATCACAATATGCTAATATTTTGAGAAGGACCTGTATGTGTGTGCATGGTTTGTCCTGCGTGTCTTTGTGTTGTCCTGACCTGTCCAGGGTTTACCCTGCCTCTTGCCAGTAGGTTGCTAGAGATTGTCACCAGTTCCCCCCTGTATGAAAAAAGCGAGTACGGAAAATGGATGGATGGTTTCACAAATCACAAACTAGACTTAATAGAATATGTAATCAGTGGAGAGAAATTCAGTTCCAAGTTTGACTAGTCTATTTTATTTTTTTAGATTTTATAGTTGTCTAATTCTAAAGTGGTCCCAAAACAAACAAAAAAATATTTTAAAAAAATAATTTTGTGTTTCCATTAATAAAATACAAAACTCCAAAAAATATCTCAAATTGCATTTCTCAAATCTCTGTTCAGTGTAAAATTATCCAGTTCAGGTTTAATAGGTCTGTCAGCCACGTCATGCTTAAAGCTGAGAACTAGATGTAGCCCATGTTACAATTATATCCGTCCCAAAAGATGATTTATATATCTATTACATTTCTGATAACAGAAGTATTTTAGATATTATTCATGTTTGGCACAAGACATGGTGCATGTTTCTAGTTTAGTGGCTTCTTTGATAGTTTAACACTCCTGGTCCAAACATTCTAGGATTTATATTAGAATTGATCAACTGCATCCCATCTGCAATAAAATTAGAAATAGCCCTGTATAACTTTACCATTATTAGCAGCCAACATTCTCATGAAGTTCATATCTTAAAGCTTTATTGATGCTTTTGTAATACATTCCTGCCAGCCGGCTCAAGAAGAAGAAGCACAACAGGGCAACTCAAGGACTACTTCCTTGCTCTCTCCAAAGTAAGAGTCCAAATATGGATGTCAACAGGGTGTCAAGCTGTAACAGTCATAATTGTGAGGTGTCTCTTTAAGACAGCTTAAGTTTCTGATTAGTGATGTCACAATTATGCGCTTTTATTCTCTGTAGAGCTATGGGAGAAGCATGCTTGCTGATGGAAATGAGGACTGAGAGATGGACCTAATATTCTAACCTCCCTAACTCAATAGTAACAATACGGGTTGTATGGACACTGTTTGTTTCATGTATGATAACACAGCAGCCGAACCGGGCTTTGTAAGGTTGATGAAGAGGTAGTTCAATTAAAGGACACACACTGTGGAATTCCCAGTACCAGTGTGGTTGTGAGTTTTTGACCATCCGGCTGAATATTACTGCCACCTCTCCTCAACCATAAATTACACATTTAACCCACGTTAAAGCTTATAGCACTCATCTTTATATCTGGGGCTCACAATGATAGCTATGGCTATTTATTATACCAATGTTATGCATACAAGCAACTCTATAGCTCTTTAGGAGAGAGACTTCAGTTTGATGTGAAATACTGAGGCATTTTGATCTAATTAGATCTTGGTCCACAAGATATGGTTATACCTCCATCAGTTATAGATGGTAATCAACACCACATAGAAAATCAATGCAAAATTGGCACACATTCAAGATTGGTCTCTATCAAGATGTTGACAAGTTTCAAGACAAATACTACTGGGATGATATGGTTGTCACCATCAGGTTTGGCTTAGAAGTGTTTGCATCCTGTCCTCTTGAGTCATGGCACAATACATCTGAAATGTGAGCACCACAAAATGTAATGTACATGTTGCTAAATACCTAAAAGCATTTGCTGAGAGCAACAAAAAAAATAAAAAACCTCTTAGAAATACAATATCCATTAAGTGAGAAAACTGCTCAGCCATTAGCAAAACATCTACTTTAACCTTCTTATGAAAGTAACACTAATTATCAATATAAAAAGAAATTTCTATGCCACAGCCTGGCTTCTAAGAACTTAAATAATTTCTGAATTTCAGACATTTAGCAGATAATGGAATATTAGAGCTGATCAGCATACAAGAAGAAAAATTGCAATTTTTAGAGCCTTCAGAAGAAGTACGTTTGTTGTATGTAAAATTTGCTCTCAAATTTAATAATTACAAAACAAGTATGTTTTATGTTTAGCTGTAAATCCAAATCTGAATAAAACGAGAGCTCTCTTGGCGGGTAAAGATTAATGCTTTTAAATAATGTTGTTGTTGAAAAGTTGCTCAAATCAGTCAGTGTCCTTTTAACTGTGATTTTATACAGCTTTGCAATGAATGACAAGCACAAAAATGGAAGGGATATCGAGCATAGTTATACCTTATATAGCGACTACGTAATTCAAATTCTGTATCCTGTGGGATAAGCAGATCACATAAACAAGCAGAGCATATTTAAGCAAGCAACACAATTAGATATGAGGCATTACAGTTATCATCAAATATGTCTCAAGTTCCAGTATAGTACATTTCAGGAACAAAATGATGGTCAGTGGTTATTAGTTTGTATTGTTATTTTGTAATTATTGAGAATTAGTGTTGGTAGTTTTGATAAGTGTTAGAACTGGCATCATATTAACAATACAAATTAATTGATGGTCAGTTTTGTTGGCAGTATTATTGAGATACAACTCAACTGTGTTTTGAATTTAAGCTAAAGATGGTCATAGCTTTAAAAATACACAGCAGGATAAAATCTGACTTGTCATAATGTTGTGTAGCACTGACTGAATGCGGTGGATAATGATGGTCTTGGATGGAAGCATGCAAGCAGCCTGTAATTAAAGCCTTGCAGGACTAAGGTAGCTGCAGTTAAACCAGATACTTTGCATGCTACTTATGTCTTGAAACCATTTCTTGCTCTGGATTTGGTGAATGCTTCATTGACACACACAGCTTGAAATATCAATTTGTTCTGAGAATTTAAGATCTGTTTTTCCCTATGAATATCTCTTCTCAAGTAGGCGTAATTTATTCAGTGTCCTTGTGGCAGCTCATTTTCCTTAAACATTGGCACTATACAGTATAGTTTCATTGCCAGCAGGGAAACTGTAACAGAAATTAGTTTAAGGGACATATATATTGGAAATATGATTTGAAATCCTTTGAGTCTCAGTGAAACTGTAAGAGAAAATGTTATATCAGTGTAAATGGTTTTTCTTTTGTTTTTTTTTCTGGCAGTTTTTACTCTGAGATCAGTCATTATTTGACAAACATCTCAGACATAATTTGTTTTATGCGTTACTGTCAAAGGCACAATCACCTTATGTTGTCCATCAGAACATCTACCCAAAAGATGAAACATACAATGATTAGTTAGTTTTGAATCTAATTTGGCCATAATGACTTTTCAGCTATAAATCTGCACAATACATTTTTTAAGCCTGATCAATTTTGTTTTCTTTTGTCATGACCCCAAAAGTTATTGACCCATGAAAAAAGTCTTTATTTAAATATCATAAAATAATATAAATTCAATATATAATTTGGTTAGCCTTAAACAGCAAAAAGAAAAACATGTAATATACTGAGTCTGATTAAACATGGACATGCAATGCATCTTTTTTTATTTAATGTGTACATAGACTTTTATATCATAAATCAATCTAGGCCGGCTGTCAGTCAAGGGCGGTGGTTCTTACATGCCTGTTCTGCTACAAAATAGTATTAGAAAATGTAACAGAAAGGTCCGAATGTCTTTTGATTCTTTCAGATTCTTTATAAGATCAGATAGACACATACAAGAAATAAAATGTATCAGACAGTATCAATCTGTATTGCCTTTTAGAGTCAACCAAAAAAAACATTTTCTTACATAAATGAAGAAACAAATCTTAGATGTTCCTCCAAACAAACCTTGTTCACCTTGCAGTAAATTTAAAGATTATGCCAAAACATATTTGGTCATTTTTATGAAATAAGTCTTTAAAAAACTAAAACAAAAATTACTTTTGTAAACAATGGTTCATATAAGTTGCAAATTTACAATAGTGTTTTGCATTTAAAGATATTTGCCATTGGAACTACCTACTCTTCACTATATGATTAATTTGTTGTCAAATGATGTAAATCAAGTAATTTTTATATGGTTTCACAATATATTGTAGATGTTGCACAAAACATTTTAAATTTTGATTAACGATATTATTTCCTGTAGCTTATCAAATTCAAGAGGCCATTCTATTCTGCAATCTGTTAAAATGTCACTCCTTCATTCATTATTTAGACACATAAGCACAAAATTATTTATTCCACTGGCATAATTAGGTTTAAAGCTTTTATTTATTTTTTTACATTTTACCAGCAGGTTTCCTCTGAATGGAAGTAACATTAATGTTTTGGTGTGGCCAAGCCATGGTCAATGAATGAAAGTTGGGAAAATCCTGGAAAGCCAGTCCATTACCGTTTTAAAATTTCACCTAAATCTCATTATTTTAATATATTTGTTGAAACGCTATGGAAAAAAGGGTCTAAAAAGCAGTGTTTAGATAATAAAACACTTTCAGACTTGTCACAATTTAAATTCACAGAGGCACAGGTTGCTGGTGTTTACTGTAAATGCTAATTACGACGTGACTAAGCTGGTGATAGTGCCCTGGGTGAAGATAATAACCGCAATAGTTTGAAAACACAGCCGTTGGCAGAACCCAATGAAACAGTGTGACACATTTTGTTCCGTCTTCACAAAAAGGCACGCACATGTATTTCCTTATTAGCTAAATAAACAAAGGTTTTCCACTGGAACTGTAATAAAAGCTTGTCAGAAAAACAGCATTGAATCACTGAACATTCATTTGCTGAACTTCCTATAAATTCACGACGGGGGTCATTATTTCTCCTCAGCTGGAGGCAAGCGAATGATGTTGACGCTTGTGTCATTAGCCTCTGTGAAATCAGCCCCGCTTCTCAGTGAGGAATTTGAGACAGCACTCGGTAGCAGGGCAGATCGTAAAGCATGGACAGGGCTATCTTCTTTAATTTATATGCAGGCAGAGTGATCTGCCCTGGGTGTGTTTGGTCTGACTAAGCAGAGTGAGCGAGACATTGACTTGTCTGTGGAGAGTCTTCCCACAATCTACTGAAGAGAAACACATCTCCAACGGCATTTCATCCTCTGTGTGGAGACTCAAATGAGTCTATGCAACAAAGCCTCGGTATGAGCTTTTCTAGACCTCACAGGGACATGAGTGTGTAAACAACTAAAACGGGATGAAAGAATCTTGACATCTGCAGCAACATCAGGAAAGTACATCTAGGGAATATATAGCCTTAAACCAGCCATCAAGTGAGCTAGTACATCCACCAAAGCAGCCGTTGCTTAATAGCAATTACTGTTTTAAGTGTTCAGCGTAAATTGTCTTCAAAAAGGAATGTTCCCCTGTGGCTATCACACAGAGAATACTGATAGATTTTACGATCAGATATGAGAGACTGAGAGTAAGTTTCATGTGGAAAAAAGAACTAAGAAAGGCAGAAAGAGAGATTTCCTTACTTTTCATAGGTTTATAAACCATGAGACTGCACCTTTCATTAAATGCAAGTGCAGTGCCACATTATTTTTGTAATTACTGTATTCAGAAGCACACAATAATCACAAAATAAATACACTTTTATGGAAAGATTTTTTTTTAAAACATAGCTTTTTAAACCAGAGGCATTTACAGCCAAAAATCAAAACCAGAAGCAGCTGGTAAATACTTCACTACAGCACTGTTCATAGAATGTGAAATTTTCCAGTCAGAAATGTCTGGGTTGTGGATTGTCCTAAATTGGGCAAAGTTTGAATCAGCTGCAGCACAACATTGTTAATCCAGAAATGCAAAGTCAGAGACAGGGGACAGGTGAGTACGAACTGTTCTGTAGAGCATTGGCACTTTGAGATAAGCGCAGTTACAGAAAATGCTAAATAGATGAGTCACCACTCCTCCTCACATGTATCAGAACAACACATTTCAGGTAAGGTCAATACAATTACAGATAACAATACATTGTGAAAATTCAGCACTGTGCCAGCTGTATGATTTTGTCTCACTATCTTTTGCACATTTGCGTCTCTGACAGTGTATTCCCTTTCAGTTCACTTGTTTGGAGCTTTGCCCCTAATTTACTCCACAAAGTCATTGTTTAAAAACTAGCATCGTGTTGGTGCAGATATTGTGTATTTCAGATGGAACCAATTAATAGCGCAAGTGCAGGCTGAGAGAGAACATTCACAACACCTTTGACACATCTCTGGTTTCTGGCTGTGCACTACAAGAACACAGTGTCAACACTTTAGCTTTCCCTCCATTAAAATCTACAGGTGGCACGAAGGCTTCAAATTGAGCTCACAAGAGCCATTGTATTTTTGAAAACAAACTGTTAAGTAATTTCAGGTCACATTTTTATATCTATGATAGAAGTCAATATAGCACACCTGAAGGGTTTGATCCTGAACACACACTTGGCATTTCAGACTTACTGTTGTTTGAGGCTGCACTTTTCTGATGATGATTCAATGAAAACATTATTTTATTACACAGTTCCACATTTATGACTATTAGAAATGAGCATAAATATTCCTAAAAAAAAGAGAATTTTATGTATCAGCCTATTGTGGCAATAACAAGTTTCCGTCTGCTCATCAAGTGCATGACTGTTATTTTGATTTTGTGCTTCTAAACATACATTTGAACTATTCTTTATTTGTGGTGCAATGATTATATAACAAATAACTTCAATGGTTTTATGAACAAAAATTGGGTGCACAGGTTTGGATTTATTGGGAATGCTCTCTAATCCACAAAGAATCAAAATTATACATACAAGCCCAGACTTTTAAAATAGGTTAGAAGTTAAAAACATGCAACATACTTAATGTTAGTGTGCTTTATCCATTTCAAAACCAGTGCAGATTGGTGCTTGGAATTAAAGTCCTGTTATCCCTCATCTGAATATATAACCCTTATAGAACAAAAAAACTGGTCTGAAAGCCCAAGGCCAAGTATAAACTGGAACATGCCAGAACGGCAGTGTCACTGTCCACAATAAATTAAGTTTAACATATACATGTATTTGCCAACCAAATATGTGCCCCGCTACTAGGTGGGCACCTTCATGTATCACTGAAATTTGCAGGTGCCAACGGGGACTATTCAAATGCTCTCTGGGGAAAAGGCATAATTAAATGAGACAGTGTGGTTTTCGTCCCGGTCGTGGAACACTGGACCAGCTCTATACCCTCTACAGGGTACTCGAGGGTTCATGGGAGTTTGCCCAACCGGTCCACATGTGTTTTGTGGACCTGGAGAAAGCATTCGACTGTGACCATCATGGTGCCCTGTGGGGGGTGCTCCAGGAGTATGGAATCGGGGGCCCTTTATTAAGGGTCATCCGGTCTCTGTACAAGCGGAGCAGGAGTTTGGTCTGCATTGCCGGCACTAAGTCGGACCTGTTCCCGGTGCATGTTGGACTCGGGCAGGGCTGCCCTTTGTCACCAGTCCTGTTCATAACTTTTATGGACAGGATTTCTAGGCGCAGCCAAGGGCCGGAGGGGGTCTGGTTTGGGGACCAGTGGATTTCGTCTCTTCTTTTTGCAGATGACGTGGTCCTGCTGCCCCCTCTAGCCAAGACCTACAGCATGCGCTGGGGCAGTTCGCAGCCAAGTGTGAAGCAGCTGAGATGAAGATCAGCTCCTCCAAGTCCGAGGCCATGGTTCTCGACCGAAAAAGGGTGGCTTGTCCTCTTCAGGTTGGAGGGGAGTTCCTGCCTCAAGTGGAGGAGTTTAAGTATCTCGGGGTCTTGTTCACGAGTGAGGGAAGAATGGAGCGGGAGATCGACAGGCGGATCGGTGCGGCTGCCGCAGTAATGGGGGCACTGTGCCGGTCAGTTGTGGTGAAAAGAGAGCTGAGCCGAAAAGCGAAGCTCTCGATTTACCAGTCGGTCTACGTTCCTACCCTCACCTATGGCCATGAACTTTGGATCATGACCGAAAGAACGAGATCTCGGATACAAGTGGCTGAAATGAGCTTCCTCCGTAGGGTGGCCGGGCCCTCCCTTAGAGATAGGGTGAGGAGCTCGGCCATCCAGGAGGGGCTCGGAGTAGAGCCGCTTCTCCTCCGCATCGAGAGGAGCCAGTTGAGGTGGCTCGGCCATCTATATTGGATGCCTCCTGGACACCTTCCTCGGGAGGTGTTCCAGGCACGTCCCACCGGAAGAAGGCCCAGGGGACGGCCCAGGACACGCTTGAGGGACTATGTCTCTCAGCTGGCCTGGGAACGCCTTGGGCTCCCCCTGGAGGAGCTGGAGGAGGTATCTGGGTAGAGGGACGTCTGGGCGTCTCTGCTGAGTCTGCTGCCCCCGCGACCCGGTCCCAGATAAAGCGGAAGACGACGAATATGAGTACTTAAACAGCACATGTATTCAAAGGCACAAACATTAGAACAGGAGAAGAGTTTAAGGAAACCAGCTGGATCTTTCAGGTGCAGCAGAAACATTCTGATTTCCTAAGACAGCATTGTCAATGCTATCTGATTTTGGTAATTGAGCACCCTGGCAGAGCCAAGTTTAGAGAACAAAACACTTAAAGGATGTTGACCCAATGTTGGAAAAACTTATCTGTAGGAAGGATGATGCACCTACAAACTGGTGAAATGAGTTTGGTAATTGTGCTGAATGTGTAGTAATGACATTTGTGATAAGAGGAGCATGCCTCATAGATGAATGTCATGGCAACAGACAGGCCAAAGGTAGAGAAGGGCTTGATTGCATACAAGCTAACACTGGGAAGAGAAGCCAGCATATAATCTTTTTAAGTAGATAATAGGAAGATTTAAGATTTGATTGAAAATGTTAGCAACAATTTGAAGCAGTGAAAAACATTTTGTGGAATATTTGTATTTGAAAGGTCTATTGCTGGCATTAGTCTTTAGGAATCAGTTTTCTGTCCTTTTATTACACAATTCTTATCTAAACAATTGCTCAAAAAACATACTTTTGGATAATATAGTAATAATTTTAAATAGTTTTAAAAATGTAATAAAACTACAGATATTGTGAATTAAACATAAGGTTAATATATAAAAATAAATAACATGTTTGCTGAAATTGAGCAAAAAAGTCAGACCAAAACCTTATTTAACAAAATGTTTAAAGGTCAGTCATTACATGAGAATTTTACTGTATGATAACTTTGAGTAAAAATACCAAAGTTTCAGAGCATCATGGTATTAACACCAGACTTTAAAAACAAATTGTATAAATGTCAAAGTATTTTGCTAATTTCTAATTACACAGAATACTCTACCTTTTTGCTGTTCTGCTCTAACACACTGATTTTAGGTATTTATTTTGTCAGGTGATATTTTCTAGTAGCTAATATTAAATGTAACATGCCACATGTAGCAACAGCAGCTTTCAAACAGCATTGCCTTCATAATAATGATTGCTTGCATCCAATAGTTTTCACACGATGACTGTTCATGATCAGAAATGTTTGCAAAGAGCTGAATTTGACTTTCCTTTAAATAAGGAAAAATGTAGTAGCCTTTGTGAGAGATGCAGAGGGCTACATGACTGTATGATGTTTACAGCTGGAGAAAAACTCTGAAAAAACTCTGGCCACACCAGCATTTCCTTTGGCATCCCATTAAAAATACTATCAATAGAAAGTCAAAATAGAAAGACAAAAACCTTAGCTGTTTATAGCATTTTAAAACTTACAAAGTATACCTTCCTATCCAGCCCACGCCTAAAAAACTAAAATTTTTATTTTTTACTGCAGTTATATTGTTTTGTTTTTAGTCACACATTGTTTCCCCAACTTGTTTCTCTATAACAAAAAACAAATTGGAGGACTGCATCACCTGTAGGATATTTTACTGAAATAGATTGCACAAACCATGATGAAATTAGTCTTTTGTTGCTTCCTGAAAGTAAGCAAATATTTGAAAATGCAATTTATGGTCACTTTTCATCCATGTCCCCAGAATCTAAATGAGAAAATATAGACTGTGTTGCATTCTCTGGTGTTATAACATAAAATACTGTAAAAAAAATGATCCCTTTTTAAGTGTGCCAATATTACTAAATAAATTAGCCTAATGTTATTATTATTATATAAAATTCCAGCATGCACCTAAAATTAAACCAATACCAAAACCTAAAATCTCAAATGTCAGCACAGATGGTTACACACAGCAAAAGAAGGCTAAGGCATGCTGGATGAGTTGGTTACTCCCACAGCAGAGGTGAGACCTTCTGTCTGGCTGCTGACAGCAAGCTTTTATATTATCTAACAGCTTTGTATCTGTAAATGCACCCTGTTCTCCAAGCACACCCTGAAACCCAATGTATTGAAATAAACTCTCCACAGAGCCTATTAGTGATGGTGTATCTATTTCTGTCTGTGGCAGTCTATGATTGGATTTCTGCAAACACTGTGGTGTTTAAAGGCTACTGACCCACCAGGTCTTTTTCAAGAATAAAAACAAATGAATTGAGGAACAATATGTAACACATGCACTGCAGAAATAAGTATACTTCACATAGTGGTGCTACCTAGTCAAATGTTTAGTAAAATAGAAATATTGGAATTTAGGATTAAGCACAAATCTTTGGTTTTGAAACATAACAGCATTGGCCATGGTTGTTACAAATAAAATATTGCACTGATATTTAAGGGACAAAGCCTTGAAATGTGCCAAAAAATTAAATTTAATGGAGGAAAAGGGGAGCTTAGAGGCACACAGCAATCTCCCTGTGATTATTTTAATTAGAAGCAATAACACAAGCCTCTAGGCTACTATATTTTAAAGCTAAGGTGAAGCAGAAAAAAACAAGTTTTGCATCACAAGATGTTCAGGAAAAGGCATCTTTAGCATTTAATGTGCTTACAGAATAGAGTGGCAACATTTAATTTTAATGCATTGAACACATGGTCTCCCAATGTTCAATGCATAGAGATGTGGACTACATGGATCTCATGCACAATAATCCACTTTCAGAGGAGATAAAATACAGCAGCCATGAATGTAAATGAGCAAAGAACTAAAGCCCTATTCACAGTAGTGCATCACAGGTCAAAATCAAGATAATGACAGCTGTAATGATTTCTCCAACAATCTGTCTGTGTGATTAGTGGTTTGATGAACTAAAATGTCAGGAACTAAAGGTGCGGCCTGGTTTTAACCTCTGGGTGAAATTTTATAAGAATTAATGAACAGTCTGAACATGTAGGAGGCAGAATCAATTTACGCAGAGGCATATTCATTTGTCCTGCCTCATTGTGTTGGTTACACGTTAATGGAAAAAGCAGTCATGCAAACACAAGGTGCATACTGCTCATTGTGTCCTCGCAACACCAAACATATAGAAGTTCTTCTTTTCAAGCAGGAACATTATCGCATAATCTCCTGTCAAACTTTTGTTCAGCCCAGACAAGGCATACAAATACATTAAACAAGATTATTCTTTGCTTTCAGTATAAATGACCTTTACTGAAAAATAACACATAGCTCTATAATTTATTTTATTTAAGATTACTTAACCTTAGTTCGCACAAACCAAGAAATCAAAACATCCATAGGCTCATTCATAATAAATGAGTCATGTTCTTTAGCATTCTACACATAGAAAGAAAAAACATTTAGCTTGAATTAGCGTGAGTTTGTGTGATCATCACTAGAATAGAAGATGGAAATTAAATTAGCAAATGTCAACTGTCTTTAACATCAATTACACACATTATATTTTCAGCAAATACAGTGCCAAGTATCCATACCCTTTGAACTTCTTGACGTCTTGTCACATTACAGCCTCAAAATGTATTGAATCATGATCTTATGTGAAAGACCAGCAAGAAGTCGCACATATTGTAAATTGAATGGAAAATCATTGATGTTAACCACTTTTTTTTTAAAACAAAACGTCTGGCATAATTTGTTTTCAGCTTTCCAGAGTAAACACTATATAGAACTATCTTTTATTGCAATTACACCTGCAAGATAATGTTAATGTCTTTTGTATTATAATATTTAACAGCAACGTTGACCAAAGTGCTTCACATAAAGGTAAATAGAAACAAATAAATTCAGAAGCTTTCTCAAACCAACAATAATTTGTTCTTTTTTACTTTGTTTAATTAAAATGTTGAATGTTGAATTTGTTGCTGAGTAGGTAAAAAAAACTTACAATAAAATTATGTTGCATTTTTAATAAAAAAAAAAACGTATGTCTCATGAATACTTTCAACTTGGCGATTTTGGCCTGTGGTTCTAAAGGTTTGGACACCACTGGCAAAAGTACTAGAAATAATATCATAATCTAATATCCCTGAATGCCGTCATGCTGTAACACTTATATTGAAGGACACTGTCTGTCTCTACTATCAGGAAATAGCATATTTATTAACTTGACAGCTTGAGCCCATAAAAACATCCCAAAACATCTTTTAAATCTAAAGTATGGTTTTTTTTAAACAAAATATAAGTTTCAGCACTCACCTTCACCCAGCTGGCAGCGCCCCCCTTTTGTGGCCAAAAGAGGTATTATAAAAATACACACGTAGAAAAATAAGATCACGAAAAAAAAAATTTCACTTGCCTTTCCAGGCTTTAGACAAGGAAAAAAAAAAAGACTTAGAAAATTAAGGCCGCAGAAATATTTTTTTTCACTTGCCTTTCCGGGCTTGGGACACGAAAAAAAAAAAGACTAAAACCAAGATTATTTTTCCACTTGTAAAAAAACAGTTAATTTTTCCCAAGGAGTTTTTTATTCAGCTGTTGTCACCAAAATATAAATCAATAAACAAATAAATACATATATAAATCATTAAAGGTTTCATATTTAAATTTTTGTGTGGTGATTTATCATCCACCTTTCGAATTGATTGTGACAAGTTATGTCAAGTCAAGTCAAGTTTATTTATATAGCGTTTTTTAGTAACAAGGCACTCAAAGAGCTGTACATGAGGAAAAACATTACAATGACACGGAAAATCAAACACAGAAAAACAAATCAAATGACATTAATAATCCTTGGGAGTTTACTGGTAAGAGCTGGTTCTAATCCAATCTTTCTAATAGAGGTAATTAGCTCATTAAGTCCTCTGTGGTAAGGAATTAATCCGGTGCTAGAAGAAAAATTATAATATTAATCCTTGAGGTCGCTGGTATGAGGCAGATGTGGTCCCATTATTCAAATAGTAACAGTCATGGACACTCACTGAAGTCTAAGTAGAGAAGCTGGATCACTGGTATAAAACAGTTTAGGTCCAAACTTTTTAAATACTAATAATGTTTGGCTTTCACTGGTATGAAATAGTTGTAATACAATCCTTCTAAGAAATCTAAAAATCTATGGTTATTGGTGTAAAAAGAGCTTTAGTCCAAATTTTCAAATACTAATAATATTTGGCTTTCGCTGGTAATCCTTCTGAGAAATGTGAAAATCTATGAAAAGTAATTAACACTAGAACTCCCAGGGCCGTCAATTTGATAGTTTTGAAAGTTTGACATGCCATAACTCTGGTTTATTAAAACTCTTATCTTCCTGGCATCCTGGCTTTTTCTGAACCTGTGTCTTGTGTGTTCCTATGTCTCTATTTAAAAAAAATAACGAAGTAAATAAAAGATCTAAGTATTTCTACCTCTAACTACCACAGCCGCTATTTTGACAGCCCTATTATTTACATTGATTTTTTTTCCCGCGGCTGAATATACGCGCGAGCGTTGCCTAGCAACCGCCATTCTAGAATGCAGTCAGAGAAGGAGGTTGTTGGCATCCTACAAATGGCTTCTAGAAGGGTATTTTCTGCTCAAGAGGCATTGGAAATGCTTCAAAAATTACATGATTGTGATTCTGGAGTCGAGAGGGATTCTGACGGCTCTTGGTCAGCATTCAGTTCGGGTCAGAGAGTGAGCCTCCCCCGGCTAAAAAACACGAGTCGTCCCGTTAGCAAGAGGTTGTGGCATATTATTTCAAGAAAGTAAAAGACTAGCCTATGTAACAATTTAATCATTTTAGGCTATAGTTTGTAGATTAGTAAACTAATAATCTATAAACTATAGCAACACTGCCACAATCAGGTTCAGAGACCGGGAGACGAGCCAAGTGCCCAGTGCCCAGTTATAAACCCAGCAAACCAGCTCACTGGCAGGAGAGAAACTAAAAAGCAAGGTACTAATAATGGAAAAAGAAATAAACAATAAGTTAGGTCATAGATATAGTGGCCCAGTAACAACAATCTATTATGCGCTTTACAGCATTTACATCACATGACGAGTGCACACCTGAGAAGGAGGAGGAGATAGGAAAGGATGGCACTGTGTGGACAGTAGTAGGGGAGGAAGAAAGTAGAGGGAGGCGTCAGAGCCAGAACGCATTGACAGAGCGCCAGATCCAAGATGCCCAGACCACGTTCCTCTGCTTGGTGGACGCCAAAATGCTCATCCACGTTCAGGGCTGCAGGGTGGCTGAGGCCCGCAGAGTTTTAGGAGATAATTCCTCCTCGGACATGAGTGTGGATGAGCTGAAGGCATTTTTAGCACTAGTTTATGTCCGCGAAGTGAAAGGGGGGCGTAACATGGAGCTGTCCAGGTTTTGATCAGATTAGTAAAGCTTTTTTTTTTTTAAATGTACCCACTACTCTGTATTATTTTTCAGTATCATTTATAAATAATAATAAAACATAATAGGTTTTGATCAAATACTATTATTAATTCTTGCCAAAACCATAATTTTATAGCGTGCAAGAAAACCTGTAGCATTCTGACCAATATAATGCGATGACGTCATCACCGCCTCGCATCCAGAATGCTCGCCGTCAAATTGACGGGCTTGGGAGTTCTAGTAGTGTTAGAATTCTGGGAGTTCTAGTGTTAAATCACACATTTAGGTAAAGTAAGATAGGAGGGAAAAAAATCATATTTCAGGCTCTATTCTTAGCAGAATACAGTCTGAAGTAGTACAAAATCCTCAGCAGGGGTAAGCAACACATAATTAAAGATTTAGCAAGGGTACGGCGGAATCTTGAGGGTGCGAATATATATAAGTCTGGGTGTGTTTGCAAGAATTAGACCGTCAACACTGATAGAAGCGCCATTGTCCTTGAGAAGAGAGGTGGAAGTTTAATCAATCGGCCGCATAGTCCTATCAGCACACAGCTGTGCTGGGGAAGAGCGTCGTGTTTATATAACATCCAGGAGATATTTTGTCGATAGCCAGTTAGCAGAAGTTGCCAAGGCCACATTGGGGTGCCAGATTTAGAAAAACATTAAATGTTGTGGTTCAGGCAGTTGTGAATTTCCAACTACCTTAACAGTTTTACTGGTATGTCTCAATTGCGAATCCAAATAGGCAAATTTCTGGTACTGTCCACAGATCTCGAGAATATTACTTCTCCAAGATTCTATCCTTTAACCTCTGAGTCCAACCGCTGCCAGGGTGTGATTCTGTTCAAGAATAGCGTCCAGCTTGCGATTCTGCTCTCCTAACATTTCAGCCTGAGTATTGATCGCTCTACAGACTCCATCCAACATCGCAGGCAGCTTCGGAACGGTTTGAACAGCCGCCCACATTTTGCGAATCACTCCATAAGCCAGGTAACCACCAACTCCAAAAAGCAGAAATCCTGTTATCAAAAGTCCAAATATGTACACATCTTCTATGTCCTCAACCGACATTGTAGTCAGGCACACAATCTTCCACTGCTTCCAAGAAATCATTGTGTATCCAGAGAAGAACGTCCCATCTGGACAAGAGGGTTCTCCTTTACCCTGTCTTCCCGTCGAAAAAATTTGATCACTTACGTTGAGAGACCAGCTGAACAAATCTATAATTTACAGGTTTGAAGGATATGCAAAGCAAGGTTCTGAGAAAAATACAGACAAAAAGCAGAAGCAGGGATCAGCAAGGAGGAAAGGAGAGAAAACGCGTGTCTTCCACCGAGAGCAAGAGAAAAAACATGATAAGCATGTACTGACAACAAGTTTTAAGGCCATTTGCAAGATACAAACTTGGTCCCAAGAAAGAGCAGTCATGGTGGGCAATTGTCCTTTGTCCTACAGATATACTTGATCAATACTGTGGTTAATTCTATATCGCACATGAATAAACAAGCTTGGTATGATAACATAGCATGGCCAACAAGCACGCTATTTGTGTCCTTTTAGTGTATTTTATTTTACTTTACAACAATCTCATTTACAAAATTGGACATTGGTTCTTGGAAACCATCCATTTGAACAACACAGCTGTTAGTGAAGGCTGGTGGTTTTATTCCAGCGCCTCCTGTGGTAGAGAAAGTATTACAAGGACAAACACTTAGAAATATAAGCCTCTCAAAAATATTTTTTCTCACTTGACTTTCAGGGCAGAACAGAAAAAAACCACAAAAAAACTTAGAAATATTCTAATCAAAATTGTTTTTTCACTTGCCTTTCGGGGCTTCCGTAGTGCAGAAACCATGGCTGTAATCATGTAAACTGTTCTGTTCTGTACTTTTTGATAACTACAGGGATATTTGTTTTACATCCTCATCCTGAACAGGGAAAAATGCTGAACTAAATATCAAAGGTGTTTAACAATTACAGCAAAGCTAATTATTAAAAAATCCTTGCCTTTTTAACTTAACTCCTGTAAAAGTGATGTAGCACTTTCCCAGTTTGGTTCAGCCTGGGGTCATTGACATCGATAGATTGCTGTAATTCACCTGCATTTAATAATGTAATGATGTCTTGGTGGGTTGTTGCATTAGCTGATTCATTTTTGCAGCTATCCTTGTGCTTAAACAACCAGCCATTGGTGTTTCACATTTTTCAATGAAGCGTACAGGGGCTGACTTTTAATGGGAAGGACAGAAGAGTTCTCCACAGCAGAATGAAGAACAGGACAGGTACTGCCTTGAAGGATAAACACAGGAAACTAAAACATCTAATTACCAGTCTAGCTTCTATACTGGAAGAAACAAATAAAATGTATATACATGCTTTATACCTGCACAACATTGCTACAGCTCTCTGTTTTTTGTGCATGACTCAAATTGTGTGAGCTGAACATTTCTCCTAAGTAACGGTCTCTAATATAATGATGTTTTTTTTCTGTCTTCAGAGATGGTATTTTTCGAAGGTGTCATACAGTTATTTTTAGATTTGGTTCGATACTGAAATGAAGCAACTAAAAGAGAAAATACATTAGCTTTCATTGGTGCTTACTCATTCTCATCTGAATATCGAGATATGTCAGCTACCTCCTTCATGTGTCTCTACAGCTTCCTCCTTTACACCATGCTGACATTAATATTAAGCAAAAGGTTTTAATGTAAAGACTAATATACCACAGAGGCAAGTTTGAAAATAAGGATTTAAAAAAGGAGAATTGATGCTCTAATTTGGGGGTGTCCAAACATTTTGCACCATGGGCCAAAAGTTGAAAGGGGCCATATTTAAAAAAAATTTTTTATTGAAAATGCCAAATCATTTAATTGTGAATTCTTTTCTCATTGCCTACTCAACAACAAAAAAATCTATATTTTAATTAAACAAAGTAGAAAATAACAAATTATTGTAGGTCCAAAAATGGGTCTCAAGCGTTTGACTTGGCTGTACAGTTTTCTAACTTTTTGGGTTGAATGTTTTCTATTTTGTTTCTCTAGATATAGTTTTATTTTAGTTTATAACCAGCAACAACAATGAGAACTTTGAAAAACCTTAAGACAATTTTAATTATTGGGTGTGCCCAAGACTGTTTTCGAATAAAATGTTGCTGGATGTTTGTGGCCCATCTGCAAAGATAAAGCTAATAAAAAACATGGCAAAAGAGTGCACCATTCCTAAACTGCGTCCAGGAGCCACACAAAACTATTCCAAGGGACACAAATGTTACCCGGGCCACACTTTGGACACCCCTTGTCTAATCGTCTATCTATGATGACACAGGACTTGCTGGGTCACATCTGCAATTGTGGTTCCTGCTCCATTATCAAGAAGCTGACGATGTAATTTATCCATTTTCTGCTAACATCCTTCTTCAGTGACTATATTTCACAATCTATGTTGGTCAAATTACTTGTGATTGATGTTTGGCTATGATTTGCCAAGAAACCTGCATTACATATTGACTCAAATAATCCCTTGTGAATGTTTAAAGTAATTCTCTTATGACGAGGACTACAAATCAATAAACTGTATAAAACTGGAGGAAATCCTAATTCTTTTTAAGAATCATCAATCAACAGATTAACAAATTATCTAGTATACTGATGTGTTATTTTCAGATCTTTTGGTATTTTCATGCTTTTCCACTCCCTGTGGTTTTGAAATTAGGGTGTTTAATTTTTCACTCTGTCAGTGTCTCACCAGCTCTTCAGAAATGCATGAAACATTACTCAGTTGAGCGTGTGATTTTCTTCTTTCCTGACACTGTTGCCTGCCTTCACCATGTTCACATACTGTATCTGTCTCTGCTGCTGAGCAGCCACTGGCACTGCGCATAGTTAGGATATTCTTCTGAAACTCAATGGGTTTTAATGATGCAGATTTAAAGATTACTTGTTCCAGACAGCTGAAAGTCAAAGTTAGATATGTTTCAAGAAGCCAAAAGTTGTTTTTTGTTTTGTTTTTTTTACCGTGTCCTGTCCGGCAGAGTAGCGCTCGGAATTGTTATCTGAGTGCCAAGAAATTGCCCAACAGATTTACTTTCACAAGCGGCGGATCACAGCTTATGCTTTAAAGCTCTGTTTGATATTTATAAAAGAAACTTTATTATAAACTTCTTTGGGAATATTTAAATTGTTACAGACATGGAGACTGAAATGAAAAGGAAAAAAGAAGCTCAAAAAAGAGAGAGACGGGGCAAAAAGGACACACCACCACCCAAGCAGAGGCCCGACAGAGCCCAGGGGGCCAGGCCCCGGCAAGCAGCCACCGGGAGTGAGCCAGCACACACCAAAGCACCCGGCCCCGGACACCGAGAACCACAAATATACCAGCGAGACTCCAACCACCGGCAAGTAGTTTGGTGGGGAGGAAATAGGCCCCCCATAATATGGGGGCAACTAAGCTGATCCAGGAGAGGGAGCAGTCCAAGACCCAACCTGTCACAAAAAAAACTAAAAACAAAACAGCCACACACTCCCACCCTCATGCATACACATAAAATCACTCGCACCAAACGTAAAGACAAACAACAATGGACGTCATACACTCACTCACACTCCCCATACATACTCTATACTCCCAGGTCCAGGCGCCGGTACCCCCTAGGGGCAACCGGCCCCCGGACCCAAGAGGTGGTCCCCTTATCTCCTGGGGCAGAGACAGGCAGACAGCGCCGGCAGCGCCCAGACTCGGGTGACCCCGGCCCGGCTCCCGCCCCCCCCCCCGCCCCGAATCCAGTCCCCAACAACCCCCATTCACCTCCGGAGAGGGGGCTATGTACAAAAAAGGGGTCCACATGGCTCAAACCAGCCTGCCAACCGGAGCCGCCCCAGGACGGAGCAGTCCCGACCCCCCCAATGAGCTCTGATCCCAACCCCATGAGTCTCCCACCCCCAGTGAACCCCAACAAGAACCTCCCCACAGGGCCACACCCAACAAGGACACCGATATCGAACACATGCCCCCGAACCCAAACGCTACTAATCCCCTCCCCCACAAGGGCACATCCCCACAGGTGAACTCCATGGCTGAGAAGCCGATGAAGCCACACCCACACAGCGCAAGCTCCACACACAGCCCCGCTCTAAGCACCGCCGCCACACCCCGCTACCCTACCACACAGCGTGCCGCAACGGCAAGGCCAGGGCCCCACGCAACGCCACCCCCGCCCACTGGCGCAACAGGGGAGACCCCACCGAGCACCGCTCCCACAACAGGACCCCCGACCCCGCACCATGACGGGACAAACTCATCCACCAAGAGGTCCCTGGCCAGCGGCAGGCACCCAGGGCCAGTGTCCCCCACCACGCCACCCTCAGCCACAAAAAACACTACATCACTGCCACTGCAACGACCGCCCAGGGAGAAACACTATCCAGCTCAGCTCCACCATCGCCGCCCAGCCGATCCAAACACCAGTGACCCCACACCCCAGAGGTGGACACAACCCCTCCACCCCAGAGGCTGCAGCCCCTCCACGCCACCCCCCAGCCCACCACCCCGATCCCCCCCCCCGAACACGACAGCCAGCAGAGCAGCACACCTCCAAGCCCGCTCAACCCCCCCAGACAGCGCCAGCAGCCCCAGCCCACCAGTCCACGAGAGGGATACATGCACCAGCCGGGTACCTGGGCCATGCAGGCCAACCGCTCCAGGCCAAGCACAACCCGCCAGCCGCCCCGGTGCAGTCACAAGACATGCTCCGCCGTCCCACCCACCCGACCGCCAACCGCAGCCCGGCGCCCGACCATGGGCCAGAACCACAGAAGGAAGCCGTGGAAGAAGGCCACGGCAGCCCCAGTTACCGGGCATCCCGCCAACTCCACCCCCAAACACCGGGGGCGCCCCATCCCGCTGGCCACCCGCACCCCCGCATGGCGCACCACGGACCACCAATCAATCCAGCCGGCCAGCCCCTCCACCTAAGCGGGGCCACATCCCAGTCAACGCCAGCTAAGATCCCCCTGCCGGAGCCCGGCACTCCCCCAACCGGCAGACCAGGGCCCAAAGCCAGGAGCCGAGATCCAAGGGAACCCAAGCGATCCCGAGAGAGCCGGAACGCCAGCCCCAGCACCCAGACAATCCCCAAGACCCGACCTACAACCCCAGCCCAGACCCAACTAGAGGGCCCACTTCCTCTCCCGGTCTCCGACCACAGATGGGAAATTGCAAACGGGGGTGTGAAAAGACCCCAAGCCTGCCTCCACCAGCTCAAATGTGGTGTTGATGCGTGTTGTTGTAGTGTGCATTTAAAAAGAAAAAACGGTGGGGAAGAGGATCTGCCGCCACCCCCCCCACCGCACCCTCTGAACCCTCAATGTCTACATGCAATTATACCCTTATAGGTGAGTGCAGGCACCAGAGGTTAGGCTACTAAGATATCCTCCTTCTTGATGCCATTGAGTGCTCCCACCCCCAAGGCCCTACATGTGAATGTCATGAAAATGTTATAAGTGAGAGTGTCTAAGTTGTACAATAAAATTGGGGCACAGGCTGCCATGGGATCACAGAGATGGAAAACTCTTGCAGCACTCCAATGGCTCACCCGCACCCCAAGGCCCTCCATGAGTGATAATGTGATGGAGCTGGCGGAGGGAGGTGTCCGGGGATGGGGAGGGAAGGACTGGGGGGCAAACCGCTCTCTCAGGGAACCAGCTACCCGTCTGACCCCAATAGGCACCCCCGTTTGCCGAGTCCCCACAAAGGAGGGAGGTATAGGCACATCTGCCGTGCAAAAGACTAGGGACAGGTAACAGGCCCCAAGAACCAACTGAAAGCCGGGACCAACGACCCCAGCCCCCCTCCCGGAACCACCCAGACCCTCAGACGCCGATCCCCAGCCCCGTTAACCAGTCCGCCGCCCGAAGTGGTCACCGACCCCCAACAAAAAGGAGCCAGCCAGAAGCGCCCAAGCGGCTAAGAATGCAGCCCCACTCCAAACAAAGGAGCAGACCTGCCGGCCCAGCGCAACCAAAATACGCCACACAAAGGAGGGCACATGACCAGCATGCCCAGCTACCCCCGAACCCAAGGGGCAGAGCCAACAGAGCGCCCAGCCCCCGATGCCCAGCACCAGACAGCAGCCACAACCAGGCAAGCAGGGCAAAAAAACACATCCCATTCCAACACCAAGGCCGCCACCAAACCACACCCGACCCAAAACGGCAGGCCCACCCAAATGCAAGCTCCAGGCCAGGATAGGTACACTTACCCCACCCCATAGACAGGCAAACCAAGACCACCGGGCCAGCTGGGCAGTCAAGCTGACCCCACGATGCACCACCCCGCTCACTACCATGCCCAAGGGAAAGACGCCGGCCCAGCAAGCCGAAGGGTGCCACAGAAAGGCCCCAGCACATGCAGCAAAGAGGCCACACCCACATCCAGAGACGCAGACCCACCTACAACCAGGTCAGCCAAGCAAAAACGATAGAGCTGAGCCAGACCACAGATCCCCCCGAGCCAGCGCCACAGCAACACCACACATCCTTCTGTGCATTCGTAGGGGCAGGGCGAAGACCACTAACACCAAGCACACACAACCCACCAAGAACCATCCAGCAAACGAGCAAACCCCACCCCGGTACGAGGCCGAGAAGCCCAACGCAAGCGCAGAGCTCAGCGACGCCCGCCCTGCCACACCCACGCTCGGAGGTCAGAGCCGCCGCGCACAGGACCACCGCCCCAACACCACAGCACGCCATACAGTGGAGGACGGAATGCAGCAAAGAGCACCCAAAGCAAAAGCAGCACACAAAGCTCACATTGCGCAAATGCGCCCACACCAGCCCCCCAAAAACAAGGCCCCCCGTGAAAGTGCAGCCCCACGACAAGAAGACCCACAGCATCCAGGTCCTAGAACATGCTCGACACCCATACCCCTGCCAGAGGCAGCCCCACAAGAAGACCCACCCTGAGGCCCACAAAAGGCTAGAGAGCCCACAGAGCCAAAGCCAAAACCCATCCGGAAGACAAGACCAGTCATCCCCGAGACCAAACCCGGCCAACCCGCACACTCGAACCATGCAGACCCCTCCGAACCCCCTCCCCCAGACAGAAAAAGGACTGGCGTCAGTAACCGGAACCAAGACAAGGAACCAGAAACCAAGCCGGAACCACCCAAGACCAAACGACGCCCACACCCATTCAAGGCCAACCACCCATCCCCATCCCAGAAGGAAACCTACACCCACCCCAACATTCGAACAACTCCCAGAGCACATAAGACATTGGACACCCAGGTTGACCCCGCCCCACCCCCTTCCGCAGACCCTCTGCCCCACCAGCAGAATGTGCTCCTTGAAGGAGGGAGCACCTGCAATGAGATGGGACCTACCCGCCAGTTTCAGAGGCCCCTATGCCCACCGATGCACCAAAAGTCTCCAAGCCAGGGCCAGGCGCCTGGGAATGCACCAGCCCAAAACCCCGGCGACATACCCGAGCCAAACGTTTTACATCTGGAACATCTAGTTCTTGTGAGACAGCCTGTTGTGGTTATTGATCTACATGGATTTATGCGGCAGATGAGAGATTAGTGTTTCTCACCAGACAGACAGACAGACAGACAGACAGACAGACAGACAGAGACAGACAGACAGACAGACAGACAGACAATATTTTTCACATCAACTCACCCTCTGTTCTCATTATAAGCTCAAACCCGCCTGAGCTAAACAGTTCAATTAACTACAGATATGGGTTGAAAGGCCACTCGGAGAGTAAGAAGTCATTACTCCCAAAGCCACATAAAGTCAGATTACAATTGGAAAAGGCACTCAAGGACAAGTTTAAGAAGACATGTCCGATGGTCTGATGAGACTGGTGTAACTTGATTCAGTTACACCAGTTTCGTCAGGAGGAGTGGGTTAAAAAAATCCTGCAAACTATTGTGAGAAGCACTGTAAAGACCATACAGTTTAAAGGGCAATTAAACCACATTCTGAGTAAACTTCTGAATATGAAGAAAGAAAAAAAGAAAAAGATACTCTGGCTCAAAAAATTATCTTGCTCATTATTTTTGGAAATGAGCAAAGAAAAGAAATTAATTCTGAAATTATGACCTAAAACAGTAAAGGATTAATCTGATTTAATGTCAGATATTGAATTTTGGAAAAGAAAAAGAAAGAAGTATTCTCAGTGGCGCTTGGGAAAGAAGTAGACTGGGCCTCAATGCAGCTGTCCAGGAATAAATTTTCAACCTTGGGACCTTTGCTGCATGTCTTCCCCCCGCTTCACTCTATTCCCATTTTCTGTCTGATTACTGCAAATAAAGGCCACCAGTGCCACAACAACATTTAAAAAGAAATACTCCTGAAAGTTTTAACTTTTTCAGATTTTAAATATCTTAGATTTTCAAAATAAAAATGATCCATTGTTGTCTGTATAACAAATTATACACACTGAATGACTATTTCAGTGATTTGAAACAAAGCATTTTAAAATGCTGTAGCCACAGCAGGTATGATCTAGGTGCACAATAATCAAAAGGAAAAAAAGTTAAATAAATAAAATTGCCATTTAACTAAAAAGCCTCATAGTAATTCACTAATACACATTATTACTACAAAATAATTATTTTTATTTTTTAATTGATGAATAACAATTCACTTAGTAAAGCATTATCTGCAAAAAAGTCCTTTTTTAAATATGTATCTGCATATTGCTGTTGCAACTGTCTAATGTCTTATTATTTGACCAGATTACACTCTTGATGATCTGAAGTTAAGTTACACTCCCATTAAAGAGTAATTATTTTAGTTTGAGGGAAAATGACAAAATCAAACATTTAGTAAATATTGCTGCAGATCAACCCTCAGCTTATATTTATGCAATGCATAAGGGTGCATAAGGGTTGTACATAAAGATCTGATTCTGTAATTCTGCCAGAATTTCAAATTAAAATCTGGTTAGGAAAGCAATATATTAAAGTTAATATTTAGTTATGGTGAAAAAGTATCTACTCACAGGCAGTCGCAAAAACAACTAGAACTGCATGTCTGATAGTGCAGGACTGAAACTGCGGTCTCATACTATTAGATTTTGTTGCTGTTCCAGGGTAGCTGCGGCTTCCCTTAGCAACTCTGGTACAGATTTGGACATAGTGATTTCCCACTGTCTCTGAACACAATCTTTGCGCTCTCATTTCATTATGGGAGCAATGCACAACGCTCCCTAACGTACAAGAAGCATAATGGTATGGTCTGGGGCAGTAGAACAAGAGTTGCCACTGACGTCACTCTTCTGCGCCGCTAGGAATTGCAAAGTCAAACTGATTTATGGAACACGTTTAGGGGGCGCGGGCATGAAAACGAAAAAGCTTTTTCCACTTAGTTATTTCTTTAGTTGTGTCACACAATGAGCAGTCTTGAAGAAGAAAATGAAAACACAGTTTGAAAGATCTATTAGCAATTTCATTTATGAGTCAAAAAATGCAGCTATAACTTTAAAATGAAAAAGCATTTCTGTTAATACATTTTAATTTTCAAATTGGACATTTCAAAATGAATTTTGGTCGCTTTGTGCTGGGACATCTTTTGAAAATGAAATGTTTAACATTTTATTTATTATTTTAATTACTATAAAAATTGAGCAGTCTTGGAGAAGAAAATGAAAATGCAGTTGAAATTATTTATTTTTAATGTTATTTATGAGTCAAAGAATTGAGTTTCATTTTAAAAATGAAAAAGCATTTTATTAATACATTTTAATGTGAATATTGGGACACATTTGCTTCTATACCTTATGACCAGACCTGTGAAATCAAAAAATCAGTTGAATAGAACCTTTATGACAATATAAAGTAGGCTAAAATATCCAAAAATGCACATCCAAATCCACAATCATATAAAAGACCCTTTGCCAGTCATTGAAAATGCAGTAATTAGGAAAAGGGGTCAATCATTTTTACACAGGGCCAGATTGTTTTGGTTTTTTTGCAGCCTCAAAATTGCTTTTTGTGTTTCCCAGTGTCCTCTTTGTGTAATATTAACATTTGTTTAATGAAACATTTCAGAGTGACAAAAAAGCAAAAACAGAAGAAATATGTAAGGGGGTACACTTTTTACAGCATTCTGTATGAGCATGAGAATCTGTTTAGTCATTTACTGAGCTTTGAAATGTTGTTCTGCAGATTCAGCTGTCACAGATTCCTACTAACAAAGAAACTATGTCAGTGTTTTAACTGTTTTAGTTGAGTTAACAATGATCATAGCAAATCTGTTAAACAGTATCTGGAGAATCAGTGCCTGAAAAATACCCAGTCTGCTTCAGGTATTTGTAAAAACTAATTTTTTTATTTGGCCAAAACGTTTTTACCATTTGCCTAAAAAACATTATTCATCTGTAGGTCCATGGGTCAGACAGTCTGAGTCTCAGCTATAACCATGTTTTATACTCTTGGCACCCAGCTGTCATCTGGGTGTAAAGATGAAAGATGACTCTCATCTTAAAGACAGAACTTCAGCAAAAATGTGATGATGAATACTGATTTTACAATCTCAGTAAGACAGAGCAAAGATGTATTCAAGAAGAACTTGCCAGGGTGCATCAAGACTAAAGAGGAAGAGAGTTACCACAACATCAGGTTATGATAATCAACCTCTTGATCACAGGCAGCGCTCTCTTATCAACTCAGGTTCCATTTACATAATATTAAATGTAGGTTTTCAAGAGTCCCAGTGACTCAATAAATTCCATCCATGCTCAAATTATGGAAACATAAAATTAAAGCATAGTTAGCTCTCTTCCAATTTTCTTCACAGCTGAAAAATACCTTATTCTTTCACCCAAAAGTGGCAAAGGAAGAGATTTTACTCGTCAAAACGTCTATATCATATTCCATCTGACCATATTCCTGATAACAATAATTTGTAACATGAAGTACACCTGTGGCTTATTCTGCTTCCTTTCTTTTGCCAAAAAAACTCTGTATTTGTTTATAATTCTTTAAACAATTGCATTTGCACTAGCTCTAAGGAGTGAATGCTGCAATAATGTTTTTTAATCTGCAGCAAGAAAAAAAACAAGGAGAAACATGAAAAATTATCCAAACAAATGTGCAGATATTCTTTGTTGATCTTCACAAAACTTTAGCAAAAGAAATAAAACATTAAACCAGGTACATCTCCTAAACAAAGAATATAATTTAAAAGTAATTTCAGTTCAGTAATTGCCTATTAAAAAATTGTTATATTACACAAGGGTAACAAAATAATGTTTTATATATAAATGTTATATTATGGTTTACAAAATCACTGCAAAAGGAAGCTGGCTGCTCTCAAAGTCACACATGCAAACATAATTATGGAAAGTCAAGTAGATGGAACAATATGCCATAGAAAAGGCACATAAGTATTGTGTATTTGTCCCCCATACACAAGCAAGGGAAAAAAATGAAGTCTAGGTAGGGTCATGAAGCCAAGTCTTTTCATTAATTTAAGGGAGATTCGCAAGGTGTGGACTGCGCCTATTATTCAGACCTTTGAGAGTGAAGTGCCTTTAAATGACACCTCATCAGGGGGTGTTTTTGTCCATTCCTAACAAGAATAGACTCTTGTTAGGAATTATTATTCCTAACAAGAGTCATCATACAAAGACGTATTCAGGACCTGGGCTGCTTCTGGCACATTCCCTGTGTCAACTCACTCCTGAACCAGAGACAACATCAGAAGAGCATCACCTGGGCAAAGGAGAAAAAGGCTGAACTGGTGGTCCACAGCCAGATTTTTAGATTAAAGTAATGTTTATATTTCATTTAAAAATCAAGATCTTAAGATCTGCAGGAAATGTGTTAAGGCACAGAATCCAAGTTGTGTCATGTCCAGTGTGCTAGTTCTACAATTCCCTCTGCTGAGAAGCTTTATGGAGATGATTTTATTTTCCAGTAGGACCTGCCCACACAAAAGACCCAATACCTGATTTAATGACCATAGTATCTACTTGACTGACAAATCTGGACTGACGTGAACCCCATAGAGAATCTAGGGAAAATGAACGTTGCCTGAAAGTGTGCGTAAATTCAAGCAAATGTTTGACCTGCCGTGAAAATGTGCGACAATGATAAATTGCAAAAAACCAAAACATACCTAAATACACTGAAATATGACTCCATTCAGTTTTAGTTAATTAATGGAGCATCAAACCTGATGTTTCTTCATGACTTTGAGCTTTTATGGTTTAAACCAGAGCGATGAAACTGAATCACATTTAGTCTCATAACGTAACAAACCTCAGGAAATGATGGAAACAACCTCATTCAGATGTAACTGTAACATCCTCTGTTTCTGTCACCTGTAGATGGAAATGCTCATTGGTCCATGCGCTGAGGAGCATTAATGTATGTGAATCATCTAAGAGGCACTTTCATTCTCACTGAGAAGAAAACGGCATCAGATCAGCAGATTAATTCCTAACAAGGTAGATTTGATGATTCCTAAGGTGGACAAGCTGAAGATAATCACATGTCCATGAATAGCTGCATAAAGAATCAGAATCAGAAAAGCTTTATTGCCAAGTACGTTTTTGGACATACAAGGAATTTGTTTTGGCGTAGTCGGTGCAATACAATACAAGTTGCGCGTTATTGTGGAACGAGGGCAACTTTGGCACCGCTGGAGGACATCGCCAAAGAAAGAAGAGTGTTTTTAGTTTTTTTTCAAAGATCGTACTGATCTGCTGGCACATGATGATGCATGGCTTATTAGCCGGTTTAGATTGTCCATAGCAATTATTTTGGAGCTCTGCACAGAGCTGGCTTCAGTGTTACAGACGAAAACCAGGAAGAACCGTGTGTCACCAATGCCAGTTCCAGTTCTCACTATGCTGCGGTCTTTTCAACCGGAGCCTTTCAGAGGGAGCTGACCTACATGTCGGGTATTTAACAGTCATCCCTGAGCTGGGCCATGCCAGCTATATGGGTTGGTCTCATCCATATGTTGCTCTGATATAGAAAGTTCCACAGAACTGTGGCTCTCATTTGCAGCAAGGAGATGATTTCTGAATGTAATCAGAGCTACGGACTGCACCGATACTGCTATAATGGCACCAGCTCTAAGTATAAATTTAATTCAATACATGTGCAACCTATTTTATGCGCAAATGTAGTGGCACGATGGCCTCCTCAACTCATGATTCTTTTATATCATCAAAATAATTATAATTAATCTTATAATAAGAGTTGTGTTGGGAGCGATGGCAGGCTACGAGGTAATTTTCTATTTTTTATGTGACCTCCTGAATGGTTGTAAAGATTTAAAGTACATCACACAGTGTGTGTGGTGACAGTTTTCCTAATAGAAATATAGGAGGCATATTCATGTCATTATAATGATCAGCATTGAGCTATGAATGAGCTCAGTACAGCACCTAGACAACGCGTTTGGATTTAATACACACATTGTAGAACTAAATGGGTTCAAGCTGACAAACGTTTGATTTTCAGTCAAGTTTGAGTACCTGATGTTATACAAGTATGTGTTGGTCTGCTGTAATGCACTACAAACATATCTCATTGTGCATAGACTCAGGGTGTATTCACACCAGGAAAGTCCATTGGTCCGCTTGTTTGGTCCGGACCAAAAGCGGACTTTTATTTTTTTCGCTTTCACACTGTACTTTTTGCAAGTGAACTATTACTTGTAAACAAAGCCACGTGGGTGACGATCATTGTTCCCATTGGACACAAATGACGGGACAGAACAGAGCACAGACCCAGAAATATAGGAAAACAACTGTAGATGTGCTGCGTGCAGCAACTCTGTTCTGCATTGTGCTGTTATTACAGCTGCAATATTATTGTGTGAGTCAATGGCAGCTCGTTTAACACAGATTTTGTAACGTTCTGTTTATAATTTTGGAACGGCACGGAAAATGCATGCTGAACGCCGAAGGAGACGAGGTTATTTACGTGCCCGCACTGGGACTTCCACAACATGCCAGTAGCAGCGTTGCTTAGCAACATACAGGTATGATTTCAGTATAACGTACACTTTTGCTACCGACTACGGTGACTTGTTTAGTCCAAAGAGATGTACGTTTTCTGTAGTTGGTTCAGATTGGGGCCGGTTCGTATTCAGACCATAAGCGAACCGCACCAGTTTGAAAGCGGACCGAGACCACCGCAAAAAGTGGGTCTCGGTCAGGTTGTTTGGTCCGGACCAGGGTTCGCTTGAGTGACTTAAAACCGGACCAAGGGGGGAAACGAACTCTGGTCCGTTTAAAGCAGACCGAAAGTGGCAGGTGTGAATGCACCCTTAGCGTATTGCCGCCAAAAGAAACCGGTTCAGACTGTCACAGCACCGTTACCATGGTTATTTGGATCTGTGGTGGGTGTTTTCCAGTTATTTATACTACTTTGCATATCAATTTAGGGGCGGGGACTGGGTAGGGATGGATGAAGGCTACGTGTGCAATGACATGTCTACGCAAGGTTTTGTACATCCAAATTTGTTTGTGCGCCGCAGGTTTCAGAATTTCTCCCTACCAAAAATTTTTGATATGAAAGATGTGCACTCCTTCATACATGAGGCCTCTGGGCTTCCATTACAACTCAGCAGAGCCACAGGCTGACCTCCTCAATGCCTCGCTGCGTTGATGAGGTAATTCATTAAAAAGAAGTCTTGCACTGTACAGTATACACCAAATGTATACTGTACAGTGCAAAAGTATATTTTTTCACTAGGCTGAAATTTCTGCATTTACAAATTTGTATTAGTTTTATATAATATTTAAATATTCTGAGAAACAGAATTTGGGGTTTTTATAAGCCGCAAGCCATAATCATCAAAATTAACAGAAACAAATGCTTTAAAATATGTCACCTTGTGTGTTATAATGCCATATATTTGAGCTTCACATTAATTCACTTTATGGTTTACTTTGTCTAATTTAAAAGCACAACATACTTCCAGGTTTAAAAAAAATTTACAATTTCAATGGATGGTAGAAAAAAAAGTTTGTTTTTAAGTTGGGGACAACAAAAACAGATAATTTTCATGAAACTGATATCATATGCCTAAAAAACAAAAATCACAAAGAGGGAAAAGTGGATAATAGCATTTGAAATGCAGAGTGCCTTCTCCCCTTGGCCTCCCATCCATTATGATGGAAAACATTTTGAAAGCTTTGTTTCCCAGCTGAATTATAACCAGGACTTAATGAAATTCTTCCACCATTTATTCAAGGTCAAAGCTCATCACTCTCACAGTCCTTTGCATTGTAAATTCATCCCTCAACACATCTGTGGGAAAAATTTGAATAAATAAAAATGATATATTTATTAGTATACTTCTGGTGAATAGTGAGTCTGCTGTTATATAGGACAACACAGAATAATATCAAAGAATACTACTCCTTGAAAAAGTATTCATACCTCTAGAACTTTTATATTTGCTACAACCACAATCAATGTCTTTTAATGATATTTTATGTGAGACCAAGAAAAACGAAATAACTGTGGAAATGAAAAATATTACAGACGGAGCGCTACAGGAGATCCTTCCTCCCCACAGCCATCAGCATCTACAACGGCTCTTTGAGGAAACCTTCATAATATGAGCTATAACAACATTTAATTTCCCTTTGGGATTAATAAAGTATTTTTGAATTGAATTGAATTATTTTCCATGTATTTACAAATACAAATATGTGTCACCTTAATTTTCATTCAGCCCTCTTTACTCTGAAATCTCTTAATATATTCCTGAGCACCATTTTTTCTTCAAAAGATTCGTATTTAGAAAATACAGTCCACCTGTGTGTGCTAGAGAACAAACAGCATCATGAAGGGCAAGCAATACAGCAGACACGTTGGGATGAAGTTGTGGAGAAGTTCACAGCAGAGTTAGGATATAAAACAATATCCTGGGCCAGACAAGAAGAGCATTAATTATAGAACCAGCCCAGAGGCTCATGGTAGCCTCTTGGCAGCAAACATCCAGGTGCTCAGGTGATATGAGATCCTTATGTTGTGTATGGTCAGAGTTGATATGAAGATTGATGGTACTTATTATTCTGGCAGACCCAGTACAATTTGGGAGTCACTTTGATTGGGCTTACCATATTCTGTCAGTCAGAGTTTACCTTTACTTTTTTGTCAAACAAACCTGATCTTCTGTATCACGTATTCTCTTGCCTGAAGAGAGATCAAGAAAGGCATCTAGTTCCTCATACTAAGAAAACTTGTCTGTTTATTCTCCTGAACAGCTTTTCCTCTAAGCATTTTATGTATTTCTATATATTGCTAGCACAGTTTTTTTTCACTTTTTTGTGGCACTGCTCTAAAGATAAATACCCAACCTCAATTTTCCTGCTAATTAGCTTTAAAACTTGTTTTTTCTTGTTAGTACTCACCAGCAGGTGTGCTGAACTTTCATTAGACCATCTTTCTATCAGAGCTTTTAACTGGTCCTCTCTCCACATGAGACTGCAAACCATTTCTCCTGGCAATCTTACTAAATGCATGTTTGTTTTGGTTATGTTCACCCACAATGCTATGCTTTTTTGAATGCTTCCTGCATTTAATTGCACATTCACACACCCCTAAACGGACAGGACTTTCAGTGCATATTGCCTAGAGTTCAATACAACAGGGCTGTGATAATCCAGCCTATATTACCTTGCAAATTCACCCCCTTGACTTTTTACCTATTTTATTACATTTCAACCTGTAATTTAAATGTGTTTTTATATTATTTTATGTGATAGATCTGCAAAAATAGTATAAATTGGTGAAGTGAAATGAAAAAAAAAATATATAAAAAAAAAATGCAAAAATTGAAAAAAAACATGAGCATGTTCATATATCCTTTTGGTGCAACCAATTAGCTTCTAAAGTCAAATAATTAGTGAAATGAAGTCCATATGTCTGCAAAATGACAGATCAAGCATCACATGATTTGTCTGTATAAACACACCTTTTCAGAAAGGCCCCAGCAAAAGGCATCACACAATGAAAACCAAGGAACATTCCGAACAAGTCA